>NC_085996.1:24979521-26179521 GCF_030014385.1 Trichomycterus rosablanca
AGACAGGAAGAGGGTATCTACGTCTAATCTATTATAGCATATTTCTACTAATAACACCCTAGCCAAATTATATCCTAGCTAAAAACACACCTGCACTAAATCTTGTGTGTAAGCGTGCCTCAGAACATGTCATTTTTAATCTTGGAAAATAATCTGTCCAGGATAATAAATCAGTTAGATTTTGACATATAAAAATATAGCATTGAAATTACCTAGATACATTATTATCTCAGATTATTTTCTCAGGATCAATACATTTTGAAAAATCAGGCTATTCCTAATAAACATAACCAGCCTTAACATTAATTAACATTAATTTATATATATACTATATATATATATATATATACCTGTATATATATATATATATATATATATATATATATATATATATATATATATATATATATACTGTATATATACACACTGATCAGCCATAACATTAAAACCACCTTCTTGTTTCTACACTCACTGTCCATTTTATCAGCTCCACTTACCATATAGAAGCACTTTTTTTATCCTGCTTTACCCTGTTCTTCAATGGTCAGGACCACCACAGAGCAGCTATTATTTAGGTGGTGGATGATTCTCAGCACTGCACTGCAGAAGTCAGAGACGATCGCTCATATACTGCTGCTGTTTGAGTTGGTCATCTTCTAGACCTTCATCAGTGGTCACAGGACGCTGCCCATGGGGCACTGTTGGCTGGAAATATTTTTGGTTTTTGGACTATTCTCAGTCCAGCAGTGACAGTGACAGTCCTGCTATTTCTGATTTACTCATACCAGCACAACACACACTAACACACCACCACCATGTCAGTGTCACTGCAGTGCTGAGAATGATCCACCACCCAAATAATACCTACTCTGTAGTGGTCCTGTGGGGGTCCAGACCATTGAAGAACAGCATGAAAGGGGGCTAACAAAGCATGCAGTATTGTTTTGCCTACTTCAAATGTTTTCAATGAGGTTGCAGGCAAGTTTTCCTTTTGATGGCTCGTCCTTGACTTTACAACTTTAATTTCTTAACTTTACACCTTTATACAGTGCCCAAACTATAAAGAAATATTATTTTTATTATTACCATAAATTATTACCAAATTGTTTAATAGTTGACTAATAGTTGGCTAAAATGTCCAATTTTTGTGATTTCACGAGTTTTTATGTCAAATTTTTTGGACAAATCAGACTGAAGAATGTACAGTTGAGCTTTTCTGGCTGGATTTTGGATTTAAAACCGTGTTACATATCAAATTAAAAGTGCTTTGTTGGAAGCTGATTTAATGTGCACATTTGCATGGAAAACAAAATCTTAGTGCCCTGGTTTATTTTATCCCATCCAACATGTAAAAAAAAATTTTTTTTATTCTTAATAATTATAATAATTTGATGTTATCATCTGGGTTTTAGCATTACAGCAGTGAATCTTATTCTTGTACTTTTACAAATTATTTTCTTGAATTTATAAAATATAAAAGAACTGTGCATTTACATATACAGTGGTACCTTGAAACTCAACGTCAGTTGATTCTGGAGGTGGCGATGAGTTTCAAGGTATTTTTTCTGTTAATGCGTCCCATGGACTTATATATTTTAGGTCTATGTAAAATAATAAGGGTTGTTATTGACACTTATTCACTGAAAATAACACAAATATAATATAAAAACACTAAAATAAAAAGCTGATTCTTACAATTTCTCAGAACCCAGAGCTGTAACACAGGTTTAAAAGTGAAACAGTGAGAAAAATCCAGATAAACACAAATACATGTGGAGCTTGTGACGGTTAATAATCTGACGGTTATTCCACACAAATGCAGTTTTGTCTTATATTCGCACTTTGATGACATATTACCGCACCGCTCAAGTCGAACGCAGAACAAAGCAACTGTTCATTGTTAATTTGAAATTAAATAAATACATTTTTTAAAAACAAACTGAACACCGTGAGTTTAAGGGAAACGTTGAGTTTATGGGTACAAATTTCTTGACGAAGGGCGTTGAGTTTCAAAGATTTTGAGTTTAGGGGACGTTGAGTTACAAGGTACCACTGTACAGAAAAATGTTTAACTTTTTTGCTGCAAATGTTGTGTTTTCACTTTAATAATTGAAAAAATATGTAACTTAGCCGGGAGTGCTCAAAGTTTTGCATACAAGTGTATAATCTCAATCTATGAGCTCCGATAAACTCGCAGATTAAAAGTCATGTTGTAGTTTGGGTCACATATAATACTGATGCATTTTCCAGTTGCCCTCTGGATTATTTTAAACTATGATATAAAAACTTCAACATGTCAGCAAATTTTAATGCGGCCCCTATAAGAATCAGCCTTGGCTAATTACAGTTCCAGAAAATCAGTCTCATGGGCATTCTTAGGAAATTCTTGTGCGAAAATGTCCAGCAAATAATGGTCTTTATCTTAATAGCACATATGCTAGTGCTTTAAATTGTCTCTTTAGCTTTTCGTTTCTGGTGATTGTTAAAACCAATATTTACAATGTTGATGGTAGTGAGAAGATCATTCTTGCCTCTGTGTGTGTGTGTGTGTGTGTGTGTGTGTGTGTGTACATGTACATGTTGTCACTATTGTTTTATTCTTAGCTTTTTATTAAACATGGCACACCATAGCTACAAACATTACATTGTTGAACTTGAAACCCTACCTCCACTAGCACATAATTATCACTGATAAAGATATAACATTCTGTTACACCAAACACACACACACACACTCACACACAGACAAGCAACTGTGATATGTGGCCTTACCAGCGTCTTTGATTAAGATAGCCTTGTCTGGCTTGAATGGCTGAATGGGGAATCCTGAAGACACAATAAGCCACATTCATTCACATCCACAAAGGCTGATTATGTTCATACTGACAAACATCAGCGCTAATCCAGACACCATCTCCTGCCCTGCTCCCCACGGCGCCTGCAGAAAGAGGTCATCTCACTCCATTCCACCATCTCTGGGTCTGATCCATGTGTCAAGTGTTCAACTACAATACCCAACTTTTTACTGTTCTAACCCTAAACCAATCTGGACAGTCTCAGTGTCCAATAAATTAGGCTTTTGGCCTGAAAGTATTGTGTTGAAAGGTGTATCTGTGTGTTAGCTACTTCGTTTGTTATGTATTCATTAAATTAACTGACTAAATTTGGTTGAAAATATTCTGTGATCAGTTGACCAAAGTCCTTGTCAACCAGTATTTTGGTGTTCAAATGCTAAGCAAGGACAGAGACTTTATAAAGAATTAAGAGTGGAATAATAACAGTGTCCACACATGTACGTATACAATAACCATTAGTCATTTTGTTTCCCACTAAATGACAAAGAAAATGTTTACCACTTTATCCAGGTCAGACTCGTAATATGTGATGTATGATGGTCCAGTCACTCACAGACTTGTTTACAGTCACATACACCTGGGGGCAATTGAGACCAATCCATCAAGTATCATGTATGTTCATTGAATTATGGAATTAAATGGAATTAAATTTATTATTCATTTATCAGTGTGATTCTGCTTCTCAGTCAATTAATTAACTCAATAAGTTACAAGCTGGTTAATTTGAAAATATAATTAAGCTACTAACACTACAAGAAATTTTAAATAGATTAAAGATGAAAGATTACTTAAATGTATTGATTAAAATGATAATCAAGATTACATTTTTGGCCACTCAGGTGGCGCAGCGGTAAAAACACACGCTGGAACCAGAGCTGGGATTTCGAAAACATTGTATAAAATCTCAGCTCTGCCTACCGGCTAAGGCTGGCGGCCACATGAACACCGATTGGCCTATTGTTCAGATATGGGCGGGACTAAGCCGGATGGGGTCTCTGTCCCATGACTGGTGCAATTACGACCTCTGCTGGCTGATTGACGGAGCCTGCACAGAGATGAGAAGAAAGTGCTCTCATGGTGTGTCTCTCCGTTCACAACGCTGAGCTGCACTGTACTCGTCAAAGTGCAGGTGATAAAAATGCATGCTGCCCACGTGTCGGAGGGGGTGTGGCTAGCTTCGTTCTCCTCAATCAGAGCAGGGATCGGCATTAGTGGAGAAGAAGCATGACGCAATCGGGCAGTTGGACGTGCTAAAAACGGAGAAAAAAAGGGGAGAAAATGCATAAAGAAAAAAAAAAAAAAAAAAGATTACATTTTTGGTAGTTATCAGATTATAAAATGAACAATAAAATGACCTTTGCATCACAGAACCAAATGCTAATAAATGCTTTTTGATGGAGGAAAAAATAGCTAGTTTCTCTTTTTTCAATAGAAACATACAGCTAGTGGTCTTAATTATCTCTACAGGGGGCCTACACTCCAAGCCCTATGCATGTCATTTAAGCAATGACAATAATGTAATTAGAACAAGACTACATTTCAATTTATCAGCATTTAGCAGACGCCTTTATCCCAAGCGACTTACAGTACTGTGACAGAATACAGTCTGAGTAATTAAGGGTTAGGGCCTTGCTGAAAGGCCCAACAGCAGCAAACTGGCAGTGGTGGGGCTTGAACCAGCAACCTTCTGATTACCAGTTCAATACCTTAACAGCAAGGCTACAACTGCCAACAGATGAATGCCTAGATATTTGACATTTAGCAGTTGCTTTTATCCAAAGTGACTTACATTTATCATTAAATATAATTTGAGCAACTGAGGATTGAGAGCCTTGCCCAGGAGCCCAACAGTGGCAACTTGTCGGTGGTGGGGCTTAAACCAGCAACCTTCTGATTACTAGGAAAGTAATTTAACCGCTGGGAATTCAGACAGTTTAAGTTAGATTCCAAATCGAGTGAAATCGTCCAGTTGAAAGGGAACATCAGACTGCATAGAGAGTAGTTTTATTACTATGCAGGAATCTGACAGTAAAGTTTACACTTCAGTTACTGTGTGTCATGCAGGTTAAAAAAACACAACGTTTGCCACTGCATCAAGAAATGCAGCCTGAGACTCTGTTATTCAAGGAGAAAGTCAGACATCAATACTATGCAGACATATTACTGGGTTCTCTGTGCCCAAGCATTTCAGATGGACTGAAAGACTATAGAAACATGTTGTGGTCAGATGAGTCCGCATGTTAGTTCAGTCGGTCAGGAGTGGAAGTATAATTTCCCTAACAATTAAACAATTTAAAAGTAATAAATGGGAAAAATGATGTAAAAGTGAGCATGGTTGCCACTGTCCACTGGAGTTAGAAATAAATAAGCACTTGTATATCTACCTTAAGGTACCTTTTCAGATTTTGTAAAGTATGGTCTATAAAAACTATAGCTCATTATATGACCTTTTATTATGATGTTTTTTCTAGTTTACTGATTGTTTAAAGTACATTTTTTAACCCTCACTCCACACACACACACACACACACACACACACACACACACACAGAGCTCTGTTGTCAGACCAATGTGTATGTGTTTAGTGTTGAGCAATCCACATAAGACTGTTCCACCTTTCCTCACTCATCCTTGACCTTTTCCCAGTTTTCATGGCTTTCATGGGAAAAGCATTTCATTTTCTTGACTTGCTGAGTGTTAGATACTCCTCTTTACCACAAATCATTAGTAATGTGTCCCTGAAAGGATATTGACTCATAAAACAGTGATCATATACAGATGTCAGATCAATTAAGTATGGTCTTGACATTTTGGTATGACCAAGTTCCTGTATTTTCTGTGTAGAGCTGATAAAGTAGGTTTTACCCTTTAAAGCTGTTTACTAGAAATCATTTGTTTTTAGTGGGTGACTCTAATTAAAAGAGAAAACAGAGGTATTTGTAATGGGTTTGACTTTTACCATTGCTTGACTGTGCTCTGGGGTACAATTTTAGTTCAAATTGGATTCATTGTATTAGAGATATTTAGGAAATGCCCAAGGCGATGACTTTTCAAGACATTCCAGTCGTCTTTTCGTCCCCAATTTTTTCTTAAATCTGCCCCGGTTGACCCTAGAATGGGGGTAATTACCATAGCATGAGGGGAAAAAAAGTGAATAGAGAAAGAAGTGTAAAAAAAAAAAAAAGGAGTGAGCCATCAGGAAAGTACAGGAATGCAGAAAATATGCAAGAATATTCTGAGCTGAATCAATAGTATTTGACATTGATGTGAACATAAAGACAAAGTCTGTCAAAAGCAGTGCCTAACATTTTTGTCTGGACCTTTATTTCCTCCAGGATCTCACATCCTTTGTGTGTGATTTTGCAGCATTTATTACTGGCATTCACACTGTTTGCAAATTGTAGGAGAGATGGATTGTAATATTTGTGATTGTAAGTTTAATAGTTTTTCTTAAACTTGATCTAGTGTAACCTATTTAAATATTGATTAATAAAATCTATTATATGTAAAGCAAAATCATACAAATAACAGATAAAGTTTAGTCCATGGGTCCTTTTGTGTTTTTGCCATTATTGGTTTGCTGGGCTTCCTTGTCTTTCCTGTGTGGCTCTCAAGTGAAGTGGTACCCAAATGTTCTTCTGTTTTGTGTTCTTGGTTGACAGATAATAGTTACATTTCCATTTGGTTCCCAAGATCTTAGTTAGGAAAAAACTATTGACTTACAATCACAAATATTGTTTTTGATCTCTTCTTGTAGTACTCATCCTACATGCTGTTTACTTTACTGTTATTTTTTTTTAATATTCCACATGCTGCTAGCTTACATTATCTGTACATCACTGTATATTGCCATTGGTATGTTACCATATATTGTGTAACCTTGCTTATTGGTCACTGAATACTGTACATACATACAGTACATGCACACTATATATTGCCTGTATATAGTCTTATAGTTTGTATATTTTTGTGTTTAATGTTTAATGTTCTTGTGCACTGTCTGCAACTTGTACATTGCTTGTATACTGTATTTATACTAGAGAGATACCATCAGCCGAAACCAAATTCCTTGTGTATATCCACATACTTGGCCAATAAATCTGATTCTGATTCCTAATCTGTTTAAAAATAAAATTTATTTCATTTTTGTGTTATTTAATGTTGAGTTTTCCTCAGTATTCTACCTTAAACTCAAACATCTTTTAAACAAAAATTTCTTACAAAGAAGAATCATTCTAATCATTCATTTACAGAAAAGAAACAGTTGCAGAAAAAAAATTTAAATCCAAAGACACAAAATAAACAGTATGTCAAGTTAAGATGCAAATTAAGAAGTTTTTTTTCTGACCCTTTATAAATAGTCATGTAGTTCTGTTTAAGTCCACTGTCATAAAGGGTCTTTGTAGAAGTTGAACATTACACTTTAGTACTCCATGGATCGGACTTGTTCGTCCAGCACATCCCACAGATGCTCAATTGGATTGAGATCTGGAGAATTTGGAGGCCAAGTCAACACCTCAAACTCGTTGTTGGGCTCCTCAAACCATTCCTGAACCATTTTTGCTTTGTGGCAGGGCGCATTATCCTGCTGAAAGAGGCTACAAAAAGTAGTAGTAAAAAGTGTTGTTTTATTTGCTGTTGTTTCTGTCACACTGCTGGCCTCGGTGTGCTCGTGTGTGCCACGCCCCTCTTCTCGGTGAGCACACTCACTCCTGCCATGCCTCACTCCTGATTGGTCCCCCTGAGCAATCAGCCCCAGCTGATCCTAATCAGGGACCTTTTATAAGGAGAGCTGAGGAACAGGCTGGCAGGGGTTATTTTGGTTTATGGTGGTTATTTTTGACTTGTTTGTGTTGGACTTCCTCAGGTGATTACTTTGGTTTCTTTGGACTCTGGTTTGCTCTATGTTCCTTGCATTTATTTGTAGTCAGTTCCTAGTTTGTGTTCCTAGCCTGTGTTTAGCCAGTGTTTCTTGCCTGGGTTTAGCCAGTGTTCCTAGCCTGTGTTTAGCCAGTGTTCCTAGCCTGTGTTTAGCCAGTGTTCCTAGCCTGTGTTTAGCCAGTGTTCCTAGCCTGTGTTTAGCCAGTGTTCCTAGCCTGTGTTTAGCCAGTGTTCCTAGCCTGGGTTTAGCCAGTGTTCCTCGCCTGGGTTTAGCCAGTGTTCCTAGCCTGTGTTTAGCCAGTGTTCCTAGCCGGTGTTTAGCCAGTGTTCCTTGCCTGTGTTTAGCCAGTGTTCCTTGCCTGTGTTTAGCCAGTGTTCCTTGCCTGTGTTTAGCCAGTGTTCCTAGCCTGGGTTTAGCCAGTGTTCCTAGCCTGTGTTTAGCCAGTGTTCCTAGCCGGTGTTTAGCCAGTGTTCCTAGCCTGTGTTTAGCCAATGTTCCTAGCTTATGTTTAGCCTATGTTCCTAACCCGTGTTTAGTCTGTATCCCTAGTTTATAATCCCGAAGCCTCTTCGCCAGGCTCACCGCAGCTGACTCCCGAAGCCTCTTCGCCAGGCTCACCGCAGCTGACTCCCGAAGCCTCTTCGCCAGGCTCACCGCAGCTGACTCCCGAAGCCTCTTCGCCAGGCTCACCGCAGCTGACTCCCGAAGCCTCTTCGCCAGGCTCACCGCAGCTGACTCCCGAAGCCTCTTCGCCAGGCTCACCGCAGCTGACTCCCGAAGCCTCTTCGCCAGGCTCACCGCAGCTGACTCCCGAAGCCTCTTCGCCAGGCTCACCGCAGCTGACTCCGGACGCCTCTTCTCAAGGGTCAACGCAGCTGACTCCCGAAGCCTCTTCGCCAGGCTCACCGCAGCTGACTCCCGAAGCCTCTTCGCCAGGCTCACCGCAGCTGACTCCCGAAGCCTCTTCGCCAGGCTCACCGCAGCTGACTCCCGAAGCCTCTTCGCCAGGCTCACCGCAGCTGACTCCCGAAGCCTCTTCGCCAGGCTCACCGCAGCTGACTCCCGAAGCCTCTTCGCCAGGCTCACCGCAGCTGACTCCCGAAGCCTCTTCGCCAGGCTCACCGCAGCTGACTCCCGAAGCCTCTTCGCCAGGCTCACCGCAGCTGACTCCCGAAGCCTCTTCGCCAGGCTCACCGCAGCTGACTCCCGAAGCCTCTTCGCCAGGCTCACCGCAGCTGACTCCCGAAGCCTCTTCGCCAGGCTCACCGCAGCTGACTCCCGAAGCCTCTTCGCCAGGCTCACCGCAGCTGACTCCCGAAGCCTCTTCGCCAGGCTCACCGCAGCTGACTCCCGAAGCCTCTTCGCCAGGCTCACCGCAGCTGACTCCCGAAGCCTCTTCGCCAGGCTCACCGCAGCTGACTCCCGAAGCCTCTTCGCCAGGCTCACCGCAGCTGACTCCCGAAGCCTCTTCGCCAGGCTCACCGCAGCTGACTCCCGAAGCCTCTTCGCCAGGCTCACCGCAGCTGACTCCCGAAGCCTCTTCGCCAGGCTCACCGCAGCTGACTCCCGAAGCCTCTTCGCCAGGCTCACCGCAGCTGACTCCCGAAGCCTCTTCGCCAGGCTCACCGCAGCTGACTCCCGAAGCCTCTTCGCCAGGCTCACCGCAGCTGACTCCCGAAGCCTCTTCGCCAGGCTCACCGCAGTTGACTCCTGAAGCCTCTTCGCCAGGCTCACCGCAGTTGATTTCTGTTCCCGAATTGGCGTCCCTCGGCGACGCTCCTGTTCCCGAGTTGGTGCCCCCTGATGGCACTCCGGTTCCTGAGTTGGTGCCCCCTGATGGCACTTCTGTTCCTGAGTTGGTGTCCTCCGACGGCACTTCTGTTCCTGAGTTGGTATCCTCCGACGGCACTTCTGTTCCTGAGTTGGTGTCCTCCGATGGCGCTCTTGTTCCCGAGTCGGTGCCCCCTGATGGCACTCCTGTCTCCAAAGGCGCTCCTGTCAAGTCAGCACCCCCAGAGGGTGCTCCTGGTTCTTTATCAGCACCCACCGACGGCGCATCTGAACTTTTGTCATGCCTGCCTGAGGACATTTTTAATGACTTCAAATTTACCCCGCAGGGCCCAGGACCTCCTTGTTTTTGTTTTTTAAGGCACTCCAGGTGTAGTGCCTTTGGGAGGGGCATCTGTCACACTGCTGGCCTCGGTGTGCTCGTGTGTGCCACGCCCCTCTTCTCGGTGAGCACACTCACTCCTGCCATGCCTCACTCCTGATTGGTCCCCCTGAGCAATCAGCCCCAGCTGATCCTAATCAGGGACCTTTTATAAGGAGAGCTGAGGAACAGGCTGGCAGGGGTTATTTTGGTTTATGGTGGTTATTTTTGACTTGTTTGTGTTGGACTTCCTCAGGTGATTACTTTGGTTTCTTTGGACTCTGGTTTGCTCTATGTTCCTTGCATTTATTTGTAGTCAGTTCCTAGTTTGTGTTCCTAGCCTGTGTTTAGCCAGTGTTTCTTGCCTGGGTTTAGCCAGTGTTCCTAGCCTGTGTTTAGCCAGTGTTCCTAGCCTGTGTTTAGCCAGTGTTCCTAGCCTGTGTTTAGCCAGTGTTCCTAGCCTGTGTTTAGCCAGTGTTCCTAGCCTGTGTTTAGCCAGTGTTCCTAGCCTGGGTTTAGCCAGTGTTCCTCGCCTGGGTTTAGCCAGTGTTCCTAGCCTGTGTTTAGCCAGTGTTCCTAGCCGGTGTTTAGCCAGTGTTCCTTGCCTGTGTTTAGCCAGTGTTCCTTGCCTGTGTTTAGCCAGTGTTCCTTGCCTGTGTTTAGCCAGTGTTCCTAGCCTGGGTTTAGCCAGTGTTCCTAGCCTGTGTTTAGCCAGTGTTCCTAGCCGGTGTTTAGCCAGTGTTCCTAGCCTGTGTTTAGCCAATGTTCCTAGCTTATGTTTAGCCTATGTTCCTAACCCGTGTTTAGTCTGTATCCCTAGTTTATATTCCCGGTCCGTGTTCCCAGTCTGTGTTCCCAGTCCGTGTACCTAGTTCATGTTCCATACTCTTGTCATTCCCTTGTTTAAGTCTTTAATAAATATCTTCTCATACATCTCTGCGTGTGTGTCCGCCCCCTTTGTCTTGTCTTTGTCTAGTCCTTAGCTCCACCGTGACAGTTTCAAAATGTGATGGCTCCAAAAAAGTGTCTTTTGTGGGGTGTTCCCAATAGGCAATAGTTAGTACCTATCAAAAGTGGACAATCAGGAAACTGGCGACAAGGTCATGTACAGCCAAGGCTTATTGATACATGTGGGCAAAAAAGGTTAGCGCAGTTCATGGGCATTGCTCTACAGCACACCTGGGCATTGTACAGCCCGCGGGCCACTGTCCTCAACCCGCAATTAAAAATCAGACGTACCGCTATTTTTTTTTTTTAATACATGTATGCAAATGTATCCAGATTCACTGTGTGTGATTGATAGAGATGGTAGAGTTTTAACGAGACATGGACTAAGTATCACAATTTAAATCTAGGGTTTAAATCAGCATTACGGTACTAAACACACAGAGAAATACAAGGTCACATCTGAAGCTTTGCTAGCTAAACTGCAAAAGCAACAGTTTTACACATCCAGAACTGGAGTACTTTAGTGATTTCCAAAAAGAATATCCAAAAATAACTGAAAAACAGTCAATGAGGCAATTAGACTGCAAACAAAATAGCAATACGACCTTGTGTAAAGTTAATTTAAAAACCTGCACGTTTTGTTCACACCTGTTTTCTTGAAAGTTGATTAAATAGTGAAATAATGTTGATGTTTTAACTCTGCTTGCTTCTTATTTTCACTGCCTGATTGTAACATCTACTCTTAACAGTTACTGCTTATCAAAACTGTACAATTTACTGCTTTTTATAAAGAGATACAATTAATATTGAGCAGAATTAGGTTTAGCCTATTGGTTTGGCCCTCCACAACAGTCCCAGTTTCTTATGCGGCCCCTTGGAAATTTTAATTGCCCACCTCTCTTCTACAGTGTTCCTCTGAGAAACTTTGTGACCTGTCATTCATCTGGGTGTTACTATGACATGTATCACCTACCTAAACATGGCAGCTGTATTGCTAATGACAGTGGCCTCTTTCAGCAGGATAAGGCACCCTGTCACACTGCAAAACTGTACAGGAATGGTTTAAGGAACATGACAAAGAGTGTATGGTGTTGAGGTGTTTATCTCAATCTGATCAACATCTGTGGGATGTGTTGGACAAAAAAGTCCAATTTATGCCACCCTACCTCACAACTTAGAGGAGTTTACAGATCTGCTGCTAACATCTTGGTGCCAGATACCATAGTACAGCCCCGGTTCTGGACTGCTTTGCTTGGGGGGGCAGTAAAACCTAATGAGGGGGCATGTTGATAGTCATGTTTTTGAAGCCAGAAATATATTCAAGGCTTGATTTGTGCATGAATGATGACAGCCAAGCTATTGATACTGGCTTAAAGTGATGTATGAGGTAAAGAAATAAAAATGCATGTTTTCGAACTTAAACTTAAAACCCAATGATTAAAAAATACATGTTGATTATGTAAATGGAGAAAAAAGATTATCTAATTGTATTTCATTTTAATACGCCCCCTTAATTAAATTGCCATTACTAATAGAACAACTCTATTTCTTGAAAGGCTTTAATACAAATTTAAGTCAAAGCTGACAAATGTACCTACACACAGACTGAGAATATTCAAACGTGGAAATAGGAATGAGTGAGAATATTTATATTATTGGGAAATTAAAATATAAAGAAAACAAAAGAATACTAATTCTGTAAAAAAAAAGTGTTTACCAGTATACCTGCCTCTCGCTCACACTAACAGAACATATACTGCCGAACTGAACTGTTTGGGGCAGTCTGCCGATTTTTATATGACTCAAAGAGCCAATCAGGAATAAGCAAGGAAATATCTTCACACTGTAAAACAAAATGCATTTTTGTGATTGGTTCAGAGATAATTTTTAAAATAGCCGTTGCTTGCATTGTGCTTGGGGGGGCAAAGACACAATTTGGGGGGGCAATGCCCCCCTCAGCCCGCCCCCTAGCGCCGGCCCTGCCATAGTACAACTTTAGAGATCTAGTGGTGTCTAGAACTTGATGAATCAGAGCTTCTCAGGTTTAGGGGGACCTACACAATATTAGGTAGGTGGCTTTAAGGTTTCAACTGATCAGTGTATATTAATATTGTGAACCAATTCAACCTTGTTGCAAATCTTGAGTATGTGTTCTGGTTTAATAATATACAAGTGGAACTGAACTCTAGAGCATGTGTTTGGATAAACCAGCACTGATGACAAGAGTCTATGGCCTGCAATGAATCTCCCAGCACTGCTTATTTAGGGAGTGTTGGATCAGTTTGTTTTACTTCTCCAGAATAATGAACCACATTCGCTTCTGCTTACACTGTTGTGGACTAACCTGGGAAACTCTGACAAAAATGTACTCAAATTAAGAGCCCACAAGCAAACCAGTGTTTCAGTGATTTATGATTGTGTTTTTGTATGATGTGGTTAAGTTGTTTAATTGTATAATACTCTCTTAACAAGAATGATTATTTAGTAGTATAAATGTTAGTGGGTAAAATATATAACATTCAACACAAAATTTATGTAACGATGTGATTTAGTGGAAAGGAAAAAAAGTTTATACAAAGCTTAGATGAAGAAAAAATACTTTTCATTTAGGCAAAGGAAATCTGACACATGGGTCAGTTTAACTTAACGTTTTTACAAATACAATTAGCATTACTGTGTTTTGTTCAAGAAAGTACAATTTCTCATAATTTTATACCACCATGTAAATGTCCATATAGCTTGTAATATAAATGAGAGCTATAAATCAGAATGACGGTACTGGCATAGAAAAACCTGATGTGACTGAACTAAGCAGAGAGGAAATTTGGTCTAATATGGTCCATAAGGAAAACTGAAATCTGTAATTTGCTCATTTACTTAAACCTTCATTTAAAATACTAAAGAAAAAGAAAAAGTTTATTTGTTAAACATAATGAATATAATAATTAATAACTGTTAGGCACTCAAAAAAGTTGTAGTGTTGGGTCACATATCCTTTTAATTTAATTGTAAGATACTAATCAGGGTACTAATTGTTGCATTTTTGCTATTTACAAGACTTGAGCAGCACAACAGAGAGAAAAGCCACACAGATAAGGAAAGAACATGCCAAAATCCATACAGAAAATTACCAGAGGCAATGTTTACAACATTTGCTGCATTTAGCAGACACTTCCAAAGTGACTTGGAATTGTGACTGTATACAATCTGAGCAATTTAGGGTTAAGGGTCTAACAAGAGCCAAGATCTCAAGAGCCCAACAGTGGCAATCTGGTAGATGTGGGGCTTGAACCCAAAGACACTGAGGCTAGGGGACCCACATAGCAAGTTATTATTATTATTATTATTATTATTATTATTATTATTAAAATATTAGAACATTCTCTTCGCTCTGTCTCTTCACTTCCACAATTTAAATCTCTGTTAAAAACCCATCTCTTCAATTAACTATGCTTTCTTTTCGTACCTCACTGAACTGTTTATTGTTCGATGTAAAGCGACCTTGAATATCTTGAAAGGCGCTATATAAATTGAAAGTATAAATAAATAAAATAAATAATGTGTTTTTTTAAAGTGGCTATTTTTTGGTTTTTATGCACACCACAGTGGCACAGCAGCAAGTCAAATCCAAGAGATGGTGGTAGGGCAGTTGTAGACTAGCAGTTAACATACTAGACTAGTAAGCAGAAGGTTGCTGGTTCAAACCCCACCACTGCCAGGTTGCCACTGGTGAGCCCTTGAGCAAGCCCCTTAACCCTCAATTGCTTAGAGACTGTATACTGTCACACTTCTGTAAGTCGCTTTGGATAAAAGCGTCTACTAAATGCCGAAAATAAAATGAAATGAAGAGAAAGTCTAAATCTAAAGAGTTTTTCCCATATTAGTGGATTTTCTCCAGGAACTGGTCTTTTTTTACCTACCCAAAGTATGCCAGTAGTAGTATTGGCTACCTCTTATTTGCCCCATTTGTGAGAAAATGTATAATGACCATTATTGTTGCATGTATTTCCACCTTAAGCACAGTGTTTTCAGTATAGACTTACAGTATAGTTTAAAAATCTTTATTTTTAAAATGTAATTAGCCATTGACCAAAAACATGTATGTAGGGTTAGATAAATATATTCAGTCTATATTTAAAAGTCCTGTGGAAGCACTGTGCACTAGGCATGTTATTGGATATGACATTTAAATTTTATGGCCCTAGTTTGGAGGCCCATATTAGAAAGATGCATCATCATTATTCCAGACCATGGACGAGCATCATCATGTCCTTCCACAAAGCTTTACATTCCAGCTGTGGTCTAAAGGGCTTTAGGTCAACTCAGCAGAATCTAAGGGGTCTGCAGCTGATGACTGCCTAAGCTGTTACTGTATTTTTGGGAAAGAGTGACTTACCAACCTGGTTTCATAGAGGTAATCACAATGAATTAAACTGGAATTTATCTAGAATGAAAAACAACTTTAACAACATTAACGTAGAACCCTCATGGGAATAATTACAGTTACCAATTACAGAGGAGTGATGAAAGTGAAACTTAAAACTTGAAACTTCTTATAAATCGTAATCAATTGCTGTGCAGCACCCACATTGCTATGTTATGTTATTATTCTGTCATATTAGTGATGGGCAGATATTGGCAGTGATGGAATAACAATTTTTATAATATGTATTAAAAACAAATAATAAATTTATTTGGTTTAAAATACATTTTAAAAGACAATTTACTGAAGCTTAGTTTACTGCTTAATCAGTATATCCTGTTTTCATTTTAATGCCTGTCTTGAAAGTTTTCTTTGGGTTTTCTCTTACCAGCCAAAAATCATACAGAAGGTGGATTAGCTACTCTATTAGTTTAGCTTTTACACAAAATTTTGAGTTTGTAGATCAGTGTGACTGATTCACTAAATCGATTGTACTGCATTTTTCCCAATTTTCCTCACAAGCTAGTCGTATCCAATTACATGATTGCATTATGCTTCCTCTCTACTGATTTGATCTCCACCCTGATTAAGGAGAGCCGATACTAACACACGCCCCCTTTGACACGTGTGCAGTGGCCGACTGCATCTTTTCACCTGCACGAGGCGAGTTCATATGTGGATCAGCTTTGTGTATGAAGAGACACACTGGTCCCATTATCCCTCAAATGCAGGCACCATCAATCAGCCAGCAGAGGTCGTAATTGCATCAGTTATGAGGTCCCGTCCGACACCCGCGCTGAATGAACAACAAGCCAATCCTTTGTGTAGGCCCCTAGCCGACGAGTTCGAAATGTCAGCTCTAGTGTGCTAGCGTGTTTTACTGCTGTGCCACCTGAGCACATTTTTTTATTTTAACACTTGTACTCATACTGCTTTTTTTAGGATTCAAACATGAGTGGGTTATCTATGTTCAAGCTATTAAATCATTTAGTTAGTCAATACAGTCTGTGTGTGTGTGTGTGTGTGTGTGTGTGTGTGTGTGTGTGTTCATGTGTAAGTATGTCTATGTTTATAATGTACTCTCAAATGTACTGCAACTTATCATGATGCTTTGTCGTTAAAAGCCACAGGTAGGGATTAAAGATTAATTAAAGACTCCCCTAAAATGATTGCCTGTCTCTCTCCTCTTCTATTACAGAAATGCATAAGGGAGGGAAGAAACTGAGACAAAAAACAGAGCAACAGAATGACGAATGCTCAGAATAATAGACCTACAAAAAGGCAGTGTTTCTCTATCTTATAATTGTGGCATGTTGCAAATAGAAGCATGTTACAGCAACCAAATTTGAATGTGTTGAAACTGTAAAAAGGGGTAAGAGGGCAAGATAGAGAACAAGAGACAGAAAAAGGCAAAAAGGAAAAAAAAGAGATAGGGTGGAGATCTTTTAAAGGGGAGGGACTGTAATTGGTTAGGAAGAAAAATATCAGACCTTGACCCTGTCAGCCTCAAGAGAGCGTAGATAGTATCATGTGCAACGTGTGAGTGTGTGTGTGTGTGTGTGGGGGGGGGGGGGGTTAGTAATAGAGTAGGGGTTGTAGAGAGTGCACACTTATATAGGTTATTGTGAAGTGTTTTTGTTACATAAAGAAAAACAGGTTTTTTTTAAGACAATAGATTGTAATGTTTACTACGGCAGATGTCTGATACCATTATGTTATACTATTGTAGTACTATTTACTACTATATTGCATTTTTGCATTCTAATGCATTATATTCATCTGGCATTGTGCCAATCCACTACTCATACTCCCCCCCCCCCCCCCCCCAAAGTTTTACAAAACTTTTTTCACACAAAGTTTCACATTGTGTGTGTGTGTGTGTATATATATATATATATATATATATATATATATACTGTATATACAGTATATATACAATGTGAACTACTAATATTAGCTTGTAATATTACCTTATAATATTATATTACTCTAGTCTTGTGACATAAAGACTAGTAAGACTAGAAATAAGATAGCAGTGTGTGTGTGTGTGTGTGTGTGTGTGTGTGTGTGTGTGTGTGTGTGTGTGTGTGCGCGCGAGCAGGGCATTATGGACCAACATCAGTGCCCAACCTTATAAATGCTCTTAGGACTAAATAAAACTGTATTACATTTGTGATGTTGCAAGACAAACAAAAAAATACTGGAAATGAGTCCAGAGAAACACAATATGTTAATCATTTCTCCATAAATCCAAATAGAATATAATATATTTAATAACTATGTAATACAAAATTGTCCATATTGAACAGTGAAATAGAAAAGTAGAAAATGATCTTAAATGATCTTAAATGCCAAGGATAAAGAGGGATAATAAATAAATAATGTTGTGGTTGTTTCAGGCATTTTGGGAGGGTGCCAGGCATCTGAAGAGAAGGTGACTGTTAGATTCTAACACGCACAACAAATTTACAGACATGCTTTTAAGACAACAGGTGGCTGTGAAGATTACAAAGCAGAAATGAAGAAGAAAGGCCATGCTGGAGTAAAGAGTAAAGAACAGATGAGAAACTGAGCTATTACATCCAAACAGCCAGCTTAACTTTAAAAGCGCTTGGCTTATATGATTCCCATGTGCTGTCAGATCAAAGAGAAGAACATGAGCATGGTGCGAGTTTAAACACTAAACACTCTTATAATGAAGTGTAAGAACAGAGGGGTTGTTGTTCTGAATAACAGAAATGATGGTGTTGGCTTTAGCAGAAAGAAAGATAGAGAGAGAGAAGTGTGTGATATACAGGATGTGGTTTTAAAAAGGTTTGTTTTCATGTTTTTTGTTAGGTGGTACTCACACACACTGAATGTAAACGTAAAACATTCAGCAACAGCCTTAAAGACAAAAATTCTCATCCATGTTTTGCCACAGCCCCCTCTGCATCCACAGACTTGGTTGGAAATTTCCAAACTCAGTTACCCGAGTCGTGTTTTTAGCTGCTTTAGACTTCGACATCTTGGACATTTTGTTCTTGGACAATTCTAACGCTGTAGGATCGCTAGTGTAAGAGACATTTTTGTGGTGTAGTGTGCTGACAATGTTTGATGTGTGTGTTTATGTATTGAGTGTAACGATGCACTGGTGAGCCTGATAGGGAAGATGCTCACCAGTAAGGGGGCTGGACCCAATTGCAGGAGAAGTGGAAGGGAAGTGGTTGGGAAAACAACAGTAAAACTATAAAGCAGATGAGAGGGTAACCCCAGGAACCTCTCACCATCATAAACAAAAACGTACTAAGGATAATTAGAAGAGAGTGCTAGGTGGAACCATGACCATGGCTAGTCACCCAGCTACTCGGTCCACCAGACTCCCGACACACAGATATGGCCCCAATGCTTCTCTTCTACTCTAAACTAAGAAAAGAAGAAAAAAACACAATTACCATCGATTACGGTACCGACTCTGAATCAACTGGGTAAACAACTCAGAGTCGACTGAGCAGCAATAACGCTGGTGTAGGGAAAAACGGGCTTCCGGAATGAGGAAGCGAGCACTAAAGACTAGCACTGTCGCCTCACAGCAAGAAGGTTCGATCCCCAGGTTGGGCAGTCCGGGTCCTTTCTGTGTGGAGTTTGCATGTTCTCCCCGTGTCTGTGTGGGTTTCCTCCGGGATCTCCAGTTTCCTCCCACAGTCCAAAGACGTGCGAGTGAGGTGAATTGGAGATACTAATTGTCCATGACTGTGTTTGATATAACCTTGTGAATTGATGAATCTTGTAACTACCGTGTCTGTCATGAATGTAACCAAAGAGTGTAAAACATGACGTTAAAAACCCAAATAAACAAACAAACAAACAATTGAGGGTTAAAGGCTTTGCTTAGGCACCTTGGTGGTGGTGAGGTATGGACCATCAATCTTATGATCACTCGTCCAGTACCTTAACCACTCAAAGCCATGCCATTGTAGCACATGCAAAAATAAGTTCTGGTATTGTCTGGCCGAAATAACCATGGACCTCCCTGGAAAAGACATCACCTTGATGGTAGCATATTGCTCTCTAAAATTCCAATACATGACATACGGCATATTTGCAGAGAACTTGACGTCAGTTATCTCCCTCAAAAAGGGTGAAACGTCAACTCATCTGATCATAGCTCACGTATCCGCTCACGTACAATTTTAGTACAATAAGTCATGTTAAGGTTTGTGCAGCACCACACTTCATAGGAAATAATGGCACAGCCGGTGCAAAAGCTATTTTACTGCTTCTTATGTGAATGCACCTTAACTGAATGGAATACGGCATTCCAAGATCAAGCATCTCCACGATTAAGAAACATAAGGAAACAATAAAGAAGTAAAGGTAAAATGCAGGTTTTATTATATTTAACTGTTTGTCCATTGTATTGCAGTGTTTCTCTATATTATATTTGTGTTATTTTCAGTGTATAAGTGACAAAAACAACCCCATTATTTTACATTAGCCTAAAATACACAGATCAGCCATAACATTAAAACCACCTCCTTGTTTCTACACACACTGTCCATGTTATCAGCTCCACTTACCATATAGATGCACTTTGTAGTTCTACAATTACTGACTGTAATCCATCTGTTTCTCTGCATGAATTTTTTGCCTGCTTTCACCCTGTTCTTCAATGGTCAGGACCCCCACAGGACCACGACAGAGCAGGTATTATTAAGATGGTAGATCATTTTCAGCACTGCAGTGACACTGACATGGTGGTGGTGTGTCAGTGTGTGTTGTGCTGGTGTGAGTGGATCAGACACAGCAGCGCTGCTGGAGTTTTAAAATACTGTGTCCACTCACTGTAGACTCTATTAGACACTCCTACCTAATTGGTCCCCCTTGTAGATGTAAAGTCAGAGACGATCGCTCATCTATTGCTGCTGTTTGAGTTGGTCATCTTCTAGACCTTCATCAATGGTCACAGGACGCTGCCCAGGGGCGCTGTTGGCTGGATGTTTTTGGTTGGTGGACTAGTCTCAGTCCAACAGTGACAGTGAGGTGTTAAAAACTACAGCAGCAGTGCTGTGTCTGATCCACTCATACCAGCAAAACACACACTAACACATCTCCACCATGTCATTGTCACTGTGGTGCTGAGAATGATCCACCACCCAAATAATACCTACTCTGTAGTGGTCCGGTGGGGGTCCTGACCATTGAAGTAAAAGCAGGCTAAAAAAGTATGTAGAGAATCAGATTGACTACAGTGAGTAATTGTAGAACTACAAAGTGCTTCTATATGGTAAGTGGAGCTGATAAAATGGACAGTGAGTGTAGAAACAAGGAGGTGGTTTTAATGTTATGGAACCATGGAACGCATTAACAGGTTTCCCATACATCCTTATGGGAAAAAAAAAATTGAAACTCAACGTCTTTTAAACTCAACGCCACTCTCAGAACCAATTGACGTTGAGTTTCAAGGTACCACTGTATTGTAGAATGTTTCAAGTGGTGTAACTTAAAAATTCTATCAGCTTTTCACATTAGTTTTGTGCCATTCCAAATTTTGAGTGTGTAGAATTTGTAAATATGAACAAATTCTAAATGTGTTCATATTTACATGCAGTTAAATTAAGATTAACATAATGAACAATATACACATGCTTTTTTCATTGCATTTTGAGAATTGAACTAGAGTAGTTTGGACTGTGCAGCATCCACTCTATCAGCTGTGTCACTATGCCTCTCAAAAACACAAAAATCTATCTCTCTCTCTTTCTCACACACAGGTACACACACACACACACACACACACACGCTAACACAGTGTGAGATGAAAGGGGAGGTCGCCTTTGCAGCTGGCCCCTGGTGTCTTCTCACGTTTCACGTTGCCAGATGCTGCTGTCATGTGTACCCTGAAGTTAAATTGATCTCATAACAGCCTGAGGTTCAGCCCACTAAGAAACAAAACCGGCACTTTTACTCCATTTATTTTACTTTCTATCTCTATCAACCCTCCACTGAAAACGAGTTACCCAGATGCCCTGAACAAAGATGCTGGCAAGTCATTCTGCAGAGGGCTGAAGTAGAAGTGCAGTCTGTCATGATGAGAGTGTGGGATCAGTGTAGGGTTTGCTCTCCTATTGTTGATGCTTTTGTTTTATTTAGTTTATTCTGATCTTGTATGGGGTACTCACAATATAAAGAATGGAACATTGTAACCCTGATACAGCTGTGTATATTAAAGACATATTTTGTTACCTTACTTAAGCATTACTTTACTGAAGTAAAATATTTATTTTTAGAACCTTTCACTTAAATTGTACTACAATTTCAAAAACAGAATTTGTACTTTTTGAATTTATTTTCAATTTATTTATTTTATAACAATTTATTTCCTTGTTTTTTTCTGCATCAAGAACCACCACTCAACAATAGCTGATATAACCACGTGGGCAAGGGATTACTTTGGCAAACCTTCACGCCCTACAATGCAAAGTTACATGCACAAATGCCACTTAAAACTTTACTGTGCAAAAAAGAAGCCTTATGTTAACCATGTCCAGAAGTGGCGTCGACTTCTCTGGGCTCGGAGGCATCTAGGATGGACCATCACACAGTGGAAACATGAACTGTGGTCAGATAAATCAGCATTCCAAGTCTTTTTTGGAAAAAATAAATTCCGGACCAAAGACGAACAGGACCATCCAGACTGTTATCAGCAACAAGTCCAAAAGCCTAAACAGTAGGCTCTGTCATGGTATGGGGCTGTGTCAGTGCCATTGGCAAAGGTCATTTACACTTCTGTGATGGTGGCATTAATGCAGAAAAGTACATTGATTGATTGATTGATTGATTGATTGATTTTATTGAACCATTTTACATTTTCTAAATAGATGCAATGCCTCTTATAAGAAACTGAAACAGTCAGGGATAACACAAAAAATCCGTAGACTTATTTCCATTGAGATCTTAGAGCAACATATGCTGCCTTCAAGACGTCATCTTTTCCAGGGACGTGCATTTTCAATGCTGTCCCAACTTTTTCTGATTTGGGGTTGTACAGAAAAGCACTTTTCATTTCAGATGATGTTTATTCTGTTTAGCTTTTCTATTGTGGCATTGTGGGACAGCATGGTAGGGTGTGTGCTATACAGCAACAACATGTTTCTAATGTCCGGGTTTGATCCGGGTTTCCTTGCTTCTTACTTAAGCTTTTGGCTTACTGCCTGTGAGAAAATGTGCATGTTCTTTTCATGACTCCATTGGTTTCCCCAAAATTTTTCCCACAAGCCAAAAAAAACATGCAGAATGTGAACTGGCTAAACTGAAAATGTTTTGCTCTATGATGGACTAGCCACCTGCTTGGGCTGTACTCCTGTTATGTGTCTAGCGTTTTAAGTGAAGCCAAAAGCCCTGTGTTAATGAGTGGAATAAAGCATTAGTAAAAAAAAAAAAATGATTAATTAATTTTATGGTGCCTTTTTACCTTTAAAAATTTCTATTGGGTTCAAATAGGTTTAGTTTCCCAATAATACTTTCAGCCACCAGGTGTACAAGAAAGACTTTAAGAGACATTTTTACAGAATTATTAATTTCTTCTGTTCTTTATTTAATTTACTTTTCCTACATTATTAATTTTCAACATGTTAGTATTAGATGTACTTTTGATACATTCAAATTATTTAGGTGTAGAATGTGTTTTTCATTACTGTCAGAGCAGCATTGTTAGTATTGGGTAACTTATATAACATTGCATTTATACAAGACTGGAACAGTATAGGTCAGGGTACTAATTACAACCTGTAAAATGTAACTTAACAGTACTTTAAAGGAAAAATTCGTTGCCACCAAGTGATAACAGTTTTTTAATTGCACTTTATTTATTTGCAATCACTACATCCACTCATTTTTTTAAATCTTTTTGTCTTTCTCGCTAAACACCTGCTTTACCCTCACAATACTAAAATGGAAAAGAAATTATTGTCTTCACCAGACTTTCACAAGTTACAGTTTTAATCCACTGAAAAATAAATAGCTGAATTAGCATGACCTTTAATAAAAAATGTATTGACTGGCATTTTCAGTAGGGAAATCAAAAACTAAAACATTAGTAATAGAACATTCATTATAATTTAGAGCTATGCTATAAAAGTAAACTTTAAAAAAAAGTTTTAGTGCTGTATAACAAAAAAATTTAAAAAAGTTCATTTACATTTAAAACTCAATTTACAGAAAACTGCAACACAAACTGAAATGTGTAACTGACTTGAACCTTTAACAGACAAGAGGACAAAAAAGATTTTCAGTGTTTTCTATGATGAACCTTATTTTATTTGGCAATTTACAATCAGCCATGATGTTAAAACCACCTCTTGTTTCTACACTCACTGTCCATTTTATCAGCTCCACTTACCATATAGAAGCACTTTGTAGTTCTACAATTACTGACTGTAGTCCATCTGTTTCTCTGCATGCTTTGTTACCCCCTTTCATGCTGTTCTTCAGCTGTCAGGACCCCCACAGGACCACTACAGAGCAGGTATTATTTAGGTGGTGGATCATTCTCAGCAATGCAGTGACGCAGTGTGTGTTAGTGTGTTGTGCTGGTATGAGTGGATCAGACACAGCAGCACTGATGGAGTTTTTAAACACCTTGCTGTCACTGCTAGACTGAGATTAGTCCACCAACCAAAAATATATCCAGCCAACAGCGCCCCGTGGGCAGCATCCTGTGACCACTGTGACCACATCACCCCACTGCTGCGTTTTCTTCACTGGCTTCCTGTAGCTGCACGCATTCAGTTTAAAACACTGATGCTTGCCTACAAAGCCAAAAATGGACCAGCCCCAAGCTACCTTCGCAGTCTAATCAAACCCCGCTCTGTACCACGCAACCTCAGAGCCACTAGTCTCGCTCGACTTGAGCCTCCACCCAGGACTAAAGGAAGACAAGCATCAAGGCTCTTCTCTGTTCTAGCACCCAAGTGGTGGAATGAACTTCCTCTGTCTGTCCGAACATCTGAGTCTCTTGCTGTCTTTACGATTAAAAAAAAACATTTAAAACCCACCTCTTTACTAAGCACTTAAGCTGACTTGTACTAATTTACTAAAAACTTTTTTCCATTTCCAAAAAACAAAAAAAAAACACTTTGGTTCTAACAGGTTTCAGCAGATTTGTGTTCTTCGACTGTTGTTTACTAAAACTTGAGAAATGAAAAGTTTACTATGGAAGCACTTCTGTAAGTCACTCTGGATAAGAGCGTCTGCTAAATGCTGAAAATGTAAATGTAAATGGACCAACTAGGTAGGAGTGTCTAACAGAGTGGACAGTGAGTGGACACAGTATTTAAAAACTCCAGCAGCGCTGCTGTATCTGATCCACTCATACCAGCACAACACACACTAACACACCACCACCACATGTGTCACTGCAGTGCTGAGAATGATCCACCACCTAAATAATACCTACTCTGTGGTGGTCCTGTGGGGGTCCTGACCATTGAAGAACAGGATGAAAGCAGGCTAAAAAAGGTATGTAGATAAATAGATGGACTACAGTCAGTAATTGTAGAACTACAAAGTGCTTCTATATGGTAAGTGGAGCTGATAAAATGGACAGTAAGTGTAGAAACAAGGAGGTGGTTTTAATGTTGTGGCTGATCAGTGTATATTGTATTGCAATTAATATTGTTTGCACTTGTGTTCTGTGTTGCACCACATTGCTAAAATGACAATAACGCCTTTTAAATCTTGAATCTTATCACATAATCTTAACAAATTAAAGGCTTTACTTTTTATTGCATTTCTACAAAGTGTTGGAACTTTTCTGGAAATTGGGTTTGTAGTAG
Organism: Trichomycterus rosablanca; assembly: GCF_030014385.1. Classification (NCBI taxonomy): domain Eukaryota; kingdom Metazoa; phylum Chordata; class Actinopteri; order Siluriformes; family Trichomycteridae; genus Trichomycterus; species Trichomycterus rosablanca. The sequence goes on from NC_085996.1 coordinate 25,004,594, forward strand.
AGCAGAAAAGACATTCATGGTTTAACCCAAGGATTAAGAAGACCTGCCTTTCTCAGTGCATTAAGTTAACAGGGGTTTATACAGCAACCTTCTTGTGAGTTTAAACTCATTATTAAGAACAAAGTGGGTCAGCCAAGGTGTATTCCCCTTGCCCTTTAGTTTTTCCTTGCCTGTTTTGTTTTATGATTAATAATTTTGACACACCCTTGTGTTTAAGCTTAAAAAGAATTGAAACATGCACGTTTTATACCTTTTGGGTCTTGCTGGGAGTTCCATGGTCATGTTCACTTAGTTTTAGATTTACCAGATAGGAAAGAGTCCCTCTTGTTCTGGTCTTATCTGTCTATTTGTATGTCCTTCTTGATAAAGGCCTCCTTCACCCTTATCAACATGAACTCTTAGTGATTAAATGTTTCCAGCAGATTTGTAAAAAAAAAAAATAGACAAAAATAAGAAACACATAGATTGCCATTAACTGTATCTGTGACTCATATATAACCCTTTTGTAAAGGAGAATAATATGAACAGACTAAGAAGTACTGGCTGAACTCACTGACTGAGGACACATTTACACAGCCCTGTCCTATAGTGGGTGACAGTATGCCACCAAAGAATTATTATATTATACACTTGCATTCTAGCAGGCTGTCTTAGTGGTGACTCCATTCATAATACCTGACCTCTACTGGTACAGAGGTGGACACAGGCTCAGCAGTGCACCTTCCTGACAATGGGTGAAATGGCTAGGTATTCCAAGTCCAGGGGCAGCGCACTGGTGCAGTGGGTAGCACTGTTGCCTCACAGCAAGAAGGGCCTGGATTGATTCCCAAAGGGTTCTTTCTGTGTGGAGTGAATGTGTGTATGTGAGTGTGTGTGTCTGCCCTGTGATGGGCTGGTGACATGTCTTTTCCTCAATGAGTCAGACCCACCGTGACACTTACCAGGATAAAGTGGTGGTAAACAGATAATGAATGAATGAATGTTCCAAGTCTAAGTTGGAGGGGTGTTCCAAGTGTAGTTTCAGTCAGGTGGCAGTAATGAGAGGGAAAGAAGCAAGCTTTGATCTCAGAATTGACTTGTCAACTAGGGTACATCCCACTCTGATCTTCTACTAGCCTATTAAAAAGTCTGTTGTAGTTTTGGACTAAAGAAGAGCAGGACAAGAGGAGTGACTGTGTGAATAAATAATATAAAATAAATTGATTAAATTCTTATAGTATGACCACTGCTATGAGACTTGTCTAAAATCCACCAATCAGAGGACAATCTGTGACTTTATTATATTGTTTAAACAAGTGATTAAATAATTAAATTAATAATGATGATGATTAAATTAATTTTGTGATCAGGGTGAATAGTACATTTTAAATCTAAAAGCTAAAAGCTTCTATCCACCCACTAAATTGAGATTGACAGATGGCTTTTACATGCAAAACAAAAGGTTGAAGATGGGCTATGCTGCTTCAGTAAATCAGTAATAAATTCACAACCTAAATCTAAACAATCTAAACCATTTATAGGTAGTGTAGTTTAAATAGTCAGTTAATATACCTTAATAAGGTGGGTTAAGCTGGGTACTTAAACCTTTGGATTAACAAAGACGTACATTTTGTCATTTATTATATGGCAACTGCCAGACATGTATGTCACCACCTACCTGCTTCTCTCCCTTTTTTATCTGTTGCTGTCTCTCACACTCACAGACACATGCCTTGTCCAAAGGTTATGTACCATTTTAAAAGATCACAGCCTGTCATTATGAGGACATTAAGCTGTATGCTATGTGAAGTGTCTCAGTGCATGAAAGGGGTTTGTTTTTCATCCTGTGGCCTGACAACCAGAGGCATCACTTTTCTTAAAAAAAATCAAGCCCGAGAGACACAAACACGTGTCATTAGAGAGAATTTCCTGCCCCGATTCCATAAAGATAAGTGATCTTTTGAAAATCACTCCTCTCTTGCAGACACACAGGTCTGCATTGTGTTTACATTACACAATATTTTTCCCAAAGATCTTTTAGTTTGTTATTTCAATGATGTTGCACAATAAATTCAGCAATCTTTACAGCTGATTACATTGCATTTTTGTCATTTGGACCTCAACAAGTAAAAATAGTGACCAAGTCCAATCTTACTGGACACATCAATGCAAAGCAACAATAAGCTTTATAAACAGAAAGTCCATGTGTTGTGGACCACAAAAGCCTATGGAATGCAGATTAAAAAGCCCTCATTTATGGTAATAAGCTGTAAACATGAATTCAGCATTTTTCAGTGTCAAATCAGCCCACTTGTGTTGTCTCACATTATTTTAATATTTAATATACACTGATCAGCCATAACATTAAAACCACCTCCTTGTTTCTACACTCACTGTCCATTTTATCAGCTTCACTTACCATATAGAAGCACTTTGTAGTTCTACAATTACTGACTGTAGTCCATCTGTTTCTCTACATACTTTTTTTTAAACTGCTTTCACCCTGTTCTTTAATGGTCAGGACCCCCACAGGACCACCAAGGAGCAGGTATTATTTAAGTGGTGGATCATTCTCAGCACTGACACTGACGGTGGTGTGTTAGTGTGTTGTGTGCTGGTATGAGTGGATCAGACACAGCAGCGCTGCTGGAGTATTTAATTACCGTGTCCACTCACTGTTCACTCTGTTAGACACTCCTACCTCAGGTCATCTTCTAGACCTTCATTAGTGGTGGACTATTCTCAGTCAAGCAGGGAAAGTGAGGTCTCCATCAGTGCTGCTGTGTCTGATCCACTCATACCAGCACAACACACACTAACACACCACCACCATGTCAGTGTCACTGCAGTGCTGAGAATGATCCACCACCCAAATAATACCTACTCTGTAGTGGTCCTGGGAGAGTCCTGACCATTGAGGAACAGCATGAAAGGGGGCTAACAAAGCATGCAGAGAAACAGATGGACTACAGGCAGTAATTGTAGAACTACAAAGTGCTTCTATATGGTAAGTGGAGCTGATAAAATGGACAGTGAGTGTAGAAACAATGAGGTGGTTTTAATGTTATGGCTGATCTGTGTATTGCAATGGTCTCTATGCACATTTGCCAATTCGACTTTCAGCCATTTCTATGCAACTTCATATCGGAAGATAACGAGTATTCTATAAGTACATGGCACAGTAGTTTATTTCCAAGGTTGGAAAGAAAACCCAAGACAACAAAAAAAACTATAGTTTGACTTTGTATAAATACATATATAGAAAGTAATATATGAAATTGTTCCTAAAATTTATACAATTCTCCACAAAATAATTATGCAAATAAACATACAATATTTATTCCCCATAGAATAATAAGTACGCAATTACCATAGCAACCAGAAACAATTACTTTAGCACAGCATTTCATTTAGATATTCAAACTTAGTGTTCCAGTAAACATTTTTTCTGTCCTAGTTTAAAAAAATAGTTTCTGCGTTAAGAAACTGACTTTTTTTTTTCCAGTTTAGCTATCTGATGGCCCATAGCATTTGAGACAACAGATATACTCTAGTGCGGGTCTGATCTTGTCTTGAGTAATTTCAGCATAAAGAAAGCCTTGTATACGGTATATAGACCTACATGGCTTGGATTGTGCCTTTATCTTTTCTTGCTGTGGTCATTTCCAGGTGAAATACTGGAACTGATAACAGTAACAGAGACTACCTTTCACTGCAACATATGAACTTTTATTGCAACATAAGGGCTCAGAATTGCTTCCACTGAGGAGTTATAACTGCAATAAAAAAAGAATCTTACCAACAGGTAAACATGGTGTGGTACTATGACGATGTGGGAACGCTTTGTTTAGGATCATGGCAACTTGCCATAATTGACTGAACAGCAAATTCTGCTTTTTAAACAGTTTTAACTACCCAACTCAAGAGTAAATCTACCCCTTCTCTGTGTTGGTTTTCCAAAAAAAAAAAAATGAACGCAGTGGCAGAATCGAAGTCCTGACTTGAACCTCAGTGAGATGTGAACTTCAACAGGCAGGTTATGCTCAAAATTAAAGCAGGAACAGAATGCCAAAACTCCTCTAAAATGTATAAATGAGTAAAAATGAGTATATATATACCGATCAGCCATAACATTAAAACCACCTCCTTCTTTCTACACTCACTGTCCATTTTATCAGCTCCACTTACCATATAGGAGCACTTTGTAGTTCTACAATTACTGACTGTAGTCCATCTGTTTCTCCGCATGCTTTGTTAGCCTGATTTCATGTTGTTCTTCAACAGTCTTATTATTTAGTATTATTTAGGTGGTGGATCATTCTCAGCATTGCAGTGACACTGACATAGTGGTTGTGTTAGTGTGTGTTGTGCTGGTATGAGTGGATAAGACACAGCAGCGCTGATGGAGTTTTTAAACACCTTACTGTTACTGCTGTTAGTCCACCAACCAAAAATATCCAGCCAATAGCGCCCCGTGGGCAGCATCCTGTGACCACTGATGAAGGTCTAGAAGATGACCAACTCAAACAGCAGCAAAAGATGAGCAACCGTCTCTGACTTTACATCTGCAAGGTGGACCAACTAGGTAGGAGTGTCTAATAGAGTGGACAGTGAGTGGACACAGTATTTAAAAACTCCAGCAGCGCTGCTGTGTCTGATCCACTCATACCAGCACAACACACACTAACACACCACCACCATGTCAGTGTCAGTGCTGAGAATGATCCATCACCCAAATAATACCTGCTCTGTAGTGGTCCTGTGGGGGTCCTAACCGTTGAAGAGCAGCATGGAAGGGGGCTAACAAAGCATGCAAAGAAGCAGATGGACTACAGTCAGTAACTGTAGAACTACAAAGTGCTTCTATATGGTAAGTGGAGCTAATAAAATGGACAGTGTGTGTAGAAACTATGAGGTGGTTTGAATGTTATGGCTGATTAGTGTATATATATATATACTGTATATATACACTATATATATGTGTATATATATATATATATCATCTCTAATACAGACTTTGCTGAGTCATTTGTTTTAAGCTCATGTCATACTCTGTCCTTCAGTCCAAGCTGTCCACTTTTGGCTAAGAGTTTTTTTTATGGAGAACAAACAGTACAGACCTTTTCAAAGCCCCATAAACGTGCACCACAAAGACCACTCTGTGTGTGTGTGTGTGTGTGTGTGTGTGTGTAAGAAAAATAGGCTGTGGTAGAGATTAATGAGAAGTGGGTAATGAGAGAGCCAGACCGTCTGTTAAGCCTGATTCATACAAAGTAGATGTTAATGGTTGGAGCTACACTAGTCTCAGTGGACAAAGGTAATGGAGGCTTATAAGCACAAAATCCTTATGGACTAGTAAATTGGGTAACATTTACAGGCCTTAAAACTTATGCCAGCTGGGCCCAGTGCATGTGTGCCAGCATATACAAAGTAAAGTAAGATCCTTCAAAGTAGCAAACTGTATCATTCATTTATGTAAAGCTTAATTAGCTATAACATTTGCTCATCTAGTGGTACATTGTTATAATTTAGTTGTGTCAGACTGGTTGCTATGGATGATACCTGTGGTATGTATTTAATTATTTTATGTTCTTCATTGAGTTGTTATAGGTGTATACCTCTGGGCAGAGTCCATATAGCTGACCCAATCCCATTTGCAATAATCATATGTTAAAGCTACCTTGGGAATCCCTGGCGGTCTTTCAGCAGGAGAAGGACTTCCTTACAAGGAAAAGCAAATGGACGATGGGATAAGGTTATAATAGAAGGTTCAGTACTGTATTGTTGGCAGTGGGTGGTTTTACAAAGTTGGGAATGCTTTTTATATTCATTTACACAATTCTCAAATGAGTGGACATCGTAACTGCTGGGGGGGATGGGGGGGTCAATTCTTTATTTTATGTTTATGGTTTTGGAAGAGGATGCCCAACAAGCTCATGGTTAGGTGTCCACATATAGTCTGTGTATCATCTGCATAATACAGTAATTTATTAAATATTAAATTGTTTTATTCTGTTATTCTGGCATACTTTTGTACTTTTATTCTGAAAAATAAAATTATTGGAATATTGCACTATGTGTATGCTGTTCAGTATGTTGATACTTCTTGCTGTATATTGCAAATTCCAACCTAAATTGTATGGTATCCTGATACCTTTGGCCTACTGGAACATTGGTTTTGTGTGCAGACTGCAAACTCCATTCTGGTTTTGGCAGTACATAATCTAGTATAAGCAGTACACCATTTTAACAGCAAAAACGCAAACATACACCCACACAGACATATACACATACATACATACATACATACTGTACATACATAAATGCAAAGGTAGAACACACAGGGAGGGGGAAAGAGATTGAATAGGTGCACAAGTATAGCTGACAGATAACTTCTGCTAATTATACCTTTGATTCATCCCCCAAATTTCCCCTCCAGTTACCTTCCATGCTAAACCAAGCCCCATCTGTTAAAACATTGTTTCTTTATTATTTTATACCCATTTAAAGTTAATATTGCTGTAAATGAGGAGCTTTTAAATTATGCACTAATTGCAATCCAATCTTTTAATTCATATAATGAGATTTTTGAAACACCACATGGCATAGGGGTCTGCTAAGAGACAGATTATGCCAGCTTAGCATGAATAAACATGAAAATGATGTCATGAGGGCAAAATAGTGTTATTGAAGTGGTCAACAGCAGTGAGGTGCCACCGCTTATGTGGCTGTTTAAATACAGCAGACAGACACTGTTAATTGGTGGGGGGGCTTGAAAGGGTAGGCATGATCAGGTTTGTAACAGTGTGTGCCTATGTAAAATCTGAAGCACAATATGAACCCTCACACCTAAAATTAAAAGTGAACCCAATTGCAGGATGTTTAACGAAGGTGAATAAAAAGTCACAAATAAAAAGAGGGTAAATGCAAATAAATATGGTGCCCAATATAACGGATACAAAATAACATATCTAAGACACAAAGTACATTCGCAACCCGCAACAGAGAAAATAGATAGAAAAGGGATAGTGCAGAAATGAAAACCGGCTGCCACAATTTCTCAAGCTACATTGCCTTTTCCACACATGAGGTCCAGGACCATCACACCGCATCTAGGGCAGCTCACGTTCCCAGGGCTGTTCCCTCATTATGCCTGAAAAAGTTTACACCAGGTGACTTTTATCCTAAAAGATAAAAGTATGCATGCCACACCAGCAGAAAACCAGGCCGGACCAAGCCCGGCTTTATGGCTTCAGAGAAAAGGCAGCTTGCCAACAAAGAAGCTGGCAAGTCTGTGAGGGAGAAACTGTGATAAATAGAAACACTCCCACCTGGAGTGAATTACAGCTCAACATGATGCAGGTAAGTGTCAGTTAAGAGAAACTAACATATCATTCATCTGTGCCTCGATGCCCCATTTTGGAAGGCAGAAGGAAACAAGTCTATAATCGAGCCAGCCTGTCAATCTTCAAGGACAATTATGTGGTGATGTTTTGCCTCAGGAACAAATGGCATGTCAGGGCATCACTCCTATTAAGTGAAGTTTGATAACAAGTTAAATGAGTTAAGTAAATATCTGAATGTTGTATGTATTGTATGTCCAGACCTCACTGACCAAGAAATATCTGGCAAGAAATATCAAAATGATTTTAAAAACCCTTATCACTGTGGTAAAGAGCAACTACACAGTACATTGGGAGGAGGGGCAAAATAAAGTAATAAAGTTATACACAAAAATAAAAATCCTTTTGTGCCAGTGTGTGTGTGTGTGTGTGTGTGTGTAAGTGTGTGTGTGTGTGTGTGCAGGCAGGCATGTTAGATTCTGGCATTTTTATTAAGACATTGACTTATTCAGCAACATCGTAACTTCTAGCATTACATAGTACCTTTGTGTGTGCAACATCTGTGTGTGACCAACATCTGCTTGCCATTGAGAAGCCTCCACCCTTCTGGCCTAGTTTAGAAGTTCAAGGCCCTGACAATAATATGAAATGTGTATACAATATGTGTTCATAATATTTTTTCTACCATTATTTCTTCTCTTCAGATCTCATTAGCAGGTGGTGTGCACAGCCTTCTGAAGGTTGTACATGTTAACCTTGGCCTCAGTAGGCTTTCTGTGGTCAGGTCTCTGGATTTTTTCTGCCACAGAGCACCAGGATTAGATGAAACAGTGAAGCAGGGTACACAACAGCACAGATGTTGGTAAAGTCTGTACCCAGAACCACTGGGGACATTTGGTGTGCCCTATTTCTCATGCATTTTCACATCTGCCTTTCTCATGTGTGTCAAATTACCACAAAGACTGCTGGCATTTTTCAACCTGTACATATGTGTATGTGGCTTTGCTAATGTACTATACCTTATGTACTTCCTTTTTTCTTTCCCCCCTCTGTGCGACCTTGGGTATGACAAAGGCACTATATAAAATGAACTTTTATTATTAATACTATTATTATTATTATTATTATTATTATTATTATTATTATTATAGCATAGAAAACACACTATATATACTAAACTTTTATTATTATTATTATTATTAATATGATTATTATTATTATTATTATTATAGTATGAGAAAGGCACTATAAAAACTGAACTTTTATTATTATTATTATCATTAATATTTTTATTATTATAGTATGAGAAAGGCACTACAAAAACTGAACTTTTATTATTATTATTATTATTATTATTATTATAGTATGAGAAAGGCACTATAGAAACTGAAGTTCTGCCCTGGCCCAGCTTTATCTCTCTGAGAGTTAGTTGGGGCACCAACTATATCTCCCAGATTCCTCCTACTACTACAGCAGTTACCTAAACAGTGAATACTCCTTACCTTACCTCCAAAATGTTATCCAATACCTAGCCTTGAATGAGGCATTGGTGAACTATGGTCTGTGGGCAATCAGACTCCAACAATGCCTGATGTATACCCCCTTGGATACCTGGGATTTCGACTCTTGATGAAGGGAGGCACAGGAACCACTGGGATCTGGAGCATCAGGTCCACCTTCATCTGGGGACATTCCCCAAGAAAAGGCTCTGGCTCATTGCAACACCAGCAGACCTGCCCGGGCCAAGCTTCATCTCTCTGAGAGTTAGTAGGTACAGCACTTACCTAAACAGTGAATACTTCTTACCTTACATCTTAATTGGTATCCAGTACCTTGCCTTGAACAATGCATTGGTAAACTGTGGTCTGTGGGCAACCAGACTCCACCAATGCCTGATGTATACCCCCTTGGATACATGGGATTTTGACTTTTGATCAAGGGAGGCAAAGGAACCACTGGGAGCATCAGGTCCACCTTCATCTGGGGACATTTCCCAAAGATGAGGCTGTGGCTCATTGCAACCCCAGCAGACCTGCCCTGGCCCAGCTTTATCTCTCTGAGAGTTAGTTGGGGCACCAACTATATTTCCCAAATTCCTCTCCCTTTACACCATTTACCTAAACCACACCCCACCTTTCCCAAACAGGTTACCAATAGGTTAAAATGACCAATAGTAGGTACGTATGTACTCAATAATATGTATCCTTGGTAACACCTACTACTAACATGCATATTAAAACAATTATGTAAGAGAAAATATATTGTTCCAGCTTTAGGTGTTAATGAGTGTGTTAGTGTGTGCGTGTGGGTTTGTGTGTGTATTCCAGGTTGCACCAGACCTACCATAACCCTAACCAGGATGATGCAGCCAGTAAAAATGAATGAAGAAGTTATTTAATACAGCACCTAAGGAACAGTTATAGTTTTTTACATTTTTTAAATTATCCAGGGAACATGTTAGGGCTGATGTGTTCCCAAATCCAATAAAAGATTTATTAGCTCTTCTCCAGGTAGTCTGGTTTTCTACCAGTTCCAAAAACCACTGCAAATACGCTGTTGTGAGTGAATGAACATGTGCTGCAGGGAAGTGGTGTTCTGTTCTGTTCTGTTTTGTTCTGTTCTGGGCGTTTTTTCCTTTTTGAGCCAAACGTCACCACAATCCTGACCAGATTAAAGTAGTATTTTAAAATAGTACTTTGAAATAAATACATTAATGATAATAACTGCACATTTAGATTTCTTTTATTTGTACACTGTCACCTTAAGTTTCAGTCAGTTGGCTAAAATTTACAACCCCAAATCAGAAAAAGTTGGGACAGTATGGAAAATGCAAATAAAATAAAAATCCTTACATTTACTTTGATTTTTACTGTATGATTGCAGACAGTTTGAACCCAAGATATTTCATGTTTTGTCTGCTCAACTTCATTTCATTTGTTAATATCCCTCCATCCCTGCATTTCAGGCCTGCAACACATTCCAAAAAAAGTTGGGATGGGGGCAATTTAGGGCTAGTAATAAGGTGAAATAACTAAATAACGATGTGATTCCAAACAGCTGATGTCAACAGGTGATTGTAATCATGGTTTGGTACATAAGCAGCATCCAGGAAAGACTGAGTCTTTGATGAGTAAAGATGATCAGAGGATCTCCAGTTTGTCAACAAATTTGTGAGAAAATTATTAAATTGTTTAAAAACAATGTACCTCAAAGAAGGATTGGAAGGGATTTGCATATTTCTCCCTCTACAGTGCATAATATCATTAAACGATTCAAGGCATCGGGAGAAATTTCAGTGCAGAAAGCTTAAGCTGAACGCCTGTGATCTTCAATCCCTCATATCCCTTTGAAACGAAAAATGTGACAGCAACGACCCCGTACTGTTGCACATCTTAAGTCGTGTTTGCAGTAAGAATGAGACAAAATAAAAGCTGAAACATTAAATTACTTGGTATCCTCTGTGCTAAAATGTCTTTTAAGTGTGGTGAAAAGGAATGGCAACATTACAAAGTGGTAAATGCTTTACTGTCCCAACTTTTTTTAGAATGTGTTGCAGGCCTGAAATGCAGGAATGGATGTTTATTAATAAATGAAATTAAGTTGAGCAGACAAAACATGAAATATCTCAGGTTCATCCTGTCTGCAATGAAATAAAAGTCAAAGTAAATGTAAGAAACTGTGTTTTTTTTATTATGTGCATTTTCCATGTTGTCCCAACTTTTTCTGATTTGGGGTTGTAACAACATTGTTCAGCTCATCTCTAACACATTTGCTAACATGTGCAATTGGGGTTTTTTTTACAGGATTTCCCACCAGATAGAAATGTTTCTGCTGGTTTAGTGATTTACACACAGAAGAAAACACTGAGCTTGTTTTATCAACAACATGTGTGCAAGATGACTGAGTGCATGTTGATTTCTACTCCCCTTCCACTTTTACTAAGTAAACATTGAACTAGGGGCTTGACACAGTCATGTCAAACAAAGGTTACCCAGGGGAACTAATTAAGTTTGGGTACATGGTAGGTACAGATACCCATATGCACACTTGCACAAATACAAAAGTTATAACATAGAGATCCAATAAAAGTACAAATACACATACAAAAACATAAAGTTCTGCAGTAATTAAGGCCTGGAACCTTGATTCTCTCTTACATGCACAGGTTTAGCGACCCCCTGCTGAGCCTTACAGGCATGAATAGAGTTCCAAAATTCGTCATCTGAATATTGGCAATGTTCAGCCAGGTTACATTACAGCAGTGGAGAAATTGTTCAGTTTAAATGATTTCTGTTAGATTCTGCAATGAGACTTGTTGTTATATATTCATGCTTGTATGTTTTTTACTGTTTTACAGACCTGTATGGTGTTAAATATTATATGTATGTTATATAAACCTTTATAAAACTGTTCCACAATCTTCCATTTCCACACTTCCATTGGTAATTGTGTTTACCTGTACAGAGTAAAGTGGTACCTTAAAACTCAACATCAAGTGGTTCTGGGACTGACGTTGAGTTTCAAGGTATTTTCTCCCATAGGGATGTATGGGAAACCTGTTAATGCGTTCCATGGTCCTATGAACTTGCATATTTTTTAGGGTTATGTAAAATAAAGGGATTGTTTTTTACACTTATACACTAAAAATAACAGAAATATAATATAAAAACACTGAAATAAAAAGCTGATTCTTACAATTTCTCAGATCCTCGAGCTGTAATACCAGTTTAAAAGTGAAACAGTGAGGAAAATCCAGCTAAACACAGATACATTTGGACGCTTTCAGAGTGAATCTGACAATTACTCCACACAAATGCAGATTCGTCTCATATGCACACTTTGATGACCGCTCAAGCCGAGCGCTGAACAAAGTGACTGTTCATTGTTAATTTGAAATTAAATAAATATATATTTTTTAAAAACAATTTGCCTTTATCCTATTTTTTCACTTCTTTTTTATGTGCACTTTATTATGCATATTCACATATAGTGGAATTTTGTCTCCACTGAGTAGTACAAGGTAAACTGTAGGAGCATTTTTTTCACATACAAAAATATTGTAAGATGTTATTTATTTGGCAAGGGACCTCTAATTTGAAGTGAAGGCCTCCTGGGGTATGTACAAACCCAATTTCCAGAATATAGGGTGACCAAACGTCCTCTTTCTCCCAGACACAACCTCTTTTTTGGACCTGAAAAATGTGTCCAGCTGGATCAGCAAAAATGTCAGGATTCGGCTTATGTAGTCTGCGTGTGCTATGCTTTGTGTGTTTTTGCCCTGATTTTACCTTTCTGTTTAGGTCCTGCCTTCTCGCACTTCTCTTAAAAAATGCCCAAGTGCAAATAAAAATTCACTGACAAATTACAGAAAAAAATCAGTGTTTTTGTCTCGGTCTGGATTTTTGGGAAGCAATAAGATAGAGGTTATTGTAACACCGTGATAGTTCCACATTCTGTCAAAATAGCTCTACTAATGAATTATTTTATTTGTTGTTATTATTGTTTAGGGCTATATGCTGAATTGACAGTAATAATATTCCGCTAGCACACCAGTGCCAAGATTCTGAACTCCTCGGTTCAAAACTCGGCATTGCCACCGGTCGGCTGGGTGCCATCTAGTGGGCATAATTGGCAGTGCCTGCAGTGAGGGATGACCGTAATATGGGGGCGGGGTCTTCTGATTGGCGGATAGAGGCGCCTGTGCAGAGTGCATGGATGGAAAAGGGTTTCGTTAAGAGCTGCACGCGGGTCGGAGAAGGCGTGAGCAGCAATATACCTTCCTCAACTGCAAAAGATCAGGGATCCTTAGCAGTGGAAGACAAATTGACTATGCTTAATTGGGAAAAATTGGGAGTTCAATAACATAGTGGCATGGATAGTGATGCATTTGTCAAATATTTAAACCCCTACTTTACACACATTGCCATGGTGCCACCGATTACATGAAATTACTTTGCCAATCCAACTCTTTGCACTAATTCAATCACTTTTTTCTTTCTTAATATCCATGTATTCCTGGGACCGTATTCATAAAAATTCACAAAGAAATTCTAAGAAGACTCTTAGAATTGTGGGCGTTTCCCAAGAATTCCCCATCAAAGACTAGATCCTAGTAAAGATAAAAGTGATTCATAAAGCATCTTAACCCTTAAAAGAGCTCCTAAGGTGAAAAAGGAGTAGGGAGAGGGACTTTTGAAAGGCGTAGTAGTTTTCTAAGCAGAGAGGAAAATAACAGAAAGCTGAGAAGAAGTACTAGAAGAAATGCACTCCAAACACTGAATAACAGATCATGCAGGAATAATGTTTGTGGTTGATTTTATTAGAGATGCTTTTACAGCTTCAGCCTTACCTGGCCCCCACAGCACATGGACTTTTACTTATTGTTGATGCTCCACGCTCCCTCTGTCTTCACCCCCTGTCTTCTGATTCACCCTCATGCTCATGATGATAATCTGTTGCTTGTTAGGTAATTATTATCTTGTGTATAAGTTACCAGTGTGCCCGTGCTCATGTTGCGGATTGTTGGTGTAAAATTAGGATGTTGGAGAAGAACAATGAAACCCTTCTTGTTGTAGGCTTTTTAAGTATAAACTCCATGACTATGTTTGTAGCCTGACCCTGAGATCTATGCTCTTTGTTATAATTAGCTTTAGTTCATGTGCTTTGACCTAGAAACGTATGTGCCTTGTTGTAGATATAGTGTGCTCTCTATGTTCCTTGTAATAGCCTGATCTTAGTATAATCGTAGTTCTTGTCTTGGTGCTTTACATGGTGTCCCTCATGTTCTATCTATCTATCTATCTATCTATCTATCTATCTATCTATCTATCTATCTATCTATCTATCTATCTATCTATCTATCTATCTATCTATCTATCTATCCATCTATCTATCTATCTATCTATCTATCTATCTATCTATCTATCTATCTAATCTGTCTATCTATCTATCTATCTATCTATCTATCTATCTATCTATCTATCTATCTATCTATCTATCTATCTATCTATCTATCTATCTATCTATTTATCTGTCTATCTATCTATCCACTGTTCAGTACAGTTTAAGGTTCGTATTAGTTTAGGAATTGAATCTGAACATTTTCATGTGTTAGTATTAAGAGTTAGCATAGCCTTTAGCTTAACATTAGCCTTTAGCCTAGTTATTCATGTTGTTAGTGTAGCTCCTCATTATGTTCCCAGTGTGTGTTATGTGTGTTCCTTGTTTGATGGCCTTGTTTCTTGTCTTGTTTTACTAGTTTTGTGTCTTTAATAAAATGCAAATGTCTCTGTGCTTGGGTTGTATCTAACAATCCATCTTGTACAGGTAGATATAACAAATGTGCTCATAGCTTCTACTCAGTGCTAAAATGGCATAATGCCAAAAATGAAAGTCATCACAACTTTGAGATATTTGACAAATAGGAAAATGCAACAATGCAGCAGTGATGACTTGAGACAATCTTCTATCAGCAGAGTGACCATGCAAACAATTATAGCACTTACAGAACTTCATTTCCACTGGACATTTACACCTTGTGGTAATCACAGTAATTAAAAAGAGCAGAATTAATATCAAATGGATTTAGCCGTAAATTCATTGTCTGTTTTACCACTGCTTTATTGTGGTCAGAGTCATGGTGGGTCTGAGTCACTGGGCAAAATATCAAATAAATTTAGTACACAAATTACTGTCAAGGTAAGTAAACTGTAAACAAAATAAAGCAATTGAATATGTCTGTGTGACCAATTCCAGTCTTCAAAAGAGTTCTATACCTAGCAATTGGTTTCAGACCTGCTTTCTTACTGAGATAAAAGTTTTGTCTTTTTCTAGTTCCCTCAAGATTGATCCTTAATGGTTCCTAAGCTTAAACTCCTAGCTAGAAGGTTTTAAGCTTAGTTAGGAGTTCTCTGAGAGAATATCCACATGGATATAACATCTAATGAATCTATTTAATTAATTAAAATGATGTAATTGTAATACATTTCCGATTGTTAGACCTTTAGCACTAGGCTATAAAGTGTCATACTTGAAGAATTCTTTGATATTTTTGTTTGATGTCACCGAATTATTGTATTCTATTAAAATTATGCAAGAAGAGCGCTTATTATGTTATAGATGTAAAAAGCATCACCACTTAAGTTTGGGAACATCAAAATAATTCATTCAACTGAGGGTATATACGTACACTGATCAGCCATAACATTAAAACCACCTTCTTGTTTCTACACTCACTGTTAATTTTATCAGCTCCACTTACCATATAGATGCACTTTGTAGTTCTACAATTACTGACTGTAGACCATCTGTTTCTCTGCAAACTTTTTAGCCTGCTTTCACCCTGTTCTTCAGTGGTCAGGACCCCACAGGACCATTACATAGCAAGTATTATTTAGGTAGTGGATCATTTTCAGCACTGCAGTGACAATGACATGGTGGTGGTGTGTTAGTGTGTGTTGTGCTGGTATGAGTGGATTAGACACAGCGGCACTGCTGGAGTTTTAAAATACCGTGTCCACTCACTGTCCACTCTATTAGACACTCCTACCTAGTTGGTCCACCTTGTAGATGTGAAGTCAATCTATTGCTGCTGTTTGAGTTGGTCATCTTCTAGACCTTCATCAGTGGTCACTGTTGGCTGGATATTTTTGGTTGTTGGACTATTCTCAGTCCAGCAGTGACAGTGAGGTGTTTAAAAACTTGGCATTGCTGTGTCTATATATATATATATATACACTATGTTATACTCAATAAATTCCACCTAAAATATGTGTTATTAAGGTCCTTAAGGTATTTAATCGTCAAATAAATAGTGCCACATAGTATGATGCTAGTATTAGAAGGTAGTATTAGTATAGTATTACTAATGTAAACAGAACAAGCTGCTTAAATATGTTCTTACACTTTTTACTCATTTAATAATTCTAACTATATCTGTTCATTTTATTGGACATCCAATAATTGTTTTCTAAATTAACTGGAAGTGATTTAAAGTGATTAAAGCTTGTTTTATTATATTAAGTGTTTTGCACCAAAACATTGCCAGGTCAAATAATTAAGAAAGCACCAAGCAAGAAATGACACACATGTACATACAGTATAAAAAGGCAAGCACACACAGAAGTACTTTTTTCTGAGTCCCTCACTTTTTCTTTTCAGTTTTCCTATTTAACCTCCAACCCCACCTCCAACATTCACACATGTGCGTACACTCAGTGCCAGTGGAACCATGTTGTTTTCATTAGTACCCTCTGTGGTTTACGACCCAAATGGCTCTACTATGGTCCAGAATCTGATCCAAGCCCCAAACAGAAACCATAGCAACCATTTTTGTGGGAATTTCTTTCTTGCCCCCTGCCCCCATATGCATACACATGACCATATGTGCGCACACAAACCCACTATGCACACACACACACACACACACACACAATGCTAATCACTCCTGTATGTGGATTCATATTCACTGTGCTTTATGAAAAAGGCTAACTTATGAATCATAAATCACTCACACACTGCCTAATGCACACATGCAGGAGCCATCTGGTTTCATACACAACCCTGCACAGATTGAATAATAAACCCATAATTACAGATATAAATAATGTAACACACAGGGTTTACCTAAAGTCAAGACTTTATTTTCAACTGTGATTTATTCTTTCTGAAAGCCACCCCAATATGTCTTTTATATTTTCGGCCTTTAAAGTCAGATTGCAGCCAAGTCATGTTAATATTAACACTATTAACAGTACTTAGCTAAATATTACAACAATATACACTACATACTGAGAGTATGTATACATCTGAACATGCAGTGGGGCCTGTTCTGGAACATTGGGCATTAATATGTAGTAAGTCATCCTTTGCTGCATTAACAGCCTTTTTGAGTAAGCCTTCAAGTAGATTTTGGAGCATGATGGAGCTTTTATTTGTCCTTAAAAGCACTAGTAGTGTTTTTACATTTGCAGCATTTAGCGACTTACAGTACTGTGACAGTATTCAATCTAAGTAAGCAACTGAGGGTTAAGAGCCTTGCTTAAGAGCCCAACAGTGGCAACCTGGCAGTGGTATGACTTGAACCAACAACCTTCTGATTACTAGTCTAGTACCCTAACCACTAGACTACAACTGCTAAGCGCAGGAGGAGAACACACTGTGGACATTGTGCAAATGTTAATAAAAGTTTAGCCAAGGGCACTCAGGTTGTGCAGAGGTAAAACACGCTAGCACACCAGAGCTGATATCTCGAACTTGACGGTTTGAAAGTCAGCTCTGCCATCCGGCAGGCTGGGCGCCTACACGGACAATGATTGGCTGTTGTTCTAGGGGGGTGTCGGACAGGACCTCATAACTGATGCAATTACGACCTCTGCTGGGGGATAATGAGGATCAGGGTGTGGCTCTCTTTAAACAAAACTAATCCACATATGAACTCGCCTCGTGCAGGTGAAAAGATCCAGTCGGCTACTGCACACATGTGGTATGAAATATGCTAATTAGATCATAAAACTGGACCACACACTTACTTTCTCTACTTCTTTTCCTCCCAGTCTAGTCATATCTTTACACATCACATACAAGCCGTAGCCGAGTGGTTAAGGTACAGGACTAGTAATCAGAAGGTTGCTGGTTCAAGACCCACCACTGCCAGGTTGTTGCTGTTGGGCCCTTGAGAAAGGCCCTTAACCCTCAATTGCTCAGGCTGCAACTGTCTACTTTGCCTTTAGTTGATCCTAAGTTTAATCTCCTTTTAAAATGTATTTGCCTTTTGGCCACTCGTGTGGAGCAGAGGTAAAACACGCTAGCACACCAGAGCTGACGATTTGAACTCATTGGTTCGAAACTCAGCTCTGCCATCCGGCTGGGCAGGGCGGCTATATGAACAACGATTGTTGTTCATACGTGGGGGGGCGGATAGGGACCTCATAGCTGACCTCTGCTGGCTGATTGATGGCGTCTGCACAGAGTCGAGGAATAATGCAATCAGGGTGTGGCTCTCCGTACACAAGGTTGATCCGCATATGAACTCGCCTCGTGCAGATGAAAAGATGCAGTCAGATACTGCACACGTGACGGAGGGGGCGTGTGTCAGTTCGCTCTCCTCAATCAGGGTAGGGGTCAGCACCAGTAGAGAGGAAGCATAACGCAATTGGGCTAAAAGATTGGGAGAAAATTTTTCTTTATATTTCTCTGTCACAACTAGTAGTACAAAGAATATGCCTTATGATATGCTCATCACAGCAAGTGCCCCAACTAACTGCTAGTGTAACGAAGTTTATGAGACTCCTAGAACTATTTACATCAGTGGTGTTCAACCTTATAATTATGTAGGCTGCAAACTGTAGTCTTGTACATTAAAGTGCATTAAAGTACAGGAATAACAAACTTATAACAGTATGAGGTGCACCTCCATGTATCTCATACAACAAATGGCTTGCGAGAAAAAACCCTGATTTACTCAAATGATGACTTTAGCAGAGGGAGCATTTTAATAATATGTCATTTTTTTTATTGTTAGGTAATTGTATAAGACCTTTAAAGTCTTTTTGAATTGTTCTTCCCACAACCCACTGATTTATTTCTACAGAATAGAGTGGTAATTCAAGGCTCAGCCATAAAGCATCTGATAACCGGTGTGGGTGCTTCCTACACTTCAGACCTGAATTCAGCTGAAAACTTGTTCTTTATTTTGAAGCGCTAAACACCACAATTAAAGTCTAATACAACTGCCCAGTTAAAGATGGAGTTGTAGTTTTTAAAAAAGTATCAATTGTTTCCCTAAATCAGGGGTGTCAAACTCATTTTCACCGAGGGCCACATCTGCATTATGGTGGCCCTCAAAGGGCTGATTGTAACATATCCTGCTGTGATTGCAGTCTGCCTTCTAAGTCATGGACAATTTGTTGTTTTTCTTGAAGGCTAAATTTTGTGTTTGGTGCATTGTGGGAGATACAGTTTATGTATGATTTTACAGTGTATTTAAGACAATCATACACTTTTTAAGCTCTCGCGGGCCACATAAAATGACATAGCGGGCCCGATTTAGCCCACGGGCCTTAAGTTTGACACATGTGCCCTAAATAACTGTTAAAGAAAAGATGATGTAAATCTGTGGTAAGCATGCTTTTGTTCCAACTTGTTTTAGAATATGCTAAAGACAATAACATTTAAAAAAAAAAAAAACATAGTCCATACTTTTTACTAATCAGTATTTCATTAATGCTGTGCGGCTGTTAGTTGTTCTAGGTCACCTCGGTAAGACTGCAGTTCATATTCCTTCATGTTTCTTCAGCTGTTCAGCAATAAGGTATAAAGGAGAACAATAAGTCCATGTGAAAGCTTTTTGCTGGCTCTTAGCCCTCCCACACTGGCGCAGACCGTTTGGCTGCCTTATTGCTCTCTTGTTTGATGTTCTGTCTTTAATAGCCAAAACCTTTTTGTCATTATTATAGACTGTGTGCCATTTGCATTGTGGGCTGAGTGCAGTGCTGGCAAGTAGAGTGAAGAAGTGTATGTGTGTGTGTGTGTGTGTGTGTGTGTGTGTGTGTGTGTGTGTGTGTGTGTGTGTGTGTGTGTGTGTGTGTGTGTGTGTGTGTGTGTGTGTGTATGTGTGTGCACAAGAGAGTGAGCAAGACAGAGTGAGAGAGTGTTTTAATCTGTCATGGCTGTTTTCATTACTCATGTTAGATGCAACTAGCCGCTGATTTATATTGGCACAGTAATGCATTCAAGACAGCAGCGGCTGAACCGAGTGCCCCGGACTATCTACAGTATGTGTGTGTGTGTGTGTGTGTGTGTGTGTATGAGTGTCTGTGTAGCAGTGGGTGGTTGGGTTGACTGAAGGTGAAGAATCAGGGGACATGTGCATTGACTGGACAGCTCTAGAATTATTGGTACCCTTGGTGAAGATAGGTAAAATGGTTATGGAAAATGTCTGTAATTAATTAGCTTCATTCAAACTGAAAATATAGGAGAAAGCTAACTTGAATTAATTAAAATAAATGTATTTTCAGAAAAACAATTATTAAAAAGGGTCACATCTGTTTGAACCCCCTGCACTTACCATTGTCCCATTTGAAGATCCATTTTTAGGCTTTTGGCACAGGCAGTTACATTTACATTTAAAAGCTTAGGTACTCCATACAGTCTATTACACTGTGTTCTTACATAAATATTATCTATTTTTAATAACTGATTTTAATCTGATTTATATACACCAAACAGGCGTAACATTATGACCACTGACAGGTGAAGTAAATACCACTGATTATCTCTTCATCATGTTAGTTAGTGGGTGGGATATATTAGGTAACAAGTGAACATTTTATCTTCAAAGTTGATGTGTTCGAAGCAGGAAAATTATCAATGGTGATCAACAGTGGTAAACCGGTGACATTGATGCACGTGGGGGGTGAAGGCTGGCCCATGTGGTCCGATCCAACAGACAAGCTACTGTAGCTTAAATTGCTGAAGAAGTTAATGCTGGTTCTAATAGAAAGGTGTCAGAATACACAGTGCATCGCAGTTTGTTGCGTATGGGGCAGTAAAAGGGGGACCAACACAATATTAGAAAGGTGGTCATAATGTTATGCCTCATCGGTGTACATTCATGTTTTTTTGTATTTACCTGTTTTATTTGTTTGTTTGTTTTTTACCTTTTTCACTGTGATTTAATGACGGATGGTGTAATTTCACTACTGTGTTATATAATAATAAATTCCAGAGATGCCAATGATCATAATATGTTTTATAACATAAATGTACTTAGATTAGATTTTTTCTTATATTTGAATAACTGAATGACACTATGAAATTATTAACTTATGGCACAAAGAGGTTCTTTACACATCTCCAAATTATTTCTAGTTTATGAACAAATTGTTCTTTAAAATAATTAGTCACAGTAAAACACGCTAGCACACCGGAGCTGACATTTTGAACTCATCGGTTTGAAACTCAGCTCTGCCATTCGGCTAGGCTGGGTGGCTACATGAACCACGATTGGCTTGTTGTTCATACAGGGCGGGAGCCGGATAGGGACCTGATAACTGATGCAATTACGACCTCTGCTGGCTGAATAATGGCGCGGAATAATGCGTTGATCAGGGTGTGGCTCTCCGTACACAAAGCTGATCAGCATATGAACTCGCCTCGTGTAGGTGAAAAGATGCAGTCGGCTACTGCACAAGTGTCGGAGGGGGCGTTTGTCAGTCTTGCTCTCCTCAATCAGCAGTGGAGATAAGCATCAGTAGAGAGGAAGCGTAATGCAATTGGGTAATTGGATACGACTAGAAAAAATGCAAAATAAAGATAGTCAAACTTGTTTACAACTAAAAAAAAACTGGAATCCCTGTAAGCTTATCACAAAAGCAATCCACAAGTTGTTAGTGGTAAGTAATCCTGTTTATATTATAAAACAGCTTGTGTTTGAAAAATTTGCTGGATCAGGACTATAAATAGTAAGAAAAAAACCCAAAGCTCTGGTTCTGGGTGATTTAGGTCTATCTGTATTAAATATTCTTTCAGCAATTGGTATTTTTATGACGTAACATCTGATTTCAATACTTCATCTGACAGTCAAAATGAAGATAACAAGGAAACAAGAACATGTATAAAAAAATCCATAAAAGCAGATCAAATTCATAACACAAGGCAAACGAGAAGCAGCATCAGCACACAGTGTAACTCAAACTGTAGGTGGACACAATAGTGTAAAATCTATACAACTTCTTTATTTTAATAATTGGATTAACATTACAGCTGAATTAATATGAATGTTGCATTTTAATGCTGTAGCTGTTTAATACGAGGGATCTTCAAAAAGTTTCTGCACTTTTAATATTTTGGTTAGAAACAGTGAGGGCAGGAGGAGTAGTAATTGGGCATGTCTGAGAGACTGAGAGACGCTTATAGTCCGGATTTATTGGCATCTGATTTCCACCTTTTTGGACTGTTCAAAGAAGCTTTAAGGGGAAGAAGATTTTCATGTAATGATGATGATGTGAAAGCAGCGGTGCATTAGTGGCTACACGCTCAACCAAAAACATTTTTTGCTGATGGCATTAAAAAATTGGTACGATGCTGAGAAAAATGCATCAGAAGGTGACGATGTAGAAAAGTTATGTTATTTGTTTTTGAAATTCTTAATAAATAGAGTTTAAAGCAGTGCAGAAACTTTTTGAAGAATCCTCATATTTAAGAAAAAAACAAACCAAAATCAAATGCTCCTGGTTCACTACAGAGCAGCCTCAACCACTGAATACCTCCAAAATGGCGGTTAACCCACAATCCACCTCTGTTATACGTCACCTATAAAAAACCTATGCTCTGTACAATCTGGTTCCACTGTGGTTTCAAGATGTAACATAAAGCCTCCACAAGGGGGCGTTCGTGTACACATTTATTTAATTATAATTTTAAAAAAAATTCTGCTACCTATTTTGTTCGGCTTGCGACCTACCTAAGGGTCACGAACAACCCTGCCTTAAAGACCCAGGCAAATACCTTTCCAAACTATGTCTAATCAATTTAAATTGCAACAGATGGAGTTCTAGAGGCATAGCAAGGATAATTAAAGCAAACAGCAAAAAAATTTTGTAATAAACTTGATAAATGTTTTTACTTTATGCATTATGGGTTTTGTTTGTTTATTAAGATTTAAATGTCATGTTTTACACTTGGCATGACAGCAAATTATACTTCAATTACAAAGGGTTTTAAGTCAAGCATTTGTTTTGTTCTTTCAATAAAGGGCCTCTAGATGTAGTGAACAGACAGAAGGTTAAAAAAGGTTGGGGTTCCTTAGGGTTCAAAACTAGTTAGCAGAATGTTGTGTACACTTTTTGCATCCCTTTGGAAAGTGGAAACAAACCAGAAATGCCTAGAAGGAACCTTTGGGGACACGGAAAGGACGTTTCATTGCAAAAATATTTATTAACCTCCAACTCACTATAGAACAATCCATGCTGTTCGCGTAGCCAAATCCATCCAGATTCATTTATTTTTCCTCTTTGTTTTTACGCTGCACATCAGCGCACAAACTTTGATCGCTTGCTAGTTGTTAACGTGCATTTTTGGACGTGGTATCATTAAACCCCTCTCCACTTCTCGTGTGTGTTTTCGTGACAAAACGTAGTTTGGGAGACCAAAAAAGCTCGCCTGCGATTCCAGTTGGTGATAGATGGTGTAGTGTGAAAGCCCCTATCACCGATCAGTCGTGTAGTGTGAAATACACACCCACTTAAAAGACTCCCGATTACAAGCGATCCAGTCGTGTAGTGTGAACTGTACAGCGACCTGACGACTTGGAAAGTCGTGTAGTGTGAACTTGGCATTAGAAGGGGCTACAACGTTTACAGGGCAACTCTCCATTAGAGAACATCACTTCATTGTACTTTAGTCTTTTTTTTAAAGCAATGTCATCTGAAGGGAACAGAGTCCACCAAAAATCAATATTGGTTATTGGGCTTGTACTTTATGCACAGACTATTTTAAATAAGTGGTAACCTACTTCTCCTTGTTTGTAAATGACTGCACCGTTTGTTAATGTTCCTTTAATACCTAAGCATGATAGCATAACTTGTGAAAAAGTCTTATATTGCCCATTCCAGCTTTTTTGAAATGTGTATTTTGTAATTATGTTTTCAATAAGCTTAGATATTTAAAATGTTAAATATTAGACACTTGTGCTATTTAAAAAAAAAAACGTATAAGACTTTATGCTTTTTATTTTTACTGTCCTAACTTTTTTTTAATTGTGGTTGTACATGAGCGAATGGCTGTGTGCATAGCTTGGTTGAAGTATTGAAGTATAATAAATGACAGTGGGGGAGGGAATATTTGGATACTGGGTTAAGGACTTACAGGTTGTGCTCTTTATAAGAAAAAAAGCTAATGCTGCTTTTTCTTTAAGTATAATCATTATAACTATGGTTTAGATTAATACCAGATCTCTGGATGAGGAGGGAGTTGGGGCATGCTTTTTTATAAAGGGTGTAAGAATGTGGGCTGGTGAACATGTAGGAGGTTAAGGGCAAAGAAAGGAGAGAAATGTCAAAGGGAGTGGATGTTGTGTCTTTCTTTTGTACCTGGGCTGCAGGCTAGTTTTATTAACCATAGACTTGTAGCATTATTATTATTACAGATGCAGAAGATGATTACTGATTGCATGTTAATAAAGCTGCATGGCTAAAGCTTTATTCTGTTCTCTCAGCATTTGAATGCATTTTATTAAGATGTAATATTAATATCAATTAGTGATAAAACAGTTAATGGCTTGGGTCTTTAAAACTGACAATATTAATGTTCAGCACACATGCACATATTTGCACACACATGCAACATACCAGCCGCTTTAATATGTGATCCAGTGTGAAACGCATTACAGCTTCCAGGTCTTGTGAATCCAACCTTTATGCCTGCCACAACACATGGTAACAAACTAAAGACAAACCACATAAAACGTTTTATAAGGTCTTGGGACACAACAATTCACCAGAACAACTTTAGTGTGTAGTGGAACAGACTGGTTTAGAGATGGTGCCTGTTTCTACCAAAGTAAATTCCAATAATTGGTGCTTTGATGATTGTGCGAGAACACTAACACATTAGTCTAAAAACTTCAAGAAGTTGATCAATTAGGTTAAGATTTGGGATGAAATGTTCATGTTGACCAGGTAATCACTTAGAAAAAAAAACTTAACATGAATTTGCATTGACCTTGAGTAGGGTCCTACTAAATTCATGGACAAAATATGCTTAATTTTACAGGCCTCGTTTTTTAAAAATCACAGATTACACAGATTTTTAAAGAAAAGTGCCACATTTCATGGCAGTCATTAAATTACACTCACAAATTGAATGATAGAATAAATGAAAGCTACAATACACAGCTAACTGAATTGCTGGAGGATTGCAAGTGTAACAGACTTGTGCTGACAATGTTTGATGTGTGTGTTTATGTATT
Source organism: Trichomycterus rosablanca (assembly GCF_030014385.1). Lineage (NCBI taxonomy): Eukaryota > Metazoa > Chordata > Actinopteri > Siluriformes > Trichomycteridae > Trichomycterus > Trichomycterus rosablanca. The sequence goes on from NC_085996.1 coordinate 25,029,884, forward strand.
GAGTGCATTTTGTCCCTTTGAGGATTCCATAAGCAATGGAAAAGTGTGCTTCTCTACACACATACAGTTTATTACTTTCTTTATAAACTCCGCAAACTCTAAAGACGCACGGTTATCCTAGGACCTCCTCATAGTGCAAATTAACCAGTAAATGTAAGGCAATTGAATTCTAGGCAAAATGTTAAATCGCTAAACACAAACCTTTAAATTTGAATTTTACAGCAAATTGCATAGTACACTAAAAACGGCTCATTTCACGTTCTGTGACACCGATTTCACGGCCGTGAATCGAGCAGGGCCTTAACCATGAGGAAATGAGAGGACTTAAACCATGGCACTAAAATACCACTTTCCAACATTTACATTATAGTTCCCCACTCATTTTATTCATTATTCTGATAACCCTAACAAACATCTAAGGAAACTAAAGACCTCATTTGCCTCTGTTTGGGTTAATTTACACAGTTCCACAGAAGAAAGACACCTGGCAAAAATGGCAACTATGAAAAAGTTGCAAGGCACAAACCACAGCTGACAAAAAAAACACAAACCTCACATTTATCAGAAACATCTAGATGACCCCCAAGACTTTTGGAGTTATATTCTGTGGACTGATGAGTCAAAGGTGGAAATTTCTGGAAGATATTGGTCATGATACATCTGGTGTAAAGCTTACACCACATTCAACCACATCATACCAACAGTCAAAATAGTGATAGTAGTGTGTTAGTCAGGGTCTGCGTTGCGCCCACAGGAAATGGATGACCTCTGATAACTGATGGAAACATGAATTCCACCTACCAGTTTGTTACAAGCAAGTCCATCTCTAAATGGCTTAAAAGAAACAAAATTAACGTTTGAAGTGGCCATAGAGTAGAACTCCACAGCAATGTAAAAGACTCATCTCAAGTTATGGCAAATATGTGATCGCAGCTGTTACTGCCAAGGGTAGCACAACGATTTATTAGGTTTAGGAGCCAATTACTTATTCACATGGGTAAATGTTTTTGAACTGTGGGAGGAAACCAGAACTCCTGGAGGAAACCTACACAGACACGGGGAGAACATGCAAACTCCGCACAGAAAGGACCCGGACCACCCCACCTGGGGAACGAACCCAGGACCTTCTTGCTGTGAGGTGACAGTGCTACCCACCGAGCCACTGTGCCGCTCTTAGTAAACAGAGAATAATATTTATTTATACATACAAGCTTCTGATAATATATGTTTTCCATAAATTTAAGTTTTGAGTTCAAATTGAAAACATCTAGTTCTTTTGACAAATGCTCAGCAGAGGGATATTACCACTAGCAAACCAGCGCCGAGATTCTGAACTCCTCGGTTCAAAACTTGATGTTGCCACCGGTCAGCTGGGCGCCATCTAGCGGGCATAACTGGCAGTGCCTGCAGCAGATACGGTTCTGCTAGGGTGGGATGACGGACTATGTGGGTGGGATCTAATTGGCAGATAGAGAGGCACCTGTGCAGAATGCATGGGTGAAAAAGGGTTCCGCTAAGGGCTGTGCGCGGGTCAGAGGAGGTGTAAGCAGCAATATACCCTCCTTAACTGCAATCAGGGATCCCCCAACATGTGCGCTATTATTCAACCCTCAGCTTCAGTATTCAGTGGAACATTGTTTTGCCTTGATAACCTCTAATAAGCAATTTCGGTGCTAACAAGCTTCTGACACCTCTCCTGTGAAATCTTTACCCATTATTCTCATGCAAAATCTTCCAGGTTTTTTCTTTACTTTACTTTCCCCAGAACTGCAGGCCATTCTCTTAGATCCGGAGCGTTGGTTAAAAAACATATGGCTAATGAAATGAAACTGACAAGCAGATGTAGTGATTTGTTACAGTAACATTAGTAGCACTGAAATTCAGAGGCTTAAAGACCTGTGGCATATGGAGAATGCTTATAAACCACATATGACCGAGACTTGCAGCTTTCCCAGGCTCTTTATCAGCTGAATTGGCCCTTACTCTGTCAGACCGAATAGCAGCCATGCTACAAAGTTCTATAAACTTTTTAAAGCACATAAGCACTGCTTTGTGATTAAAGTCCAATTACGTGACTTAAAACACAATATGCCCACTGCCAGATCAACAAAACATGATCAAAGTGACCACATTAATTAAGAGGTTTGACACCAGCCTAGAAAAATAAGCCTAACAGGGCTGGATTGTATTACAGCTTATAGCTTTAGATGGGTTAATTTTTCCTTAGATGAACTAGTAATCGAGGCAGCAGTGCTTTTGCACTCTCTCGCCTGTTTGTCTGCATTTGATAGAACGGAGAGTGCATTTGTAGGGAGTAAGATATTGCTGATATGTGATACCAGTTGACATCTGGAACCCTATCGGACTGGGTGTCCCCAGGGTCATGGAGGAACCTACAGTTTGCACATATGGGATTTATGCTCCCTCACTCTTACTTTTTCTCTCTCTTTCTCTCTCTCTCTCTCACACACACATAAATTGGTCATACACAATACATTGGTTTGAATAAAAAAAAAAGCTTATAAATACATTTTTGTCAGTTTGACCACCAACATCTATTTGGAATCAAGCACATTTTAGTGACAAATCCACATAAAAAATAAACAATTAAAAATAGCCATGCAAACCCACTAGAAACAATGTTACAACTCCAAAACAGAAAAAGTTGGGACACTATGAAAAATGCAAAAAAAAAAAAAAAAAAAAAAAAAAAAAAAAAACATATTTCTTACATTTACTTTGACTTTTATTTTATTGCAGACAGCATGAACCCAAGATACTTCATGTTTTGTCTGGTCAACTTCATTTCATTTATTAATAAACATGCATTCCTGCATTTCAGGCCTGTAACACATTCCAAAAAAGCTGGGATGGTAAATAATTTACCTCTTTGTGATGTTGTTATTCCTTCTTACAACATCATACATTAAAAGACATTTTGGTTGTGCTTTTTCCCAGCCCAGCCCAGAGTCTATACTGGTTTATGAACTCAGGTATTTGAACCAAAAAATAAAATCACCAATTCAAAAACCAATTCTACACACTTCATACAGTTAAGTACTTAAGTTTATGTCCCCAAACTTCAGGTTGTTCTCTGGGTGTTCATTACACTTTGGTGGCAGGTGGCTTGGATAGGAGGGGTCTGACTTAACAGCAGATTGGGTGTGTAAGGGTGGTAGGGATATAAAAAGTGAACTCTTTTTGCCCCCCTCAAGAAAATATGCATCTAGTTAGGAAAGCACAAGTGTTACTTATTAAAAAAACACTGCAAGAAAGTATGTTAGCTAAAGGTGTGGGGGTATGGATGGAGACACCAATTAAAGTGTACATTAAGCTTACTGCCACCTAACACATTAACTTTAACACATTCTAAATTTGAGGATAAAATGAAAAAGATAAAATAAAAAATAAAACAAGGTAAAAAGAAAACAGTCTAGTGGCCAACACTAAATGTGTTGAGGCAGGGAAAACACATTTTAAAGCTGGTTTAAAAAGACAGTTGTATTACTAAACCTTTTTTACTAAAAATATAAATGATACTATTTAGGTTAGACTTAAGTCTAATGTCTATCCTAAAAACAAACATGGCCACCTGGCCACAAACTTGAAATGCGTGTTTTGATAGCTGTCATTAGTACTGCAAAAGCTGCTATTCTGTTCTTCAGTAATTACATGTTTTGTGTCCAGAAATGGACTTCAAATGCATCTTTTTGTGGTCTGCCATAAACACACATAATACAGATCTCTCAAAAGCATTGGCACCACAACTAACAAATACATTAGCCTTTAAAGCCCCCTTTAAATGAATTATATGAATACAATGTATTCAAAATCCCAGCTCAGGTGTGCTAGTGTGTATTTTACCGCTGCGCCACCTGAGCGGCTTGGAAATGGGTTTTGTAATGTGGACCTTCAACTGTAACCAGCAAATAAATGTTCTATGTATTTAAATTAAATTACAATTTATTGGCATACAATTAGGAAATCAGGCTCTCAATTTATTTTTGCCAGAAATACGCAAAATTATCAGTAGTAAATACCAAAATGTGACTTTAGTGCTAATATGACTAATTAACCCCTGCCCCCCTTAAAAAGTCTACATTATCTGCACAATAAGAACAAGCCATTCAAAAAGAAACTTAAAATTCATGTTTTTGGAGGTTCATCAGAATCTTGAGTCTTTAACTATAGTAAAAGATTAGGCTGATTTGTAGGGCAATGAAATATGTGTTGTGATTCACCAGTGCCATCTTCTGGTTATGATATTTTCTACAGGAACATTAAAACTTTTACCAGATAGGCCACACATACCAAAAGAGTTTTTGATTACTAGCAACAGAGGTCTCACCCGAGATGTCTCCACCAATGAGAGCAATAATGGAGTGCAGTCACTGGCCAGTCAAAGTTGCCACACGTGGGTGTGTTTTTCAATAACCAGACATTCCATCCGCATTCCCAAACCCTCTGTGGACAATCAGGGGAATCCCTGCCCATGTCCATGACCTTCTGAAAGAGAGAGCAACAAGACCTAGCATCTAAATCACACCAAAGCCTCTTGTCTAAACCACCCAGCTGCATAGCTTTCAAGACCTTTAAAGTGTTATATGAGCTGGAGCTATGTCGGCTGTGCACTCAACCACTCCCAATGATCTGAGCACTGTTCCCAACACCTGCTACTGAAGGCTCAGGACCAGAAGCCATATTGCTTCCTGCTCTCACAGTGGCAATGGAGATTGTTTATCAGTGATTTACTCAGCCAAGTGTTGGCTGGAGACATTCTTTGGTTTCTAACCAGACAGATGGAATGCTCAGAGTTAAGAAAATACCCTTCATTTTTCATTGACATCCCTTACAATTGCGTATTTGTTTCTTTGTTACTGAACTGTATGAATTGTTAACAACAAACACTAAAATACACATGTAAATAAATTTGCTGAACCTTCTGTATTGGTCCAGACGCTTTAATAATTGGCTTTGATTTTGTGACAAAGATTTTTTAAATGATATGACACAACTAAAGAAATTTCTATATCATTTGGGTACAATCGAAGGTGCAAAATCTTGGAAAACCTTTGGTTATTGCAGATGAACCCACGTCTAGTTGCCAAAAAATTTTGTTTTTATACTTAGTAGCCAATGATTATATTAATTCCTTTAAATCAGCAAACAACTATCATTCTTTCTTACTTACCAACAGTTTACAGCAGTTTTAAATAGTACATCAAATTACGCTTTTGATGGTGTGAACCAAACTATCTGTTATGTACTTTAATGTATTTCAAACCATTATCAATCTAAATCTCCAACAAAGTGAATGGTCAGGACCCCCACAGGACCACTACAGAGAAGGTATTATTTGGGTGGTGGATCATTCTCAGCACTGCAGTGACACTGACATGGTGGTGTGTTAGTGTGTGTTGTGCTGGTATGAGTGGATAAGACACAGCAATGCTGATGGAGTTTTTAAACACCTCACTGTCACTGCTGGACTGAGAATAGTCCACCAGCCAAAAATCAACAAAGTGGCTGCTTCCTTGTCAAAACAGACAACTAAGACATCTACTTCACACAAAAAACACTAGATTTACAATGAAGTGGCATATCAGTTTAAACATTAACCACATTAATATAACCTTAACCACACTAGGTCAATTAGTTACAGTAAAATTCAATATTACGACTTTGTTAGCCAGCATGCCCTGCTTCCTGCTAGCTACTAGCTACATGCTAACATTGCCTAGTCAAATTGGTTGTTTTGGTTAAAGTTTATATGTCTGTATACTAATAATTATGGAATTACCATGTGTGGCAAAGATAAACAGTAGCTTCTTTAGTAAATGAAGAGGTAAATAATCAGATTTTGTGTTGGGTAAAAGTGCGTTTTAAGTACTACTCAGGATAAAAGTCTTTCTAATGTTTTTGGTGGATTTTGCTGCATTAAATACAATGATGAGAACAATATGCACTTCAAATCTTCAAAACACATGTATATAAATAATTTAATTAGTGTAAAAACGTCAGAAATGTTTATGGACTTTCTCGGACATTGAATTAACGTGACAGTACGCTTGCTCTAATAAATGGCATTATGCTGCCACCTACTGACAATGCCATCAAAGGGCAATAGCTGCTGTTTTTGATACAGACCACATTCCCCATGTATTCTATTCAGCTTCAAGGAGCTGGTAAAAACTATACCAAGCCAGGGAGCAAAACAGGTTAAAACTAGAATGTAAGAGAAACACAAGGAATACAAATGTAAAATGAACTGTGTAAACTGTCATATATCAAGACGAGACGTGTTGATGTTTTTTTCAGTAACTACCCAGCTAGCCTTGTAATTGTGGCCCACTTCCGGCGCAGCTCCTGCCAGCCGAGCCTGCCGCATCTGGTTCAGTGCCGGCAGCCCGTGTCGGCTCTGACTCTTTTTGAATGACTGCCCAGAATCGGGCCAAATACACTGGCCCAAATCCGGATGCCAGATCTCCGCTGACTCTCCCACAACTGGGCCAGAATTGCCCCCAAAACACTACGATACTATTTATTTCCCGTTTTCTTCTCCTTTCACATCCTCATAGATAAAATAGTAGATTTATACTACAGATTAACTACAGATTGTGCAGCAGAAAGTATTTTATTAAGATAATTGCAGCAAGTAGTATAATAATAATAATCAGAATATTATAAATAAGACCAATTATAAAAGTGAACCAAAATGACAGCTATATGAATACTATATATAGAAAATAACATATAATTGCATATAAGAATAATAATTATAAAAGTGAACAATATATAAAATATATACAGGTCCTTCTCAAAAAATTAGCATATTGTGATAAAGTTCATTATTTTCCATAATGTAATGATAAAAATTTAACTTTCATATATTTTAGATTCATTGCACACCAACTGAAATATTTCAGGTCTTTTATTGTTTTAATACTGATGATTTTGGCATACAGCTCATGAAAACCCAAAATTCCTATCTCAAAAAATTTGCATATTTCATCCGACCAATAAAAGAAAAGTGTTTTTAATACAAAAAAAGTCAACCTTCAAATAATTATGTTCAGTTATGCACTCAATACTTGGTCGGGAATCCTTTTGCAGAAATGACTGCTTCAATGCGGCGTGGCATGGAGGCAATCAGCCTGTGGCACTGCTGAGGTGTTATGGAGGCCCAGGATGCTTCGATAGCGGCCTTAAGCTCATCCAGAGTGTTGGGTCTTGTGTCTCTCAACTTTCTCTTCACAATATCCCACAGATTCTCTATGGGGTTCAGGTCAGGAGAGTTGGCAGGCCAATTGAGCACAGTAATACCATGGTCAGTAAACCATTCACCAGTGGTTTTGGCACTGTGAGCAGGTGCCAGGTCGTGCTGAAAAATGAAATCTTCATCTCCATAAAGCTTTTCAGCAGATGGAAGCATGAAGTGCTCCAAAATCTCCTGATAGCTAGCTGCATTGACCCTGCCCTTGATAAAACACAGTGGACCAACACCAGCAGCTGACATGGCACCCCAGACCATCACTGACTGTGGGTACTTGACACTGGACTTCAGGCATTTTGGCATTTCCTTCTCCCCAGTCTTCCTCCAGACTCTGGCACCTTGATTTCCGAAAACAGTACTTTGGACCACTGAGCAACAGTCCAGTGCTGCTTCTCTGTAGCCCAGGTCAGGCGCTTCTGCCGCTGTTTCTGGTTCAAAAGTGGCTTGACCTGGGGAATGCGGCACCTGTAGCCCATTTCCTGCACACGCCTGTGCACGGTCGCTCTGGATGTTTCTACTCCAGACTCAGTCCACTGCTTCCGCAGGTCCCCCAAGGTCTGGAATCGGCCCTTCTCCACAATCTTCCTCAGGGTCCGGTCACCTCTTCTCGTTGTGCAGCGTTTTCTGCCACACTTTTTCCTTCCCACAGACTTCCCACTGAGGTGCCTTGATACAGCACTCTGGGAACAGCCTATTCGTTCAGAAATTTCTTTCTGTGTCTTACCCTCTTGCTTGAGGGTGTCAATGATGGCCTTCTGGACAGCAGTCAGGTCGGCAGTCTTACCCATGATTGCAGTTTTGAGTAATGAACCAGGCTGGGAGTTTTTAAAAGCCTCAGGAATCTTTTGCAGGTGTTTAGAGTTAATTCGTTGATTCAGATGATTAGGTTAATAGCTCGTTTAGAGAACCTTTTCATGATATGCTAATTTTTTGAGATAGGAATTTTGGGTTTTCATGAGCTGTATGCCAAAATCATCAGTATTAAAACAATAAAAGACCTGAAATATTTCAGTTGGTGTGCAATGAATCTAAAATATATGAAAGTTTAATTTTTATCATTACATTATGGAAAATAATGAACTTTATCACAATATGCTAATTTTTTGAGAAGGACCTGTATATAAAAACAATATAAAGAAGTACAGTTTGTTTGTTTGTTTATTAGGATTTTAACGTCATGTTTTACACTTTGGTTACATTCATGACAGGACAGGCAGTTACTCATTACACAAGACTCATCAAGGTTATATCGAACACAGTCATGGACAATTGAGTGTCTCCAATTCACCTCACTTGCATGTCTTTGGACTGTGGGAGGAAACCGGAGCACCTGGATGAAACCTACGCGGACACGGGGAGAACATGCAAACTCCACACAGAAAGGACCCAGACCGCCCCACCTGGGGATCGAACCCAGGACCTTCTTGCTGGATCTTGTGACCTTGGCTGATGATCTACACCGGATGTTAGATGCTGCAGAGTAGTGTTCATAGTTTTTACTCATGTATGAGAGGTGAATAAGCAAATGTGGCTCTTGAAAAGTGGACACTTGAATATCTACAAAAAATACAAGGGACAATCTTTGGGTTATAAAATTATATACGATCAGCCATAACATTAAAACCACCTCCTTCTGCAATTTCCCTCTGGGATCAATAAAGTATTCTGATTCTGATTGTATGTATACTCTTTTTCTATCAGCTCCACTAACCATATAGTTTACTAACCATTTACTGACTTTCCCTATGGAATTAATAAAGTTATCTATCTATAGGTGCACTTTGTAGCTCTACAGTTCCACTGTCATCCATCAGTTACTCTGCATACTTTGTTAGCCCTCTTTTACCTTGTTCTTCAATGGTCAGGAATCCCAGGACCACCACAGAGCAGGTATTATTTAGGTGGTGGATCATTCTCAGCACTGCAGTGACACTGACGTGGCGGTGGTGTGCTAGTGTGTGTTGTGCTGGTATGAGTGGATCAGACTCAGCAGCGCTGCTGGAATTTTCAAATACTGTGTCCACTCACTGTCCACTCTTAAATTATACACACCTGCTTTGTTGGTCCACCTTGTGGATGTAGTCAGAGATGGTAGGTCGTCTGTTGCTTATTATTGTATTACTATTATTATTGTTGTGCTTGTTGCTTATTGTAGCTTTTAAGTTTACGTTATCCACAGTATTCAATGAACTTTAATTATTTTGCAGCTGTTGTCTAATGCTAGAAACTGTTAGCCTTTTAGCTAACGTTACCTGAAGTGTTTCAGTTCAGACTACCAGTTAACCTGAAACTCACTAGATAACATTACCATAAACAGTTTCCATTTCCAAATTGTTCTCTATCTTAATCCAAAACTCATTAATATACTTTCTGCTTACATTTTACTAAGTAAAAAGTTGTTAAGATTAAATGTTTATTTACCTCACACGAACGAACGATTCCTCTTCTTCAACGGCTCGCGTCGCACTGTTGCTATGGTGACGCTCGTTCTGCCGCCGCTGAATCAGAGACGCGTTTCTACGAGCACCAGCCAAACCCAGCTGTGGTAACAACTGGGCCGGATCTGGTTACATTGATTCTGGCCGATTCTGACACTCGGCCGACTGTGCCGATAGAAAAGTGGGAACTGGGCCAGATGATTGTGCTAGCTGGGTAGTAATTACACCGATAAGGCATAACATTAAAACCACCTCCTTATTTCTACACTCACTGTCCATTTTATCAGCTCCACATACCATATAGAAGCACTTTGTAGTTATACAATTACTGACTGTAGTCCATCTGTTTCTGTACATACTGTTTTAGCCTGCTTTCACCCTGTTCTTCAATGGTCAGGACCCCCACAGGACCACTACAGAGTAGGTATTATTTGGGTGGTGGTGGATCATTCTCAGCACTGCAGTGACACTGACATGTTAGTGTGTTGTACTGGTATGAGTGGATCAGACACAGCAATGCTGATGGAGTTTTCAAACACCTCACTGTCACTGTTGGACTGAGAATAGTCCACCAACCAGAAATATATCCAGCCAACAGTGCCCCGTGGGCAGCGTCCTGTGACCACTGATGAAGATCTAGAAGATGACCAACTCAAACAGCAGCAATAGATGAGCGATCGTCTCTGACTTTACATCTACAAGGTGGACCAACTAGGTAGGAGTGTCTAATTGAGTGGACAGTGAGTGGACACAGTATTTAAAAGCTCCTGTGTCACTGCTGTGTCTTATCCACTCATACCAGCACAACACACACTAACACACCACCACCATGTCAGTGTTACTGCAGTGCTGCGAATCATCCACCACCTAAATAATACCTGCTCTGTGGTGGTCCTGACCATTAAAGAACAGGGTGAAAGCAGGCTAAAAAAAAAAGTATGTAGAGAAACAGATGGACTACAGTCAGTAATTGTAGATCTACAAAGTGCTTCTATATGGTAAGTGGAGCTGATAAAATGGACAGTGAGTGTAGAAACAAGGAGGTGGATACAATGTTATACATAATCGGTGTATTTGTCCCTATGCAAAAAATTACAGAAATATTAGTGGGCCCTCTGCAACCCCTGATGCTCTAAAACAACATCCTTCATCCCACTACTACAGGTCAGGGAATAACTGATTTGCCTAATACCTGGTAAAAGATTTACATAGAACCTGTGGGATGACAAATGAGAAATCGTTGCTCTTCAATGAGTAGGAACCAGAGTTTTTACCTACCAAATTTTAGATGTCTGGCAAACTTAAGTACAGTGCAATAAGGCAAGAATATTACTCATAATTCTCACTTGAAATAATATATGTCTATAGAAAGTTGCCTTCATCAGTGACTATTTATATATGATGAAAAAATTTACACCGAGTCTTATATACCATTTTACAACTAAATTCTTCAAACGTCTAATATGATATAGATGTACTGTGATATAGGGTTATAGAGGGTATTAGTACTACCCATCCTATTCTATGCTACCTTTTAAAATAATTAAAATAAACTCAACAGTACAAAAGGTTTAACCAAACCACTAGCGTAACTGTAACAATGTGCTTATTGCACAACTCGCATGTAATTGAGTGTTTTTATTTTTATTCATTTCAATCCCTCCCAAAGCATTCAACAGTGTAAACTGCTTTATTTTTTCAGTCCACACCCATCTTTTTTTGAATCACTAACAAAGACCTATTAATTCACTGAATTAAATAATATGCAGACATACCGTGTTGCAGTATACAAATAAAAAACAACTACTTGAAGAAAAAATTTTTATTAAGGCAGAACACATTAGTGTGAAATACTTTTAAACATTAGACTTTCTCAGACAACATATGAGAAAATATAAATTTTTAGTTTAACCTTTTGTGTGTCTCAGGATTAAGGCTTACTTCAATTTAAATATTTAATAAGTGCTTAGGTAAAAGCAGCCTAAAACTTTCTACACCTTTCTTTTGAATGTCTTCTGAGGGGTTCATGGCTGTGGGGTATAACGCAGGTATTTCTTCCCAGAAGGCAGTTCTTTGGTGGTGAAACCAGCAGGGAAAAGCTTTTTGGCTTCTTCATCTGACAGCGAAGGGATGACCATAACTTCATCTCCAGACTAACCAATAGAGAAAGAAAGACAGAAAAACATAAGCTGTACCATCTGCTCCTGTATTACAGGCAGTGTAATAGATTAGTTAGTTAGTTAGTCTAATACCCAAATTCTATCAAGTTCATTGTATGTGGATTTTTTTCTTCGTGTGTGGATCAGGTGTAAAAGCAGGCGCCCATGTAAATTAGACAGTAAAGCATATATGCATGAATCACACAAAGCCAGAATATTTTCAATAACTGCCTGGCTTAAACAGGCTTAAGATTTCACTTACCTTCCAGTCTACAGGTGTGGCAACTTTCTTCTGTGCTGTGAGCTGCAGGGAATCAATAACCCGAAGGATCTCTGTGAAATTGCGCCCAGTGGTTGCAGGATAGAGGATGGACAGCTTCAGTCTCTTATCAGGACCAATAACAAACACCTATATATTAAAAAAAATACAATAAACATATAATGAAAAGTCAAGCTTTGCATTTACATGTCCCTAAATATGAACAATCTAAAACAGACTTCTTGTATTCACTTATCCCACCCAAAACATGATTCGTTTCTAAGATTAAGCATGTTATCTAATCAGTAATTGTAATATCAGTAATATAATCATTGAGAGTAAAAATATTTTAATGATTGAAAATAAATTTGTCAGGCAAAAAGTCAGAAAAGAGGAAAAGTTCCAAGTCTATAAATCAGCAGTACAAGCAGTACAACAGTACAATCTGATTCCGGTTAGGTATAAATAAAGAGAAAATAATTAGGGAAATACCCACACAGCGAGCAGTAAGAGGCATTCCATCTTTGTCTCTCTCATCAGGGTCCAGCATCCCAAGAAGAACAGCGAGCTCTCGCTTATCGTCTGCTATAATAGGGAATGGCAACGGACCGCCTGCTGTTTCAGAGTGAAATGCCATCACATCCTACAAACAAGATAAAAAACGTACAAAGTATGAGCCTTTTCAACAACAAAATGCCATTTCACAAGTCAAACTTTTACTTATGTTTTGTAGGCAAGCAGTAGCCTAGTGGTTAGAGTACTGAGCTAGTAATCATAAGGTTTACTAGCCCAGGGGTTCAGGCCACACCACTGCCAGGTTGCTGCTGTTGGGCCCTTGAGCAAGGCCCTTAACCCTCAATTGTTTAGACTGTGTACTGTAATATAAGTTGCTTTGGATAAGGGCTTCTGCTAAATGCCGTAAATGTTTTTTAACCTTCAAAAATTTTACTTCTTTTCTCACACAGTTACCAATAGTTAAAACGTGCAAATGGTTTAATTACTCACCATTCTATTCCTACAGTCAAATTACAGGCAAGGAATAGAATCTAAGTATTCCCACATAATCTAACACTAGTGCAAAATGTATTTAGTATTTAGGATACTCACCTTGTCATCAACATATTGTTGAGTATTACCTTATCTAACAAAAATGTTTGCTGCATAGTAACCAAGAAAAGTAAATTTTGAATTTTATGGCACCATCAACATACCATTATTCTATTTGTTATTCTAGTTTTACATTTCAATAATTTATTTTCCAGATGTGTTGTTTTTTTCTTGTTGGAATGTTGTAAGGTAAAATGTGTGAATCAAGATGACGTACTTTATTTTTATGGATTTCAATTTGGCTAGCCTTTAAGGTCCTTAAATCTAAAGCTTATAATCATCAGTAATTAGTTTAATATTATGAAAATGAACAGTGAATTGAATTAAAAACACCTGCAGTAAGTCATGCTTTAATTCCTGTATAATAACACTGGGTTTAAATTGGCTGGATCACATACAAACAAAATACTGTACTGTGAGAAGGATGAGCTTTCACCATTCACATGGGTTCAGCCAAAGGTTTGTGAACGGGGGTGTGAAGACATACTGGCAGGCAGGACTCTTATCATACACTGCTTAAAAATGAATGGGGAGTAAAGCAAACCCGCAACAACTTTTGATAACCAAGCGACTCAGTCGATAAGCATGGAAGGTTGTGGAATTGCAAAGCAGGCCAAATCAGTTTATACTTCTTTTACCCTTCCACCCACCCTAGGGTTCAAAGGCACAGACTGGGTATAATCAAAAAGACACTATCACCACGTTTTGTATGTGTTGTATTTTTACTGTTTATGTGTTTTTTATTTTCACAGTCTAGACTTTGCTGTGCTTTTATGTTACATCAAAGCTTTGAGGACTATGCCTGAAAGGGGTTGATTATATACACTGACTCATTAATCACTGTATAATGTTGTTTTCAACCAGTAATTTCCAATAATGTAATGAGATTTATTTATTAGGATTTTAACATCATATTTTACACACTTTGGTGACATTCATGACAGAGCAGGTAGTTACTCATTACACAAGATATATTAGTTCAAGTCTTTAATGTCAAACACAGTCATAGACAATTTTGTATCTCCAATTCACCACACTTGATTGTCTTTGGACTGTGGGAGGAAACCCACACAGACACAGGGAGAACACGCAAACTCCACACAGAAAGGACCCGGACGGCTCTACCTGGGAATCGAACCCAGAACATTCTTGCTGTGAGGCGACAGTGCTACCCACTAAGCCACCGTGCCACCCTCATGTAAGATATTAAAGTATCATGTGAAATAATAGGTCACATATATCTGTTAAAAAGAAATACCCATTGATGTTTGGATTTCTTTGTTGTGTACGGCTATTTGAAAATGAAAACAAGCCAATAAACAGTTACAACAATACAACAATAGCGATTGCCCGAAAATGCCACTTGCTCGATCAGGCATGTTCATTTTGAGATGGAGGGTGAAGAATAGAACAATGTAACTGAGGCCAAACTCAATTCACTTAAATATTTAACCTCTCACTATTCAATTCCATTCATGTGCCCAGTCAAAACAAACAATGGAGATAAAAGCAGAAAAGGGTCTTTTTTGTCTGAACTACAAACTTTAGAAAACAGTCACTCCAGTATCATGACTAGTCTCTCTGTCACATTGTGTGTATAGCTGCGGAAAAAGCCACTAGCGCTTCTGGACCACTGGACATGTGCATACAACAGATGAACAGTAAAGCCAATTCCGAGCTGACCAAGTTAGTCACAACAGCATATCACATGGCTGGACAGTCTGGATATAAACTCTTTGCTTTTATTACTAGTACCAAACATTTTGACATTCTGTTTATTTACAGCAAAAAGAAAGTTAAGTGAAAGTATATTTTGAGAATCGACATTTAGAAATACATAACCTTAACTATGTAAGTATTAGCTTGAACAACAGTTTAAAATACAAATATTTGTTCAGGACAGGGAAAATTTGGTTCAGGACAGTGAACTTTCAGGTCGCTTGTCTAACTGGCCAAGTTGGAAAAAAATTAACCCTAAACCTTTCAAGCCCCGATTTACATTAATGCTTTTAAATAATTTCCCCCACTTCCATATGTAGAATTACACAGTTTAACAATGAAGCAGAAATGAATGGCAGTAAAATCCCAAAGTTTAGTATGACTGTTGTACCCATGGTGCTGTAATGAAGTTTGGTTTTATGATTTCTCTGAACTCACATGACTCAAATTATGATTGTCTTGATTATAAGCCTACAGTCAGCATTTTGTATTTTAGCTTAAACAGCTAAACTAAATATATGTGGTGACAAAAAAAGACTAAGATGCAACATGTAATACATTTGGCCACATGAGTTTGAACCCAGACCTTGCTCCAGTTGTTGTGGTCTTCAACGCTGTCAATTGACAAAGCAATCATCTTCACGCCTCGCTTCTTAAACTCATCGCTGATTCTAGCAGCACAAGCCAGCTCAGTCGTGCAGACTGGGGTGAAATCTCGAGGGTGAGAGAACAGGATGCCCCATCTACAAGATGCAAAACAAAGAAAGTAAGAAAGTGAATCACTTCACAGGAAATTCTCACTGACTCAGTTGCTCAGATTTGGATGAACTGTGCCCATAACTTATGCAAGCACCCTAACCATAAATTACACAATATCTCTAGATTGAAAAGTTTAGACTAGTAATTCACTACACAGTCAAAATATCACCAATAAATACTCATCTACTCAGCCCAAATAATGTATTGCCAATGATCCTGTTTAGTTCAACACAGATTTAACACCCTGCATTGCTTAATACAGGGAGATTCACTCAAAAGAGGCCCCAAATATTCTGTTGTAACTTGTTAGGATGAAGCAATCTGAACCAAAAAAAATCAGCTACATATCTTGACATATGTGTAATCAATTGCATTACATGCAATGTTAGAAGTGATCTGTTTTCTGCCAGACACATTTTGATGCAGCGCTCAATGTTTCTGAATGTATGGGCAAGCATATCAGGGGGAATAGCAGCAATTTCACATTGGATGTTTTCCTTTAAATCTTCCCCAGTGCAAAGCTTGTTCCAATAGACTTTTCACTTACACTAATTGGTGACTCAATAGGTTGGCACCATGAAGACGCACTGCTCAATACTGTACACCACCATCCGGATGAGAAGTCCAGTGACTGAGTGAAGTGGTACGAGGTATGCATACATGTTGCGGCGGCTGTCCGGCGACTACCTCATCGCTCCGACGCAGGGGCATCCCAGCTTGTTCGAAGCTCCATATACTGAGGAGCACATTACACGTCGTTTTGTTCAGATTGCTTAACCCTAGCGAGAGTTATTACAAGATATTTGTGGCCTCTTTCGAGTGAATTTTCCTGTATTTTCTAAAATTACCTCAGCTACATGTGGACACAGGGAGAACTCCAATAGGTAACACCAAAGACAAAGATTCAAGAATGTCTGAAGATTTTGTTGTAGCAACAACTCTACCTGCTGCACTTACCAGGCCTTATCTGAGTTTATTAATTTAATTACAGATTTACAGTGGCGTGGGGGTGCTTATTTACGTTTGCTAGCCACTGTTTAAGTGTTCAGGTGTCCCCTCTTGCACTTTACATTAATCAAAACGTAATTCAGTTTTATTAAGGTATATTAAACATTAGTAAGTGTGTGTTCAAATATGTGCACATACATTTAATAATTTCTTGGTATTTTTTTACACTACAGAAAAGCAAGTAAGCACATCTGTGAAATATCACAATTGTGATATTGTGATACATCACAATAAATATAAAATATCTATTTTATAATATATGTGTAAACACTTGAGTATCTTTATATTCTTGAAACCTGCTGTAACGTTGCAAATTTCCTCCCTGTGGGATAATAAAAGGCTATCTTATCTTACCTGATCAACCTTATCAATTCCTTTGAACAAAAAATCTGGGTTCTTGAGTTTTATCCTTTCCAATACTCAAGACTACTAGGTGAAATGATCTGAGCAGGTGCATTTACATTTACAGCACTTAACTGACGCTTTTATCCAAAATGACTTACAATTGGTCACCTATACAATGCAACTGAGGGTCACGTGCCTTGCTCAGGGGTTAAACTTGTGAACAGTTGAGTCTTGTGTAACGAGTAACTACCTGTTCTGTCATAAATGTAACCACAGGGTCAAAACATTACGTTAAAATACTTATAAATACATTATTATTAGTCTCAGACCTCTGTTCCTCACCGTATCTTTAATAGGAACACATTTTTAAAATATTTTACACACACAGTTCCTCAGAACTAACAAATAAGATACAACCACAGTCTTACAGATGCTAAATGTGTAAGTCATAAGACCACAAAATGGTTTTCCAAACAGATCAAGCTATTCAAACAGGATATTACATGATCACAGTTATTTGCCAGAGGGAAACAACAAGTCAAAATAAGAACAGTTTAATGCTGAATGTAAAATACAATACCAAAATCACATAAAAGGAAGTGGTTCTTAACCACATCTTCTTCATGGTAGCTATTTTAGTTGGGACCAAAGTTTCAGCATTATACAAAGGAGAAACATTCAGTGCTATTATCAAGGGATTTGATGGGCAAAACTAATACCCATTTGCATTTTAAAACACGAAATGCTTGTTCATAACTGAGGTTAACTCAGGTTGACATCAGGGCTCTATGCAGATGACAGATGACTCAAACTTAATTTTATATCATTGATTTTAAACAACTGTTAGCAACAGGGAACGGCCAAACACCCGAGTTCAATAACTGGGAGCAATGTCCACATGTCAGATATTTAAAACCTGAACCATATTACCACAGCAATGAACTTGGACTTCCCCTTTTGCTATGCTGAAACAGTGTTGCAGGATAGCAAACAAGGCGACTGCCAAACTCTTGGGCCTCTCTTGGGTAAATGTGAACAAGACATGGCCTGTATTTTCCAATTCAAAAGGCTTAAACAAAATAAAGGCTTATCATCGCATTTCATCTGGGTATTGTACAGCAGACAAATCGTCATCTCTTATTTCCTATTTACCAAGCCGATGGCAATTTGAAATCTTAACAGCAGGGTGTGAAAGTTGCACATGCAGGATAATTTTGCACCAAATGTTAAGACAATTTAGTAGTGATTTTTTAAATAAATTAAATAAACTGGAATGAATGTTTCATACAAAGTTTAAAAAGTGAAAGTCTACTCTAGATGGTAAAGAGAGCCTATGACATTCACAATAAGGAGAACACAGACAAAACTGTTTTTAGTTGCAGTGATGTAAAGACATTTACACTGTACTCACTAGATTACGCAAGTGTGTAATTTGTGGACAGGATTTAGAGCAGTGGTCCCCAACCACCGGGCTGCGAACCGGTACCGGTCCATGGGTCATTTATTACCGGGCCGCACAGAAATAATTAGAGCTCGCTACAAGAGCAATTACATTTCCGATACTCTCTCATTGCAGCATAACAAGCTCAGGATTTGCACCGATTTTCCATTCTAGTTATTCTATTTAAAACGTTTTTTTACATTACATAGGATAAAACCTTCAAACTTAAAATTACAACAAATGTATCCAATAAAAATCTGTAGAAAAGTGAAAAATAACATTTATGGATTTCATTGGGCTGCACATTATTTATTTTTATGGGATGTTTTAAATCCCAGCTCTGCCATGCAGCCACTGTTGGGCCCTTGAGCAAGGCCCTTTACCCTTTCTGCTCCAGGGGCACCGTACAATGGCTGACCCTGCACTCTGACCCCAGCTTCCAAACAAGCTGGAATATGCAAAGAAAGAATTTCGTTGTACTGTACACCTGTATATGTATATTTGACAAATAAAGGCATTCTATTCTATAAAAAGTGTGCTTATTCTCAAGTGACAATCTTAATTACATACTAACTGCACAGGTAAGATTTATATGGTTAATTTTTAATTAACCATAAGAAATAGCCTTGACTAAGCTGTTTAAAATGTGATGTTTTAAATTAACATTGGCAAATTTGCTTCATAATGCATTTATACACCGATCAGCCATAACATTAAAACCACCTCATTGTTTCTACACACACTGTCCATTTTATCAGCTCCACTTACCATATAGAAGCACTTTGTAGGTCTACAATTACTGACTGTAGTCCATCTGTTTCTCTACATACCTTTTTAACCTGCTTTCACCCTGTTCTTCAAAGGTCAGGAACCCCACAGGACCACCACAGAGTAGGTATTATTTAGGTGGTGGATGATTCTCAGCACTGCAGTGACACTGACATGGTGGTGGTGTGTTAGTGTGTGTTGTGCTGGTATGAGTGGATCAGACACAGCAGCACTGCTGGAGTTTTTAAATCCCTGTCCACTCACTGTCCACTCTATTAGACACTCCTACCTAGTTGGTCCACCTTGTAGATATAAAAAGTCAGAGATGATCGCTTATCTATTGCTGCTGTTTGAGTTGGTCATCTTCTAGACCATCATCAGTGGTCACAGGACGCTGCCGATGGGACGCTGTTGACTTTATATCTTTGGTTGGTGGACTACTCTCAGTCCAGCAGTGACAGTGAGGTGTTTAAAAATCCATCAGCATTGCTGTGTCTTATTTGCTTATACCAGCACAACACACACTAACACACCACCACCATGACAGTGTCACTGCACTGCTGAGAATGATCCACCACCTAAATAATACCTACACTGTGGTGGTCCTCTGGGGGTCCTGACCATTGAAGAACAGGGTGAAAGCAGCCTAAAAAAAGTATGTAGAGAACCAGATGGACTACACAAAGTGCTTCTATATGGTAAGTGGAGCTGATAAACTGGACAGTGAGTGTAGAAACAAGGAGGTGATCATAATGTTATGCCTCATCGGTGTACATACTGCTGTTATTATTTAAGATGGGTTTGATGGACACTAAAACCAGGTAAAGCACCCTCCATGGCCTCTTTAACATTATTAAAACTTAATAAAAGTGGATCTACTGAAAGATTAGCAACATCAATATATAGAAAATAATGTTAGGGGTGTCTGTTAGAAATGTGCCTACCATGAGGTCCTTTAGTCAGGTATGTGGTCACCTGACTATGTTCGACAACCAATTTACTTTAAAACCAGCTAATACAGAATAATATGAGTTGTCTACGTTATATGTTAACAAAATGATACTAATATAAACATTATTTGTACGTTTTGCAGCTCACAAGGTGCCAACACAAGTAGGCAAAG
The DNA here is from genome assembly GCF_030014385.1 of Trichomycterus rosablanca. NCBI lineage: Eukaryota > Metazoa > Chordata > Actinopteri > Siluriformes > Trichomycteridae > Trichomycterus > Trichomycterus rosablanca. The sequence continues at coordinate 25,050,283 of NC_085996.1, forward strand.
GTTAAGCTAAGCGACTTCTAGCTGCTTGTTATTTACATGCTGAAACATTAAACAAAGCTAAAGTCTAACAGTAACACAGCAGCTCATTCGTGTTGCATCAGCCGTATATAAATACAGTAGAGAACCATGCACCAGACTAATACTCTATGCTTCTATAACGAAGCTAACAGTTTGCTACTCACGAGTCTCCCAGGAAATCGTGAAATTTGATCTTTCCGATGGTCGTTTCTGCTTCAAAGTTAGGAAAAACATCTCCCAGCAGAACCCCCGGCATTATTGCTGTCTGCCTCGCTCAGTAAACCCAGACGAACGATAAGCTAACACACGCTTGTCGTATCAATGAAGCGAAGCGAGAAGTGAGTCTCAAATAGTGATCTACTTCCTACTAGAATGCCCTAAGTAGGTCGAAGAACAACTGTTCTACTCCCTACGTAGTGCACTTTATAGGCAATAAACCCCTATTTAAAATTCATCCAATGACCGCGTTGTGTAAAATGAAGAACCTATCACTTCATACAACTTTGCACCACCCACCTCAAATACGCATTTAATATGCAAGAGCTTTTTCACTAACATCTTTCCCAGAAAACACAACGTCTACAGAGCTTTGAACTTAAGTTGAGAATATTCATTTTTTATTTTATTTTCTATCACTGCATTGGTCAGGGTCGCAGTGGGTCCGGTTTCCCTGTAATTACTGGGTCAATGCAGTAACACACCATGCAAAGGAAGCCAAACCATTGCTGGGCCGGCCTCCCTTTATATTGAATTACACATTGTCCCAACTTTGGCAGCAACAGGGTGGTGCAAGCAGTGTATACTGTCTTGGCACAACTGGCACACTGTCACTTTAACCATCTTGTGATTTGTTGCTGCTTAGTTTTTGCTGCTATACTTTTTGCAATTATGCACTTTAGATCAACATAAGCTGCTGCAGTTTTTCTGCAATACTTTAAAATGTAAATACTTTGTATTTTTTTTTGGTTTCTTAGTTTATTCTATTTTATACTTATCTTAGTCTATTCTTATTTTTTATTCATGTTGCACGCACCGAGGCCTGGGTAACTGTATTTCGTTCTATCATGTACATGGTTGAATGACAATAAATGAGTCTGAGTCTGAGTAATGCTATAGCTTGGTATACGAGCCCTAAACGTGTTTTATTTTTAAATTTTTTAACTACATTAATACAGCATTGCAAATTTTAAAATGAGTGTCTGTGTTAGTGTTGTGACCACAGTTCTGTTTGTTGGGTTGTAATTTGTTACCACAGTTTGGGGTAAATATGTAAAACCACTGAAATACTACACATCATTTTTAACATGGTAACTGTAATATGTTTCATATTACTTTAAGTATTTACCGATTAAATATTTTATGCAAAAGCCCTTTATGTGGACCAAATAGTGTAAAGGCCTCAGAGAATTGTGTGGTGACAAGATGATCACTAAGCACTTCAAACTTAGTAGTTGCCAGAGGTGCCACTAACGTAAAAACAATCTAAATTTAAACATCGAGTATCTACAAAGGGGGGAAAATCATATAAGTTACAAATAAATTACAAGTAAGTAATGTAATTTTTAAATTGTAAATTATGATTGCACTTATTGTATTTCCCCAATTGTTTAATTGTACTTCTTTATTCATTGCACATCAGCCCCGATGCAAATCTTTATTCTGGATCTGCTGCACCTAAAATAAAATGCTATCTGATGAAGACTGAATTAAATTGTTAGGGTGAAGGCTTTACTTAATTTTATGATGAATGGTAAAGCTGGTCTCTCTCCATGTTCAAAGTTATTTGTGAGGGCAAACTGACAGATGACTTAAGATGTTAATTATTTAAGCTTTAATTTACCCATTGAACGGGTCACCTCGGCCATCATCGCAACAATTGTCCCAAGGTGGCGGCACGGTGGTTTAGTGGGTAGCACTGTCGCCTCACAGCAAGAAGGTCCTGGGTTCAATCCCCAGGTGGGGCAGTCCGGGTCCTTTCTGTTCGGAGTTTGCATGTTCTCCCCGTGTCCGCGTGGGTTTCCTCCGGGTGATCCGGTTTCCTCCCACAGTCCAAAGACATGCAAGTGAGGTGCATTGGAGGCACTAAATTGTCCATGACTGTGTTCGATATGACTTTGTGCAAACTGATGGGTCTTGTGTGGTGAGTGGCTACCGTTCCTGTCATGGATGTAACCAAAGTGTAAAACATGACGTTAAAATCCCAATAAATAAATAATAAATTGTCCCAAGGTCTAAACGGGTTAAACACACCATTCAAGTCGCTGGGTTTGAGTTGTGTCCCAAACTACAAGTAGCTTTCCTAAATAGTATAGCTACATCTAGTGCGCTATCATTCTAGCATGGCTAGCAGAAAGAGCCCTATGTAGTGTAATACTATGCTTTTTGGGGCGCGGTCTTAAACTCGATCACGTGATACTAATTCGGTTCTCTTTGTCGCCTCCTAGTACACACAGCGCAGAGGCATTTTAAAGATGGCTGTTCTCGGCAGTGCAACAGAAAAAGCGCACAGGTGTTTTCTTTAAAATGATGAACTGAAACTCGTTCGACATTAAACATATATTTTAAAAGCACGTACTGTAGGAGACATATTATTACAGAATGCCTTCCCCTAAAGCCCGAAGCAACAGCTCGCGCAGCGGCAACGCTTCCGGCATCGGTGGCGGCAGCGGCAGCGGTCGGTTTGAATTCATGTCTCTGAACCGAACACCTCCTCATTCTCCTTCACCTTCTTCTCCTTCTCATCTTGTACTGCAGAGACAGGGCTCAGATCCAACCACAGCGCGCCTCCGTGCCTCCGAGAGCCCGAACCGACGACGCAGAGGCTCCGCATCCTCCACCTCCTCAGTCGGCGGTCAGCAGTTACCGGAGGAGGACTGCATGCGCCTGAACCCGTCCATTATCGGTGTAGCGCTCAGCTCCCTGCTGGCAGTGGATCTGTGGCTGTCCAAACGGCTCGGGGTGTGTGCCTGTGAGGACTCCTCATGGGGTAGTGCCAGGCCCCTTATGAAGCTGGTGGAGATTTCCGGACATGGCATTCCGTGGCTGGTCGGTGCCGCCTACTGTTTGTACAAAAGTGACAGCGCTGCAGGGCAGGAGGTCATGCTGAACCTCCTCATGGGTAATACAGCCTAAGTTCTTCCACTGCTTTTCATCTGTGAAAATGGTGTTGGTTTAGATTGGAACTGTGTTCAAGCCCCACCACTGCCAGGTTGCTGCTGTTGGACCCTTGAGCAAGGCCCTTAACCCTCAGATGCTCAGACTGTATACTGTAACTGTACTGTAAGTCACTTTGGATAAAGGCGTCTGCTAAATGCCGAAAATGTAAATGTAACTTAAAGTCATGATGCGTTATTATGGTACACACCGATCAGCCATAACATTAAAACCACCTCCTTGTTTCTACACACATTGTCCATTTTATCAGCTCCACTCCATATAGAAGCACTTTGTAGTTCTACAATTACTGACTGTAGTCCATCTGTTTCTCTGCATGCTTTGTTAGCCCCCTTTCATGCTGTTCTTTAATGGTCAGGACCCTCCCAGGACCACTACAGAGTAGGTATTACTTTGGTGGTGGGTCATTCTCAGCACTGCAGTGACACTGACATGGTGGTGGTGTGTTGTTGAGTGTTGTGCTGGTATAAGTGAATAAGACACAGCAGTGGTGATGGAGTTTTTAAACTCACTGTCACTGCTGGACTGAGAATAGTCCACCAACCTAAAATATATCCAGCCAACAGCGCCCCGTGGGCAGCGTCCTGTGAACACTGATGAAGGTCTAGAAGATGAGCAACTCAAACAGCAGCAATAGATAAGCGATCGTGTCTGACTTTACATCTACAAGGTGGACCAACTAGGTAGGAGTGTCTAATAGAGTGGACAGTGAGTGGACATGGTATTTAAAAACTCCAGCAGTGCTGCTGTGTTTGATCCAAAGCACCTGATACACTTATACCAGAACAAAACACACTACCATACCATGTCATTACCATGTTGCAGTGCTGAGAATGGCCCACCAGTTGGGGTAGGGGGTGCTAGTGGTATTGTTTGTGACGTAGTGTTATTAGTAGGTTAACAGATTATTTTATTTAAATGAATTTATTTTTCTTATACAGTGTGAAAGTATGGCACCTCAAACATAACCTATAGGAATGGGTTATATAGCCAAAATCCCCTGTGACGTTAGTAGTTTTGATATCATGTTAATTGTATATATTACAATAACAATACATTTATTACATGTAGCAGATGTGTGTATCTAAGGTGACTTACATTTATGACCATACAATTTAAACAATTAAGGGTTACGAGCGTTGCTCAGGGGCCCAACAGTGGCAACTTGGTGGCAGTGGGGATTGAACTAGCAACCTTCTGATTACTAGTCCAGGACCTTACTGCTGAGCCTTCGCTGCACATAGTAGTTAAGTATGTTGCTTTTGTTGTATTTACATTTGGTCATTTTCAGTTGGAGTTCTGTGTGTAATGTCCTTTATTGTGTCCCTTACATAGAATTGTTATAAATCTGTACAATTACTGTTAATTTGTCTACACAGTTATGGCATAATGCTCAGTCCTAACAACCTATATATGACACAATTAAAAAAAAAACTACTGTACATGTATAGATATCTAAAGTAAAAAAAAATACTAATAATAATAATGTAAACGAGAAGACATAATTAAACACTCTCTCTCTTTCTCTCTCTCTCTCTCTCTCTCTCTCTCTCTCTTGTACAGCTTTAGTGTTGGACCTGGTGCTAGTTGGCATAGTGAAAGCAGTGGTTCGTCGCAGACGTCCTGCTCATAACCGCATGGACATGTTCGTCACATTCTCTGTGGACCGCTATTCTTTCCCATCGGGCCATGCTACACGAGCTGCAATGTGTGCCCGCTTCCTAATGGCCCACCTGGTTTTGGCTGCCCCGCTGCGTGTTCTTGTCATGCTCTGGGCTATAATTGTGGGTCTCTCCAGGGTCCTCCTTGGACGCCACAATGTCACGGATGTGATGTTCGGCTTTTTCATGGGCTACTGCCAGTACAACCTGGTGGAGGTGCTTTGGTTGTCACCAGTTATGCTGCAAAGCATGATGGGTCAGCTGGAAGGACAGTAGAAGGACAAAGGTGCAAAACTGTAGGAAATGGGAAGGCCATAAATGTACACACACGTTTCCAGTAAAAATTGGAAACAAGCATGCAGGCACTGTGATAGTAATTATTCCATATCTGCACTAAAGGTTTTGTGAATCTGACAATGTTTAAGTGTGTCCAGTTAATATTAAATTAATATTTAGTATACATTATATGTGCCATCATTTATCTGCAAAGGTTGGTTGAAGGAAATTGTTTTAGAAAACTGAATAATCGACCAAAAACTTGGTTTAGTAAGTCAAAAAGAGATCCAAAAGAAAATTCTAACCTATTGACCAATGCTGCTGTGTAACTGTGTAATCACTGTGTATTTACAATTATGTGCAAAAAAGGACCAAGTAATCAAACAATAGCAAAGTGACAAAAACATGAATAACTTTACAAACACTGCAATGCTGACCATAAAAACTAATTGCCTGGTAAAATTCTTCCAGATTCTTTGCTGTATTTTTAGTTGGGTGTGGTAGTGGTGGATCGAGTGGGGGAGGGTTGTAGGGTATCTAATGTTTCTTTGTTAAAATTGAAGCCATTAGGCTATGCTTGTTAATTACATTGGTATTATCTATGTTGCATTTGTGAAATAGAACTACAGCAAAGTTTAATACATTTAATTATGAACACTCACTGTCTTAATCGCTTATCCAATTAGGGTCGCGGGGGGAAGCTGGAGCCTGGACCCAGTCCATCGCAGGGCAGACACACATACACACACCCATTCACCTATAGGGCAATTCACTGACTCCAGTTAACTTGACTGCATGTTTTTGGACTGTGGAAGGAAACCGGAGCTCCTGGAGGAAACCCACGCAGACACGGGGAGAACATGCAAACCGTGCCGCCCTAATTATGAACACTATTGGAAAATATAAATAATCGACCTTTGTTTTGTATCAAATCTCTGTTGACCTTATATGTTAACACCTCATTGCCTGTCTGTATGTTTTACTTTGATAATACTCAAAAGTAAAACAGTAGAAACTGTGAAGGTTTTCAACATTTTTTCAGTTTATTACATTCAGTTTAAGTGCTTTAAGTTGCAAGTCATTTTAAGATCCCTGAAATGAATCCTAGTTGTTAGCTTTATTAAGTGGTAGGAATTTTATTCTGAATGTACCTGCTGTTAAGACCTAAAGAGCTGAACATTATGCGTGCGCCAGTAGAAAGCAGATTTCAAGTAGTAAACATTTAAAATCTTATAAGGGGTTAAATCAGAGTAGACTCAAAGTTTGGTTTGCAGCTCTGTGGCTGACCTGTTGTTACTTTTAGACATACACTGATCTGGCATAACATTATGACCACTTTCCTAATATTGTGTTGGTCCCTTTTTTGCTGCCAAAACAGCCCTGCAATTGTAATGTACTGTGTATTCTGACACCTTTCTATCAGAACCAGCATTAACTTCTTCAGCAATTTGAGCTACAGTACCTTGTCTGTTGAATCGGACCACACGGGCCAGCCTTCGCTTCCCACGTGCATCAGTGAGCCTTGGCCACCCATGACCCTGTCGCCGGTTTACCACTGTTCCTTCCTTGGACCACTTTTGATAGATACTGACCACTGCAGACCAGGAACACCCCACAAGAGCTGCAGTTTTAAAGATACTCTGACCCAGTCGTCTAGCCATCATAATCTGCCCCTTGTCAAACTCGCTCAAATTCTTACGTTTGCCCATTTTTCCTGTTTCTAACACATCGACTTTGAGGATAAAATGTTCACTTGCTGCCTAATATGTCCCACCCACTAACAGGTGCCGTGATGAAGAGATAATCAGTGTAATTCACTTCACCTGTCAGTGGTCATAATGTTATGCCTAGTCAGTGTATATTAATGGCTAAATCCAGTTGTTAGCTGGTGTGTCCACAAACTTTGGACTAAGTCACAGCAGTGCTACACATAAACAGTGTTGATTAAATTTAATGTGGAGTGAAAAACAGACTGCCAGGTCAGATGTAGGCTTTTGTGCATTCTCATCATTAGGGTTTGGGGGGATCTGAGTTTGGAAGAGTTGAGTTGTGTAGTCATTTAGTAAATGAACACGATCGAGTGTAAACATTTATGTTAGTATGAATGAAAATTAGAATTGTTGCTGCGATGGGCAGTTTGCACATTATGTAAGGCCAACCAATGCACCTTCTTTAGCATCTAGAATTTATTAGGCAAAAGGTCACCCTATTTTTTCCTCAAAGAGATTAATTTAATTACAGCCTCTTTATTTTTCTGTTATAGAACAGAAATTATAACATTGTCTGTCTTATATTTTTGTCTTTCCTTTTTGTTTATCATTTTTCCATTTTATTTCGCCATGTGTCTTTCTCTTTTCACCCTTCACATCATTCTCTTTCAGCAGTAGCATGCTTCTGCTTATGTCACTTGAGACTCTGCTTTTGAAATACATGATTTCTGATCCTGTTTGTGTAGTCCTATTGTCAACTCCAGCAGCCAAACACTAAAAAGCAAATCATGCTATATAGGTTACCTTCTTCTTCCTCGGCCTTTGTCCCGTTCGGTTGCGGGGTCGGCTCTCGGCGGATCATGATCCGCATTGATTTGGCAAAATTTTTACGCCGGATGCCCTTCCTGACACAACCCTCCCTATTTTATCCGGGCTTGGGACCGGCACTACAATGCACTGGCTTGTGCTTCTAGCGGCTAGGTATCTATAGGACAATTCAGTGTTTCCAATTAGCCTGGTGGCATGTTTTTTTTTGGACTGTGGGAGGAAACCGGAGCACCCGGAAGAAACCCACGCGGACACGAGGAGAACATGCAAACTCCGCACAGAAACGACCCGGACCGCCCCACCTGGGGATCGAACCCAGGGCCTTCTTGCTGTAAGGTGACGGTGCTACCCACTAAGCGGCAAGGCATATAAGTTACCTAATGTCTAGCAATAAGGTAATACGAGGGTTATTCAAACAGTAAACTCTTATTTATTAAGAATTTGACAAATTTGACCACTTTTTAAAATAGTCACCTTCCGATGCATTTTTGCCAGAGTCGTACCAACTTTTTAATGGCATCAGCAAAAAATGTTTTTGGTTGAGCGTGTAGCCACTGATGCACCATTGCTTTCACATCATCACATGAAAATCTTCTTCCCCTTAAAGCTTCTTTGAGCAGTCCAAAAATGGAAATCAGATGGCACTTAATTCGATCTATAAGCTCTCTCTCAGTCTCTTAGACATGACCAATTACCTCTCCTCCCATCCTCACCTTTTCCAATGAAAATATAAAAGTGTGGAAACTTTTTGAAGATCCCTCATACATTGTGTATTATGACGTTGCATGCCGTCAATCTGGTAGCACTATTTCTGTTCACGTGGTTTTGACTGTTGGGACATTTGGCAATAAATATATAACTGACTTCAACAACATTAAAGGACATGAAAGATTCATTACAAGTGTTTTTGTGTTTTAAATTTGCAATAGTTTACATTTAGAGTTTTCTGGTGGTATTTATACACCAGGGACCATTTTCTGGAATTTAAGGTACAGGGACTGTATCTTTTCATTCACCAGCTATCATCACTAAAACTACTTATTTAAATGTAAAGTGTAACACTTGAGTAATGTAGAATCCTAGACGTAGATGTACTGTAGAAATGTAAAAAAAAAGATATTAAAAAAAATATAAATGCATGTGATGCGGTTTTTAATGTTATATATATTTAACATGCATTATGTGATTGTATTTTTTACAATAAATATTCTACAAGTAATTACTGTTTTGATGCCTTTGTAGTAAATATGTGAATGCAGCATACACAAATTACCTATTCTCAAAACCACCAGCCTAATATACTGTCAAAACAGCTCTGACCTGTTAGTACGGTGGCCGAGAAGTGCAAAACAAATTAACATTTTAGAAAACAAAAAAAACTAACAATTTACAACAAAAACAAAATTACAAGAGGTGAAACACTTTTACCAATGCCGAAACAAATTTACAAGAGCTGAAACACTTCTACCAATGCCGAAACAAATTTACAAGAGCTGAAACACTTCTACCAATGCCGAAACAAATTTACAAGAGCTGAAACACTTCTACCAATGCCGAAACAAATTTACAAACGGCGGATCAGACGGAAAGGGTAGGTACAATACACAGGAAGTGCTTGTTGCTTACCTGCTGTCAATCAAACTGTTTCTCTGGGGTGAAGTGAACGGAGTTTGTGATGGTAACGCTAAACAATGTTTTGTCTAGTTTGTGGAAATTATTTTATCCAGTTGACCCGCTATTGTTTTTCTTGTGGGAAGTCCTTAGATTGTTTAAAAGTGCAGACGTTTAGACGTGGCCTGTGCATCTACCGTCCGCTCTTCTAAACATCTAAGTAATTCCCACAAGAAAAACAAAAGTGGCCAACTGGCTGAAATAATTAACACAAAATAGACAAAACATTGTTTATTAGGGACGGAACATTTGATACCGAGGCTTTGAAGCTTGTTTCACTTTTGTAACACTCGGTGACTCAGTGTATCGGAGCCTGTATTAAACCAGCAGGAATGTGCGGGACTGATTTAAAGCTTTGGTGCGGTCTTTTATCTTACTGACTATATAAGAGACAGTCAAACTAGGGTTGTCAACCGTCCAGTAAAATATGGAATCATTCCTTATTTGGAAACTAAACGTCGCATTCCGTATTGAACTTCTTGTATCTTCTCTCCTGCTGCATACCTAACACACACACCCTCCAACATGTGGTAGCCAATCACTCCTTTTCATGTGAATAAGGTGAGTTCACAGAGGCATCAGTATCACGTATGGAGAGTCACACAGAGAGTCCCCGTCTCTGTGCAGGCACCATTGACCAGCCAGCAAAAGCCACAATAGCAGCAGGAGTCCCTCAGACACAGTCGATCATGTCTGTATAGGCACCTGGCCAGATGATAGCTGAGATTTTAACTTAAGAGCTCAAAATCTTAAGATGATCTCAAGTCTTGATTGTTGTAATATGCCTTTAAGACGTTAAAGGGTTAACACAGAATACGGAGTTATGCTTGATGCCGTACACGCATGCGTGGTTTCAGTTTAAGGATGCAATAAAACAAAGCTCTACTGAACAGTTTATCTCCTGTATTTCTTTCCAATAATACTTCATTGATCTCAAGACTTTAAAGCATTTGATTTGACTTATTAATCTTTATTTTCTTTCTGGAAGGTGTTGACTGTGTTAATTACATGCATGTTTATTTTTTTTTTCAGCATGTGAGAATAGTAACCATAAAAAGTCCACTAATTAGTGCACACTCTTTAGTAGGATAGTGTGCAATTTGGAAGGCCACATTTTACAGTTTGTCTCATAAACAACTAGGTGAACAGCGTCTTTCTTTTTTCATTATTTAAAATAAGTCCACGAATAAAAACATTTAAGAATTTAATAAGCTACGAGAGTGCATGTGGAATTTGTCTCAATTTTGTCGCTCAGGTGGAGCAGAAACCGGCTAAACAGGAAGTTGCTTTGTCTGGAGAAATTACATACCGGACATGTTATGTGTGTAGTTAGTAACAGCTTTTAAATGTACAGCTGTATGCCTGCGAGATTATGAAACATGGGATATAGATTTAAACACTAAAGATTTTGAAAGAATTGCAAAACTTTCCTTAGACAAAGGTCAAGTTAAGAAACTAAGTAAGTCTGTCAGCTTTTTCATCTTGCACTACGTTTGCCCTGCTTTTTAATGCCTTAAGTCAGTGGTTCTCAAACTGTGGTACGCTGGTACACTGGTGGTACGTGAAGCAGCACGAGGTGGTACGCCAGATAATCTCGGAAAAGTAATTACATGCACCGAAAAAATTAATAATTTAATAATTACAAATAAAAAAATATGAAACAAAATGTGTAAATTACTAATAAAATCTGTTTCAAAGTTCTTATAATTCTGTTTTAATAAAATCAGTTTAATTAAAACGAATGTCTTTTTAAAAATATTCGGGGCTACGCAGACACCGTACTTCATTACGTTTATACTTCAAGTTCGCGGTTTCCATCTCGAAATTTCCGAAACGCTTTTGTCAGAGCAGATCTGAGTTTGAATCTCACTGATCTCGTTCCTGACATCACAAGGCTGCTCCGCTAAACAGGTGCACTCACTGAAATGGTCAATGGTAACTGCATATATACTAGTGATGAGTCGTTTGTGAACGATCCGATTCCGGTTCTTATCGACTGTAATCCACCCATTCAGCTTCGCATCAGTAGAGGGAATTAATCATAACTCGTAATAAGAGCTGCACTTTCAGTTTCACGGAGAGCGAGCGAGACACACACACACACACACACACACACTTACATTCACATACACTTACATTCACATACACTAACACCACACACATAAACACACACTCGCACGCATGCATACTCATACACACACACACACACACACATTCACATACACTAACACCACACACTCGCACGCATGCATACTCATACACACACACACACAGAGAGCTAGAGCTAGTAGTATAATGACAAATAATTGAGAAATAAACTATAAACTTGTTTAATTGTGTTAAATCTGGTTATTTCATTGTGCTTATGTTTTAAAGCAGAAACAAACAGTCGCATCTCTGCACAAAAGAGGATATTTCTGAAACTTAATGAAATGCAACCACAGTATGTCTCTTCCCTGTAGTTTTTTTTTCCTTTTGAAATAAATCTTTTTTTCTCATTTAAGTGTTGTTGAATTAGGAATACATTTAAGGCAAGGTAGCAACATTTTATATTAATATCGGGGGTGTCTTATAGTTTACCTAGTAGCGCCTCCCGAAGAACGAAGAGCCATTTTTTGAACGGCTCTTTATAAGGAACCGAGCCAAAAGATCCGACTCCCTTCAAAGAGCCATAATTCCCATCACTAATATAATATATATACACACACACACACCTAATTAATTTGTGCCATATGTGGTTCTGTGATGAGAAATATAGGTGGTACTTGGAACTTTTGGTTTGATAATGGGTGGTACTTGGTCTAAAAAGTTTGAGAACCACTGCCTTAAGTGATCAGCTAAGTGAGAGCAAAGTTCTAAATCAGTACTCTGATTATGCAAAAAGTTGCTACATGGACTTTGATGGGCTAACCACCAGGTAAAAGGTAAGAATGACCACGCTATTATTATTGTTATAAATTTCTTTGCTTTAAGAAGCGATTTGTTTCTATTGTTTAATTTAACATTGTTGAAATAACTGCAATTATTTTACTCCCGTTAGAACAGAAATACCAAGATTTGTAGTTTGTAACAACAACACATTTAGTGTTAGCCTTCACTGATGCTTTGTCATCATCCAAACCCTAAAGAATTCCAGTGTTTTAAATAAGACTTGTGTTGACTTTCCAGGCAGTTCCACAGCCTGAAAAAACATTCAGTGATGGCTTTATTCTTCATTCTTTATGGCTTTAAAGAGGAAATTTATACAGTTGTGTGCAAACTTTTGCATATGCCTAGATCAACATTTAAAACAAATGATTTCATGTGTTGGGTTTCGGTCATTTTCACAAATGATCACAACAAAATAGTTTCATAGTGTAAATTTTCCTCTCCGCTTATGAATGCTAGTATTATTATTATGATTATTATTATTATTATTAGCTGGTAATTATTGTTATTATTATTATTATTACTGTGCATGCACACGTTTTGCCTTTATAATTCCTTACATCCTTTGATGAAGCCATCTTGGCTCTGTCTCTTATGGACAGTGGTGACCTCCAGTGGCAGACAGGTTTAAATTAGTCCATACCTGTGTCTAATTTCATCACTACTCTTCTCTTCTTGAACCATTAAAAATTTAAGGAAGGGATGCATATTTGTGTACTCAATTGTACTTTATATGACCAAAAGTATATGAACACCTGAACTTTGTTGCATAAACCTTTGAACAACTGGGTGTTTATATAGAGTTTTGTTCCTGATTTGTGACAATAACAGCATTCACTATTATAAAAAGCTTTCCACAAGATGTTGATGTGTATCTTTGCCTGTTTAGTCAAAAGAGCATTTGTTAGGAAAGGCATGAATATTGGACTAAAGCCTGGCCTTGCAGTCAACAGTTCAATTCATTTCAATTGATTTTCAGTGGGGTTAAGATCAGGGCTTAGGGCAACCCATCAAACTTTTTGGACCTTGCTTGTGCATTGTAGTACTGGAAAAGTTTTCACGACAACCTGCTGCCACAATTATATGTTTTTGATGTTTCATGAAATGTGAAATGCTCTACTAAATCCTGCAATGTTAACAGCTGTGTGTTATTTATCTCAGTGTCTCAGTATGGCTCAGCGTGTGGCTATTATCGGAGGGGGCAGTTCTGGACTGTCCTGCATCAAGTGCTGCTTAGTTGAAGGTCTGGAACCAGTATGCTTTGAGAGCAGTGATGACATTGGAGGACTCTGGAAATTTAAGGTGGGTTCTATGATGTAGGAATGAGGTTATAGTATGTGCAGTTTTAAAAAGGCTTTTAATTCTCAGTTGCTTGGATAGTAGCCAAACTAATTGTAAATGTTTTTGGATTTTTGGATCATTTGGATTTTTGTTTTGGAGCTTTTGTGAAGTGCCTATATGTAAAAAGAAAAGGTAGGTAGGTAGGTAGGCAGGCAGACAGGCAGGCAGACAGACAGACAGACAGACAGACAGACAGACAGACTGACTGACTGACTGACTGACTGACTGACTGACTGACTGACCGATCAATAGACAGATGGAAAGCCAGACAAATAGACAGACAGACAGATACATAGAGAGAAAGACAGACAGATAGATAGAACAATAGACAGATAGATAGATAGACAGACGGACAGACATACAGATAGATCGATAAAAAGACAGACAGATAGATCGATAAAAAGACAGACAGATAGATAGACAGACAGACAGGTAGATTTCCAGTATTTAAACAAAAAGAAAAAGAAAGGATGAAGAACTAATACAAATACAAATATACATGACCAGAATCAGTAAAATATGACTGACCTTGCACTGTTTACAAATTAGCCATAATTAATATACTGTATAACTGAATATGTAAACCCACATCAGGTTCAGCATTGTAATCATTATGTGAAGTACTGTTGATGGCATTGCTACTCTTTATTATGTCTACATGTGCAGGAGACACTAGAGGCTGAGCAGTCCAGCATGTACCGCTCACTGGTCGTGAACACGTCAAAAGAAATGATGTGCTACAGTGACTTTCCCATGCCAGAACACTACCCAAACTACATGCACCACTCCAAGTTGCTGCAGTATTTAAGACTATATGCTGAACACTTTGATCTACTCAAGTATATTCGCTTTCAGGTTATTATGAATCAACAAGTTTTTGTTGTTATTGTTTTTTATCTACATTTAGATTCTAGCTTGTAAAATGATGCTGTTAAAATGTGTACAAACATTTTAAAGAAACATGTCAGTAATTCTGGCCATTTAATGATTTCTCACTGAATATGTTGAATAGATACACTGACTAGGCATAACATTATGACCACTGACAGGTGAAGTGAATTACACTGATTATCTCTTCATCATGGCACGTGTTAGTGGGTGGGATATATTAGGCAGCAAGTGAACATTTCATCCTCAAGGTTGATGTGTTAGAAGCAGGAAAAATGCAGGTGGGCAAGCGTAAGGCTTTGAGCGAGTTTGACAAGGGCCAAATTGTGATGGCTAGACGACTGGGTCAGAGCATCTCCAAAACTGCAGCTATTGTGGGGTGTTCCCGGTCTGCAGTGGTCAGTATCTATCAAAAGTGATCCAAGGAAGGAACAGTGGTAAACCGGCGACAGGGTCATGGGCGTCTAAGGCTCATTGATGCACATGGGAAGCGAAGGCTGACCCTTGTGGTTCGATCCAACAGACGATCTACTGTAGCTCACTAGGCATAGGCATTTAGCCTTCCTATGAGCTTAGAGCTCTCACTGAGAATCTTGAAAAACTGACAAATGTAACCAGTTAAATCAGGCCTAATAAATACAGTCATGCTGGTAGTACAAGGGCAGTATACATTCATCTCAGTATTAGTGTAAGGGTTAAGAATGTTAAGCTGTTGTATGTCCGTTAGTCTTAAATGAAGTCTGTTTTTTGCAGTTAACAGCTTTCAGTGATGCCACCCTAGGCTCATTTAAATGTACATTTCTTAAAAAATAAACTTAAGTACATACAAACAATTGTTAATTGAAAATTAAATTAGTAAAACCTTTTTTATTAGTGTAAAACCATGGCATACAGTATAGACACGTGTGTGTGTGTGTGTGTGTTTGTGTGTGTGTGTGTGTGTGTGTCTGTGTGTTTTAGACCAAAGTGCTCAGTGTGACACAAAGGCATGACTTCTCTTGCTCGGGTCAGTGGGACGTTGTAACTAAAAACAGAGATGGACATGAAGAAACTCTGGTGTTTGATGCTGTTCTAGTGTGTTCGGGCCACTTCACACACCCTTTTACACCACTCTCAGCATTTCCTGGTATGAGCATGCTACTTTTCTATATACACAGGGATGGGGTGTATACTCTTCATTTACAAATCATATAGCCAGCATAATGATAAAATAAAAAAGGTACATGAATTTTACAATTACTTGGTATTTGGTATGTCCCTTTTTTGCTGTAATGACAGCATTGCTCAAGCTGGCATGGACTCCAAGAGATCTGATGAAAAGTCCATGACAGTCAGCATTCCTTGGTCTACTTTGGTCTTTGTTTTTGTTTTTTTATATTTTGTTTATGCATTTTCTCCCCTTTTTCTCCCAACCTTTAAGCGTGTCCAACTGCCCGATTGCATCATGCTTTCTCTCCACAGTGTGTAGAGTAATACCAACCCCCCGCTCTGATTTGAGAAAGTTAACCCATGCCCCCACATTTGGGCAGCAGTTGTATGCATTTTGTCACCCACATTTACAAGTGCATATATGCGAATCAGAGACACACCCTGAACAACGCACTCTTTCCCCGCCTCTGTGCAGGCGCCATCAATCAGCCAGCAGTGGTCGCAGTTACGAGGAGTCCCTATCCGGCTTAATACCCCACCCCTATATGAACAACAGATGTGTTTTTACCGCTGTGCCACCTGAGCGGCACACCATTTAATTTTTTTATCTTGGTGTTTAATCTAAAATATTTTAGCCGCTCAGGTGGCGCAGTGGTAAAAACACACACTGGAACCAGAGCTAGGATCTCGAATACATCGTATCGAATCTCTGCTCTACCTGCCGGCTGGGCTGAGCAGCCACATGAACAACGATTGGCCTGTTTTTCAGAAATGGGTGGGACTAAGCCGGATGGGGTCTTTCTCCCATGACATGGCATCTCCAATGCAATTACGACCTCTGCTGGCTGATTGATGGCGCCTGCACAGAGGTGAGAAAAGAGTGCTCTCAGGGTGTGTCTCTCCATACACAACGCTGAGCTGCACTGCACTCGTCAAAGTGCAGGTGATAAGATGCATACAGCATGCTGCCCACATGTCGGAGGGGGCGTGGGATAGCTTCGTTCTCCTCAATCAGAGCAGGGATCGGCATTGGTGGAGAGGAAGCATGACGCAATCTGGCAATTGGACGTGCTAAAAAAAAAGGGAGACAAAGTGGAGAAAATGCATAAAGAAAATAATTTTAAAAAATCTAAAATATTTTATACAGTGTACAGTATAGTTTACTAGTTTCACTAATCCTTGCCAGTCCCAGCTGCTAAAATGCATCCCTATAACAATGTTACTATTACATCTTGTTGTTTCAAGGTCAGTTCTGGGTAATAATTGATCTTCATGTGTTTGCTTGTAGTGCAGCCTGGCTCTTTCTCCTGGCTCGTACTATTGTAACCTTAAATACACTATATGGACAAAAGTATTGGGACACCCCTTCTACTTATTGAATTCATAATATATTACATACTCTTCCAACTTTGCAGCACCAGTTTAGGGAAGGTTTATAAAGGCATAAAGGAAAGCTTGATTTAAAGACTTAAACTTCAATGGCCTGCAACTGAACAGCTTTGGAATAAAATCCAAACAACTCTTACAATTACATAATTACGTAGCATAAATGAATATTTAATTTCAGTAAATTAGTAAATATCATGCTTTTTTGAATTTGATATATTGCACACTGTTTCACACATTCTTCTTCATTTTATTTTACAAAATTCAGTCTGCAAGAATAATTTGGTAATTGGGTTAATAAGATTTGGGTTAATATCACCCATCTTTGCATATTTTTGTGCTGCAGGAATAGACACATTTTCAGGGAAGTGCTACCACAGTTGGGAGTATAAAGATCCACATCCGTTTGTTGGGAAGAAGGTGGTGGTTATTGGGATTGGAAACTCTGGAGGTGATATTGCTGTAGAGATCAGTAGAGTTGCAGAGAAAGTAAGTACAAAAAAAGTCAAAAAGTTTATATGCGCTTGTAAAGAACATGATAACTTACCAGACACTTTATTAGGAACACCTGTACACCTCATTCATGTAATTATCTGTTGAGTCATTTATCTGTGTAGCAGCAACACAAAGAATACAATTGTATTGACATTGGAGATTTAATTGTTTAATTGAGTTGCACACTTTGTACAACTTATTCCGCACTCTGCACTTTACTGGAACTAAATCCACCACACCTGCATACATATACATAACTCATTCTGTACAATACCTGCACATCTGGACATTATATAATGATTCTAAATTGGAATGTTATATGCCGGAATAATACTTAAAACATTTACATTAACGGACTCACAGTAGATTATACTATAATGTTGTATATCTGTACATTTATAGCTTTACATGTATATGTTAAACAGATGGTGCTAGTTTATGTAAGTAAATGTGTGTTTTTGTATTTAATGTGTGTTAAAACTGTGAGGGACTGTGCACCCAAGATTTTTACTCACCTTTCACACCTGTGTTAATGTGACGTGACAATAAAAGTGATTTGATTTTACATTTACATTCTCAGCATTAAGCAGACGCTCTTAACCAGAGCGACTTACAGAAATGCTTCCATAGAGAACATTACCATACTCTAGTTTAAGTAGACAACAGTCCAATAATATACATCTGCTGAGACCCCGTTAGAACCAAAGTCTTTTTTGCAAGAAATAAATAAGAGCGTTAGTAAGTGCGTGCATGTCAGCTTAAGTGCTTAGTAAAGAGGTGATGAGGGTTTTTAATCGTCTTTTGAAGACAGCGAGAGACTCAGATGTTTGGACAGACAAGGGAAGCTCGTTCCACCACTTGGGTGCAAGTACAGAGAAGAGTCTTGATGCTTGTCTACCTCAAGTTCTGGGTGGAGGATCAAGTCGAGCAAGACTAGTGGCTTGGTGGTTGCATGGTTGCAAGCAGGGTTTTATTAGTCCTCTAAGGTAGCTTGGGGCTGGTCCATTTTTGGCTTTGTAGGCGAGCATCAGTGTTTTAAACAGAATGTGTGCAGCTACAGGAAGCCAGTGAAGAAAACGCAGCAGTGGGGTGATGTGGCAGTGCTAACAAATAATTCTACATTTTTTGTTTCCTATCCTTTTCTTCTCTTAAGACTTTCCTGAGCACACGTAAAGGAGCATGGGTTGTAGGCCGTTTGGCCAAGAATGGCCTACCTTTGGATACAATGATGGTGACACGTTCGAATGCCCTGCTGCTTCAGCTGTTTCCTCGAGCTCTTCTAAACTGGGCAGTAGAGAGATCCTACAACCAGAAATATAACCACAGACTCTACAGCCTGCAGCCCAGACACAGGTGCAGTGGAGCAAAACAACAGTATTAAGACTGGTGTCAAAATGGGCATATAGTCCTTTCTAAAAAATGAACAGCATCAGTGCCAGACAAACGCAGACAGATCATATAAAAATAGACTAATCTGTAAAAAATAAAACAATGTAAAAATGCCAATCAGATCAAATGACTGCATCACCACAAAATACAGCAGGAAACAACTAGCAATAAATTACTGTGCTTTTGTTCTTTACCCGCTTTTATTCAGCTTGTATCGCTTTATTCTTTTCTCTTGCAGGATACTTGATCAACGGCCCGTCATTAATGATGACCTTCCAGGACGCATTCTGCAGGGGGCACTGGAGGTGAAGCCAAACATCAGAGAGTTTCAAGGCTCAACTGTTGTTTTTGATAATGACGCTGTAGAAAAGGGAATTGATGCAGTTGTCTTTTGTACTGGATACATGGCAACCTTTCCATTCTTATCATCTTCCATGAATAATGAGCTTCATAATGAACTGAGTCTTTTCAGGAGAGTTTTCCCTCCGTTCCTAGAACACCCTACAATGGCCTTTATAGGGCTGCTTAATGCTTCAGGACCCATAATGCCTCTGGTGGAAATGCAAGCAAGATGGGCCTGCCGAGTCTTTGCAGGTATGCTACCAAATATCTTTCTCTAATATAAAATACATAGCCAGTTTTTAAAACCCAGTTTTGTTCAGCTATTTTAGTCACTGCTAGATGTGCATAAAACATATATAGACAGACAGTGGGATTCAAATAAATCTAGAGAGACGATTACTTACTTTTTTTTAATGTGGGACATTCCTAGAGTGATATTGTCAGGTTTCATCATGTTATTGTGATGTTAAAACATCTAGGCTATCCAGTAGCAGAACACACAATCATGAATGTTTGGGTGCTAATGAATTCCAAACTGCCTCTTGGGACATCTACAGAAACAACAATGAGTTAGGAGCTTTAAGGATTTGCTTTCTTCTTCAGCAATTTGAGCTACAGCAGCTCATCTGTTGGATCGGACCACACGGGCCAGCCTTCGCTCCCCACGTGCATCAATGAGCCTTGGCCGCCCATGACCCTGTCGCCGGTTTACCACTGTTCCTACCTTCCTGACCACTGCACACTAGGAATACTCCACAAGAGCTGCAGTTTTGGAGATGCTCTGACCCAGTCGTCTAGTCATCACAATTTGGCCTTTGTCAAACTTGCTCAAATCCTTACGCTTGCCCATTTTTCCTGCTTCTAACACATCAACTTTGAGGATAAAATGTTCACTTGCTGCCTAATATATCCCACCCACTAACAGGTGCCGTGGTGAAGAGATAATCAGTGTTATTCACTTCCTGTCAGTGGTCATAATGTTATGCCTGGTCGGTGTGTATACCATTTGTTTTTTAACTGGAATGTTCAACAAGTTCATGGTAAGGTGTACAAATACTTTTAGCCATATCGTGTATGCACAGTAGTGCATAATCGTATAGTTAAGGTTAAAAGGATTTCTCTTTTTCATGTTTTTTTTTCCTCAAGGTTTGAATCATCTTCCCCCTGCAGCAAAAATGCTCAAAATCACTGAGAAAGACTGGAAGGCAAACAAACAAAGGTAATGTAACTTTCTCTGTCACATTCACTTCCAATAAAAATCTTTCTCTTTACAGACATTATTTTTCTTTTCACTTGTTTTTATTTGATTTTGACAGATACTCTTGTCCAAAGAAAGCTGCACTTGAGGTGGATTACATCCCCTACATGGATTCCATTGCGCAGGAAATAGGTGTACACCCGAGCCTCTCGTGGTTGCTCCTGACTGACCCTGTTTTGGGCTTAAATGTTTTCTTTGGTCCATGCACACCATACCAGTTTCGGCTGTGTGGGCCAGGCCAGTGGAGTGGAGCGCGCCAGGCCATCCTTACCCAGTGGAAGCGTGTGACCAAGCCACTAATGACGCGTCCTATTCCAGGGCCTGAATCTTCTGGCCTAACTTACTGGCTTAGTTTGACAGGAGGGGTTATTCTGCTTGTTGCTGTCATTGCACTGCACAGAAGAAAAGAAATCTTTATTAACAATCAAATTTCAAGGCTGACATTTGTGTGACAGTATGCTGAATGTGATTGTCAACATATTATTGTATTGTATATTGTTTTTAGTACAGTTACCTACAGTTACTTAAATAGATTGTCCTAAATAGATTTTGAGGGTTGCTCAGGTGGCGCAGCAATCTAATGCACTAGCCCACCACGGGATGGTCACTTAGTACCATCACCAAATGATGAAAGCCTTGGTCTCGCCAGTAGTCACATACTGTATGGATGTGAAACCTGGACATTGAACAGGTGGAAGAAAGACACAGTCAGCCGCTCAGGTGGCGCAGCGGTAAAGTACGCTAGTGCACCAGAGTTGGGTTTCTAAATACATCGTATCGAAACTCAGCTCTGCCTTTCCGACTGGGTTGGGCGGCAGTATGAACAACGTTTGGCTGTTGTTCAGGGTTAGGGGTAGAGTCGGAGCATAGGTCCTCATAACTGGTGCGACTGCGGCCCCTGCTGCTTGACTGACGGCGCCTGCACAGGGCTGAGGAATAACATTGAGGGGGGTGTGACCCTCCGTGCGCAGTGTCTCTCGGTGTATGAACTCGGCTCGTGCAGGTGAAAAATGCAGGCTGTACTGATTGCATGCCGGAGGGGGCGCAAGTCAGTTGAGTGGCGTCCTCAGTCAGCGGCAAAAGGGTTGAATCAGTATAGAGGACACAATCAGGGTAATTGGACATGACTAGAATAGGGATAAAAATTGGGGGGGAAAAGTGGGAAAAAATAGATAATAAAAAAAAAAAAAAAGAAAGACATGACATAAGATATAAATAAAAATACCAAAACAAGTTCTGTCTGAATGCTTTGATTTTATTTTATACATTTAATTACATTTTATGTAAGTATTAAATTAGATTCAATAAACTCATTTAATCACGTGTATTCCCATATTACAAACACAATATAAAACATGGCTGCAGTTCAATCATTTGCTAGTTACTTTAAAAAGCAAAGGAATGGTCAAAAATTCATGTAAATGTGACACGCTATCTTTTACATGATGGCGTTGCAGGGGATTCTGAATAAAGGAATTAGGGACCGTGTGGAATGAAATGCAAATATGATTTAGAGGCTGCATCCTTTTCTTTCTTTTTTTTTTATTCTGCATTTTTCCCAATTTTTCTTCCCAATCTAGTCGTATCCAATTACCTGATTGCATTACACTTCCTCTCTACTGATGCTGACCTCCACTTCTTATTGAGGGGAGCAAGACTGACACACGCCCCGTCCGACACATGTGCAGTCGATGCCGACTGCATCTTTTCACCTGCACAAGGGAAGTTCATATGCTGATCAGCTTTGTGTACGGAGAGCCACACCCTGATCAACTCATTATTCCTCGACTATGCGCAGGTGCCATCAACCAGCCAGCAGAGGTTTTAACTGCATCAGTTATGAGGTCCCTATACGGCTCCCCAGCCTGTATGAACAACAGCCAATCATTGAATCTATTTTGAATGCATAGAAACTGCTGTACCTAGGTACATAATTTAAGTGTTTGTACTAAATATGATTAGAATATGTAATATAATATGTAATAGTAACCTTTAGTCAACTATTTTCAAAAAACCTCCCAATGACAATTATAAAGCAATGGTGTCTAAACATGTTCACATAATGGCCA
The DNA here is from genome assembly GCF_030014385.1 of Trichomycterus rosablanca. NCBI lineage: Eukaryota > Metazoa > Chordata > Actinopteri > Siluriformes > Trichomycteridae > Trichomycterus > Trichomycterus rosablanca. The sequence goes on from NC_085996.1 coordinate 25,072,865, forward strand.
AGAGATTTTTTTATAACAACCATGCAGGAGCTTACCCTAATAAAGGTAATCTGTTATTTTTTCAAACACAAAACTTGTGCTTGGCTGACTTAAATACATGCAGCCACATAGTATTTGACAGAGATTTTATAGATCGTACAGATGCATAAGAGTGGCCTGTTATCTGTAGCAATAAACCCTGACCCACTTTTTGTAGTGCTCAGGCATGATCATGCAAAACTATACAGATTTATTGATACACCATAAACCTCCTCAAACACCCTTTACTTCAGTACAGTCACAATAGATTATATTAGCTAACCAATAATTACACTGAAAACTGATTTTTGTCACACTTACAGTTTTAGATTATCAAACCATTTTTTAAAATTACATACAAATAACACAAGCAAACACAGAATGTTTTAATTTATTGTAGAAAAAATGCTGTTGAGCCAGACCTGGCCCTGTGTATAGAAGTAATTGCATCTTTATCTACTACTAATTTGTTGTGTAACTGGCAGCTCTTAAATCTGTATTTATGTTTTAATTTTTTAACTTTTTTTTTCTTAGTTGTCTTTCTTCTCCACTTCTAAACTGTTATCTATTCTTTCCCATTCTAACTTGTGTTGCTATAACAAGTTAATTTTTTTCTGAGGTGATCAATAAAGTCTTATCTTATTTTATCTTAAATTTTATCTTAAAGTTAAAATTTAAAATACATTTACAGCTGGGTAAAATTTCCCCAACAATGATTATGTCTGACCTGTTGAATAGAACCTGTCAGGCAATGTGAAGCAGGCTGGGCAAAAATGGCACCATGGGAGAGTTGCAAGTCACTGCTGACTAAAAAGAACAACAATCATATTTGCCAAAAACATCTATATGACCCCAAAGACTTCGGGATTATTTTCTGTGGACTAATGAGTTAAAGGTGGAAGACATGTGTCTTATTACATTTGGCACAAAGTTAACACCACATTCCACCATAAGAACACCATACAAGCAGTCAAAATGGTGATGGTAGTGTGACGGTCTGGGACAGCCTTGCTTCCAAAGGACCAGGACAGCTTGTCAAAACTGATAGAATCATGAAGTCTGCTCTTTATCAGAAATTTCTGAAGGATATTCTTGGCCCATCAGTTAATGACCTGAAGTGCTGAAGTGCAGCTGGGTGCACACAAGCAAGTCCAGCTCTGAATGGTTTAAAAGAAGCTAAACTGGCAGAGACAAAGTCCTTGAATCATGTTAAAATGTTGTGGCAAGACTTTTGAAAACCCTCAAATGTAGCAGAATTAAAACAATTTTGCAAAGAAGTGTGGGCCAATCCTCCACTGCACTCTAAAAGACACATTGCAAGTTATGGCAAACATGTTATTGCAGTTGTTACTACCAAGGGTGGCACAACCTAGGTGTGGGTTGAGGGGTTTCACATGATGTATTTTATATTAAAATTGGTTAAAAGAAATATTTAAATGTGACAAATTTAAAACACAAGGAATTATGTGATGGACAAATGCTTTTGCATAACACTGGTCTCTAAATTACTGTGTGTAAGAGTAATTGAGTTAATATTTGATTGTGTTGAATGGCAGGCACAGTGGCTCGGTGGGTAGCACTGTCGACTCAAAGCTGGAGGGTCCTGGGTTTGATTCCCAGGTAGAGTGGTTCAGGTCTGTTCTGTGTGGAGTTTGCATGTTCTCCCCGTGTCTGTGTGGGTTTCCTTTGGGTGGTCTTGTTTCCTCCCACAGTCCAAAGACATGCAGCCAGGTTTATTGGAAATCCTTCTAGGTATGTGTGTGTTTGCCCTGTGATGGTGCATGTGGTGACCTGTCCAGGGTCTTCCCATACTTTAGGCCAGTGAATCGTACCCACTGTGACCCTGAATTAAATAAAGCGGTCGTAAAACATACATTAAATGAATATTTCACTGTGTTGCTCTGTAATGAACTGGCTCCATCTACATTGTGTATTTGTGCCCTGCGTCCAACGTTTATGGGTGTGTTGATCGGTATTGAAGTTGAATATATGAAAGAAATTTGCAGTGTAGGGGCAGCGTGGTGGCTCAGTGGGCAGCGCTGTCGCATCACAGCAAGAAAGTCCTGGGTTTGATTCCCAGGTGGAGCGGTCTGGGTCCTTTCTGTGTGTAGTTTGCATGTTCTCCTTGCATCTACGTGGGTTTCCTCCCACAGTCCACAGACATGCAGTCAGGTACTCCTATATACACCGATCAGCCATGACATTAAAACCACCTCCTGGTTTCTACACACACTGTCCATTTTATCAGCTCCACTTACCATATAGAAGCACTAGATCTACAATTATTGACTGTAGTCCATCTATTTCTCTACATACGTTTTAGCCTGTTTTCACCCTGTTCTTCAATGGCCAGGACCCCCACAGGACCACCACAGAGCAGGTATTATTTGGGTGGTGAATCATTCTCAGCACTGCAGTGACACTGACATGGTGGTGGTGTGTTAATGTGTGTTGTGCTGGTATGAGTGGATCAGACACAGCAGTGCTGCTGGAGTTTTTAAATACCGTGTCCACTCACTGTCCACTTTATTAGACACTCCTACCTAGTTGGTCCACCTTGTAGATGTAAAGTCAGAGACGATCGCTCATCTATTGCTGCTGTTTGAGTTGGTCATCTTCTAGACCTTCATCAGTGGTCACAGGACACTGCCCACAGGGCGCTGTTGGCTGGATGTTTTTGGTTGGTGGACTATTCTCAGTCCAGCAGTGACAGTGAGGTGTTTAAACTCCAGCAGCGCTGCTGTGTCTTATCCACTCATACCAGCACAACACACACTAACACCACCACCATGTCAGTGTCACTGTAGTGCTGAGAAAGATCCACCACCCAAATAATACCTGCTCTGTGGTGGTCCTGGCCATTGAAGAACAGCATGAAAGGGGGCTAACAAAGCATGCAGAGAAAAAGATGGACTACAGTCAGTAATTGTACTACAAAGTGCTCCTATATGGTAAGTGGATCTGATAAAATGGACAGTGAGTGCAGAACCAGGGAGGTGGTCACAATGCCTGATCGGTGTATTTGCGTTAGCCCTGTGATGGACTGGCGACTTGTCTATAGTGTTTTCTGCCTTTCGCCCAGTGAATTGGACCCACTGTGACCCTGATTATGATAAAGAGTTTGTAAAACAGACAATAAATTAATTCATTCTCAGTGTTTTTTTTAAGTTAGTAAAGGTAAAGGTTAAACATTTGGCCGCTGGATAGCCGGGTATAACCTCGGCTACGCGGTCACGTGGTTCATGTAACTCTCCAATAGTTCCAAACAAACCAGGTGTTACGGAGAATTCAGTTCCCCCTGTTTCCCCTTTAACGCGCATGTGCAAAAATCATGACGTTTTTTTCAGTCGCTTCGTTGAGCGTCGGTTTATTTGGAATATGTGTTTATAGCGGTATGTTCTTTTCACATTTCATGTTGTATGTTAGGTAGTTTGTGATTAAATACATACTTTAAAGTATTGAATGAACTACTGTCAGAGGTTTTATTGCTCCACCGCAAGTCAGAGGTTTTCACACTGCTGTCTTCAGCCTTGCTGTCAAACAACTAGAATTAACGTGTCAGATTTATTTGTAAATATATCCTAATACAGGACATGCTCTTATTCACACACTAGTTTAAGGTTATTCATCTCAGCTGCACTACCATTTACTTTCAAGAATAGTTTCATTCATGGTGATCTCTCGTTCATTTAAACTTCACAAACTGCATCCATGTGATTTAAAATTAACAAACAGTATGTAGAACAAGTTTAACCTATAGACCAGTCCATTATACTAACAACACAGGGGGGAACACATTTACCTGGAGACCTGGGGAATATGGTTCCCCACATGTATATCACTGTGTGTGTAATTATAAAACACTACAGTGATGCTGGTGATGTATTTAACTGTTGTTATTATGTAGAACAAGTTTAACCTATAGACCAGTCCATTATACTAACAACACAGGGGGGAACACATTTACCTGGAGACCTGGGGAATATGGTTCCCCACATGTATATCACTGTGTGTGTAATTATAAAACACTACAGTGATGCTGGTGATGTATTTAACTGTTGTTATTATGTAGAACAAGTTTAACCTATAGACCAGTCCATTACACTAACAACACAGGGGGGGACACATTTACCTGGAGACCTGGGGAATATGGTTCCCCACATGTATATCACTGTGTGTGTAATTATAAAACACTACAGTGATGCTGGTGATGTATTTAACTGTTGTTATTATGTAGAACAAGTTTAACCTATAGACCAGTCCATTACACTAACAACACAGGGGGGGAACACATTTACCTGGAGACCTGGGGAATATGGTTCCCCACATGTATATCACTGTGTGTGTAATTATAAAACTCTACAGTGATGCTGGTGATGTATTTAACTGTTGTTATTATGTAGAACAAGTTTAACCTATAGACCAGTCCATTATACTAACAACACAGGGGGGAACACATTTACCTGGAGACCTGGGGAATATGGTTCCCCACATGTATATTACTGTGTGATGATTCTTTTCTTTTTTTTAATGCAAACTACAGGCACACACACATTTTAAGAACAAAATATCTGTATTAGAAATTAGTGTTAAACTAAATTATGCATATATTACAATTATGCAAATATATAATAAAGAAATCCACCTCAATGCAAATTAAAACTTAAATACATATTTATAGCTTAATAGAAATATATATATTTTTAAACGAAATAAAATAAAATCTGGGATGGTGCCCTGGGATTGACTAGCATCACATCCATAGTGCACTCCTGCCGTACGTCCAGTTTCCCCAGGAACAGTTCTGGATCCTCCACGGCCATGACCAGGATAAAGCAGTTACTAAACAGAAATGAATGATTAATTTACTATCTACTTTTTAAATAAACTAAAAGAGCAACATAAAATAAAATACAGCAACAAGCAAACTTTTTAGAAATAACGTCCCAGTTAACCTTGGTCTAATCTTCAGTACATGCCGGACAATGAAGGTCTTCCTCTACTGGTGGGTTGCCAACACATGACTGGTGGTACCAAAGAAATAGTAATAATGCCTTAATTTTATTGGCTTTTTGACTGCACCATGCTATTATATATGTCCTTGACTTTCCCTCTGGGATTAATAAAGTGATCTATCTATTATAGCCTGTGATGGATGTGACAGATGGTACCACCAGTCATGTGTTGGCAACCCACCAGTAGAGGAAGACCTTCATTGTCCGGCATGTACTGAAGATTAGACCAAGGTTAACTGGGACGTTATTTCTAAAAAGTTTGCTTGTTGCTGTATTTTATTTTATGTTGCTCTTTTAGTTTATTTAAAAAGTAGATAGTAAATTAATCATTCATTTCTGTTTAGTAACTGCTTTATCCTGGTCATGGCCGTGGAGGATCCAGAACTGTTCCTGGGGAAACTGGACGTATGGCAGGAGTGCACTATGGATGTGATGCTAGTCAATCCCAGGGCACCATCCCAGATTTTATTTTATTTCGTTTAAAAATATATATATTTCTATTAAGCTATAAATATGTATTTAAGTTTTAATTTGCATTGAGGTGGATTTCTTTATTATATATTTGCATAATTGTAATATATGCATAATTTAGTTTAACACTAATTTCTAATACAGATATTTTGTTCTTAAAATGTGTGTGTGCCTGTAGTTTGCACTAAAAAAAAGAAAAGAATCATCACACAGTAATATACATGTGGGGAACCATATTCCCCAGGTCTCCAGGTAAATGTGTTCCCAGCTGTGTTTTAGTGTAATGGACTGATCTATAGGTTAAACTTGTTCTACATAATAACAACAGGTAAATACATCACCAGCATCACTGTAGTGTTTTATAATTACACACACAGTGATATACATGTGGGGAACCATTTTTTCCAGGTCTCCAGATAAATGTGTTCCCCCCTGTGTTTTAGTGTAATGGACTGATCTATAGGTTAAACTTGTTCTACATAATAGCAACAGTTAAATACATCACCAGCATCACTGTAGAGTTTTATAATTACACACACAGTGATATACATGTGGGGAACCATATTCCCCAGGTCTCCAGGTAAATGTGTTCCCCCCTGTGTTGTTAGTGTAATGGACTGGTCTATAGGTTAAACTTGTTCTACATAATAACAACAGGTAAATACATCACCAGCATCACTGTAGTGTTTTATAATTACACACACAGTGATATACATGTGGGGAACCATATTCCCCAGGTCTCCAGGTAAATGTGTTCCCCCCTGTGTTGTTAGTATAATGGACTGGTCTATAGGTTAAACTTGTTCTACATAATAACAACAGATAAATACATCACCAGCATCACTGTAGTGTTTTATAATTACACACACAGTGATATACATGTGGGGAACCATATTCCCCAGGTCTCCAGGTAAATGTGTTCCCCCCTGTGTTGTTAGTGTAATGGACTGGTCTATAGGTTAAACTTGTTCTACATAATAACAACAGTTAAATACATCACCAGCATCACTGTAGTGTTTTATAATTACACACACAGTGATATACATGTGGGGAACCATTTTTTCCAGGTCTCCAGGTAAATGTGTTCCCCCCTGTGTTTTAGTGTAATGGACTGATCTATAGGTTAAACTTGTTCTACATAATAACAACAGTTAAATACATCACCAGCATCACTGTAGTGTTTTATAATTACACACACAGTGATATACATGTGGGGAACCATATTCCCCAGGTCTCCAGGTAAATGTGTTCCCCCCTGTGTTGTTAGTATAATGGACTGGTCTATAGGTTAAACTTGTTCTACATACTGTTTGTTAATTTTAAATCACATGGATGCAGTTTGTGAAGTTTAAATGAACGAGAGATCACCATGAATGAAACTATTCTTGAAAGTAAATGGTAGTGCAGCTGAGATGAATAACCTTAAACTAGTGTGTGAATAAGAGCATGTCCTGTATTAGGATATATTTACAAATAAATCTGACACGTTAATTCTAGTTGTTAGACAGCAGTGTGAAAACCTCTGACTTGCGGTGGAGCAATAAAACCTCTGACAGTAGTTCATTCAATACTTTAAAGTATGTATTTAATCACAAACTACCTAACATACAACATGAAATGTGAAAAGAACATACCGCTATAAACACATATTCCAAATAAACCGACGCTCAATGAAGCGACTGAAAAAAACTTCATGATTTTTGCACATGCGCGTTAAAGGGGAAACAGGGGGAACTGAATTCTCCGTAACACCGGCGCTGTCATGTTCTCCTATGGGACAGGCAGCAGTGAATGAAATATTAAACGCTAAATAATCAACATTTGTACAATCTCTGGGTATTTTCAACATTTACTGCATCTGCTTTAATGTCAGTTTGGTATATGAAGTGGAAGATTGATGTTTATAATGACTTGTTATTAGGTCGTTCTTGTTAACACACAGTACATTATATTAGCATACATTACATAATGCCATATCATTAAGTAGTAGAGACAATATACAGTACAGAGATTAAAGTTTTTTTATGTTTTGTTTTTTACATAAACTAATCTCCCTTCACTTTCCTGAGGATTCATAATAATAATCATTTTGGTTAAACACTAAGCCATGTGGCTGGATTCATAAGGTTTACCTGCACTGAATGAACAGATTCATAAACACATTACCGTACCTTTAACATTATATTGCAGGTACATGAAATAGCTTCATTCATCTCTTATTTCATGAGTGATTAATAATTGATTCCTACATGTAATACATTAATGAATTCATTATGAATATGCACAAGTTCATTTTGTGTAATGTAAGTGGTGGACAAGGTACACAAACCATGTAGTTGAGTTAAAGTAGAGATATCCAAGGTAACATATTACTCCAGTAAAAGTAGTAGTAAAAGTAAAAATTCTCTTTACCTCCACTAAAGTACTAAACTATTTACCTTCAAATGTACTTAAGTATGAAAGTAAAGTAGCATAATGATTTTTATGGCTCTAATGTTTTATGATCATTTCTGTAACAAGACTCTTGATTAATCAACTCATTTTAGGTGAAAAGACTCGTGTGTCATTAATTAAGCTTAACTGACTAAGCTAAATTCGGTTATACCTATTAATTAAGATAAACATGTAACATTTAGTGCTGAGCAAATGCTAAACAATAACAGTATTAAGTAGTGTAGCGTCGCTACTGGGGGCCGGCACAGGCTTTACCCAGGAAGCCTTGCGGCAGTGGTGTCTAAGCTCACCGTGGCCGTGTATCCCGTTGTTGGGAGTGGGGTGGCTGCGGTGAGGGTAGGGTAAGTAGATTATATGTTTGTCTGATGTATGATTGTATGTGTGTACGAATCGGTGTCTGTCCCTAAACCACTGAATGAACTGCCAAGTTCACTAGCAGCTCTGACGCTATCCTTCCTACTCGCCGGCGCCACAGTATATTAATGACATCAAATTCATTATATTTTAAACAAAGCGACATACAGCTAAAAATGTTTGATAAGTAGTGGAAATGAATGGGGATGTTTGGAACTCCACAACCCGGAAGCTGCGCAGAAAAATGTCCCGCCCCCTTTACAACGGTTCCCTATGGGAGTGTCGCCACTCTGTTCTCTCTACCGCTCTGGTGTACAGTAACATACAGCTAGAGGAAAAGGAGGAGCTCTTAACTCGTACTTTAACGCTATTCGAAACGCGGAATTATTAGTTCGGTTTATCCGCCTTTTATATAACAAGGTAAGTTTCAGTCCACAATTTAAACATAGTTTACAATTAATGTGCATTCTTTAAAAGATAAAGAAATATGGAGCCAGGAGAGGGCATTAAATGTAACCGTTTCACCATTCGTCACTGAGAGAGAGAAGTACTGAGGTAAATTTAGCTGAATGTTTAACATTTGTTCGATATTCGGACTTTTGTATAAATTATCGTGTATTGTTAGCTTAGTTTGTTTATAATTGAGTCTAGAAGTGGTGCTTTTTACAGGCTGATTACACAGATTATTACAGTGCACGTTGCACAAGAGTTTGCATGTGAGCGAGCATATCTGCTAAAACCAGCGTACGTAGGTAGCTGGTTGTTCTAGATATGTTTATGCTGGCACAAGATGGTTACGCTGGTTTGAGCAGCTTGGTTAGCTTTGTTATACACTGCCTGGCCAAAAAAAAGGTCACCACCTGGATTTTACTAAGCAAATAGGTAAGAACCTCCCATTGGATAATTACTGCATGGGTGATTATGTTTCAGCTGGCAACAAGTTATTTAACCCTAACTGATGCAGTGAGTAGCTTCTCATTTGTTAAACAACCATGTGGAAAGACACATCCTGTGCTCGTGGAAAAGATGTTAATCTGTTTCAGAAGGGTGTGGTCGGAAAAAAATCTTGAATGATCGTGATCGGCGATCACTTAAACGTTTGGTGAAATCAAATGGTAGAAAAACTACAGTAGAGCTCAGGGATGTTTAATAGCTGTGTAGCCTTAAGAAAACCACTTGTCAGTGAGGCTAACCGGCAAAAATGGCTTCAATTTGCTAGGGAGCATAAAGATTGGACTCTGGAGCAATGGAAGAAGGTCATGTGGTCTGATGAGTCCAGATTTACTCTGTTCCAGAGTGATGGGCGCATCAAATAAAAAAGAGAGGCGGCTGAAGTGATGCACCCATCATGCCTAGTGCCTACCGTACAAGCCTGTGGGGGCAGTGCTATGATCTGGGGTTGCTGCAGTTGGTCAGGTCTAGGTTCAGCAACGTTATGTGCCCAAAGAATGAGGTCAGCTGACTACCTGAATATACTGAACGACCAGGTTATTCCATCTTTTTTTTATTTTTTTTCTGATGGCACGGGGATATTCCAAGATGACAATGCCGGGATTCATCAGGCTCAAATTGTGAAAGAGTGGTTCAGGGAGTATGAGACATCATTTTCACACATGGATTGGCCACCACAGAGTCCAGACCTGAACCCCATTGAGAATCTTTGGGATGTGCTGGAGAAGACTTTGTGCAGTGGTCCAAATCTCCCATCATCAATACAAGATCTTGGGGAAAAATTAATGCAACTCTGGACAGAAATAAATGTTGTGACATTGCAGAAGCTTGTGGAAATGATGCCAAAAGTAACTGACAAAAGTAGACAGAAAAGATTTCCAATGATTTCACTGTTCATTTTAAATGTATTTTGTTCATAGAAACACATTTAGAATGTAATGCCTGCAGCTAACCAAAAAAGTTGGGACAGAGGCAAAAATTGAAAAATGTATAGAACATTTAAGCTACAGCTTTCCACAATAAGCATGTAAAATGGTAATAGGTGAGGGAATCATGATTTGGTATAAAAGAATGATCTACAAACGGATCAGTCTTTTTAATCAATGATTGGTCCTGGCTTACCTCATTGTGCCAAACTTCATGAGAGAAGTTCAAAAATAACATTTCCCAAAGCAAGCTTGCAAATAATTTAGTCTTCCCTGTCTTTGTGGGCAAAGCTGGAAACCACTGTTGAATGTGTGCAATCTTTGAGCTCTCATACAGCATTGCATGAGAAAGTGTCAAGCCCCTGTAATAAATATAGCCGACAGAACATCAGAAAACCATTGTTACTTAATATAGTCTAACGCTGCATCAAGAAATGCAACCTGGAACTCCTTTAAACAAAGAGAAAACCATCAGATCTATTCAGAAACGCTTCAGAGTTCTCTGGGCCAGAGCTCATCTCAGGTGGTCTGAAAAACAGCAGAAGCGTGCTGTGGTCAGATGAGTCCATGGTTTAGCTTGTTTTTAGGAAAAATAGGAAAAATGTTGAACCGGTTCCACTGAGATTGAAATAGGCTAACAGAGGTTGCATCTGTGGCAATGAAAAACCAAATCTACCTTTCTTCCTTAGACACAGCCATTAGTGTTCTGTGTGCCCAATTCGATAGCACTGAGACTAGAACCTGAGAGCCTGTGGCTTACTGCAGTCCAACCTGCAACTGTAGGGCATGAAGACTGATTATGAGACTTTAAAGGACGGGACGTAAACAAAGAAAACTAAGCCTGCCTCACATTGCCCGACAGGTTCTGTCTTGCAGTAACTTGCAAGTTGTAAAATTAATTTGGTTAAGTGGTTTATTTAGTAGCTAACAGAGCAATTACTTTTTTACTTACATTTTCCTTAAATAAATTAACTATATTTAAAAAGCATGTTATTTTTTAACTTGGGTTATTTCTGTCTAATATTAAAAGTAATTTCATGTTCTGAAACAGGTCAGTGTTGCAAATATGCAAAAATAGAAGAAATTGAGAAGAAAGCAAATAGCTTTTTCACATCATTGTATCTTTATTATATATGATTTTAAAATAGTGTCCTGATATAGTTACATTACATTTAGTTTTGTTTTTGCTTCCTAGAGCTTATGATGTAATTTTCTGTGTCTGCATATAGAAAAACCAATATGGCTCGGCGGGTGGCTATAATCGGAGGAGGCGCCTCTGGACTGGCTTGCATTAAATGCTGCTTGGATGAGGGTCTAGAGCCTGTGTGCTTTGAGAGCAGCGATGACATCGGAGGACTCTGGAGGTTTAAGGTGGGATGACATTGATCTCCTTAAACCTAATGCATGAATACATACATTTGTTCTATAGGTAATTTAATTTCTCAGATATTACACAGATTTATCTGATTCATGTCCCCTTCTTTCTCATATGCTACTATTTGTAAGATCATTATGACTAAAATATGCAGCTGTTACATACATACTGTATTTGCTGCAATCTAAAAAGCTCATTCCAAACTCATGGGCATAAAATGCATTGGTTACCCTTTGCTCATTTGGGAACTTTTTACACTAGATTTTGTTAATACTGTTGGACAGTTGGGTTATTAGCCCTGTTTCTACCCTCTTCTGTGAACTTGTGTAGCCTACTGCTGTATGTCTGAGCTCTTTTGGTTTCTAAATGTTTCCAATTCTTTACAAAAAGACTTGCATTTGATTCGGGCTGCTCTAGCAGGGTAAATATTTGATTTGCTGACTTGTCAAAAGAGTGATATAGTGGTGTTCAAAAAAATAGCAGTGATTTTAAAAAAGCGAATAAAGCACAAAATCATTATAATAACTTTTATTTCCATAAATGCAAATGCACTGAAAATACTACACTTTCAATTCTAAATCAAAACATTAGCAACATTTGGCCAGTTTGTGTTCATCCTTTACAGAAAATTAAGAAAAATGAATATTAGGCTCTTCAAAATAATAGCAGTGCCAGCATTTTTCTTTAAAAACTCAAAAAATTTTTACTTTACTTTAAATTACTGAACTAATATTTAGTGGCAGAACAATTGTTTCCGAGATCTGTGTTGCATGGAGTCAACAAACTTCTGGCACCTCTGACCAGGTATTCCAGTCCAGGATGATTAGACTACATTCCACAGTTCTTCTGCATTTTTGGGTTTTGCCTCAAAAAAGCCGTTTCAGACTTCAGCCCACAAGTTCTCTATGAGATTGAAGTCAGGGGATTGAGCTGGTCACTCTATTACCTCAATCTTGTTTGTCTGTAACCAAGATGTTTTGGGTCATTGTCATGTTAAAACACCCATTTTAAGGGCATTTCTTCTTCAACATAGGGCAACATGATCTGCTCAAGTATTCTGATATATTTAAACTGATCCATGATCCCTCGTATGTGATAACTAGGCATAACACCAGGGTATGATAAACATACCCATATCATCATTTAGTACCACCATGCTTTACTGTCTTCACAGTGAACTTTGGCTTGAATTCAGTGCTTGGGGGTCGTCTGACATACTGTCTACAGCCACTAGACCCAAATAGAACAATTTTGCTTTCACCAGTCCACAAAATGTTGAGCCGTTTCTCTTTGGACCAGTCAATGTGTTCCTTGGCAAATGTTAACCCATTCAGGACACGTCTTTTTCTTAACAACGGGACTTTGCAAGAAGTTCTTGCTGGTAAATTGGCTTCATTTAATCATCTTCTGTACTCACTGGTAAATTTAGATGTTCCTTGATCTTTCTGGAGGTGATCATTGACTGAGTATTTGCTATTTTTGAACTGCGATCCAGTTGAACAGTAGTTCCACGCTTCCTTCCGTATCTTTCAGGTTTTGGTCACTTCAAGGCATTTGAGATCATTTTAGCTGAGCAGGCTATAATTTGCTGCACTTCTCTGTATGTTTTTTTCTCTCTACAATCAACTTTTTAATCAAAGTACGCTGTTCATCAGAACAATGTCTGGAACAACCCATTTTACCCAGTATTTCAAAAGGAAATGTGCTATGACCAACCTGTGCAACATTTGCCACCCTCCTACCTTAAATAAGGGCCAAAACTGACACCCGTTCTTCTGCATTCCAATGAATGACTTCACCTATTGAACTCCTCACTGCTATTATTTTGAACAAGCCCCTTTCAATCAATGCTTCGATTACTCAGAATGAGTGGGATGCATGTCCTAATTGTTGGGTTTGTTTTGTTTTCATTACTCTACTACACTTTCAAGTAAATTTTTTGCTATGTAGAAATAGCATTTCTACTAAAAACAGTGATTTATCAGGTTAATGGTGTTGGACTGCTATTATTTTGAACACTACTGTATATTGGGACTTTGCCACATTAAATGTACTTAGCTTCAGTTAATAGAAATAGTTTACAATGTTTTTTTCTTCTTCTCATTACAGGAGAATCCCGAGTCAGACAGGGCCAGCATCTACAATTCACTGATTATCAACACCTCAAAGGAGATGATGTGTTTCAGTGATTTTCCCATCCCGGCTCATTTCCCAAACTACATGCACAATTCCTACATCATGGAGTATTTTCACATGTATGCAGACCACTTCCAGCTCAAACGGCACATTCGCTTGCAGGTGAGCTAGCAACAAGTTTGTTTGAATAAACTTGTCAGACTTTAAATCAGAGTACAAAGATCATAATGGTGTTATAATTTTTAAGTCATCAATGAGAAAAAAAACAGAGACAACTGAACCTATAACATAAAAGTTTCCATCGAGCAGGGTAATAAATAATCTTCCTAGTTTATGCCACTGCATTGATGTTAAGTCAAGAGACCATTCTGTTCCCTGCAGGTTGCTGACACAGTGATGTAATTGGTCCACGTTTCTTTGTTTTTTTTTCTATAAAGGGTCTAAAAAATAATGCAGTTTTTTTATTTTTTTCAAATCTTCAGCATTTAACAACATTTTCTGGTTTTACTCATCCTTACAATATGTGTTTTTTAGACAAAAGTTCTTCATGTTACTCCAAGGCCAGACTTTGCACAGTCTGGTCAGTGGGACATAGTGACCGAGGACAAGGACGGGAACAAAGAGAAACATGTGTTTGATGCTGTGCTAGTTTGCACTGGACACCACTGTCACCCCCATCTTCCTCTAAAAGACTTCCCAGGTAAAGAAGCACAACAGCCAGGTTCTCATTTGTAATATGCAGCATATAAAACATATTCCCACTAAATACTAGTGCTGGGCGGTATGACAGTACATTAGGTTTACTGTCTTTGATAACTCATACTGTATGGATGGATGGATGAAGCAAATCATATAATATTGTTTGCAACTAAAAGCGCTATGGAGCATTGTACAGATTAGATACAGCTCACAAGTTAGCCAGGTAGCGTTAGCATGACAGTGTTAACAGATGAGATTTCCTCAATATGGTAAAAAAAAAAAAAAGAAACAAAAACAGATGGAGGATAAAGAGAGGAAGACCAAATAAGAACCTGCCAAAGAAATGAGGCGTGTCAGCAGTTTAGAACAGACTAAAACACTATACTGCATGGTTTGTTGAGCCACGGCTGTTGCAAACAACAACATTATTAATGCAGTAACAATCCACATATGCAAGGACTCAATTCCTCTATAGAGAGTCGAGAAAGAAGCTTTCAGAGCAGTAATTAAAATAGTGGATTCCAGGTATGTCTTACAGGGCAAAAAAAAACTGACTTTCAGGTCAGTTGCTAAACCAACGTTATAAACAAACTGGAAGCGGAGATATTTAAAGTCGTCCAATTTTCTACAACACACCTGTGGTCAAGTTATATAGTGGTGTTTGCAAATGTCATTTTATTTGTTAAAGGGAGAACAAAGGGTAGTAGGAATAAAATACTTAAATATTAAATAAACAATAAAAATTGTATTTATTTCACGCATACTGATTCCATCATATATTGTGTCATTTTGTGGGGCCAAGCAAAGCTTATAGTACTCAAAACCTTCACTGTATACATGGTAAGATTAAAAAATTTTATATTCAATGTACTTATGACAGTAGAATAAGCCACAGACATATAAAAAGTCTCAGTCATACAAAAAAAACATGCCATGATATATCGTGAAACCGTCAGAATGTTAAAAAATTTATGGTCATACCGCCCAGCCCTAACTGATACTATAACATGTTTGGTGTATAAACAGCTTAAAGCTTCAAAGCTTCTTTCCCTGCACCAAACTATAGGGACCTTGCTTTGTGCAAAGGCACACAGTCATTCTGGAACAAAAAAAAGCTTAACCCAAACTGTTGCCACCAAGTTAAATGATATAATTTATTTTATTCAACTGTTCACAATGGATTTGAATTAATAATTAGGATGGGTCCCAATACTTTTAACATAATGTCAGCATTGCAGTTGCAGCAGCAGCTTTGGTGACAGACTGATCTTTGGACTATGTTTGTTTACCTATTAACTGGCCAAGTAACAGAGAGGCTGTGCACATACTGTGTGGATGTTAATCAGATACTATTTTAACCTTGAGCATACAATCATATAGTGCAGTGGGTCTAAGAGCAAGCACACCCTCCCAGAATCCACACATTATTACAACAGTAAATGCTGATTTCATTTAATCTATAAATGCACCTATATGTTTTTATTGCAATTAACTTTTTAGGCCTTTAATTTTTTCTACATTTCATCATGAAACCGATTTTATTCCTAATCAAAAAGCATTTGGATTTGTATATCTAATTGTAGATTATATACACAAGGAAAAATGTCAGTTATGCAAGGATGATTCAAGCACATACTAAATTGTTAATGTAGACACAAGTTAAACCTTGTACCTGTTATTGTCTTTTAGTATTGTTAATGAGTTACATTTTTATGAATGCCCCATATAACAACATGATGTGCATAATTGTATGTTGGATACAAATATCAATTACCAGATGCTTTTATACAGTTGGAATTCCAGCCAGCTACATTACAGTTGTCACAGTTAATCAGGCTGAAGAACTGTCAAAAGCAAATCAACATCAAAATGCTTTGATTTGCCAAATACTGAATGCACAAGCACAATTTTTTTTGCTGTGGTGCCATATATGATACAAAACAGTACAATGGCATAACACTACCAACAACGATTAAATATATCAAAATCATAACAACACACAATATGTCACTCTTCTGCAATGGTGAAAGGAATTGATGGATAAATAACCATTATATAAATACAGGTATAATACTTACAAAATTATATGTAAGTAGTGTATTTAAATCAGAATATAGATTTGGACATTATGTATATACTGCGTATGCAGATTCTACACCAGATAAAAGTAATAGTAATGTGCTAGTCATTTTTAGTTCATCATTGGGCAATACAATAAAGTGCTTTATGACAAAAATATAGGAGGTGTAGAAGCATTGTGGAGTAACTTCTTAGGTGGCATTTTTGTGCTTTGATTCTATTTTTTGTTTGTTTTTAAGGTAAACCCTTGTTATGGGTAGTAAGAAAGTCAGCTTGTAGACCTTAGCACTGTGAGAAACTGATCAAGAATTACAGATGATATTAAGTTGCAATAAATTCCTCTAAAATGCAGTTAATAATATAGTTACAGCATATACAATGTTTTCTATTTGAAATGTTGAATTTGCCCTAATATAATACCATGACCAAAGTAATACATTTCTTTTCAGGATTTGACACATTCAAGGGTCAACACTTCCACAGCCGAGACTACAAAATTCCAGATACTTGGCGTGGCAAGAGAGTGGTTGTAATTGGAATTGGCAATTCAGGAGGCGACATTGCGGTGGAGCTTAGCAGGGTGACCAAGCAAGTAAGTCTGCTCTGCTAACACAAACAAATTAGAACTCCAATTGCATGCAAATCTTTCGACATCAGTGCCTGGCCTCACAAATGCTTTTTTGACTGAAATTCATGCAGACACACATATGTATTTATGTATTTCTATATGAAGCATTACCAGAAGCGTGGAGGCTTTTGTAGCCATAAGGCAAAGACAATTTTACTGCCCATAGTTTTGGAATTGAATGTCCAAGTTCATGGTCAGGTGTCCACATACTTTTGGCCATACAGTATATTATGAATAATGTAACACTACAATTGTTTTATGTAATACTAGCATGCTGAACAGTGAGAACCACTGTTGCCAGTAAAACACTGGACTGACCTTCCATAAACTTTTTGCATCTCTTTAGGTTTTCCTGAGTACTAGGAGGGGGTCCTGGATCCTAAATCGTGTGGGAAAAAATGGTTTTCCATTGGACGTGGGCTTCAGCAGAGTATTTCGAATGCTCCAGAAAGTTTTACCTTTTGAGTATGTCTGCAACAAGGGGGAGAAATTACTCAATGAAAAATTTAACCATGCGCTGTATGGAGTGCAGCCTAAACACAGGTACAATAAAAGTTGTGTAGTTTAAATAAATGCAGATTTACATACAGTGTTTCTTCTATTTGTGCATATTTCTCACACTTTATTTGATAGATAATTCAACTACTTTAATACTGTATTAGAAAAGTAAACACTATGTTTTTTTAAATTATGATTTGGTTTATTGAAGGAAATTGTTGTTTAGCCTTGCCTGTCCCTGTGTGAAAAAAGTAGTTGCCTTGTTAGCTGCTAAATTAACCAGATAACCAAACTCAATTTTACTAGCCACACTCAGACGTCACGGTGGCTAAGTGGGTAGCACTGTCGCCTCACAGCAAGAAGGTCCTGGGTTCAATCCCCATGCGGGGCAGTCCAGGTCCCTTCTGTGTGGAGTGCTCCAGGTTCTTTCTGTGCTCTGGTATCCTCCCATAGTCCAAAGACATGCAAGTGAGGTGAATTGGAGATACTAAATTGACTATGACTGTGTTCGATATGAACTTGTGAACTGATGAATCTTGTGTAACTAGTAACTACCATTTCTGTCATGAATGTGACCAAAGTGTGTAAACATGACAACTAGCCACACTCGGGCATGACTACTGTCAGACCTGTTAAACCTTAACATATCTTAAACAGAACCTTTCTGGCAATGTGAAACTGGCTAGCAGCACAAGAATCCACGTTCTAAAGAGATTCAAATACCTGTCTGGAAAGGTTTATAAAGTCATTGCTAAGGCATTGGGACTTCACTGAACCACACTGAAAGCCATTTCAGAACTTCCCCGGAGTGGCCGGCTTAATTTTACCAAGAACACATTAACAACTTATCCATGAGGTCACAAAAGAACCCAGTCAAACATCTAACACTGCAGACCACACTTGCCTCATTTAGTGGCAATTTACATTCCCACTGGGCTAAACTGTCCTAAATGGTCCTAAACCATTCATTGTGAGGAGTCCATGTCATTTTTTTTCCTGCAGGTACCTTGGTTTACTCTCAACTTTCAACTGCAACTGCAGTCTGTATTAAGCTGCACAGTATTAAAGTAGAAGTATTTATTGGAGGGGTGCCAATCATTGTAACACTTTTTAAAACCTGTGCTTTTATTATTTTTTTTATTAAATAAACTTAGATTCAAGGTTTGTGAGAATATGTTGAGTTTTCCAGTGGCTACACTGTTGCTGCACTTTAGTTGTAGGGGCTCATGATTGATAATGAGGTAAAGATTTTTCTCATGCACCACTTAAATTTTATTCATACTGCATTATTCTCCTGAGAAATAAATAAATAGTTCTCTACTTTTTAAAAATGCTGCTGCAAATTCAAAGAAACACAGTGATGGAAAGATACTAATTTTGTTATTTTTTTAAGCCATTCACATGTTTTCTTGTCACTGTCTGCCAGATTGTTTAGCCAGCACCCCATGGTAAATGACGATCTGCCAAACCGACTTCTGTCTGGCACCATCCAGATGAAGCCCAATGTGTCTGAGTTCCGCAACTCCAGCGTGGTCTTTGAAGACGGCACCACTGAGGACAACATTGACCTGGTTGTGTTTGCTACTGGCTACACTTTCTCATTCTCGTTCTTGCCCAGTGAAGTGATCTCAGTTAATAAAAATAAGACATTGCTGTATAAGTACATGTTTCCAGCAGGCCTTGAAAAGCCTACACTGGCTGTGATTGGCCTCATCCAGCCACTGGGAGCCATCATGCCCATCTCTGAGATGCAGGCTCGCTGGGCCACACGAGTCTTCAAAGGTAAGTGAGTTACAAAACTCAAACTCAACCATTTCTCCATTATGTAAAATATAATAAAAACAAGAATCTGTGATTTTATTGTATTTTGTAAATATAAACAAATGTAATGCCTGCAACACACTCAAAATGTTAGGAATGTTAGGCACAATAAGAAGGTGAATTTTTAACAGGTGAGGTTATCATAATTTGGTATGAAGGGAGAATTCACCAAAGGCTCAGTTATTACAGGCGACGATGGATCGTGGCTTACCACCTTGCCAAACTTCATAAGATTGCAAACAATTTAGGCCTTTCCTCATCTACCACATCATGTTGTGTAAAAATTTAGGGAATCCAGAAAAATCTCAGTCTGTTTAGAGCAAGGCCAGAAATCACTGTTAAATAAGTGTGAAATTTAAGTCCTCGGACAACACTGCATAGTCATCATGCTACTGTGATAAATGTAGCCACACGAGCTCTGGAAAACCATCGACACCCAGTTTTAAACTGCATTTAGAAATGCAACCTGAAACTTGAATGCAAAGTGAAAGCCATGCATGAGTTTTATTCAGAAAGGTGCCGAATTCTCTGGGCCCAAGCTCATCTCAGATGTGGTCAGATGAGTCCACGTTTCACCTTGTATTTGGGTAGAAGGACGTCCACCTCTCTGTACCACAGATGGAAAAAACCATGCTGATATATCAGCGAAAGGTGGAAAAGCCAACATTCGTCATGGTATCGGGGTGCATCAGTGCCCAGGGTATGGGTGTCCTGCAGGTGTGTGAAGGTACCATTGACATAGGCATATATTGGGATATTAAAGAGACATTGGCTGCCCTCAATGCAAATTCTGAGAAGTATGAGAATTCATGGTTATTTCAGCAAGACAATGCAGCTTGTAGATGTAGAGAATGTGTGCTTGACTGTTCGGTCAGCAGTCCATATCTGTCTGCTATTGAAAATGTATGGCAACCACAGACTCTTGAGCAGCTTGACTGTATAAAGTCTTTATTTATCTTAAGCATCAAGCAAGAATAGGCAAAAATACCCCTTGCTAAACTGCAACAAGATGCTACATGACTGCAGTGGGCTGAACTGCAAAGGAATTGTTTGTGTCTTCATGAATATGAATGAAAAATAGTAAAAACCTGGATGCACTTTAATGCATTTGAGACAATTACATTTATTTCTGTGATTACAGGCATCAGTAAGCTTCCAGCACAAAGTGACATGCGCAAAGATATCAAAGCAAAGGAGCAGTGTATGGCTAAAAGGTAACATCTGGTTATATTTTTGGAGGGAAAAATTAGACACTATGTCTAATCAGACATTAAAACAATGTGATTTATTTTAAAGATGAACATACTTTATTCTGCTGTATCCTTGGTTCATCTAGGTATGTAGCCTCCCAGAGACACACCATCCAGGTGGACTACATCCCCTATATGGATGAGTTGGCTAAACAAATTAATGTGCGGCCCAATCTCCTGTGGATGCTCCTGACTGATCCTGGTTTGGGTTGGAGAGTTCTGTTTGGTCCCTGCACCCCATACCAGTTCCGACTGAATGGGCCAGGCAAGTGGAAGGGAGCACGACAGGCCATTTTCACCCAGTTGGATCGTGTAGTCCAGCCACTGAAGACACGCCAGGTCGCTAAGCAGGAGTCGGGTCACTCCCACTTTTTTCTATTCCTGTCTGTATCTGCCGCTGCTCTGCTCTCAGCTGCCCTCTACGCCAGGGGCAGCCTGCCAGATGTTTCTTCCTTCCTAGAGAGGTTAAAGTCTAATCTGCCTTTGCCGAGGGTGATGCAATGATTTGCTTTAAAACACCTCAGTCATTTTTTTGTCTCCTATAGACTAAATATTTGGTAAAAGCTTCAATTATTAGCTTGATCAGAGATCTTCAAATTATTAGAGAATACTTTGGTACCTATACATTCAAATCTAGAAGCTAGGCTAAATAAGTGAGCTATGTTAGTTGTAAGCAAAATAGTATTACTAATGCTGCATTTGACAACCATTAAACATCTTTTTTTAATTATTAAAGCAATAAGCCACGAGAGGCCGTACGTTACTGTGATTTTAGCACGGGGATGACGTTTTTGGCACGACGCGAAGCGGAGTGCCTAAAACTTCTTTCCCCGTGCTAAAATCATAACAGTAATGCACGGTCTCGAGTGGCTTATTGCTTTTATAAAACGGCGGTCAACATAAAATATAATAAATACAACAATGTTTAATCATAAATGTATTTATTGTGTATAAATTTACAATAAAGCATTCTTCCGCGACGCAAGGTAATCCGATTAACAGTGTTGCTAGGCAACGTGAGGGCGAAAATAACATTAACTTTCTCTATTCAGTGGCGTATTAATATGGAATGATGTGAGGTGGTCCTAGGTGTGTGTTTATCGGGGATTTTACAACGGCTTCGAACGCGGCTCAGCCAATCAGATTTTAGGACCGGAACTATCCGTTTTATAATAGAATTTATACTCTAGATGTAAAAAAATGCTGTTTACCTATCAAAAATGAAAGCTAGTATATTAGCTGTTTACTACCTGACTAATGCTAGCTACATAAAACTACAGTTATTATGGTATTACTGAGTGCTTACAGTGCTTACAGTGCAAGTACTTATGATTAATATATAACTGTCCACATCAAGCACTTGTTACATCACTGAAGGTTTAAAGGCTGACATGCAGAAAATTACCTAAAATGTTGGAGTTTTTTTGTCCATGTGATCAGAAAGAAACTTTTAAGATGGTGACTTAAAAGGACACTAGGCAGGAATACCCTAAATAGGGTGCCAATCCATCCCAGGGCTTTGGGGTTTTGGACCCCCACCCACTGCAGCACCCGATTGCGATGATATTGTGGCGCCGGCGAGCAGGAAGGCGAGCGTCGGGACCTCGAGTGAGCTGCCCTTGGCAGATCTCTCAGTGGTTTAGGACGTACACTCATACATACACACATACATTCATACAACAGACAAACATATAAGCTACCTATCCAGCTCTCACCGCAGCCACCCAGTCTGCCACACTGGGATACACGCTGACGGTAAGCCTGGATACCACGGCTCCTCCCACTGACGCTACACTGCCCCCTCCCCAAAGGTCAACCGTCCCGGTGACCTACTCACCAGCGACCACTGGGTGGCTCCATGTCCGGACCTCACCCCATTACACTGCCGAGCCGCTGTTTCAACACCCCTGCTGCACCTGGCTTTCCATGCCCTCGCAACAACCCCGGGGCCAGCGCACTCAGACAGATCGGGCATATTGGCCCACCGAACCACCAGAGCCACCCAGACATCACAATCCCACTTCTGACACCAATGTGGCGCCGGCGAGCAGGAAGGCGAGCGTCGGGACCTCGAGTGAGCTGCCCTTGGCAGATCTCTCAGTGGTTTAGGACGTACACTCATACATACACACATACATTCATACAACAGACAAACATATAAGCTACCTATCCAGCTCTCACCGCAGCCACCCAGTCTGCCACACTGGGATACACGCTGACGGTAAGCCTGGATACCACGGCTCCTCCCACTGACGCTACAATATACTTGTCCTATAAAAATGCAGATATACTATAAGATAGTATGTTTGTACTGGGTTCTTTTTTTTAATTGCTGAGAAACACAATTTTGTGGCTAGGCTAGATTCATTTGCAGTTAATTATCGAACATTTATGAATTCATTGGGTGTGTTCGAAAACCTAGGGAGCTGCCTTGCTGTCTTACTGTCTACATAGGCAGCTGACTTAGTAGAGAGGATTCTAATAACTCAGTGACTTATAAGGCAGGTTATTCGAACGCACTACTTAGATAGCGATTCCATCGGGTTTAGCATTTCGCGTTTAGCATTTAGCATCTCGCCATTAAAACCAATAAACTGAGGTAGCACAGCACGCTAACGTCAATAACATCTCTCTTCATGTACCGATAACGGTTAAATTTCCTGACAAGCCCGAACTTGCAAATAAAAACACTCAGTACAAGTTTATACAAGTTAAAAATCAGTAATATTTTATTTACGTTTGAAAATAACATTGAAATAATAAGATGCCTCAGAAGTGTGGATTTTAAGGCATCTAGGATTTCGAACAGCCTCCTTCTCGGGAGCGCGCACAGGATGACGTAAAATGCTGCCTATGTAGACAGCACACTAGCTTTTCGAACACACCCATTGTGTCAAAAACCGAAGTATTTCATTGGTAGTGTCAAACAATTGGGTACGGTAGTACAGTGGTACCTTGAAACTTAACGTCAGTTGGTTCTGGGACTGGTGTTGGGTTTAAAATGCATTAAGTTCCAAGGTATTTTTCCCATAAGGATATTTGGGAAACCTGTTAATGCATTTCATGGTCCTGTGAACTTGCGTTTTTTAGGCTTATGTAGGCTTATGTAAAATAATGGGGTTGTTTTTGACACTTGTACACTGAAAATAATACAAATATAATATAAAAACACATAAATAATTTCTCAGAACCCCGGGCTGTAACACAAGTTTAAAAGAGAAACAGTGAGAAAAATCCAGCTAAACACAGATACATGTGGAGCTTTCAGAGTGAATCTGATGGTTATTCCACACAAATGCAGAATCGTCTCATGTGCCACACTTTGATGACGTTTTACCACAACGCTTAAGCCGAGCACTGAACAAAGAGATTGTTCATTGTTAATTTGAAATTAAATAAATAATTTTTTTTAAAACAAACTGAACTTAAGGAAAATGTTGAGTACAAATTTCTCGATGAAAGGCGTTGAGATTAAAAGATTATGAGTTTAGGGGACATTGAGTTACAAGGTACCACTGTATTAGGTTTGAGACCGACAAAATGATGTTTATAACAGAGTACCAATTTCCACATTTGTAGCAAATTAGGAATCAGGTGCTGAAATAATGTATTGCAAAGCCCTTGTCCTGTCAGCAAAATTGTGCAACTTAATTTCTGTTTCTTTTGATCACTAACTTTGCTATGTATGCAGGTTTTTTAATTAAATTATTGTATAATTGTATAATTTTTTCCATAGTTTATTTTTCTAAGTGATAGTTGTTGTTATTGTATAAATAATGGGTTTTAACTTTTTAAATTTATATCAATTTGTAACATGCAGATAAAACTTTTAATGTACAAAAAAAATGGTGTTAAGTGTGTTTTATTACAGTTCACACCAATGCCATTGAAAATGTTTTTTTCAGTCTTATTCTGTTTGGTGTGCAGAAAATTTGAAAAAATTGTAAAGTACAATGGAACTGACAGAACAGCAGAAATAAGAATTTAAAGACAAATTAATAAACTGTAAAATACTGAAGAAAGTGTGCTATAACACTAAATGTCATATTAGTTTCTGTAATGTATCGAGTAGAACCAGAGCAGTTACTTTGGGTGTGTTTGAAAACCTAGGGAGCTGACTTGCTGTCTTACTGTATACATAGGCAGCTGCCTCAGTAGAGATTGACTCATAAGGCAAGTTACTCGAACACACTACGTAGACAGCGATAACATTGGGTTTCGTTTACTAAGCTAACACAGTTAGCATCATGCCATTCAAACCAATGGGATGAGGTGGCACAACGCACTAGCATGTCAAATAACATCTCCCTCCGTGTACTGAAAATGGTTAAACTGTCCCTGACAAACCCGAACTTGCAAATAAATACACTTGTGCAAGTTTATACAAATTAAAAATCAATAATCATTTATTTATGTTTGAAAATAACTCAGTTTGTTGCCCCACACCGTCTGCCATGTTTTTTTATTTTCTGTGAGAAAAGTTGTGCCGCATAGGATGACGTAAAATGCTGTCTATGTAGAGAGGTCACTATAGGTTTTCAAACACACCCTATATCGACATCTTTATTGAACTGTCGTCACACGCACATCGACGTCATCACGTACACAATACTTCTGTCACGTGTCCGTCAACTACATTACATACATGACAGTTTCTGGCAAAGTAATTATGGCAGAGGTACTGTATGTTTTGTTCTTCATAAAAATTTAGCATCTCATCCCTACAGCTATGTGTGTGTCCTATAGATGCGTGTTAATTAGCAATATTTAATAATATTTACACATATAGCTATTATGTACATCGTGTGAATAAAAAAGCAATGTGGATGTAGCATTATAGAGCTGTTAAATGTTTAATCATAGCAACGACCATGTAAAAGCTGGTTGAGGTCAAGGACTGCTGCCATCTACTGGAGTAGTACTTTATCCGGGTATCTTTGGCATACTGCAAAAATTGTTGCATACTGTATACTGCATACTTATTTGAAGGCTATTTTAAACACAGCAAAATATGAAATATATAAAACAATGTTAATGCGACCTTGGTAAATAAAACTATCAATTTCTATTAAACGCACAAAAATTTTATTATTCCAACCTTTAAACGTCTAGTGCAGTGGTGGGCAAACTACAGCCTGCGGGCCACATACTTAGGCTGTTTAATCCGGCCCGCTGAGTATTTACAAAATTGTCCTAAAACTACCCTCTGGAGTCGCTTATCACACCAGCGTGATCTAACCACTTGGCTGGTTTACAACGTCACACATAAACCATTAACTTATGTAGAAAGTTCTGCTTTAAACGCTGAATTGGTTTTGTTTAGACGGCGATACACCAAGTAGAAACAAAGATAAAAATAATAAAAAATACATTTAAAAAATCACATTCACGCATGTGTAATTGTGCACATAATGGGATGAGTCTGGTGTTTCATTTATATTTAAAAAAATTCTTCCTTTTATCACAAAAATAAATTACTTCCAAATACCCACCCCCGCACCCACCCACCCCATCTGTCAATTTTTAAAACCCAGTGTGGCCCTTGAGCCGAAAATTTGCCCACCCCTGGTCTAGTGTCTCTAGAAATAATAAAAAAAACTTAATATACTTTCAATAATTATTTTACTGAACATTGCTTAAATCAACTATTCTCTATTTTTCATGACTGACCCAAATTACAAAGAGAGAGAGAGAGAGAGAGAGAGAGAGAGAGAGAGAGAGAGAGAGAGAGAGAGAGTCTCTACAACAAGCTACATGCTGTACAGGATGATATTCTTTAGATTTACATTTATCTGTATTTAGCAGACACTTTTATCCAAAGCGACATACATACATACAGTGTATCACAAAAGTGAGTACACCCCTCACATTTCTGCAGATATTTAAGTATATCTTTTCATGGGACAACACTGACAAAATGACACTTTGACACAATGAAAAGTAGTCTGTGTGCAGCTTATATAACAGTGTAAATGTATTCTTCCCTCAAAATAACTCAATATACAGCCATTAATGTCTAAACCACCGGCAACAAAAGTGAGTACACCCCTTAGTGAAAGTTCCTGAAGTGTCAATATTTTGTGTGGCCACCATTATTTCCCAGAACTGCCTTAACTCTCCTGGGCATGGAGTTTACCAGAGCTTCACAGGTTGCCACTGGAATGCTTTTCCACTCCTCCATGACGACATCACGGAGCTGGCGGATATTCGAGACTTTGCGCTCCTCCACCTTCCGCTTGAGGATGCCCCAAAGATGTTCTATTGGGTTTAGGTCTGGAGACATGCTTGGCCAGTCCATCACCTTTACCCTCAGCCTCTTCAATAAAGCAGTGGTCGTCATAGAGGTGTGTTTGGGGTCATTATCATGCTGGAACACTGCCCTGCGACCCAGTTTCCGGAGGGAGGTGATCATGCTCTGCTTCAGTATTTCACAGTACATATTGGAGTTCATGTGTCCCTCAATGAAATGTAACTCCCCAACACCTGCTGCACTCATGCAGCCCCAGACCATGGCATTCCCACCACCATGCTTGACTGTAGGCATGACACACTTATCTTTGTACTCCTCACCTGATTGCCGCCACACATGCTTGAGACCATCTGAACCAAACAAATTAATCTTGGTCTCATCAGACCATAGGACATGGTTCCAGTAATCCATGTCCTTTGTTGACATGTCTTCAGCAAACTGTTGCAGGCTTTCTTGTGTAGAGACTTCAGAAGAGGCTTCCTTCTGGGGTGACAGCCATGCAGACCAATTTGATGTAGTGTGCGGCGTATGGTCTGAGCACTGACAGGCTGACCCCCCACCTTTTCAATCTCTGCAGCAATGCTGACAGCACTCCTGCGCCTATCTTTCAAAGACAGCAGTTGGATGTGACGCTGAGCACGTGCACTCAGCTTCTTTGGACGACCAACGCGAGGTCTGTTCTGAATGGACCCTGCTCTTTTAAAACACTGGATGATCTTGGCCACTGTGCTGCAGCTCAGTTTCAGGGTGTTGGCAATCTTCTTGTAGCCTTGGCCATCTTCATGTAGCGCAACAATTCGTCTTTTAAGATCCTCAGAGAGTTCTTTGCCATGAGGTGCCATGTTGGAACTTTCAGTGACCAGTATGAGAGAGTGTGAGAGCTGTACTACTAAATTGAACACACCTGCTCCCTATGCACACCTGAGACGTAGTAACACTAACGAGTCACATGACATTTTGGAGGGAAAATGACAAGCAGTGCTCAATTTGGACATTTAGGGGTGTAGTCTCTTAGGGGTGTACTCACTTTTGTTGCCGGTGGTTTAGACATTAATGGCTGTATATTGAGTTATTTTGAGGGAAGAATACATTTACACTGTTATATAAGCTGCACACAGACTACTTTTCATTGTGTCAAAGTGTCATTTTGTCAGTGTTGTCCCATGAAAAGATATACTTAAATATCTGCAGAAATGTGAGGGGTGTACTCACTTTTGTGATGCACTGTACATATACAGTCTAGGCAATTAAGGGTTAATGGCCTTGTTCAAGGGCCCAACAGTGGCAACCTGGCAGTGGTGGGGTTTAAAACAGCAATTTGATTACTATTCCAGTACTTTAACCTTTAGGTTACAATTGCCCCTTTAGAGGTCTCATGTTGAAAGATGTTTAATAGATTTTTACTACATTATATAAGTGTTATTTAAGCAGCCAGGTAATTTTGCTGTGTTATGAAATGCCTTTCTTGCAAACACATAAAAATGATTGCCAGTAGAATTGAGCTGCTTTGAATCATAGTATTTATTCAGTGCTTTTCTCAGAGAAATTTGTATTTTTTCTGGTTTTATTGCTTCTTGCAAATGTACGATTTTATCAGCATCAACAAAATTATTTTTTTTATTCTATTCGAACTTCGCACATGTGTATCAGCGATTAATCTCTGGACTCGGGATAAAGATCCTCTTGAAGGTAAACAAATGATTTAAAATTTGAGCTGGACGGTTCCTGAATCACCCTGGTTAATGATTTGAATCTTCATACTGAATCAGGAATCATGAGTCCGAGGTCTCAATTAACCTCAATTTATGCATAAATGATGTGTAGTTTTTGTATATGTATGTATATAGTTATATACTTTTTTGCACATTTGCCTTTTTTCAGCTTGGTTGTTTTTGTTTACATAGCTATTTAAAATATTTCATTTTTACTCTATATTCTAATTGGCACACGGGTGTTTGTATTGTACACTTTCATCCACACGACATGATGACTAAACATGTCAGTGCAATCATTTATAGCGATGCCACACAGCTTTAGTCTATTGTACGATTCCATAAGGCTCTGTTGAGGTACTGGCGATGACGCAGACGCCAAGCGTACTGGTGGCGCACGTTCTTCTAAATAAACCCAGTTTATAGCAAAGCCATTTTAGCGTTCTTATACTAATAACAAACTGGTGCTGATGTTACAGGAGATGGGGGATTTCTTTATTTGTGAAACCGATATAAAAGTATAACAAATCATGAACATCCCTCATTTTAACACAAGGAGGTTGCTATGGCCATAATATTTCGACTTTAATCTCGTAATTATTTTGACTTTAATCTCATAATTATTTTGACTTTAATCTCATAATCATTTTGACATTAATCTCGTAATTATTTCAACTTTAATCTCGTAATTATTTTGACTTTAATCTCATAATTATTTTAACTTTAATCTCGTAATTATTTAGACTTTAATATTGTAATTATTTTGACTTTAATCTCGTAATTATTTACTTTAATCTAGTAATTATTTTGACTTTAATCTCGTAATTATTTAGACTTTAATCTCGTAATTATTTTGACTTTAATCTCGTAATTACTTTGACTTTAATCTCGTAATTATTTAGACTTTAATCTCGTAATTATTTAGACTTTAATCTAGTAATTATTTTGACTTTAATCTCGTAATTATTTTGACTTTAATCTAGTAATTATTTACACTTTAATCGTAAAATTATTTTGACTTTAATCTAGTAATTATTTAGACTTTAATCTCGTAATTATTTTGACTTTAATCTAGTAATTATTTAGACTTTAATCTCATAATTATTTAGACTTTAATCTCGTAATTATTTTGACTTTAATCTAGTAATTATTTAGACTTTAATCTCATAATTATTTTGACTTTAATCTAGTAATTATTTTGACTTTAATTTCGTAATTATTTAGACTTTAATCTAGTAATTATTTCGACTTTAATCTTGTAACATTTCGACTTTATTCTCATGTTTTGACTTTAATCTCAAAATCGAAATTTATACGACTTTATTCTCAAAATCGAAATTTAAAAAAGATTTTTCTTTAAAGTGGCCCTAATACCCGCTGTATTGTTGTTCTACATTTAACATATTTTAATTTTAACTTCACATTTTTAAATTTTGTTCCATTTGTTGTTATTTGTATTTAAATTGTGTTTGTTTGTTTTTGGTGTGTGTAATTTAAAATTAAAATCTGTAACCTAATAATGTGTCTGTGGATCCTAACAGTTGTGATTTACTTTATTTGTTGGACGGGAGGGGGAGATGGGTCTTAAGTGACTCAAATGAACCTGATCGTATTACTGAGTGACTCAGATTAAAGCGAGTTTATGAAAGGAACCGATCTAATAAGAATTTGACTCATCATTTGAACAGTATATGATCGTATCTACTGATGTTCTAGTTCATTGCAAGATTGATTCTTTCTTTAACAGTTATTAGGAAGCCCCGCAGTGAAGCAGGGCATCAAAAAATTGATTGAAACTCATAATGTTCCTCCCCACGGAAATCTTTAGTAAAAGGCGAAAGATTTAAACGAGATGAAGAGAAACAAGAGTATACAGATCAACCGCGTGAGAGCACGACCACAACATAAGCTATGTATTTCCACAATAGAGTAAGCTCCCACTTATTTCAGATTAGTTTCCAAAGTAACATATTATAATTAGTAAAAGTAGACATTACAATGCTTGCTTTAAAATCAACTCAGAAACATAAAAGTACGTTAAAAATAATGATTTATTTTTACTTTTTTTAACTTTTGCATTGCGGTGCATGATGGGAAACGCGATGTGGCCACGCCCACTTCTAAATCTTATCTGTCCTGGTTTAGCTGTAGTTCTGCGGTGACCGCTGTATTCTGTATTCTTCCATATAAACTCAAAACTCAAAGGAAGCTTTATTGGCATGACTAATAAGGACATTCGCATTGCCAAAGATCAGTTGCTGAGAAAAACAGAACAATAAGATAAAACAAATATATACAAAACAGGTGCAAAAAAATAAAGTAGAGTAAAATATTAATAAAAATAGTGCAAATTAGTGAAGGCATACCGAAGCTTTCTGAAGCACTGAAGCTTTCCTCCTAACTGTATCACAAAAGGTTCATTACGCGAAGCTTCATAACACAGTGCACATTAGTGACATCTGGTGGCCAAAACCTCAAAGTGCTTTGTGTATCTAGTGGACAAGGGATCCTTTTATTTACAGCTTTTAAAACTATGTTCCAGTGCATTAAAATACATGACATTTGATGTTTAAATAAAAGCAACTGATAAAACTAAATGGTTTGTTCTGCATGTCTTCAAAATGTCATTGCTGAAGTGTACACACGTTCATGGTTGGGCAGAATACTTTGATGTATACAATAGCGGTTACTGAGAAGCTTCATGCAGCCAAAGCAGCCAAACTGTCATCTGTCCTTATTCTTCTTGACCTTTCTGCAGCCTTCGACACAGTGAATCACAGCATTCTCCTGTCCACTCTCTCCAACCTTGGAGTAACAGGTTCAGCATGGCAATGGATGGCCTCCTACCTAGAAGGGTGCTCCTACCAAGTGTCATGGAGGGGATCCATATCTCCCCCATGCACTCTCTCAACCGGTGTTCCTCAGGGCTCTGTACTCAGCCCACTTCTTTTCTCTATCTACACCCGCTCTCTGGGCAAGGTCATAGCCTCCCATGGCTTCTCCTACCACTCCTATGCAGATGACACTCAGCTCGTTCTGTCATTTCCTCCTTCAGACACGCAAGTCTCAGCTCGCATCTCAGCATGTCTGCGAGATATCTCACAATGGATGTCGGCTCATCATCTAAAACTTAATCCCAGCAAGACAGAGATGTTGCTCATTCCTGGAGATCAGTCTCCAACCCAGGACCTAGTCATTTCTCTGGATGACTCCCAGATCAGACCATCCGATAAGGTAAGAAGTCTTGGTGGTGTTCTTGATAACCAGCTGACATTCTCTCCTTATATAGCCAACATGACAAGATCGTGCCGGTTCCTCCTGTACAACATCAGGAAGATTCGGCCATTTCTCTCCAGGGAAGCTACCCAGATTCTGGTGCAATCACTTGTAATCTCACGGTTGGACTACTGCAACTCCCTTCTGGCTGGAGCTCCCATGTCCACGATTAAACCCTTACAGCTCATTCAAAATGCAGCTGCCCATCTGGTTTTTAACCAACCCAAACACTGCCACATCACCCCACTGCTGCGTTCTCTTCACTGGCTTCCTGTAGCTGCACGCATTCAGTTTAAAACACTGACGCTCGCCTACAAAGCCAAAAATGGACCAGCCCCAAGCTACCTTCGGGGTCTAATCAAACCCCGCTCTGTACCACGCAACCTCCGAGCCTCTAGTCTCGCTCGACTTGAGCCTCCATCCAGGACTAGAGGAAGACAAGCATCAAGGCTCTTCTCTGTACTAGCGCCCAAATGGTGGAACGAACTTCCTTTGTCTGTCCGAACATCTGAGTCTCTTGCTGTCTTTAAAAAAACGATTAAAAACCCACCTCTTTACTAAACACTTAGGCTGACTTGTACTTATTTACTAACAATCTTTTCCATTTAAAAAAAAAAAAAAAAAGCCACTTTGGTTCTAACAGGTTTTAGCAGATTTGTGGTCTTCGACTGTTGTTTACCTAAACTTGAGAAATGAAATGTTCACTATAGAAGCACTTCTGTAAGTCGCTCTGGATAAGAGCGTCTACTAAATGCTGAAAATGTAAATGTAAATGTTCTGTGTTTGGGTGGATCAGTCCGTGTCTCTCCAACTGTTGCAGGCAGATACGTACTGAGCTGCTACAGTGCTGCTCTCCTTCTCCTCTCCCAGCATGATGATCAGTTTTTGGCTGTTGATGAGGGAGCAGAATTTAGGGGTGACGTTTCTGAAATTTTTTGTATTACACCTCCCGTATGTCAGCGTATTTTGGACACTCAGTTAAGAAGTGCAGCTCAGTCTCTGTGGTGTTGGTGTTGCACTGTGTACACACTCTTTGTTCTGTGGGGAGCCAGGAGTTCTTGTAGCCCGTTTTGATGGCCAGTTTGTGAGCACAGAGTCTGTACTTAGTCAGTGTGGTTCTGTGTTTGATGTCAGTCACTGTACTCAGATAATCAGCTACCGTGTAGCTACAGTTCTTTTTGAAGTGCTATAATTAATGGTGATTGATTTCAGGGGAGGCTGGTCCTGATGCGGTGCGGTGTCTGTGTGTGTTTGTGTAGAGTATGTGTGTGTTTGTGTAGTTTTTGTGTAGTGTTTGTGTGTGTTTGTGTAGTTTTTGTGTAGTGTCTGTGTGTGTTTGTGTAGAGTATGTGTGTGTTTGTGTAGTTTTTGTGTAGTGTTTGTGTGTGTGTAGTTTTTGTGTAGTGTCTGTGTGTGTTTGTGTAGAGTATGTGTGTGTCTGTGTGTGTTTGTGTAGAGTCTGTGTGTTTGTGTAGAGTATGTGTGTGTTTGTGTAGTGTCTGTGTAGTGTCTGTGTGTTTGTGTAGAGTATGTGTGTGTTTGTGTAGTGTTTGTGTAGTCTGTGTGTGTGTTGTGTTTGTGTGTGTTTGTGTGGTGTCTGTGTGTGTTTGTGTGGTGTGTGTGTTTGTGTGGTGTCTGTGTGTGTTTGTGCAATGTTTGTGTAGTCTCTGTGTGTTTGTGTAGTGTCTGTGTGTGTTTGTGCAATGTGTGTTTGTGCAATGTGTGTTTGTGTAGTGTCTGTGTGTGTTTGTGTAGTGTCTGTGTGTGTTTGTGTGGTGTCTGTGTGTGTTTGTGCAATGTGTGTGTGTAGTGTCTGTGTGTGTTTGTGCAATGTTTGTGTGGTGTCTGTGTGTGTTTGTGTGGTGTCTGTGTGTTTGTGCAATGTGTGTTTGTGTAGTGTCTGTGTGTGTTTGTGTAGTGTCTGTGTGTGTTTGTGTAGTGTTTGTGTGTTTGTGTAGTGTCTGTGTGTTTGTGTAGTGTTTGTGTAGTGTCTGTGTGTGTTTGTGTAGAGTCTGTGTGTGTTTGTGTAGTGTCTGTGTGTGTTTGTGTAGTGTCTGTGTGTGTTTGTGTGGTGTCTGTGTGTGTTTGTGCAATGTTTGTGTAATCTGTGTGTTTGTGTAGTGTTTATGTGTGTTTGTGTAGTGTCTGTGTGTGTTTGTGTAGTGTTTGTGTAGTGTCTGTGTGTGTTTGTGGAGTCTGTGTGTGTTTGTGTAGTGTCTGTGTGTTTGTGTAGTGTCTGTGTGTGTTTGTGTGGTGTTTGTGTGGTGTGTGTGTTTGTGTAGTGTCTGTGTGTGTTTGTGTGGTGTTTGTGCAATGTTTGTGTAGTGTCTGTGTTTGTTTGTGTAGTGTCTGTGTGTGTTTGTGTAGTGTCTGTGTGTGTGTGTAGTGTCTGTGTGTGTTTGTGTAGAGTCTGTGTGTGTTTGTGTAGTGTCTGTGTGTGTTTGTGTAGTGTCTGTGTGTTTGTGTAGTGTCTGTGTGTGTTTGTGTAATGTGTGTTTGTGTAGTGTTTGTTTGTGTAGAGTCTGTGTGTTTGTGTAGTGTCTGTGTGTGTGTGTAGTGTTTGTGTAGTGTCTGTGTGTGTTTGTGTAGTGTTTATGTGTGTTTGTGTAGTGTCTGTGTGTTTGTGTAGTGTCTTTGTTTGTTTGTGTGGTGTCTGTGTGTGTTTGTGTAGAGTCTGTGTGTGTTTGTGTAGTGTTTGTGTAGTGTTTGTGTAGAGTCTGTTTGTGTGGTGTCTGTATAGTGTTTGTGTAGTGTTTGTGTGTGTTTGTGTAGAGTCTGTGTGTGTGTGTGTGTAGAGTCTGTGTGTGTTTGTGTGTGTTTGTGTAGTGTCTGTGTGTGTTTGTGTGGTGTCTGTGTGTGTTTGTGTAGAGTCTGTGTGTGTTTGTGTGGTGTCTGTGTGTTTGTGTGTGTTGTGTGGTGTTTGTGTGGTGTCTGTGTGTGTGAGTGTGTAGTGTTTGTGTAGAGTCTGTGTGTGTTTGTGTAGTGTTTGTGTAGAGTCTGTGTGTTTGTGTGGTGTCTGTGTGTGTGTGTGTTGTGTGGTGTCTGTGTGTGTT
Source organism: Trichomycterus rosablanca (assembly GCF_030014385.1). Classification (NCBI taxonomy): domain Eukaryota; kingdom Metazoa; phylum Chordata; class Actinopteri; order Siluriformes; family Trichomycteridae; genus Trichomycterus; species Trichomycterus rosablanca. The sequence continues at coordinate 25,107,831 of NC_085996.1, forward strand.
TGTGTGGTGTCTGTGTGTGTGTAGTGTTTGTGTGGTGTCTGTGTGTTTGTGTGGTGTCTGTGTGTGAGTGTGTAGTGTCTGTGTGTGTTGTGTGGTGTCTGTGTGTGTTTGTGTGGTGTCTGTGTGTGTGTGTGTGTGTGTAGTGTTTGTGTGGTGTCTGTGTGTGTTTGTGTGGTGTCTGTGTGTTTGTGTGTGTTGTGTGGTGTTTGTGTGGTGTGTGTGTGAGTGTGTAGAGTCTGTGTGTGTTTGTGTAGTGTTTGTGTAGAGTCTGTGTGTGTTTGTGTGGTGTCTGGGTGTGTGTGTGTTGTGTGGTGTCTGTGTGTGTTTGTGTGGTGTCTGTGTGTGTAGTGTTTGTGTGGTGTCTGTGTGTTTGTGTGGTGTCTGTGTGTGAGTGTGTAGTGTCTGTGTGTGTTGTGTGGTGTCTGTGTGTGTTTGTGTGGTGTCTGTGTGTGTGTGTGTGTAGTGTTTGTGTGGTGTCTGTGTGTTTGTGTGGTGTCTGTGTGTGTGTGTGTGGTGTCTGTGTGTGTGTTGTGTTTGTGTGTGTTGTGTGGTGTCTGTGTGTTTGTGTGGTGTCTGTGTGTGTGTGTGTGTGTAGTGTTTGTGTGTGTTTGTGTGGTGTTTGTGTGGTGTCTGTGTGTGTGTGTGTAGTGTTTGTGTGTGTTTGTGTGGTGTCTGTGTGTTTGTGTGGTGTCTGTGTGTGTGTGTGTGTGTAGTGTCTCTCTCTCGTCTCTCTCCCCTCGAAGCGCGCACCACGATTTGCTGCTTTTGAATCGATCCCTGAAGCAGTCACGTGGTTGTTTGCCGAAATGAAGCTTCGGGCATCAGTCACGTGATCATTGTAGACCGAATCAAGCATCGACACAGTGATTCGAAGTAACGCGTGTCGTTGTTTTGACACACGCCTCGAAGCTTCAGATTCAGGGGTGACATCACTAGTGCAAATAGTAACAATAAAAATGGTAACATTCACAGTAATGTGGTAAATAAAAATTTGTTATGTGTGTGTGTGTGTGTGTGTGACGTGGTGACCCACTGTCCCTCACCTGGTGGCTGGTGTGTGTAGAGTAGAGCTGGGCGGTTCCTGAATCACCCGGGTTAATGATTCGAATCTTTGTACTGAATCAGGAATCACGAGTCCGAAATCTCAGTTAACCCGGATCCTATGAGTCCTCTGACTGGCTGCTGTTAAGCACATAGGGCGAGTGAGCAGACTTACCAAAACACGGCAGACTCAGATGATTTGGCTGAACCGACTTCTCTCCAGTCTGTGAATCTAAGTAATAAGTTAAATTTTCCAATAAACAAGCAGTTAAACACACTGGCATTCGTTATGTGGCTGATTTTATGTACATGCTTTTATTATTATTATTATTATTATCAGTAGTAGTGGTATAGATTAGTAATGCAGCATAGTTTCTTGTAAGCAAAACAACAACAAAATATAGTTATATTATTATTAAAATGCAAATGCTTACAGGCTACTTTAGGACTGTACCACTTAAGGAGTATCATAGCCCCCATTGTAATTTATTGACTGCTTTTGGTGCCACTGTGGCTGCCTGACTGGGTGAGGTTACCATGGCAATTTGTTTGACCATCCCCCTTGAACCCTTGATCCATTAATATATCCATCTGATTATTAGGTGAGTCCACCCCCCTCTCCCCCATGATCAAGATTCCACTTTAAAAAAGTGTCAACTTGTCACTGACAAGAGACGTGTGAGGTGCCAAGAGAATTAAGAGAGAAGGATGTATTTACAGAAGATGAGTGGACGGAAGACAAGTGATATTTGGATGCATTTTCATGTAGTAAATCAATCGCAATCAAGATGTCAGTACAAGTGACTCAAGTGAACCGGATCACATTACTGAGTGACTCAGATTAACCCGAGTCCATAAAATGAACCGAATTTACCACCACTAGTGTAGAGTGCCGCTAGTGTGCAGCTCTCTCGGTGTTCCCCCAGTGGGTGGGGCAGTTTGTCGGGGTCTGGGAGGGAGTTGAAATTGGGGATGATGGTGTTAAATTTGGGAAGAATTGGGCCCGGATGTGGTGGTGTTTGGTACATTGGGTGAGGAAGTACTCTGTCTCTACTTTACTGAGAGTGCAGTTGTCACGCTTGGAGCCTCAGTGTGCTCTGAAACTCCTGTGTGCCACGCCCTCCTCTCCATGAGCACATTCAGTCTAGTTGGGGCTAATTAGCCCTGGCTGCCAGTATTTAAGAGAGGCTCTGGGCAAGGCTGGTTGGAGACTGTTCTTGGTGACTCTGTTTGGTTTGTGCCTCTGATACCTGAAGTTCTGTCTGAACTATTCTGCCTTGCTCTGTTCCGTCCCATCCGGTTTGTTTGTTCTGTTCTGTTTTGTTTTGTTCTGTTCATGTCTTATTTGTCAAATGTTCCTGTGTAGTTAGTTCATGTTCCTGTCTGTTTAGTTTATTTAGCCCTTTGTTCGTTAGCTCCCTGTATTAGCCTTAGCCCTTTGTTTGTTAGCTCTCTGTGTTAGCCTTTTGTTAATTAGCTTTAGTTCTGTTAGTCCCTATTCAGTCCTGTTTAGTTCCTGTTTAGCTTAGTCTTTGTATGTTTAGATTAGTTAGCATTTAGTTTAGTTCTGATTAGTCCGTTTGCCTGTTTAGCCCCGTTAGCCTGTTTAGCCCCATTAGCCTGTTTAGCCCTATTAGCTTTGTTTTCCCTGTTAGTCCTGTATGTTTGTTTGTATTCCTTTGTTTTGTCTTTATTTTTAATATTAAACATAGTTTGTATCTTAAATCTCTGCGTGTGTCCGCCCCTCCTGTCCGTCATAGCCCTAGATCCGTTACAGCAGTGCTGGCACAGCCTCTCCTCCCGGGGCAGCCAGGACTTATGTTACATTTAGGTCCTTAGGTTTTATACAGTTGGTGAGTGGGAAACAACACTTTCTGAAACAGTCAAGTGTTCTAGCATACCGAATAGAAAAAGACTGCATGCTAGTGGTTCCTGTTGGCTGGCAAACCCCTTAAAGCTGTGATATTCAAATTTTGGTGCAAGTAGCACAAAGTATGAACGCTGCCTGGAAATCAGATCTTAAAAATGACTGCAGCCACTGAAATATAAAGTATATTTTTAAGGTGTACATATTTTATCTTTCTTAAAAACAATTGCCTTTAGAAAGCAATGAAGGTTTTCATGTTTTTTAACAAAACGAGTGTACTTGGTGTTGCATACAAATCCTGTAGACACGGCTTTACATACACCATATTTCACATGCACAGTCTCTCACCTTTTATGCTTTTGATATGTATTTATTTATTAAGATTTTAACGTCATGTTTTACACACTTTGGTTACATTCATGACAGAACAGGTAGATACTCATTACACAAGATTCATCAACACAGTCAAACACTGTGTTTGTCAAACACCGTCATGGACAATTCACCTCACTTGCATGTCTTTGGTCTGTGGGAGGAAACCGGAGCTCCCGGAGGAAACCCACACAGACATGGGAAGAACATGCAAACTCCACACAGAAAGGACCCGGACTGCTCCACCTGGGAATCGAACCCTTCTTGCTGTGAAGCGACAGGGCCACCGTGCCGCCCCTCTGATACGGATTCAAGATCTCAAGCTCGACCACTTTTGCCTAAAAAAGTAAGTCACGGACACTTAGGGTCACACTGGTCAAGTGCCGTTGTATTCCAACTATGTCCTGAAGCTTTTACCCAATCAGAGACATGTTTCACCCTTTAGATTTTATTTATTTTTAGTTATCTCAGTTTTCACTCTCATTTCAATGAATAATTTCCTTCCCTTTGGTGCCCTGTTTAGGGTCAATTCCTGCCTCGCACCCAGTGTTTGTGGGAAAACCAGGTCCATTGCAAATCTGACTAGGATTTAAATGGTGGTTAAAACTCAAAATAAAAACAAATAAAAGTAAACAAGAAATGCTTTACTTTGTGTGTTTTTTAAATAGCAAATCATTGTTGGTGTTGTCTAAATGTAATTTTTCTTGTGAATGCAAATAATGTCTGCCTCCAAACTGATTGAAACAATAAAGCCAATGCATAACCACACTTTAGAAATGTTTGATTAGAATATGATTGTGGCAAGCCAATCAGGGTGTTGAGCTGAGTAATTCAATGATTGTTCTATAGACATGTTGATTTAAAGCACATGACACCCTGACTTGTCACAATGCTACTGCTTAACACTCATATCTGCTCGTTTGAATGGTGACTTTTTATAGACACAATGAAATATCTGTCACAACAGACTAGCAAGTTGTGTTAAATCTTGCAATATAAATGTGATAATACTATTGCCTGCCTGACTATGCCCCTGCAAGATCCATAAAGACATAGTTTGATGTGTTTGGTGTGGGGGAACATACAGTAAATTCTTAAGGTTATCTTAAGTGTCACTAAAGTGTGTTTTGCATACCATCATTGGTATTCGTATCACGGTTTGGGAACTGGTTTTAACAGAAATACATCAAGCAAATGTATTAATTTATTTTTCAATTACACATGTATTTTATGTAATTAAGCATTGTTTTGGCTCAACTTATCTTGATTGCAGAAACTGAGCCTTTAGTGGATCCTTATTCAAAACCGTATCATGATAACCTCATGTGTTACCAGTTCACCTGCTTCTTGGAAAATGTTTCAAAAACTGAATGTTCTATAAACTTTTCATTCTTATTTTGTGTGTTGCAGGCATTAAATTTAAAGGTTTTTTTTTATTTCAGATCAGTAAAAACATTTTTAAAAAGTATTTTGTTGATTAAACAAAGGCAGTGGTGGGGTTTAAACCAGCAATTTGATTACTATTCCAGTACTTTAACCTTTAGGTTACAATTGCCCCTTTAGAGGTCTCATGTTGAAAGATGTTTAATAGATTTTTACTACATTATATAAGTGTTATTTAAGCAGCCAGGTAATTTTGCTGTGTTATGAAATGCCTTTCTTGCAAACACATAAAAATGATTGCCAGTAGAATTGAGCTGCTTTGAATCATAGTATTTATTCAGTGCTTTTCTCAGAGAAATTTGTATTTTTTCTGGTTTTATTGCTTCTTGCAAATGTACGATTTTATCAGCATCAACAAAATTATTTTTTTTATTCTATTCGAACTTCGCACATGTGTATCAGCGATTAATCTCTGGACTCGGGATAAAGATCCTCTTGAAGGTAAACAAATGATTTAAAATTTGAGCTGGACGGTTCCTGAATCACCCTGGTTAATGATTTGAATCTTCATACTGAATCAGGAATCATGAGTCCGAGGTCTCAATTAACCTCAATTTATGCATAAATGATGTGTAGTTTTTGTATATGTATGTATATAGTTATATACTTTTTTGCACATTTGCCTTTTTTCAGCTTGGTTGTTTTTGTTTACATAGCTATTTAAAATATTTCATTTTTACTCTATATTCTAATTGGCACACGGGTGTTTGTATTGTACACTTTCATCCACACGACATGATGACTAAACATGTCAGTGCAATCATTTATAGCGATGCCACACAGCTTTAGTCTATTGTACGATTCCATAAGGCTCTGTTGAGGTACTGGCGATGACGCAGACGCCAAGCGTACTGGTGGCGCACGTTCTTCTAAATAAACCCAGTTTATAGCAAAGCCATTTTAGCGTTCTTATACTAATAACAAACTGGTGCTGATGTTACAGGAGATGGGGGATTTCTTTATTTGTGAAACCGATATAAAAGTATAACAAATCATGAACATCCCTCATTTTAACACAAGGAGGTTGCTATGGCCATAATATTTCGACTTTAATCTCGTAATTATTTTGACTTTAATATTGTAATTATTTAGACTTTAATCTCATAATCATTTTGACATTAATCTCGTAATTATTTCAACTTTAATCTCGTAATTATTTTGACTTTAATCTCATAATTATTTTGACTTTAATCTCGTAATTATTTAGACTTTAATATTGTAATTATTTTGACTTTAATCTCGTAATTATTTTGACTTTAATCTCGTAATTACTTTGACTTTAATCTCGTAATTATTTAGACTTTAATCTCGTAATTATTTAGACTTTAATCTAGTAATTATTTTGACTTTAATCTCGTAATTATTTTGACTTTAATCTAGTAATTATTTACACTTTAATCGTAAAATTATTTTGACTTTAATCTAGTAATTATTTAGACTTTAATCTCGTAATTATTTTGACTTTAATCTAGTAATTATTTAGACTTTAATCTCATAATTATTTAGACTTTAATCTCGTAATTATTTTGACTTTAATCTAGTAATTATTTAGACTTTAATCTCATAATTATTTTGACTTTAATCTAGTAATTATTTTGACTTTAATTTCGTAATTATTTAGTATATAATCTCAAAATCGAAATTTATACGACTTTATTCTCAAAATCGAAACTTAAAAAAGATTTTTCTTTAAAGTGGCCCTAATACCCGCTGTATTGTTGTTCTACATTTAACATATTTTAATTTTAACTTCACATTTTTAAATTTTGTTCCATTTGTTGTTATTTGTATTTAAATTGTGTTTGTTTGTTTTTGGTGTGTGTAATTTAAAATTAAAATCTGTAACCTAATAATGTGTCTGTGGATCCTAACAGTTGTGATTTACTTTATTTGTTGGACGGGAGGGGGAGATGGGTCTTAAGTGACTCAAATGAACCTGATCGTATTACTGAGTGACTCAGATTAAAGCGAGTTTATGAAAGGAACCGATCTAATAAGAATTTGACTCATCATTTGAACAGTATATGATCGTATCTACTGATGTTCTAGTTCATTGCAAGATTGATTCTTTCTTTAACAGTTATTAGGAAGCCCCGCAGTGAAGCAGGGCATCAAAAAATTGATTGAAACTCATAATGTTCCTCCCCACGGAAATCTTTAGTAAAAGGCGAAAGATTTAAACGAGATGAAGAGAAACAAGAGTATACAGATCAACCGCGTGAGAGCACGACCACAACATAAGCTATGTATTTCCACAATAGAGTAAGCTCCCACTTATTTCAGATTAGTTTCCAAAGTAACATATTATAATTAGTAAAAGTAGACATTACAATGCTTGCTTTAAAATCAACTCAGAAACATAAAAGTACGTTAAAAATAATGATTTATTTTTACTTTTTTTAACTTTTGCATTGCGGTGCATGATGGGAAACGCGATGTGGCCACGCCCACTTCTAAATCTTATCTGTCCTGGTTTAGCTGTAGTTCTGCGGTGACCGCTGTATTCTGTATTCTTCCATATAAACTCAAAACTCAAAGGAAGCTTTATTGGCATGACTAATAAGGACATTCGCATTGCCAAAGATCAGTTGCTGAGAAAAACAGAACAATAAGATAAAACAAATATATACAAAACAGGTGCAAAAAAATAAAGTAGAGTAAAATATTAATAAAAATAGTGCAAATTAGTGAAGGCATACCGAAGCTTTCTGAAGCACTGTATCACAAAAGGTTCATTACGCGAAGCTTCATAACACAGTGCACATTAGTGACATCTGGTGGCCAAAACCTCAAAGTGCTTTGTGTATCTAGTGGACAAGGGATCCTTTTATTTACAGCTTTTAAAACGACAGGTCCTTCTCAAAAAATTAGCATATTGTGATAAAGTTCATTATTTTCCATAATGTAATGATAAAAATTAAACTTTCATATATTTTTTATTCATTGCACACCAACTGAAATATTTCAGGTCTTTTATTGTTTTAATACTGATGATTTTGGCATACAGCTCATGAAAACCCAAAATCTCAAAAAATTAGCATATCATGAAAAGGTTCTCTAAACGAGCTATTAACCTAATCATCTGAATCAACGAATTAACTCTAAACACCTGCAAAAGATTCCTGAGGCTTTTAAAAACTCCCAGCCTGGTTCATTACTCAAAACTGCAATCATGGGTAAGACTGCCGACCTGACTGCTGTCCAGAAGGCCATCATTGACACCCTCAAGCAAGAGGGTAAGACACAGAAAGAAATTTCTGAACGAATAGGCTGTTCCCAGAGTGCTGTATCAAGGCACCTCAGTGGGAAGTCTGTGGGAAGGAAAAAGTGTGGCAGAAAACGCTGCACAACGAGAAGAGGTGACCGGACCCTGAGGAAGATTGTGGAGAAGGGCCGATTCCAGACCTTGGGGGACCTGCGGAAGCAGTGGACTGAGTCTGGAGTAGAAACATCCAGAGCCACCGTGCACAGGCGTGTGCAGGAAATGGGCTACAGGTGCCGCATTCCCCAGGTCAAGCCACTTTTGAACCAGAAACAGCAGCACTGGACTGTTGCTCAGTGGTCCAAAGTACTGTTTTCGGATTAAAGCAAATTTTGCATGTCATTCGGAAATCAAGGTGCCAGAGTCTGGAGGAAGACTGGGGAGAAGGAAATGCCAAAATGCCTGAAGTCCAGTGTCAAGTACCCACAGTCAGTGATGGTCTGGGGTGCCATGTCAGCTGCTGGTGTTGGTCCACTGTGTTTTATCAAGGGCAGGGTCAATGCAGCTAGCTATCAGGAGATTTTGGAGCACTTCATGCTTCCATCTGCTGAAAAGCTTTATGGAGATGAAGATTTCATTTTTCAGCACGACCTGGCACCTGCTCACAGTGCCAAAACCACTGGTGAATGGTTTACTGACCATGGTATTACTGTGCTCAATTGGCCTGCCAACTCTCCTGACCTGAACCCCATAGAGAATCTGTGGGATATTGTGAAGAGAAAGTTGAGAGACACAAGACCCAACACTCTGGATGAGCTTAAGGCCGCTATCGAAGCATCCTGGGCCTCCATAACACCTCAGCAGTGCCACAGGCTGATTGCCTCCATGCCACGCCGCATTGAAGCAGTCATTTCTGCAAAAGGATTCCCGACCAAGTATTGAGTGCATAACTGAACATAATTATTTGAAGGTTTACTTTTTTTGTATTAAAAACACTTTTCTTTTATTGGTCGGATGAAATATGCTAATTTTTTGAGATAGGAATTTTGGGTTTTCATGAGCTGTATGCCAAAATCATCAGTATTAAAACAATAAAAGACCTGAAATATTTCAGTTGGTGTGCAATGAATAAAAAATATATGAAAGTTTAATTTTTATCATTACATTATGGAAAATAATGAACTTTATCACAATATGCTAATTTTTTGAGAAGGACCTGTATGTTCCAGTGCATTAAAATACATGACATTTGATGTTTAAATAAAAGCAACTGATAAAACTAAATGGTTTGTTCTGCATGTCTTCAAAATGTCATTGCTGAAGTGTACACACGTTCATGGTTGGGCAGAATACTTTGATGGCTAAATAATGTAATGTATCATATTGCAAGACATTAAACTTATATATTAATATAGTATATAGTAATATATTCTGCGTCTTCGCCAGTACTTCAGCCGAGCCTTATGGACTCGCTATAAATAATTGCATTGACATGTATAGTCATCATGTCATGTGGATGGAAGTGTACAATACTAACAATACAAATCACGGGTTATGGTTTAACCACAGTGACCCGAGCTTCTCTGAACTGACAAGCCTACGACAGCTGCACACTCCGCCATAATATTTCCACTTTATTCTCATAATCATTTCGACTTTATTCTCATAATATTTTGACTTTAATCTCGAAATCGAAACTTATACGACTTTATTCTCGAAATCAAAACTTTAAAATATTTTTTTACAGTGGCCCTAATACGCAGTCGTATTAATATGATAATGCAAACTTGAGACTTGAAACTTCAGAACGGCCTCTTTTTTTCACTGGTTCCATTCTTACTCGCTATTTTTCTGTGTATTAGTAACTCTCTCTCTCTCTCTCTCTCTCTCTCTCGCTCTCTCGCAATTCAATTCAATTCAATTCAATTCAAGGAGCTTTATTAGCATGACTGAAGAAAGAATTTTAGGAAAGTATAAAATTAAAAATGAAACATAAAAATAGAATAAAAACAGATGTGCATATCAAACATTATGTCTGTGTGGGTCCATCAGGGCTGTTCTGTGTTTGGGTGAATCAGTCCGTGTCTCTCCAACTGTTGCAGGCAGATACGTACTGAGCTGCTACAGTGCTGCTCTTCTTCTCCTCTCCCAGCATGATGATCAGTTTTTGGCTGTTGATGAGGGAGCAGAATTTAGGGGTGACGTTTCTGAAATTTTTTGTATTACACCTCCCGTATGTCAGCGTATTTTGGACACTCAGTTAAGAAGTGCAGCTCAGTCTCTGTGGTGTTGGTGTTGCACTGTGTACACACTCTTTGTTCTGTGGGGAGCCAGGAGTTCTTGTAGCCCGTTTTGATGGCCAGTTTGTGAGCACAGAGTCTGTACTTAGTCAGTGTGGTTCTGTGTTTGATGTCAGTCACTGTACTCAGATAATCAGCTACCGTGTAGCTACAGTTCTTTTTGAAGTGCTATAATTAATGGTGATTGATTTCAGGGGAGGCTGGCTACATGTGTAGAGTATGTGTGTGTTTGTGTAGTTTTTGTGTAGTGTTTGTGTGTGTTTGTGTAGTTTTTGTGTGTGTTTGTGTAGAGTATGTGTGTGTTTGTGTAGTTTTTGTGTAGTGTTTGTGTGTGTTTGTGTAGTTTTTGTGTAGTGTCTGTGTGTGTTTGTGTAGAGCATGTGTGTGTCTGTGTGTGTTTGTGTAGAGTCTGTGTGTTTGTGTAGAGTATGTGTGTGTTTGTGTAGTTTTTGTGTAGTGTCTGTGTGTTTGTGTAGAGTATGTGTGTGTTTGTGTAGTGTTTGTGTAGTGTCTGTGTGTGTTTGTGTAGTGTCTGTGTGTGTTTGTGTGGTGTCTGTGTGTGTTTGTGTAGTCTGTGTGTGTTTGTGCAATGTGTGTTTGTGTAGTGTCTGTGTGTGTTTGTGCAATGTTTTTGTAGAGTCTGTGTGTTTGTGTAGAGTCTGTGTGTGTTTGTGTAGAGTCTGTGTGTGTTTGTGTAGAGTCTGTGTGTGTTTGTGTGGTGTCTGTGTGTGTTTGTGTAGTTTTTGTGTAGTGTCTGTGTGTGTTTGTGTAGTGTCTGTGTGTGTTTGTGTAGTGTCTGTGTGTGTTTGTGTGGTGTCTGTGTGTGTTTGTGTGGTGTCTGTGTGTGTTTGTGCAATGTGTGTTTGTGTAGTGTCTGTGTGTGTTTGTGCAATGTTTTTGTAGTCTGTTTGTGTAGTGTTTATGTGTGTTTGTGTAGTGTCTGTGTGTGTGTTTGTGTAGTGTTTGTGTAGTGTCTGTTTGTGTGTTTGTGTAGTGTTTGTGTAGTGTCTGTTTGTGTAGTGTCTGTGTGTGTTTGTGTAGAGTCTGTGTGTGTTTGTGTAGTGTCTGTGTGTGTTTGTGTAGAGTCTGTGTGTGTTTGTGTAGAGTCTGTGTGTGTTTGTGTAGTGTCTGTGTGTGTTTGTGTAGTGTTTGTGTAGTGTCTGTGTGTTTGTGTAGTGTCTGTGTGTGTTTGTGTAGTGTTTGTGTAATGTGTGTTTGTGTAGTGTCTGTGTGTGTTTGTGTAGTGTCTGTGTGTGTTTGTGTAGTGTTTGTGTAGTGTCTGTGTGTTTGTGTAGTGTCTGTGTGTGTTTGTGTAGTGTTTGTGTAATGTGTGTTTGTGTAGAGTCTGTGTGTGTTTGTGTAGAGTCTGTGTGTGTTTGTGTAGTGTTTGTGTAGTGTTTGTGTAGTGTCTGTGTGTGTTTGTGTAGTGTTTGTGTGTGTTTGTGTAGAGTCTGTGTGTGTTTGTGTAGAGTCTGTGTGTGTTTGTGTAGTGTCTGTGTGTTTGTGTAGTGTCTTTGTTTGTTTGTGTGGTGTCTGTGTGTGTTTGTGTAGAGTCTGTGTGTGTTTGTGTAGTGTTTGTGTAGAGTCTGTGTGTGTTTGTGTGGTGTCTGTATAGTGTTTGTGTAGTGTTTGTGTGTGTTTGTGTAGAATCTGTGTGTGTTTGTGTAGTGTCTGTGTGTGTAGAGTCTGTGTGTGTTTGTGTAGTGTCTGTGTGTGTTTGTGTGGTGTCTGTATAGTGTTTGTGTAGTGTTTGTGTAGAGTCTGTGTGTGTTTGTGTAGTGTCTGTGTGTGTAGAGTCTGTGTGTGTTTGTGTAGTGTCTGTGTGTGTTTGTGTGGTGTCTGTGTGTGTTTGTGTAGAGTCTGTGTGTGTTTGTGTAGTGTTTGTGTAGAGTCTGTGTGTGTTTGTGTGGTGTCTGTGTGTTTGTGTGTGTTGTGTGGTGTCTGTGTGTGTTTGTGTGGTGTCTGTGTGTGTGAGTGTGTAGTGTTTGTGTAGAGTCTGTGTGTGTTTGTGTAGTGTTTGTGTAGAGTCTGTGTGTGTTTGTGTGGTGTCTGTGTGTGTTTGTGTGTGTTGTGTGGTGTCTGTGTGTGTTTGTGTGGTGTCTGTGTGTGTGTAGTGTTTGTGTGTGTTCGTGTGGTGTCTGTGTGTGTTTGTGTGTGTGTGTTGTGTTTGTGTGTGTTGTGTGGTGTCTGTGTGTGTTTGTGTGGTGTCTGTGTTTGTGTGGTGTCTGTGTGTGTGAGTGTGTAGTGTTTGTGTGTGTTTGTGTAATGTCTGTGTGTGTTTGTGTGGTGTCTGTGTGTGTAGTGTTTGTGTGGTGTCTGTGTGTGTTTGTGTGTGAGTGTGTAGTGTCTGTGTGTGTTGTGTGGTGTCTGTGTGTGTTTGTGTGGTGTCTGTGTGTGTGTGTGTAGTGTTTGTGTGTGTTTGTGTGGTGTCTGTGTGTTTGTGTGTGTGTGTTGTGTTTGTGTGTGTTGTGTGGTGTCTGTGTGTGTTTGTGTAGAGTCTGTGTGTGTTTGTGTAGAGTCTGTGTGTGTTTGTGTAGAGTCTGTGTGTGTTTGTGTAGTGTCTGTGTGTTTGTGTAGTGTCTTTGTTTGTTTGTGTGGTGTCTGTGTGTGTTTGTGTAGAGTCTGTGTGTGTTTGTGTAGTGTTTGTGTAGAGTCTGTGTGTGTTTGTGTGGTGTCTGTATAGTGTTTGTGTAGTGTTTGTGTGTGTTTGTGTAGAATCTGTGTGTGTTTGTGTAGTGTCTGTGTGTGTAGAGTCTGTGTGTGTTTGTGTAGTGTCTGTGTGTGTTTGTGTGGTGTCTGTATAGTGTTTGTGTAGTGTTTGTGTAGAGTCTGTGTGTGTTTGTGTAGTGTCTGTGTGTGTAGAGTCTGTGTGTGTTTGTGTAGTGTCTGTGTGTGTTTGTGTGGTGTCTGTGTGTGTTTGTGTAGAGTCTGTGTGTGTTTGTGTAGTGTTTGTGTAGAGTCTGTGTGTGTTTGTGTGGTGTCTGTGTGTTTGTGTGTGTTGTGTGGTGTCTGTGTGTGTTTGTGTGGTGTCTGTGTGTGTGAGTGTGTAGTGTTTGTGTAGAGTCTGTGTGTGTTTGTGTAGTGTTTGTGTAGAGTCTGTGTGTGTTTGTGTGGTGTCTGTGTGTGTTTGTGTGTGTTGTGTGGTGTCTGTGTGTGTTTGTGTGGTGTGTGTGTGTAGTGTTTGTGTGTGTTCGTGTGGTGTCTGTGTGTGTTTGTGTGTGTGTGTTGTGTTTGTGTGTGTTGTGTGGTGTCTGTGTGTGTTTGTGTGGTGTCTGTGTTTGTGTGGTGTCTGTGTGTGTGAGTGTGTAGTGTTTGTGTGTGTTTGTGTAATGTCTGTGTGTGTTTGTGTGGTGTCTGTGTGTGTAGTGTTTGTGTGGTGTCTGTGTGTGTTTGTGTGTGAGTGTGTAGTGTCTGTGTGTGTTGTGTGGTGTCTGTGTGTGTTTGTGTGGTGTCTGTGTGTGTGTGTGTAGTGTTTGTGTGTGTTTGTGTGGTGTCTGTGTGTTTGTGTGTGTGTGTTGTGTTTGTGTGTGTTGTGTGGTGTCTGTGTGTGTCTGTGTGTGTGTGTGTAGTGTTAGTGTGTGTTTGTGTGGTGTTTGTGTGTGTGTGTGTGTGTTGTGTTTGTGTGTGTTGTGTGGTGTCTGTGTGTGTTTGTGTGGTGTCTGTGTGTGTGTGTGTGTGTGTGTAGTGTTTGTGTGTGTTTGTGTGGTGTTTGTGTGGTGTCTGTCTGTGTGTGTGTGTGTGTGTGTGTGTAGTGTTTGTGTGTGTTTGTGTGGTGTCTGTGTGTTTGTGTGTGTGTGTGTTGTGTTTGTGTGTGTTGTGTGGTGTCTGTGTGTGTTTGTGTGGTGTCTGTGTGTGTGTGTGTGTGTAGTGTTTGTGTGTGTTTGTGTGGTGTCTGTGTGTGTGTGTGTAGTGTTTGTGTGTGTTTGTGTGGTGTCTGTGTGTTTGTGTGGTGTCTGTGTGTGTGTGTGTAGTGTCTGTGTGTGTGTGTGTAGTGTTTGTGTGGTGTCTGTGTGTTTGTGTGATGTCTGTGTGTGTGTGTGTGTGTGTGTAGTGTCTGTGTGTGTGTGTGTGTAGTGTTTGTGTGGTGTCTGTGTCTGTGTGTGTGTGTGTAGTGTTTGTGTGTGTTTGTGTGGTGTTTGTGTGTGTGTGTGTAGTGTCTGTGTGTGTGTGTGTGTGTTGTGTTTGTGTGTGTTGTGTGGTGTCTGTGTGTGTTTGTGTGGTGTCTGTGTGTGTGTGTGTGTGTGTAGTGTTTGTGTGTGTTTGTGTGGTGTCTGTGTGTGTTGTGTTTGTGTGTGTTGTGTGGTGTCTGTGTGTGTTTGTGTGGTGTCTGTGTGTGTGTGTGTGTGTAGTGTTTGTGTGTGTTTGTGTGGTGTCTGTGTTTGTGTGTGTGTGTGTTGTGTTTGTGTGTGTTGTGTGGTGTCTGTGTGTGTTTGTGTGGTGTCTGTGTGTGTGTGTGTGTGTGTAGTGTTTGTGTGTGTTTGTGTGGTGTCTGTGTGTGTGTGTGTAGTGTTTGTGTGTGTTTGTGTGGTGTCTGTGTGTTTGTGTGGTGTCTGTGTGTGTGTGTGTAGTGTCTGTGTGTGTGTGTGTAGTGTTTGTGTGGTGTCTGTGTGTTTGTGTGGTGTCTGTGTGTGTTTGTGTGTGAGTGTGTAGTGTCTGTGTGTGTTGTGTGGTGTCTGTGTGTGTTTGTGTGGTGTCTGTGTGTGTAGTGTTTGTGTGGTGTCTGTGTGTTTGTGTGTGTGTGTTGTGTTTGTGTGTGTTGTGTGGTGTCTGTGTGTGTTTGTGTGGTGTCTGTGTGTGTGTGTGTGTGTAGTGTTTGTGTGTGTTTGTGTGGTGTTTGTGTGGTGTCTGTGTGTGTGTGTGTGTGTAGTGTTTGTGTGTGTTTGTGTGGTGTCTGTGTGTTTGTGTGGTGTCTGTGTGTGTGTGTGTGTGTAGTGTCTCTCTCTCGTCTCTCTCCCCTCGAAGCGCGCACCACGATTTGCTGCTTTTGAATCGATCCCTGAAGCAGTCACGTGGTTGTTTGCCGAAATGAAGCTTCGGGCATCAGTCACGTGATCATTGTAGACCGAATCAAGCATCGACACAGTGATTCGAAGTAACGCGTGTCGTTGTTTTGACACACGCCTCGAAGCTTCAGATTCAGGGGTGACATCACTAGTGCAAATAGTAACAATAAAAATGGTAACATTCACAGTAATGTGGTAAATAAAAATTTGTTATGTGTGTGTGTGTGTGTGTGACGTGGTGACCCACTGTCCCTCACCTGGTGGCTGGTGTGTGTAGAGTAGAGCTGGGCGGTTCCTGAATCACCCGGGTTAATGATTCGAATCTTTGTACTGAATCAGGAATCACGAGTCCGAAATCTCAGTTAACCCGGATCCTATGAGTCCTCTGACTGGCTGCTGTTAAGCACATAGGGCGAGTGAGCAGACTTACCAAAACACGGCAGACTCAGATGATTTGGCTGAACCGACTTCTCTCCAGTCTGTGAATCTAAGTAATAAGTTAAATTTTCCAATAAACAAGCAGTTAAACACACTGGCATTCGTTATGTGGCTGATTTTATGTACATGCTTTTATTATTATTATTATTATTATCAGTAGTAGTGGTATAGATTAGTAATGCAGCATAGTTTCTTGTAAGCAAAACAACAACAAAATATAGTTATATTATTATTAAAATGCAAATGCTTACAGGCTACTTTAGGACTGTACCACTTAAGGAGTATCATAGCCCCCATTGTAATTTATTGACTGCTTTTGGTGCCACTGTGGCTGCCTGACTGGGTGAGGTTACCATGGCAATTTGTTTGACCATCCCCCTTGAACCCTTGATCCATTAATATATCCATCTGATTATTAGGTGAGTCCACCCCCCTCTCCCCCATGATCAAGATTCCACTTTAAAAAAGTGTCAACTTGTCACTGACAAGAGACGTGTGAGGTGCCAAGAGAATTAAGAGAGAAGGATGTATTTACAGAAGATGAGTGGACGGAAGACAAGTGATATTTGGATGCATTTTCATGTAGTAAATCAATCGCAATCAAGATGTCAGTACAAGTGACTCAAGTGAACCGGATCACATTACTGAGTGACTCAGATTAACCCGAGTCCATAAAATGAACCGAATTTACCACCACTAGTGTAGAGTGCCGCTAGTGTGCAGCTCTCTCGGTGTTCCCCCAGTGGGTGGGGCAGTTTGTCGGGGTCTGGGAGGGAGTTGAAATTGGGGATGATGGTGTTAAATTTGGGAAGAATTGGGCCCGGATGTGGTGGTGTTTGGTACATTGGGTGAGGAAGTACTCTGTCTCTACTTTACTGAGAGTGCAGTTGTCACGCTTGGAGCCTCAGTGTGCTCTGAAACTCCTGTGTGCCACGCCCTCCTCTCCATGAGCACATTCAGTCTAGTTGGGGCTAATTAGCCCTGGCTGCCAGTATTTAAGAGAGGCTCTGGGCAAGGCTGGTTGGAGACTGTTCTTGGTGACTCTGTTTGGTTTGTGCCTCTGATACCTGAAGTTCTGTCTGAACTATTCTGCCTTGCTCTGTTCCGTCCCATCCGTTCTGTTCTGTTCTGTTCTGTTCTGTTCTGTTCTGTTCTGTTCTGTTCTGTTCTGTTCTGTTCTGTTCTGTTCTGTTCTGTTCTGTTCTGTTCTGTTCTGTTCTGTTCTGTTCTGTTCTGTTCATGTCTTATTTGTCAAATGTTCCTGTCTAGTTAGTTCATGTTCCTGTCTGTTTAGTTTATTTAGCCCTTTGTTCGTTAGCTCCCTGTATTAGCCCTAGCCCTTTGTTTGTTAGCTCTCTGTGTTAGCCTTTTGTTAATTAGCTTTAGTTCTGTTAGTCCCTATTCAGTCCTGTTTAGTTCCTGTTTAGCTTAGTCTTTGTATGTTTAGATAAGTTAGCATTTAGTTTAGTTCTGATTAGTCCGTTTGCCTGTTTAGCCCCGTTAGCCTGTTTAGCCCTATTAGCTTTGTTTTCCCTGTTAGTCCTGTATGTTTGTTTGTATTCCTTTGTTTTGTCTTTATTTTTAATATTAAATATAGTTTGTATCTTAAATCTCTGCGTGTGTCCGCCCCTCCTGTCCGTCATAGCCCTATATCCGTTACAGCAGTGCTGGCACAGCCTCTCCTCCCGGGGCAGCCAGGACTTATGTTACATTTAGGTCCTTAGGTTTTATACAGTTGGTGAGTGGGAAAACAACACTTTCTGAAACAGTCAAGTGTTCTAGCATACCGAATAGAAAAAGACTGCATGCTAGTGGTTCCTGTTGGCTGGCAAACCCCTTAAAGCTGTGATATTCAAATTTTGGTGCAAGTAGCACTGAAAGTATGAACGCTGCCTGGAAATCAGATCTTAAAAATGACTGCAGCCACTGAAATATAAAGTATATTTTTAAGGTGTACATATTTTATCTTTCTTAAAAACAATTGCCTTTAGAAAGCAATGAAGGTTTTCATGTTTTTTAACAAAACGAGTGTACTTGGTGTTGCATACAAATCCTGTAGACACGGCTTTACATACACCATATTTCACATGCACAGTCTTTTATGCTTTTGATATGTATTTATTTATTATGATTTTAACGTCATGTTTTACACACTTTTTTACATTATGACAGAACAGGTAGATACTCATTACACAAGATTCATCAACACAGTCAAACACTGTGTTTGTCAAACACAGTCATGGACAATTCACCTCACTTGCATGTCTTTGGTCTGTGGGAGGAAACCGGAGCTCCCGGAGGAAACCCACACAGACATGGGAAGAACATGCAAACTCCACACAGAAAGGACCCGGACTGCTCCACCTGGGAATCGAACCCTTCTTGCTGTGAAGCGACAGGGCCACCGTGCCGCCCCTCTGATACGGATTCAAGATCTCAAGCTCGACCACTTTTGCCTAAAAAAGTAAGTCACGGGCACTTAGGGTCACACTGGTCAAGTGCCGTTGTATTCCATTATGTCTGTGTGGGTCCATCAGGGCTGTTCTGTGTTTGGGTGAATCAGTCCGTGTCTCTCCAACTGTTGCAGGCAGATACGTACTGAGCTGCTACAGTGCTGCTCTTCTTCTCCTCTCCCAGCATGATGATCAGTTTTTGGCTGTTGATGAGGGAGCAGAATTTAGGGGTGACGTTTCTGAAATTTTTTGTATTACACCTCCCGTATGTCAGCGTATTTTGGACACTCAGTTAAGAAGTGCAGCTCAGTCTCTGTGGTGTTGGTGTTGCACTGTGTACACACTCTTTGTTCTGTGGGGAGCCAGGAGTTCTTGTAGCCCGTTTTGATGGCCAGTTTGTGAGCACAGAGTCTGTACTTAGTCAGTGTGGTTCTGTGTTTGATGTCAGTCACTGTACTCAGATAATCAGCTACCGTGTAGCTACAGTTCTTTTTGAAGTGCTATAATTAATGGTGATTGATTTCAGGGGAGGCTGGCTACATGTGTAGAGTATGTGTGTGTTTGTGTAGTTTTTGTGTAGTGTTTGTGTGTGTTTGTGTAGTTTTTGTGTGTGTTTGTGTAGAGTATGTGTGTGTTTGTGTAGTTTTTGTGTAGTGTTTGTGTGTGTTTGTGTAGTTTTTGTGTAGTGTCTGTGTGTGTTTGTGTAGAGCATGTGTGTGTCTGTGTGTGTTTGTGTAGAGTCTGTGTGTTTGTGTAGAGTATGTGTGTGTTTGTGTAGTTTTTGTGTAGTGTCTGTGTGTTTGTGTAGAGTATGTGTGTGTTTGTGTAGTGTTTGTGTAGTGTCTGTGTGTGTTTGTGTAGTGTCTGTGTGTGTTTGTGTGGTGTCTGTGTGTGTTTGTGTAGTCTGTGTGTGTTTGTGCAATGTGTGTTTGTGTAGTGTCTGTGTGTGTTTGTGCAATGTTTTTGTAGAGTCTGTGTGTTTGTGTAGAGTCTGTGTGTGTTTGTGTAGAGTCTGTGTGTGTTTGTGTAGAGTCTGTGTGTGTTTGTGTGGTGTCTGTGTGTGTTTGTGTAGTTTTTGTGTAGTGTCTGTGTGTGTTTGTGTAGTGTCTGTGTGTGTTTGTGTAGTGTCTGTGTGTGTTTGTGTGGTGTCTGTGTGTGTTTGTGTGGTGTCTGTGTGTGTTTGTGCAATGTGTGTTTGTGTAGTGTCTGTGTGTGTTTGTGCAATGTTTTTGTAGTCTGTTTGTGTAGTGTTTATGTGTGTTTGTGTAGTGTCTGTGTGTGTGTTTGTGTAGTGTTTGTGTAGTGTCTGTTTGTGTGTTTGTGTAGTGTTTGTGTAGTGTCTGTTTGTGTAGTGTCTGTGTGTGTTTGTGTAGAGTCTGTGTGTGTTTGTGTAGTGTCTGTGTGTGTTTGTGTAGAGTCTGTGTGTGTTTGTGTAGAGTCTGTGTGTGTTTGTGTAGTGTCTGTGTGTGTTTGTGTAGTGTTTGTGTAGTGTCTGTGTGTTTGTGTAGTGTCTGTGTGTGTTTGTGTAGTGTTTGTGTAATGTGTGTTTGTGTAGTGTCTGTGTGTGTTTGTGTAGTGTCTGTGTGTGTTTGTGTAGTGTTTGTGTAGTGTCTGTGTGTTTGTGTAGTGTCTGTGTGTGTTTGTGTAGTGTTTGTGTAATGTGTGTTTGTGTAGAGTCTGTGTGTGTTTGTGTAGAGTCTGTGTGTGTTTGTGTAGTGTTTGTGTAGTGTTTGTGTAGTGTCTGTGTGTGTTTGTGTAGTGTTTGTGTGTGTTTGTGTAGAGTCTGTGTGTGTTTGTGTAGAGTCTGTGTGTGTTTGTGTAGTGTCTGTGTGTTTGTGTAGTGTCTTTGTTTGTTTGTGTGGTGTCTGTGTGTGTTTGTGTAGAGTCTGTGTGTGTTTGTGTAGTGTTTGTGTAGAGTCTGTGTGTGTTTGTGTGGTGTCTGTATAGTGTTTGTGTAGTGTTTGTGTGTGTTTGTGTAGAATCTGTGTGTGTTTGTGTAGTGTCTGTGTGTGTAGAGTCTGTGTGTGTTTGTGTAGTGTCTGTGTGTGTTTGTGTGGTGTCTGTATAGTGTTTGTGTAGTGTTTGTGTAGAGTCTGTGTGTGTTTGTGTAGTGTCTGTGTGTGTAGAGTCTGTGTGTGTTTGTGTAGTGTCTGTGTGTGTTTGTGTGGTGTCTGTGTGTGTTTGTGTAGAGTCTGTGTGTGTTTGTGTAGTGTTTGTGTAGAGTCTGTGTGTGTTTGTGTGGTGTCTGTGTGTTTGTGTGTGTTGTGTGGTGTCTGTGTGTGTTTGTGTGGTGTCTGTGTGTGTGAGTGTGTAGTGTTTGTGTAGAGTCTGTGTGTGTTTGTGTAGTGTTTGTGTAGAGTCTGTGTGTGTTTGTGTGGTGTCTGTGTGTGTTTGTGTGTGTTGTGTGGTGTCTGTGTGTGTTTGTGTGGTGTCTGTGTGTGTGTAGTGTTTGTGTGTTCGTGTGGTGTCTGTGTGTGTTTGTGTGTGTGTGTTGTGTTTGTGTGTGTTGTGTGGTGTCTGTGTGTGTTTGTGTGGTGTCTGTGTTTGTGTGGTGTCTGTGTGTGTGAGTGTGTAGTGTTTGTGTGTGTTTGTGTAATGTCTGTGTGTGTTTGTGTGGTGTCTGTGTGTGTAGTGTTTGTGTGGTGTCTGTGTGTGTTTGTGTGTGAGTGTGTAGTGTCTGTGTGTGTTGTGTGGTGTCTGTGTGTGTTTGTGTGGTGTCTGTGTGTGTGTGTGTAGTGTTTGTGTGTGTTTGTGTGGTGTCTGTGTGTTTGTGTGTGTGTGTTGTGTTTGTGTGTGTTGTGTGGTGTCTGTGTGTGTTTGTGTAGAGTCTGTGTGTGTTTGTGTAGAGTCTGTGTGTGTTTGTGTAGAGTCTGTGTGTGTTTGTGTAGTGTCTGTGTGTTTGTGTAGTGTCTTTGTTTGTTTGTGTGGTGTCTGTGTGTGTTTGTGTAGAGTCTGTGTGTGTTTGTGTAGTGTTTGTGTAGAGTCTGTGTGTGTTTGTGTGGTGTCTGTATAGTGTTTGTGTAGTGTTTGTGTGTGTTTGTGTAGAATCTGTGTGTGTTTGTGTAGTGTCTGTGTGTGTAGAGTCTGTGTGTGTTTGTGTAGTGTCTGTGTGTGTTTGTGTGGTGTCTGTATAGTGTTTGTGTAGTGTTTGTGTAGAGTCTGTGTGTGTTTGTGTAGTGTCTGTGTGTGTAGAGTCTGTGTGTGTTTGTGTAGTGTCTGTGTGTGTTTGTGTGGTGTCTGTGTGTGTTTGTGTAGAGTCTGTGTGTGTTTGTGTAGTGTTTGTGTAGAGTCTGTGTGTGTTTGTGTGGTGTCTGTGTGTTTGTGTGTGTTGTGTGGTGTCTGTGTGTGTTTGTGTGGTGTCTGTGTGTGTGAGTGTGTAGTGTTTGTGTAGAGTCTGTGTGTGTTTGTGTAGTGTTTGTGTAGAGTCTGTGTGTGTTTGTGTGGTGTCTGTGTGTGTTTGTGTGTGTTGTGTGGTGTCTGTGTGTGTTTGTGTGGTGTGTGTGTGTAGTGTTTGTGTGTGTTCGTGTGGTGTCTGTGTGTGTTTGTGTGTGTGTGTTGTGTTTGTGTGTGTTGTGTGGTGTCTGTGTGTGTTTGTGTGGTGTCTGTGTTTGTGTGGTGTCTGTGTGTGTGAGTGTGTAGTGTTTGTGTGTGTTTGTGTAATGTCTGTGTGTGTTTGTGTGGTGTCTGTGTGTGTAGTGTTTGTGTGGTGTCTGTGTGTGTTTGTGTGTGAGTGTGTAGTGTCTGTGTGTGTTGTGTGGTGTCTGTGTGTGTTTGTGTGGTGTCTGTGTGTGTGTGTGTAGTGTTTGTGTGTGTTTGTGTGGTGTCTGTGTGTTTGTGTGTGTGTGTTGTGTTTGTGTGTGTTGTGTGGTGTCTGTGTGTGTCTGTGTGTGTGTGTGTAGTGTTAGTGTGTGTTTGTGTGGTGTTTGTGTGTGTGTGTGTGTGTTGTGTTTGTGTGTGTTGTGTGGTGTCTGTGTGTGTTTGTGTGGTGTCTGTGTGTGTGTGTGTGTGTGTGTAGTGTTTGTGTGTGTTTGTGTGGTGTTTGTGTGGTGTCTGTCTGTGTGTGTGTGTGTGTGTGTGTGTAGTGTTTGTGTGTGTTTGTGTGGTGTCTGTGTGTTTGTGTGTGTGTGTGTTGTGTTTGTGTGTGTTGTGTGGTGTCTGTGTGTGTTTGTGTGGTGTCTGTGTGTGTGTGTGTGTGTAGTGTTTGTGTGTGTTTGTGTGGTGTCTGTGTGTGTGTGTGTAGTGTTTGTGTGTGTTTGTGTGGTGTCTGTGTGTTTGTGTGGTGTCTGTGTGTGTGTGTGTAGTGTCTGTGTGTGTGTGTGTAGTGTTTGTGTGGTGTCTGTGTGTTTGTGTGATGTCTGTGTGTGTGTGTGTGTGTGTGTAGTGTCTGTGTGTGTGTGTGTGTAGTGTTTGTGTGGTGTCTGTGTCTGTGTGTGTGTGTGTAGTGTTTGTGTGTGTTTGTGTGGTGTTTGTGTGTGTGTGTGTAGTGTCTGTGTGTGTGTGTGTGTGTTGTGTTTGTGTGTGTTGTGTGGTGTCTGTGTGTGTTTGTGTGGTGTCTGTGTGTGTGTGTGTGTGTGTAGTGTTTGTGTGTGTTTGTGTGGTGTCTGTGTGTGTTGTGTTTGTGTGTGTTGTGTGGTGTCTGTGTGTGTTTGTGTGGTGTCTGTGTGTGTGTGTGTGTGTAGTGTTTGTGTGTGTTTGTGTGGTGTCTGTGTTTGTGTGTGTGTGTGTTGTGTTTGTGTGTGTTGTGTGGTGTCTGTGTGTGTTTGTGTGGTGTCTGTGTGTGTGTGTGTGTGTGTAGTGTTTGTGTGTGTTTGTGTGGTGTCTGTGTGTGTGTGTGTAGTGTTTGTGTGTGTTTGTGTGGTGTCTGTGTGTTTGTGTGGTGTCTGTGTGTGTGTGTGTAGTGTCTGTGTGTGTGTGTGTAGTGTTTGTGTGGTGTCTGTGTGTTTGTGTGGTGTCTGTGTGTGTTTGTGTGTGAGTGTGTAGTGTCTGTGTGTGTTGTGTGGTGTCTGTGTGTGTTTGTGTGGTGTCTGTGTGTGTAGTGTTTGTGTGGTGTCTGTGTGTTTGTGTGTGTGTGTTGTGTTTGTGTGTGTTGTGTGGTGTCTGTGTGTGTTTGTGTGGTGTCTGTGTGTGTGTGTGTGTGTAGTGTTTGTGTGTGTTTGTGTGGTGTTTGTGTGGTGTCTGTGTGTGTGTGTGTGTGTAGTGTTTGTGTGTGTTTGTGTGGTGTCTGTGTGTTTGTGTGGTGTCTGTGTGTGTGTGTGTGTGTAGTGTCTCTCTCTCGTCTCTCTCCCCTCGAAGCGCGCACCACGATTTGCTGCTTTTGAATCGATCCCTGAAGCAGTCACGTGGTTGTTTGCCGAAATGAAGCTTCGGGCATCAGTCACGTGATCATTGTAGACCGAATCAAGCATCGACACAGTGATTCGAAGTAACGCGTGTCGTTGTTTTGACACACGCCTCGAAGCTTCAGATTCAGGGGTGACATCACTAGTGCAAATAGTAACAATAAAAATGGTAACATTCACAGTAATGTGGTAAATAAAAATTTGTTATGTGTGTGTGTGTGTGTGTGACGTGGTGACCCACTGTCCCTCACCTGGTGGCTGGTGTGTGTAGAGTAGAGCTGGGCGGTTCCTGAATCACCCGGGTTAATGATTCGAATCTTTGTACTGAATCAGGAATCACGAGTCCGAAATCTCAGTTAACCCGGATCCTATGAGTCCTCTGACTGGCTGCTGTTAAGCACATAGGGCGAGTGAGCAGACTTACCAAAACACGGCAGACTCAGATGATTTGGCTGAACCGACTTCTCTCCAGTCTGTGAATCTAAGTAATAAGTTAAATTTTCCAATAAACAAGCAGTTAAACACACTGGCATTCGTTATGTGGCTGATTTTATGTACATGCTTTTATTATTATTATTATTATTATCAGTAGTAGTGGTATAGATTAGTAATGCAGCATAGTTTCTTGTAAGCAAAACAACAACAAAATATAGTTATATTATTATTAAAATGCAAATGCTTACAGGCTACTTTAGGACTGTACCACTTAAGGAGTATCATAGCCCCCATTGTAATTTATTGACTGCTTTTGGTGCCACTGTGGCTGCCTGACTGGGTGAGGTTACCATGGCAATTTGTTTGACCATCCCCCTTGAACCCTTGATCCATTAATATATCCATCTGATTATTAGGTGAGTCCACCCCCCTCTCCCCCATGATCAAGATTCCACTTTAAAAAAGTGTCAACTTGTCACTGACAAGAGACGTGTGAGGTGCCAAGAGAATTAAGAGAGAAGGATGTATTTACAGAAGATGAGTGGACGGAAGACAAGTGATATTTGGATGCATTTTCATGTAGTAAATCAATCGCAATCAAGATGTCAGTACAAGTGACTCAAGTGAACCGGATCACATTACTGAGTGACTCAGATTAACCCGAGTCCATAAAATGAACCGAATTTACCACCACTAGTGTAGAGTGCCGCTAGTGTGCAGCTCTCTCGGTGTTCCCCCAGTGGGTGGGGCAGTTTGTCGGGGTCTGGGAGGGAGTTGAAATTGGGGATGATGGTGTTAAATTTGGGAAGAATTGGGCCCGGATGTGGTGGTGTTTGGTACATTGGGTGAGGAAGTACTCTGTCTCTACTTTACTGAGAGTGCAGTTGTCACGCTTGGAGCCTCAGTGTGCTCTGAAACTCCTGTGTGCCACGCCCTCCTCTCCATGAGCACATTCAGTCTAGTTGGGGCTAATTAGCCCTGGCTGCCAGTATTTAAGAGAGGCTCTGGGCAAGGCTGGTTGGAGACTGTTCTTGGTGACTCTGTTTGGTTTGTGCCTCTGATACCTGAAGTTCTGTCTGAACTATTCTGCCTTGCTCTGTTCCGTCCCATCCGTTCTGTTCTGTTCTGTTCTGTTCTGTTCTGTTCTGTTCTGTTCTGTTCTGTTCTGTTCTGTTCTGTTCTGTTCTGT
Source organism: Trichomycterus rosablanca (assembly GCF_030014385.1). Taxonomy (NCBI): domain Eukaryota; kingdom Metazoa; phylum Chordata; class Actinopteri; order Siluriformes; family Trichomycteridae; genus Trichomycterus; species Trichomycterus rosablanca. The sequence continues at coordinate 25,132,913 of NC_085996.1, forward strand.
TCTGTTCTGTTCTGTTCTGTTCTGTTCATGTCTTATTTGTCAAATGTTCCTGTCTAGTTAGTTCATGTTCCTGTCTGTTTAGTTTATTTAGCCCTTTGTTCGTTAGCTCCCTGTATTAGCCCTAGCCCTTTGTTTGTTAGCTCTCTGTGTTAGCCTTTTGTTAATTAGCTTTAGTTCTGTTAGTCCCTATTCAGTCCTGTTTAGTTCCTGTTTAGCTTAGTCTTTGTATGTTTAGATAAGTTAGCATTTAGTTTAGTTCTGATTAGTCCGTTTGCCTGTTTAGCCCCGTTAGCCTGTTTAGCCCTATTAGCTTTGTTTTCCCTGTTAGTCCTGTATGTTTGTTTGTATTCCTTTGTTTTGTCTTTATTTTTAATATTAAATATAGTTTGTATCTTAAATCTCTGCGTGTGTCCGCCCCTCCTGTCCGTCATAGCCCTATATCCGTTACAGCAGTGCTGGCACAGCCTCTCCTCCCGGGGCAGCCAGGACTTATGTTACATTTAGGTCCTTAGGTTTTATACAGTTGGTGAGTGGGAAAACAACACTTTCTGAAACAGTCAAGTGTTCTAGCATACCGAATAGAAAAAGACTGCATGCTAGTGGTTCCTGTTGGCTGGCAAACCCCTTAAAGCTGTGATATTCAAATTTTGGTGCAAGTAGCACTGAAAGTATGAACGCTGCCTGGAAATCAGATCTTAAAAATGACTGCAGCCACTGAAATATAAAGTATATTTTTAAGGTGTACATATTTTATCTTTCTTAAAAACAATTGCCTTTAGAAAGCAATGAAGGTTTTCATGTTTTTTAACAAAACGAGTGTACTTGGTGTTGCATACAAATCCTGTAGACACGGCTTTACATACACCATATTTCACATGCACAGTCTTTTATGCTTTTGATATGTATTTATTTATTATGATTTTAACGTCATGTTTTACACACTTTTTTACATTATGACAGAACAGGTAGATACTCATTACACAAGATTCATCAACACAGTCAAACACTGTGTTTGTCAAACACAGTCATGGACAATTCACCTCACTTGCATGTCTTTGGTCTGTGGGAGGAAACCGGAGCTCCCGGAGGAAACCCACACAGACATGGGAAGAACATGCAAACTCCACACAGAAAGGACCCGGACTGCTCCACCTGGGAATCGAACCCTTCTTGCTGTGAAGCGACAGGGCCACCGTGCCGCCCCTCTGATACGGATTCAAGATCTCAAGCTCGACCACTTTTGCCTAAAAAAGTAAGTCACGGGCACTTAGGGTCACACTGGTCAAGTGCCGTTGTATTCCAACTATGTCCTGAAGCTTTTACCCAATCAGAGACATGTTTCACCCTTTAGATTTTATTTATTTTTAGTTATCTCAGTTTTCACTCATTTCAATGAATAATTTCCTTCCCTTTGGTGCCCTGTTTAGGGTCAATTCCTGCCTCGCACCCAGTGTTTGTGGGAAAACCAGGTCCATTGCAAATCTGACTAGGATTTAAATGGTGGTTAAAACTCAAAATAAAAACAAATAAAAGTAAACAAGAAATGCTTTACTTTGTGTGTTTTTTAAATAGCAAATCATTGTTGGTGTTGTCTAAATGTAATTTTTCTTGTGAATGCAAATAATGTCTGCCTCCAAACTGATTGAAACAATAAAGCCAATGCATAACCACACTTTAGAAATGTTTGATTAGAATATGATTGTGGCAAGCCAATCAGGGTGTTGAGCTGAGTAATTCAATGATTGTTCTGTAGACATGTTGATTTAAAGCACATGACACCCTGACTTGTCACAATGCTACTGCTTAACACTCATATCTGCTCATTTGAATGGTGACTTTTTATAGACACAATGAAATATCTGTCACAACAGACTAGCAAGTTGTGTTAAATCTTGCAATATAAATGTGATAATACTATTGCCTGCCTGACTATGCCCCTGCAAGATCCATAAAGACATAGTTTGATGTGTTTGGTGTGGGGGAACATACAGTAAATTCTTAAGGTTATCTTAAGTGTCACTAAAGTGTGTTTTGCATACCATCATTGGTATTCGTATCACAGTTTGGGAACTGGTTTTAACAGAAATACATCAAGCAAATGTATTAATTTATTTTTCAATTACACATGTATTTTATGTAATTAAGCATTGTTTTGGCTCAACTTATCTTGATTGCAAAAACTGAGCCTTTAGTGGATCCTTATTCAAAACCGTATCATGATAACCTCATGTGTTACCAGTTCACCTGCTTCTTGGAAAATGTTTCAAAAACTGAATGTTCTATAAACTTTTCATTCTTATTTTGTGTGTTGCAGGCATTAAATTTAAAGTTTTTTTTTATTTCAGATCAGTAAAAACATTTTTAAAAAGTATTTTGTTGATTAAAAAAAGGTTCAAGAAAAATAACATCACAGATTCTTGTTTTTGTTGCATTTTACAAAATGTCCCAACTTTTTTTGAAAATGGAGTTTACAATGTACAGTGTACAATATGCAATATCTTCATCAAATACTCATAAATGTACTGAGATTCATATAGAATGATGACTTTATGAATCTGGAATACCAAACAGTCAGACATTCATTATATAGGGCAGTTGTAGCCTAGCGGTTAAGGTACTGGACTAGTAATCAGAAGGTCACTGGTTCAAGCCCCACCACTGCCATGTTGCAGCTGTTGGGCCCTTGACCAAACCCTCAATTGCTCACACTGTATACTGTCACTACTGTAAGTCGCTTTGGATAAAGGTGTCTGCTAAATGCCGAAAATGTAAATGTATATGGACAAAGTATTGGGACACACCTCTCAATCACTTAATTGAGGTGTTTTATTTAGTTCCACTGCCACTTGTGAAGCTACCAGAAGCACAGCAGAAGGATCTTAGTGAAATGTAGCTTTAGTTCTTCTTTTATTCCCTGCATGATAACTTGACTAATATTTCACTACACCTGCTGACATATGGGCAGGTTTAATGTGAATTTTTAATGTGCATATTTGTTTAATTTATGTTTACAATACTTACTTTGCGTAATTAGCGTTGTTCATTGCGTTACTTGCATATATTGTGCAACGTGTGCAAGTTAAGTAATTTACCAACAGGCAGGTGCTGAGAAAGTGAAGAAGTAGCAGAGCCAAGGCTATCTGTTAACAAAATGGTACAAAAAATATAAAACAAAATCAGTGATGTAAAAACGTATAAACAGGCGGTATATAAATTCTGAACAGTTTTAGTTTCTCAGTCACTCCCGGAGACTTACTATTCTTTTGCTTTGAAATGCTTTAATATACTAATTACCCTTTCTGTTGCTACAATTGTGGCATTGAATTATTTTAATTGTTAATTTTATTGAAGCTAAGGTGGTAATTTAATGTACTCAGAGTACGTACGCAAATTATTTCCTTATTTCAAGATTACACTTTCTTATTTGCATGAAATGCAACTTACTTAATTAAAAAGGAAAAGTATTAACCAGTTTATTGTGTTCATCAATGCTATTTCTTTGGCACTTGGATGGCCCAGTGGTCTATTACACTAGCTCATCATCCAGGTTTAAATCTCAGCTGGGGCGGCGCTATCATCTTAGTGGGTAGCACTCTTGCCACATCAAGAAGGTCCAGGTGGTGCAGTCCAGGTCCTTTCTGTGTGGGTTTTCTCTGGAAGCTCCGGTTTCCTCCCACAGTCGAAACACATGCAAGTGAGGTGAATTGGAGATACAAACATTGTCCATAACTGTCCATGACATTAAACTTGTGAACTGATGAATCTTGTGTAACGAGTAACAAACTGTTCTGTCATGAATGTAACCAAAGTGTGTTAAACATGACGTTAAAATCCTAATAAATAAATAATAAATAATTAATCTCAGCTGTGCTATCGACCATCTGGGCATTTACACATGATTGATTGATGTCTGATGAAGTGACACGGTGGCACTGTAGGTAGTATGTGTGTGTGTGTTTTCTCTCTGTCTATTCTATTCAGCAGTATTTCTGAAGAGAATATTGCACAACGATTGCTGGAAAGTTACTACATACAGTAACGTTAACAACACCATTGTTCCAACTCCTGAAATTGTTTCATTTCGACTTTTTTAATACAGTAGGCTACGGTACGAACAGTCCTTGCAGGTATATACAGTGTATCACAAAAGTGAGTACACCCCTCAAATTTCTGCAAATATTTCATTATATCTTTTCATGGGACAACACTATAGACATGAAACTTGGATATAACTTAGAGTAGTCAGTGTACAACTTGTATAGCAGTGTAGATTTACTGTCTTCTGAAAATAACTCAACACACAGCCATTAATGTCTAAATAGCTGGCAACATAAGTGAGTACACCCCACAGTGAACATGTCCAAATTGTGCCCAAATGTGTCGTTGTCCCTCCCTGGTGTCATGTGTCAAGGTCCCAGGTGTAAATGGGGAGCAGGGCTGTTAAATTTGGTGTTTTGGGTACAATTCTCTCATACTGGCCACTGGATATGCAACATGGCACCTCATGGCAAAGAACTCTCTGAGGTTGTGAGAAATAGAATTGTTGCTCTCCACAAAGATGGCCTGGGCTATAAGAAGATTGTTAACACCCTGAAACTGAGCTACAGCATGGTGGCCAAGGTCATACAGCGGTTTTCCAGGACGGGTTCCACTCGGAACAGGCTTCGCCAGGGTCGACCAAAGAAGTCGAGTCCACGTGTTCGGCGTCATATCCAGAGGTTGGCTTTAAAAAATAGACACATGAGTGCTGCCAGCATTGCTGCAGAGGTTGAAGACGTGGGAGGTCAGCCTGTCAGTGCTTAGACCATACGCCGCACACTGCATCAACTCGGTCTGCATGGTCGTCATCCCAGAAGGAAGCTGACGCACAAGAAAGTCCGCAAACAGTTTGCTGAAGACAAGCAGTCCAAGAACATGGATTACTGGAATGCCCTGTGGTCTGACGAGACCAAGATAAACTTGTTTGGCTCAGATGGTGTCCAGCATGTGTGGCGGCGCCCTGGTGAGAAGTACCAAGACAACTGTATCTTGCCTACAGTCAAGCATGGTGGTGGTAGCATCATGGTCTTGGGCTGCATGAGTGTTGCTGGCACTGGGGAGCTGCAGTTCATTGAGGGAAACATGAATTCCAACATGTACTGTGACATTCTGAAACAGAGCATGATCCCCTCCCTTCGAAAACTGGGCCTCATGGCAGTTTTCCAACAGGATAACGACCCCAAACACAACCTCCAAGATGACAACTGCCTTGCTGAGGAAGCTAAAGGTAAAGGTGATGGACTAAACCCAATTGAGCACCTGTGGCGCATCCTCAAGTGGAAGGTGGAGGAGTTCAAGGTGTCTAACATCCACCAGCTCCGTGATGTCATCATGGAGGAGTGGAAGAGGATTCCAGTAGCAACCTGTGCAGCTCTGGTGAATTCCATGCCCAGGAGGGTTAAGGCAGTGCTGGATAATAATGGTGGTCACACAAAATATTGACACTTTGGGCACAATTTGGACATGTTCACTGTGGGGTGTACTCACTTATGTTGCCAGCCATTTAGACATTAATGGCTGTGTGTTGAGTTATTTTCAGAAGACAGTAAATCTACACTGCTATACAAGTTGTACACTGACTACTCTAAGTTATATCCAAGTTTTATTTCTATAGTGTTGTCCCATGAAAAGATATAATGAAATATTTGCAGAAATGTGAGGGGTGTACTCACTTTTGTGATACACTGTATATATATAAATGCACTAATCAGCCATAGCATTAAAACCACCTCCTTGTTTCTACACTCACTTACCAAGTAGAAGCATTTTGTGGTTCTACAATTACTGACTGTAGTCCATCTATTTCTCTACATACCTTTTTAGTTCTTTAATGGTCAGGACCCCCACAGGACCACTACAGAGTGGTGGATGATTCTCAGCACTGCAGTGACACTACCATGGTGGTGGTGTGTTAGTGTGTGTTGTGCTGGTATAAGTGGATAAGACACAGCAATGCTACTGTGTCCACTCACTGTCCACTCTATTAGACACTCCTACCTAGCTGGTCCACCTTGTAGATGTAAAGTCAGAGACAATCGCTCATCTATTGCTGCTGTTCGAGTTGGTCATCTTCGAGACCTTCATCAGCTGTCACAGGACACTGCCCACGGGGCACTGTTGGCTGGATATATTTTTGGTTGGTGGACTATTCTCAGTCCAGCAGTGACACAGGTGTTTAAAAACTCCATCAGCGCTGCTGTGTCTTATCCACTCATACCAGCACAACACACACTAACACACCACCACCATGTCAGTGTCACTGCAGTGCTGAGAATGATCCACCACCCAAATAATACCTGCTCTGTAGTGGTCCTGGGAGAGTCCTGACCATTGAAGAACTGCATGAAAGGGGGCTGACAAAGAATGCAGAGAAACAGATGGACTACAGTCAGTAATTGTAGAACTACAAAGTGCTTCTATATGGTAAGTGGAGCAATGCGTGTAGAAACAAGGAGGTGGTTTTAATGTTATGGCTGATCAGTATATGCAAGTATGAATTCTGTAAATCTGAATTTATAAAAGCATTTTGGTTTTGTGAATATAATATTTAGCTAGTAATATAATTAGGTTAATTATATATGATTCAATTGGCTGAAAGAGAGGGTTATATACAAATATATACAAAATACAGTACAGTATATTAGGTGTAGATATACTGTATATGTGTCAGTATCCCGCGTACGTTTGGTGACGCCCCTTCACTACGTAATGACGTCAGGGGCTCGTGGATTGGCGCTGTGCCTCTTTGAGTGCGCGACAGGCCGCGGCGGCGGAACAGAGTAGAGTGGGGCCTCTCTCTCTCTCTATACTGAAGAAGACCCGTTTCACACTACACAGTGTGGGCAAAAGGAAAGAACTGCACGTAAATCCGGTACCGGTCCGGTGCATTCTCTCATTATACCGGTCGCGTTAAGCGAGAGAAGAGGCAACTGCCTCGTTTACTGAAGAGGTTATGTGTTGTATAGCTAATGTTAAAGCTAACCAGTGTGTAGCATAGCGTAGTGGGCTTTTGTAATCCACACATTGAGTGCGGAGCAGCACACTCACACATACTCGCTCTGAAATCTCCAAAGCGGCCTTTTTATTCACAGACGGGACCGGCGGAAAGAGGTAGGTCTGATAAAAGTGTGTGTTCAACATGTGTGCGGTTTATTGGAATGATGTGAATATTGGCTAAAGCGTATGAGTGAGCATGCGGCTGTTAGCCTTGTGGGTAAAGCTAGCTAGCAAGCAGGCTAATGTAGCTCCAAGCAACTGTGCCGGAGAGAGCCGAGTCCAGCTAATGGTGGTACCCTGGGGGATCAAATTGTGCTTTAATGAGTGAAAATAGACCACAAGGTTTGTTTTGCTGTTTATAATGTAATATGGTCCGGTACATCACGTTTGGGTTGGATGGTTTAAGCAGGGGCAGATTTGGGGATAACTTGGTGAAATGGGGACCAGAGGCCGCTATCATCCACCCTCAATCGAGGATATGCTAGCAGCATTTTCCCAGTTGGCATTAAAGCATCGCATTCACCCTGGGTACCTCGTGATGGAAATGTAAAACGAAAGCAAGCAAAACCTACAGAATGCGTTGTTTTTTTATCATATGCTTCTATGTCGTTGTTAAGACTTAAATATTTATAAAGATAAGTCAGTGAAAAAACCTGTTATTTCTTAACCTTTTTAATCCTGTGAAATAATTATCTTCACGGTGTTCCGTACACTTATACACTACACACTTCTTCGCTCTCACCCATTTGATGCTAAACCAGTTGTCGCACACTGGAGAAACCATAATGCATTTAAATCCTGATGTAGATTAATGTATGGAACACGGTTTGCTCAGACACGAAACTGTACAACGTGGAAATGCAATCACTGCAATGTAAGGTAACGGTGCTCCATACATTTTGAACAGATTCCATTCACATCAGATTGTGATGCAGCAGCAGAACTGAATGGTCTATAAGCCAAGTTGGGGTCTTGGTGGTCTTTTAAATCTGAAATCGTATCAGTTTACAGGCCTTTATTAGGTCCTGGATTCGAGAAAACCCACCAACATGTGAAACCTGCCAAACAATTACAACTATAAAACACATTTTGATAGAATGCCCTAAATACACAAAGGAAAGACAACAAGTGCACATGCCTGAAACCATAAAAGAAATCCTTACACAAGACAACACAAGAACGGTATTAACATACCTCGCAATTATAAAAATGAAAATATAAAATGGACCAAATGATAGACAGATATATAATACCCAGTTCCTGCCATTAAATGACACACATGTGTTTAACATTGTGTAAAAATCCCCCAAAAATAAATAAATTAGGTCCTGGGTTCGATCCCTAGGTGGGGCGGTCTGGGTCTTTTCTGTGTGGAGTTTGCATGTTCTCCCCATTTCTGTGTGGGTTACCTCCGGTAGCTTCGGTTTCCTCCCACAGTCCGAAGACATGCAGGTGAGGTTAATTGGAAATACCATGATAAAATTTTCCATGACTGTGTTTGACATTAACCTTGTGAACTGATGAATCGTGTAATAGTAACTACCGTTTGTCCTGTATGTAATCAAAAAGTGTAAAACAAGATGTTAAAATCCTAATAAATAAACAAATCCAGGCTTTCATTTAAAGTCAATCCAATGTGGCGATTTGCTGTACAACAAAACAATTGTATTAAGTTATTAAGGGTGAACAGAACATGACATTGCCATAAATGCATTGCATTTGACCTTTGGCAAAGGAATAGGATATGAAAAAATATGGTGGCATGACTCCCTGGGTGGCCTCTATACTCCCAGTATCACTGGTAATGTTAACTGCCTTGCATATGATTTCAAAAAGCCTGTATGTTTCTAACAATTACTGTCCGATGCCACTTATATTTTATTTATTTGTATTAGTGTTATAAAATGAGGCATTAGCAACATGTTCAGATCCACAAAACACGTTTAATCGCCTGGATATAATCTTAAATGACATTAAATAATCAAGTCATCACTACTAAATCTTGGGTTTTAATCCTTGTGGTGCTATCAGCCATGTCAGGCTCTCAACATAGAGATTAGATCAATGAAGTGTAGTTATATAAATTATGCATCCGGTTTGTTAGTATCATTATTTTTTCCCCAATAATGTTCTTTGCAAATTATTGCAATATCATACTTTAACTGGTGACTTTTTTGCAGCCTTTGAGCAAAAGCAATTTATTTGAAACTGTAGATTGAAAAAAACAGTCAGCTCAGTTGAACCAAAGTCTGATGAGGGAAAAAAGACTCATGCTGCAAACATGAGAATTTGTAGTTCCCAAAACCAAAAATTGGAGACCCATTTAAAATAACTAAGTTAAAAATTTTAAGTGAGTGGATCTGTATATTATTTGTAGACTTTCCCATGCGATAAGCTGTAGAAATTGTCTCACATTGGCGGAGGACCTTAGCCACATTGCTGCTTGTCCTGTCTAAACAAATCAAGGCTTGCTTTCACAAAACAACACAATAGAAAATTCCACTTTTAGGGTACACATTAGTACTTGCCTGTCTCTTTGTTCTGTGCATCTCTTGTGCATCCTTGTATGTTTGGGGTGTGGTTTTGAAGACAACTTCACAAGGAGGAGCATTTTTTTTAAAGGTCAGAATTGTTGACCTCTGAAGTCACAGGCAGTCTCTTTCATACATTGCAATATTAATACTGCATCATATTGTGCAAGACTTTATTTGATTGTGTAAAGCTAAAATAACTAAAGTAGATTAATAGCACTTTGACTTGCAGTTTGACTTTCACATGAGTATTTTCAACCCCTAAAATCATTGTCCTACCTGTCTGCTTAATGTCTCCTAAATCCATTGTAAAATGTTTAATTAAATTAAATGTTAACACATATTGGGTGTGTTCGAAAATCTAGGGAGCTGCCTTGCTGTCTTACTGTCTACATAGGCAGCTGCCTTAGTAGAGAGGATTCTAATAAGTCAATGACTTATAAGGCAGGTTATTCGAACGCACTACTTAGACAGCGATTCCATCGGGTTTAGCATTTCGCGTTTAGCATCTTGCCATTAAAACCAATGGATGAGGTAGCACAGCACGCTAACGTCAATATAACATCTTCCTTCATGTACCGATAACGGTTAAATTTCCTGACAAGCCCGAACTTGCAAATAAAAACACTCGGTACAAGTTTATACAAGTTAAAAATCAGTAATATTTTATTTACGTTTGAAAATAACTCCATTCGTTTCTCTGCCCCGTCAGCCATGTTTATTTTTCTGTAAGAGACGAGCGCCCGACCCGCAATGAATTCTGGGATTGCCTTGATCACTAAGGCAGCGTCGGATGCTCACTTGTTCTTGAGCCAAAATAACATTGAAATATGAAGATACCTCAGAAGTGAGGATTTTAAGGCATTTAGGATTTCGAACAGCCTCCTTCTCGGGAGCGCACACAGGATGACGTAAAATGCTGCCTATGTAGACAGCACACTAGCTTTTCGAACACACCCATTGACACAAATATTGACCTTTACATACATACATGTATACATTGTCTAATTATACTATTGCTACTATATTTATTCATACCCATATCTGACTTTCTATTTTATATTTATACGTATAAACCTTACTTAAATGTTGTGTATTTATTTGTATAGGTTTTTTTTCTTGTTCTTTTTGTTCAACTACTTAAGGCCAAGAATTTTCCTCTGGATATCCATCCATCCATCCATCCATCCATCCTCATATCTATATATCCATCCATCCATTCTTATATCCATCCATCCATCCTCATATCCATCCATCCATCCAAATATCCATCCATCCATTCTCATATCTATCCATCCATCCAAATATCCATCCATCCTCATATCCATCCAAATATCCATCCATCCTCATATCCATCCATCTATGACAGCTTTGATGCTACATGGTTACAATTGTTTAAGAAGTGCTGGCTGACTTATTGAAATATTGAAAAAATTGAATGGACTGTGTAATGAAAGTTTTCTTAAAAATCCTAATTATAGGTACTTGTGCATCAAACAGAACAAGTTAAATTATGCTAGCAGATAGCAAATATTGGCTATAACAGAGGTAAATGTCTCGAATGCAGTATCTCTATCTTACAGAGATACATCAGCTGATCAGCATTGCAATTCTAAGTGGTATGTCAATCTCATCTGTATTCATAGCTGTAATTGCCAGAGTCAGGAGGGTTTTAGATTAACATTACATCACCAGAAGGAAGAAACATCTATTTAATTTTTACCTTTTACACAATTCAGAAAAGACACATGTGATCTTGCATTTATCTCGTTATGCCTGAGTAAGTACTACAATTGACTGCATTGTTTTTATCGGATCCTACTTATTGGAATCGTAAACCAAAAGATAAACATCATGTTGCATGCCCTCTGGCCAGTGTCTTTGGTCTAAAGTGCAGCTATATTATAAAAAAACCATGCTCAATCTAGAAAAGAGCTATTGACTTTGGTTTGTCCCCTAAGGGAACTAACTCAATATGGACAATTGCTTGAATCCTCATTCAGGGATATATTGGCACTCATTTGTGATTGGCTTTTAGAGTAGCAGGTAGAGATGGATGGTAACCATTAATTAACAATTATAAAATGTCTCATTAAATGAGACATGATTATCATGTCTTTGCTTTATTTAATATAAAAGTGCAAAGTTGAACTGTGGTAATGTAAAAGAGTAAGATGAACATAAACACCATAACCAGAAACTGTTCAGCATTTAGAATGTACCTTTCAAACAGAACAGTTTAATACAAGTGCTCACTACACATGCTAATCGAATAATAGAAATGCAGTCGTTATCTTAAAGCTTTAGACAACATTAGTGCAGCTGACAATAGAAACTCCCAATGCAGCTTAAAACAGAGCTGGTGCCTGTGCACAGAAGGTGGGTCGGGGGTGTTTCAAATTGACGTTCTTACTCTATAGGTCAATAAATTGCTTACTTAAATACTCAAGCATTAACTGTTAAATTTAAATGGCATTGTGAACTCAGCAACCAGAACTCTTTTATTGTTTTAATGTGTCATCTCAATAGATAGATCATTTCATTGCACTAAAAGGACAATGGGTATAAGAAGGTGCTTGACCTTTAACATTCCTAAAGACACCACTGGCAGTATTGCCATCCAAAGGCTTTAGCAATCTCATCAGGACAATGACGAAAACCCACATGACTTACATGATAAACTGTGAAGGCTGGGGCAAATGGGTCAGTGGTAACTTGCCTGACTCCACAACTTTTGCTACTCTTGACCAAGAGGCTCAGAAAGGGTTGCCTGGAAAATGCCAGAAAGGCCTGCAGATAGGCCTGTGTTCTGGGGGACAGTTCTATGAAGTGTCAATAAAACTGAGATGTATGGCACATGAAAGGTGACCAGAGGAATTCTTACCACAGTCAAGCAAGGAGGTGGGTCAGTGATGGGATGTTTTTTTTTTTTTTGCTGCAGTAACTGGTAGTCTTGATTGCATCATGTATTTACAAATATATCAAGGTATTGTGAGGAGGAACGTTTTGTGGTAAAATCGAACCTTGGTGATCACTTCCAAGTCAAACAAATCCTGGATAAGGAATCAGTCCTTGAATATCCTGGATTGGTGTTTTTTGTCTCCTGATTCCAATGCCATAGAGAATCTTTGGTGGGATTTAAAGAAAGCCGTCAAACATTAACATATTCCACAAGAGGTGTCGGTTGCTTGTTAGCACTTACCGACATTAAGTTATCAAGGCAAAAGGATGTTCCACCAAGGATTAAGTCTGGGGTTTAATAATAGTGCACATGGGCATTTGTCAAGAGAAATAGATGTTTTTCATTCTAACTCAAATATCAACTTTTAAAAAACAGCTTATCAGTTATTCTTTCTCTGTTTACTGAGTTGTGACTATAGCTGTACCATGTATTGTAAGTAGTTGTATATGTCACTAACACATTTATTTAACACTTCATTTAACCTTGTGGTTTATTATTATTGTCATTTTGGTCTTTTGTGTCAAATTTTTAAGTTACACTTTTACTTTCTAAAGCAGCTCAACATTTTAAAAGCAACTTCCAATGCTAAAAAGTATGTCCAAGTATAAAGGGCAAAAAAGCACTTGCTAAAGACCTAATGTAATCTAGATTGAACAAGCTATTCTGTGCCCTCCGTACACACTTAAACATACTAAGTGCTAGATCTCATTTGCTACTCAGTGTAGTTACAGCACCACAATGTTTCTACATTTGAAGGCCACCACTGAAAAGTGCAATTCAAAGTTACATGTATATCCTTATTTCACCTTGAACTTTTCTTAGTTTCTTAATTAAAAAAAAAAAGCAACACATTATCATCCTCTGCATCATGCATGATGTCCATGCTGGCATAGAACCTCAGATTATTAAATGCCCTCTGTAACACAGCCAATCTTCTTCAGACATGGCCAATTAGTTCTGTAGAACATCAGACCTTGTGTCGCTGATACTTAGACATGGTAGTAGTGGGTTAACAATTTAGGTGGCTGCATCACCCAGGTGCCTGAACCACTTTTATTTTTTGCCTGTTAAATGTTTTTGTAGAAAAAAAATGTTTGGTCGGACATTGCATACTGTGCTAAGCAACCAGTTGTACTATATAATATGAAGCACTAGAATTCAGCTACTACATATGGTAAGGAAGATTTCTACACATTAGCTTGCAAATCAAGTAAGGTTGTGGGTAGTAACAAGCAATACAGCTAGATAAAGGCATATTTTTATTATATATTCAAACAAAATAGAGCTCAGGTGGCACAGCGGTCTATAATGCTAGTCCACCCTTTCAATATCTCAATGGTGCTATTGGCTTGTTGGGTGTCTACACAGACATAATTGGCTATAACTAATGGGGGGATGGCTAAACGCCTGCAATGGATGGTGCTCTGTCCAGGGTATTCCTGCCTTGTGTCCAGTGTTCTCTGTCCAGTGGAACCAGACTTGTCATGACCCTGACCAGGATGAAGTGGCTGGTGAAAATAAAATGAATGCCCAGGTTCTTGGATTTTTAATATTGAATGTGTTTATTTAGAATCTGTAGTATTTACAAATACTCAGTGAATTCCCTGACCACTAGTGTAGGCCCTTCAGCTGCACAGCACCAGTGAAACCCAGTTAAATGCAGAGATAAAATAAAGGAAGGATTGTGAATTACTGACTGCTTTTGTGTGACTTACAGCTGTACTAATTGATAGTTGTTTTACAGTTCTTGTTTTCATATGTTCTTTCTGAATGTGAACTAAATCCTGTCATGGTATGAGTGTTCTATAGTAATAATTCTTATTGTCTGGTTATTGTAGTTGGTTAATATAGCCCAAAGTCTTTTTTTCCTAAAACTAAGTTATTAATTAGTTAACCATTGGCTTTTATATATCAACACTAGCATAACTATTTAAAGAGTTGGTTTTATATTTAAGCTGTTTATGTGTATATGTTGTGTATAAGTTTGTTAATTTAGTGTTTCAGTGCACCAGAGTAACATGGTATAAGCTTATTTGTCTGTCTTTACTGTATTTGAGACATCAATTTTGAGTGAACTGACTGATTCATTATTCTCAGTTTGCATTGCGACATGAATTGCTTCATTGACTTATTGCATTATTATTTTAAGATTTTAAAATTTGTAGTCTAAGTGCACACTGCTTTTTCCCAGAAGTAAATTGAAAATGAGTTCTAAAAAAGAACTAAATGAAAGCTCCATAGCTTCTTGGGTTTCCTATATTAAAACACTGCATTTAAAAACAATTATTTGCAGCTCTGATAACATACATTTTGCAGTAATCTCAATTTTTTCCAGTTTTATTCTTTATAGGTATGTGTTTGAGTGAAACATTTTTGATCATTAATAAAAAAAAATGGAGTGGTCTCTTACTGAGTTATATATTGGTTTTTATCACGTTTTATTTTGTTTGTTTTTCTGGGAAGATACTTTTCCCCCTTAATTGTGGCCAATGTGTTTGTGTAGATACCTGGCTAGGTTGGTGGCTGTGCTGAGATTCAACCTTGTGAGTTCAAACACTCCACAGGGTGTGCTAGCTTGCTGAATTTGTATCACCCACGACCACAGTTCCCCATTATTTGTGTGATTGTGCTTTAGGAAGTAATTACTTTCTTTTTGTGTAAATAGTTATAATAATCTTGTTTTTGTTGTTTTGTTTTAAAGTTCTTGCATAAAATTAATCTGTCTGATTTGGGGAGAAAACTGTTGATTTTCTTGTCCTAAGTTAGTGTTTCTCAGTACTTTTGTTGTGAGCTCATGGGAGTGAACTGGTTATTTCCCAGCTTAAATAGGGCTGATTGTGTTTCTATGTTGTGATCGAACAGCTGGTTGCCTGACAGCACATCTTTTCCTTTTGCTGGTCAGGCTTTTTGAGAACACCTTTGTTAGTCTTTGCGTCTAGCTAGATAACCAATTACCCATCACGATTAAACACATACTAACTGAGTGCCCTAAATACCAAAGGGAAAGACAAGAATTCTCAATAGCTGAAACAATGAAAGACATTTTTAATCTTGGAAAAGCAGAAAAACTTTTGAACTTCATTACAATCACAAAATTAGGAATACACAATATCAGAGACTACCTAACGAATACAAAGCACCCACATAAACCTTTCTTGTCATAAATGTAACTCACAAGAGTAAACACGGTGTACACAGACACACAGACAGACACAGACAGACAGACACAGACACACACAGACACACACACACACACACACAGACAGACTATGAAACTTCCCTAATGTGCAGGTGCTGAAAACTTGGCATGCCTTGTTTCTGTTAAACATGCTTACACAAATGTTTCATACTTGCATTAAACCTTGCTACACTTCATAAAGTCTGCACTTAAATGTCAAATTGTAGAGCTCTGCACATCGGTTTAAAAGTTAAGCACTGAATTTTCTTTGTTATCCAATGTGTACATTATTGGAACTTATAAAAATGTTGACAATTATGAAACTTTCTACACCAATTTGCCAAATTCCATGCAGCACTGTGTTCATATACTGTACATAACCATTATCTGTACAGCAGTTGCGCTCACAACTGAACTTTGAATCTAAATCTGGTCTAATTACTGATTAGGGAACCAGTAAGTGTTCAAATAAAAGTCATTGTCACAACACTTGATGTCCATGCAGGGAAAGCTGAGGTCTGTACCTGTGACCTTAAGGTATTTTTAACCCTTTTGTTTCCTATGTGCAGAAGCCTGGTTCTGAGGGGTGAGACCGGAGGACCAGACTCAATGAGTTTCCAGCGAAATGTCAGAGAAGTCAGGGCAGAGCACCAAGGCAAAGGATGGCAAAACAAAGTATGCAACCCTTAGCCTCTTCAACACTTACAAGGGCAAGTCTTTGGAAAGCCAGAAAACTGCAGGTATGTTCCCAGGCAATGAAACATCACAATAAATATCTTACTTAAATTGACATTGGTCAGATGCACTGCCATGCACTGATGCTTATTTGCTTTGAAATCCACTTATTGTTATTGGAAGCATTGCTCATTTGAGAAGAATGTGAGGAGCTGGATGGGAGGGTTTTTTGCTGTTCGTTTATTCAGTGCCAGCTTTTTTTCAGCACTTCAGATTAGACCTTGGTCACCTTGAGTCACTACTTGCATTCCTCTGAGGTTTAAATGAGAACAATAGAATATGACTGTCCCTGATTGTACTTATCATTACAGTATTGCTTTCCCTAGGCTATCCTTTTGTTATTCAATAACTTAAGCTTGTTGTTATTGACTGTGTAGCTTGATTTGAATGTAATCCTAATCATCCTCCGTACTCGCTTGCTCTCTCTCCTTCTGTCTCTCTGATTATAATGCCTTTTCAGTTGCTGCCAGACATGGCCTCCAGAGTTTGGGCAAAGTTGCGGTCAGTCGGCGTATGCCCCCGCCGGCAAATCTGCCCAGTCTGAAAGCTGAGAACAAAGGCAATGACCCCAACGTCAGCATCGTTCCTAAGGATGGCAGTGGCTGGGCTTCAAAACAGGACCAGGCTGGAGACGAACGGTAAAACATGAAGCATGACAGTTATTGCAAATTATTGCCTCATTGGTTAAATGGGAAACCTGGACAACCTGGTGAAAAAGTGGTACCTGACAAAGTTTTCAGCCTTGGAACCTTCAGCCTGTGGGCCATTAATGGGCCATTAACAGCCCATGACACATGGAGGTGTGGCTTGCTATTACTGTACGTTCTGATATGCGCCTTTGACCCTCCAAAGGTTTTTTTTTTAACAACTTGGCACACTTTAATAGCCAGTTGACAATTTCTCTCACTACCAGTATAATGTAGCTGAATAACTAAATGTTTTTGCTCTACCACTTCTTTTTTGGATTTTATTAACCTCCATTTAAAGAAATGTTGGGACACTTTGTAAAACACACTCGAAGAAAAGTCTGTTAATTCTCCTGAATCTTATTTCACTGAGAAAAGTAGAAAGAAAGGATTTCCAATGTGTTTACTGATTAACTTAATTGAAGTTTGTAAATATGAGATCACATTCATTTTTTTTATTACATTTTATAAAATAGGGTTTGTATATACCTTTGTTCATGTGATATGTACAATTGATGCTGAGTGTTGCCTCCTATTTTGTGTTTACAGTCAGCAGGAGACCCCTCCTCCCCCACAGCCAAAGCCAGTTGTCACACAGGTGGCTGAAGCCCCTCTGACCAGCAGTCGCTCCTGGGCCAACAACAAGCAGCCTGGACCACTTGATGGTTAGTCGTAACACGCATGTTGTTTTTAGAAATGCATGAGTGTTCTTGAAGAGTACAGTAATACCTACACTTATGTCATTTGGACTGTATAGTGGTAATTGTAATAAACATAGGGAAAAGCAAAAAAGTCACCAAAATAGTTGTTAAATTATATTTAAAAATGTAATTTATAACATCATACTGAAGCTTTAAAATGTAAAAAAATATTTACATGACGTTCAGTACCCATGGTTCCAGCGTTATGGTGTGTGGTTTATTCGAAATTTGTTTTTATAGGTGTGACTTTAATATTTGTTGCCATGGCTGTAATGAAGGTTCCTACTTCTTGAGTGTGGCTTTTAACACACCATTTAAATGACGGAGTGGTTTTTGGAACCCTGTAACTTAGATGTTGCAGGGAATCCTATTAGAATTTTTGCGTTCTTTTTGGATAATTAATTCATTCATTCATAGACTTCATGAAATATGTCCCCAATGTAACACAGCCAGAAAAGCTTATTGATCAGGTGGTCTAACACACACATCTTGTAAAAGGGAAAGCTTCTCTACTCTGTGAAATATACCGGTTTCTAGCAAACATATACTAACTGAATGTTCTAAATACTTAAAGCCCTGCAATCTGTAATTAAGGCAAAAAAATGGAGCACATCTAAAGAACAACCACTGTAAGCACAGCTTAAAACATCTAAATAAAAAAATGCATGTGATCACTGGATGTTCATCACTGGGCCAGCAAGTTGTTATTAGTACATGATTGATTAACTTGCTCATTTAAACATTCTAACAATCACTGGCAACTTGATGTCTGACTAAAGAAATCTGGTCCATTTTAATTTCTGTCTCTATGCACTATGCAAACGGCATGGAAAAGCACATGCTGAATTTAGTCACTGATCACCGGGAGGCACAAACATCTACCCAAAATTCGTATGTGACTTGAAAAGCTGACGTAAGTTCCCCTAGCATACATTAGGCAAAATCATGTCCATTTCTTCTCAAAGACTATAACTGCCAGTAAAAAAACAGCTGTTAATGTTGCCTAAGGAAATGATGTACTTTTTGCTCTTATTACAATATTTGTGACACTCTGGCTTACCAATCTATTTTCTGACACAAATTTGACCCTTTATATTGATTACATAGATTAAGTCTCAAGTAAACAAAAGAAAAATATTGATCTTTTCCATCTTGGGATAGGATCTTTACGGATAAACAGCCAATTCCACCAGGAGTTCCCCAGCCTGCAGGCAGCAGGTGAGGCGGAGAAAGCAGGCGAGCAGGAAGAGGAGCCTTATGGACCAGGCCCCAGCCTCAGACCTCAAAGTATGAATTGCAGTCCTATAATCCATATTTATACACCACTGTTTTTGATACTAAAATCTTCTGGAAAATTTTTTTTTTATAGATGTTGGCAGCTGGCGGGAAGGTGGGGGTAGAAATTTAAATGTGGCCCCCAGCCCCTCGGAGATGGACAACAAGGCTTCTGAGGAGGCTGGGCCAGGTCGAGGTACCCCATCCCCCACAGATGACACCGATATTGCAGGGAAATCTTCTACTGTGGACAACAAAGAGAAGAGAGATCCTAGAGACAGGCTTCCTGTCTCAGCCCCCCAGCATAAGATCAATGGCGGACAGCCACCTGGAGGAGAAGCCTCTCAGTTCCATGCTCAGTTCAGAGGCATGATGCCACCTTACGTAAGTCGTCATATAGTGGTGTGAATTTAAGACATGATAAAAAACATCAGCTTTTAAACAGAACAATATAGTTCTGTGTTTTTGACCACTAGTGAACATATTATTATAGTTTTATTATCTGCAAGTGAGCAAAAAGGTTTAGCATTGCAAATTTTGGCACTCAAATTAACACAGGCATATACACTTAACACTTTATTATAAACCCTTGTGCACCTGCTCATCCAGTTAGCACAATGCACATGATCACAGACACAGGACCAATTATTAACTATTATTGTTAAGTAATGGTTAGAACGTAGTAAAATGTTATTTGTGTTGTGGTTGGTGTCAACTATTGACCTGGGCTTTTTAAATAAAAAGGTATTTATGCCTGCAGAACTGCTGCTTAGTGGATGTTTTTGCACATTTCTGGTTAGAGAATGGACAGACTGGTTTGAACTGAAAGGAACATGTATAATAATTTAAACAAGTACTATTTATAACCTTGGTGAGCAAAAAGTATTTTGAAATGCAAATTGCATCAAACCTTGTGTTTGGATGGGCTTCCCCTAGAACAGGAACTTAAGGCAACAGCAGACACACTCACTGAATTTGGGCAGTTGCACATTATGAAAAACATTGCCTAGCTTAAGGTTTCTGATAGTAAATGTGGCCCGTAAGGTTATGCCAATTTTTTTGATAATAAAAGCAGTCCTACAAAGAGTCTTTGCAATGAAAGACGTTTTAATTAAAGATTTTATCTTTTAAGATGCAAGTTATGTATTTAAAGACTGACCCCTTTTCCCTGCAGTGCAGTGTCTTTAATTAAATCCCTGAAAGTCTAAAACATTTATCTCTGCCAGTGTTTGTGGTTTGACTCAAGTTGAACTTCAACACACACAATTGAACTGTCTTGAATGATTTGACTATTAAAAAAGGAACTGGCTAGTAGTTATTAAAAATTGTTGAATCAGCAATTTGTTTGCAGTTAATAATGAACTTGATGATGCTGACTGGTGGTCATTTCTGAATTTGGTTTGTATTGTCTGGCTTGCTACACATTTCTCTAAAGTTTTAGTGCAGTTTTAATATTTAAAATGACATTTTGTAATTGAAGTTCTTTATGAATTTTCTTATCTGCAGATGTTTCATGCATACCCCCGTATGTCATTTGCACCTGTACAAGGAAACTTCAGATACCCTGGGCAGCAAGATGGCTCAAAGTGAGTAATCTGAGTAGACATGCAATGGAAATATTACATACTAATGTCAAAACAACCGATTTTAAAGTCTCTTTAATCAAAGTGCTAATTAATGCATGAGTCCTCAGTGACTTTTTTAATGCAATTTTTACATTATCCCACATTAAACATATGCAGCTTTGATTTTCATTTGTACATCTTGTTGCAACACCGTTTCATAACCATCTAAACATTTTCTTATTCTGGTGCCCTCTGTTGATTTTTTTCCTTCTCCTCCAGGGGACCACGGTCTGGAGGCAGGCCATCCCAGGCTCTGCAGCAGTCCTGGCTACAGGATCCCGATCGGCCCTCCATTGTTAGTGCGTCTGAGTTAAAAGAGCTCGACAGTCTAGACACTGAGGCTGATGAGGGCTGGGCTGGTAAGACGCTTTCAGTGTTGTAGCAAAACTGGTAGTCAAATGTAGAATACATTTTTTTTTTTTTTGTTCAAATATAAAGCCATTGATGGTTGTTTAATCTTTATTTAGCAGTGCTACTAATAATATTTGCCATATTGTCATCAGGTGCTCAAATGGAAGTTGACTACACAGAGAAACTAAACTTCAGTGATGACGAGGAGAATCATGCAGCCAAGGAGAAGGGAGACAATTGGTGAGTACTTATTTTCTGTGCCTAATATAATTACATCAATTACATAAAAAATGCTGACCTTTAGTGGACTTGTACTTCAGCCATATCAGTAACTGTTTTTGACTATGCCAGGTCTAGATATGACCATGCTTAAACCTTTTTTTTTTTATAGTCACTGTGTCTTTAAGGTGTTCTAATTCAGCAACATAATTTTATTTCATGTACATAAACTTGGATAACTATACATTAAACATCAATACATAGGATTAAATGGGTTCTATGAATTTTAATAAACAAATAATGATAAATTAATTTACTTTAGTTTATAATTAAACCAATAACCAGACAAGTCAGCTGAGCTGCAAATCTGTCACACACCTAAGTGCTACTAAGAAAAATTCAGTGCTGTGCTGAATAAGTAAAAATCGTCAATCTCCGCTTCCGGATGTGCATGCCTGCTGTTAGGTGTATTCCCCTTTAAAGGAGCAGACGGAGTTAGTAATCTTATTAAAACTGTGAAGAAAAAACATTTAACAGGTTATTATCCAAACATGGTTTAGATATTTTGCCCGATGCCCTGTTATAAAGACAGAAATGAGCTACCTGATGTTTACACTAAGCCTATTCAGATGTAATGGACTGCTGGCTACTTACGGTTTTGATTGCTTAACTAGTTTTGGTCAAGTGGAATGGTGGTCAAGTGGGTAGCACTGTCGCCTCACAGCAGGAAGGTCCTGGGTTCGATCCCCAGGTGGGGCAGTCCGTGTCCTTTCTGTGTGGAGAATATTTCTGGCATGGGTAAAATAATGCACTCTTATATTGGTGGTATTATACTTGATAGTTATTCATACATGATGAGAACTAGACATAGACATGATAAATTCGATATGTTTGCTAACACCATTGTTCAAACACTAAAACAACTGATTAATGAGTAAATATTAATCTGATGTGCCAAAAGGTTGCTGTAATTCTTGTTAGTCTTATGTTGCTATTTGTTCTGCTAACAAACAAATTGACCTCTAACTGTTCTTTAGATTTCATTAAAATCAACAAGTTTGTATTTAAAGGAGTATTTTGTCCACAGGGATTGGGTAAATAAAGTGGAACGCATGAGATCTCGCGCTGCTGATTCCCAGGAAAGTTGGAAAGAGGGAGGAGAAGAAAGGCGTGGGAGCAAAAACTCGTGGGCAGACACTGGAGACCCTAAAGCTCCCTCCTCAGGCAGTGTGACACAATATAGTAACAAGACAGCACCATCCCAAGAATACCAGGTATTCTCATAGCTTTAAATTGTTTTAGTGCCAGTGTAAATGTCATTTAGAATGAATGATTTTCTTAGTAGAACTTCCTACCAAATGCTTAGGCTGATGGCACTGTTGTTTTCTTTATAGACTGGGAGGTCTGCCGGAACTGGTGCTGCTCGTACAGCGAAACCCTCCACAGTCCACGCTGGTGGTGAGGACGATTCTGAGGCCTGGCGACAGAAGCGGAAAAAGCAGTCTGAGCTTTCTGAGGCAGTGGAGCGTGCCCGGAGGCGCCGCGAGGAAGAGGAAAGGCGGATGGAGGAGCAAAGGTTGGCCGCCTGTGCTGAGAAACTTAAACGCCTCAATGAAAAACTCCGTCCTGCTGTCACGTCAGAGGCCCCAAAACAGAGTGCACCTGCTCAAGGTGGCGAGTCAGATGAGACTGAAACTGTGCCCAGCCTGCCTGCTGAAATCTCACCCACTCAGGCTGCTCCTGCACAGCAACTTCTTCCTCCGGTGCCTATCCCTACTCAAGAAGTACCAGAGCCAAGTGTGGAGGAGGAACCACAATTTGTTTCCAGGCAACCCAGCCCTCCTGTCCACAGGACTGTTTCAGAATCACATGGATCTGAGGTGGATGCTCTTGTGATGGAAGAGGTGCTGGTGGAGAGACAACCAATAAGAGAGTACTTCAGCAGTGAAGAGTGCAGAGGTAAAGAACAGATGGATTGCACTGTTGGTAAAATGTTTATACAATTAGGTTTGATCCAGCGTTTGTGTCCATACTGACACAAAACCAAAAACTAAATATAAATGCATCAATTTTATTACATCATCAGATAGACAGATCTGGTGCTTGTGCACCCAGGTATGTGAGTCTCAATTCAGCAGTCTAAGCTCTCACATTAACTTTATACGATATTGTATGACATGAATAGTTTGAGCCAGCAGTTCGCCATTTAGCTGGAACATGACATTCCACCTTTGGCCAAATTGGAATTTGAAGTAATTCTGGCCCCTTTTTCACATTTAAATTAGTGTTTCATAATTACACTGGATGACCAGTTTTAGTGACATGTACACAGCGGTTTATGCGACTGGTTTGGTTGTTGGCTATTCATTAGGCACAAGTAGTAGGGAACTTTAGCCTTCCACTGAGTGAACCCCATTTTTTTTATAACATGCCAATCAGTACATTGCTATAGTTGGTGCTTCTGCTGTGTTGAAATGTGGAGGAAGATCCATAATGGCTAATCCAAAAGTATCACTGCTATTGGCTAGTGGCACAGATTTAAACTCAAACTAGAATTTTAGTACTATTTACATTTACATTTTCGGCATTTAGCAGACGCTTTTATGCACACAGTCTAAACAATTGAGGGTTAAGGGACTTGCTCAAGGGCCCAACAGTGGCTAACTGGCAGTGGTGAGGCTTGAACAGGCCTCTTACTTTCATATTGGGACTTCTGATCAAAATCAGAATGTAAATAAGTAAATATGTGGCCATGATTTAATTTAGCTATGTTGAAGTATTACTTGATTACTGTTGCAGACTGCCTTTTTGGTATGCAGTATGCACCTACTAGTGCGCATGAATATTTTATCAATGGGCAATGTGCTGTGCATTGTGGTATTGAATTTCCTGTACTAGGTTTGTTTCTCAGTGGCGCTGATGTGTGTAAGAGGTCTGAAGTCCCGCAGCTAATTTAAATATTTACAGACTACCATAAAACACATCCTGAATGAATGCTCAAAAGTACAACAGCAAAAGACAAAAACTACATATGCCCAAACCATTAAAAGAAACTCATACAGGATAATACAGAAATAATCATGAACTTCCTTAATAATATAAAACTGAAAACATATATAATGCAAAACAAATAAAACTAGCATAAAGCACTGATTCCTGCCTCGAGTATCATAAATATGACATGGCGTTATAAAAACAAACAAAAGTATGAACAGACTTATTATAATTTGAAATTACCTTGTTAGTACTTGGCAGTATTAAATGAACAGTGACATGCATCAATTACATCCTTTGTATTTTTAAATTCACTAGACCGAGAAGGAACTGTTTGCTAAGTAATTTGTCCAATGGCATACAAAAAGATAGTCACAAACTTTTACCTATGTGAAATACTGTATATATCTGGGCCTTTTTAACAAAAAATCTCAACTAATTACTTATCTAACACTTATTATTGATTCTGTAGTAGACACTACATTCACATGGCTCAAATTATTTGCAGTTAATAAGCCATGGTTAAGACAATCAACTCAATGCTGCTGTATTCTCTTTTGCAGTTGAAGAGCCTCAGTTGCCTCGGCTTGATCACTCAGGCGGCGAAGACATTCCTCCTTCACAGCTGGAGAATGAGGTGGAGGCAGGTGCCACCATTCGCCCTTCTCTCCCATCTGGATACTCCAAACAATTCCAGAAATCTCTGCCACCCCGCTTCCTTAGACAGCAGGTATGTACTTGAAATCTTGAAAAATTCGTTCTTACCACTGCTTTATGATTATTTTGTGTTGTTGTAAGGGATGCTTTGAAAAGAAGCCACATCTGCTAGGTCTAATTAAAAATCTATGTTTAGAGAGCCTCCAGAGAGGTGTTGGAGCTGTATGAAATCCAAAATAATGGACTTTGTTGTTTTTTTCAGGAGCAGTTAAAGCAACAGCAGTGGCAGCAGCAGCAGCAACAACAACAGACTGGTGCAGGGTCAGTGTCCCCGTCGGGCAGTTCAGTACCCCCTCAGCATCGCTCTTTATATCAGCCTTTGGGGCCTCACCATCAGCATCTGGCTTCTATGGGCTTTGACCCACGCTGGCTCATGATGCAGTCATACATGGATCCACGCATGATGTCTGGACGACCACCTATTGATATGCCTCCCATGCATCCAGGTAGACTACACTAATTTAATGTATTGTTTTGTTTAGTTTGAGCTCTATTATAGCTTTGCATATATTTTATCAGTATAAAATATATAATTTCCCAGTAAAACATTTGTGGATTGGTTGTCCTTACATTGATTTAATTGCATTAACAGGGCGATTGCCTCCGAAGCAACTGGTCCGCAGGGAGCCTACAGATAACAGCAGTTCTGGTTCTGATTCGTTTGACCACCTAACACGACCAATAAGAGAACATGGAATACCCAGTGAGCCACGAATGGTGTGGGGTTCAGACCCTTACCCTCAGACTGAGCCTTTACCCTCCGTCACGCCACCTAAAGCTCAGGAGGACTGCAAGGAGCCAAGGTAAGGAGACTAAATACAAGAGTGTATTTTTGGATTAGTGTTTCGAAGGTTTTTGGTTTAAGGCCCACCACTGTTGGGCCCTTGAGCAAGGCATTAGCCATTAATTGCTTGTATTGTATAGCAAATAAGACTTTTTTTCTGTGTTGCCAGACTGGATGCTGGTTTGGACCTCGAGCGAGGACTATCGGCAGTGTATCCTCAGGAGCACAGCCCATTGGAGCCTAGGAACAAGAGCGATTTCTTCAGAGACACATCTGAGCCCCTATCTGCTTTCAGTCATGTCTCAGAGGAGGTACCAGGCCTCCTGCATACAGACAGGACTCCAGTCATCTCTTCCTTTGATTCTGAAGTAGCTGCACTTTCAGGTGGCGAGGAAGTAGAGGCCATTGGGCAGGCTGTTTTGAAAAGCACCATCTCTCAAGGATCAAGTCACTCTCTCAAACTGGAAGAGCCTAGATTTGATAGTGTTTGCATATCTCAAAAAGCAATAGATCTCCCCGAAGCTGCAGAGCGACTGGAGGACAGTTCCAGAAAGGATAGCTCCTTTGGTCAGGGGCCTACAATCATCAACCGAGCAACTCCACCTGTCTCTGCTGACAGCATGCACAAAGCAGAGAAGCTGCCACAGCAAGCATCCAACAAGCAAAAGACTGATCTGCGCTGGGGTTCCCGTGGCTCAGGCGGTGGCAGGAGAGAAGGAGCCGGAACAGAGAGATCACTTAGGAGATCTGGGCCAATAAAGAAACCTGTCCTGCGGGACATGAAGGAGGAGCGAGAGCAAAGGAGAGAGAAAGAGGAGCGTCACGATCGTGGGGAGAGATCTAAAAAAGAAGGAACAGCTGTCAAAACTCCCTCATCTGCTGCAGCCGCTGTGTCTGATGGAAAAAAGTTCTCCAGTGAAGGGCCGAAGGAGAACACGACTGAACCAGCTGAAAAAGCAGCTACTGGCACCAGCAAAGCAAGAGAGCCTCAGGTCCCAATAAGTACAGCAACTGCCAACATTCAGGAAGAAAAAACAAGCAAACCACCACCCAATGAGAAACGGCATGAGCCCAAATTGCCCTCTCGGAAAGAGCCCAACCTGCCATCCAGGTCCCACCGCAGAGAGGAACGTGAGAGAGACCGAGACCGGGACAGGGAGCGAGAGAGGGACAGAGACAGAGAGGTGGAAAGGGAGCACGAAGGACCAGCTGATGCCAATTTTAAAGGCCGGGGTCGGGGAGAATACTACTCACGTGGGCGCAGTTACCGAGGCAGCTACAGCGGGAGAGGACGAGGGGGCCGTGGACGCAGTCGTGGGGATAGAGGGGAGTACCCCTATAGAGAGCCTCGTGCCCGATCTGACCTACTAAGCACTGCTGGGGCCACAGGTTTCCGTTGTCGCGAGGAGAGTGAAACTCGCAGTGAAAGCTCAGACTTTGAAGTTTTACCCAAGCGCAGACGCAGAAGAGGGTCAGACACTGATTCAGAGAGTGTAGGTAGAGAGTCTGCTAGTGACACTGGTGCTTCTGATCGCGAGCCTATTTCAAAGCCTAGTAGACCCCTACGTCGTGAACTGCCCGAATCTCGTCCAGCAAGAGGTGGCACAGGGTTTGGGTCTGGCCATCCACCAGATAA
Source organism: Trichomycterus rosablanca (assembly GCF_030014385.1). NCBI lineage: Eukaryota > Metazoa > Chordata > Actinopteri > Siluriformes > Trichomycteridae > Trichomycterus > Trichomycterus rosablanca. The sequence continues at coordinate 25,160,342 of NC_085996.1, forward strand.
ATCTTACTCCCGTGAGGAGGAGGGTCGACCTAAACCAGGGTTTCTTCTAAAAGGGGAACCAATGCGTCGTGGCAGGGGTGGACTATACAACCGCCGAGGAGGAGGCAGAGACCGGCCTGCTGCCACAAGGTCTGGTCCCCTCCGCCGAGCTGGGCCAAGAGAAAGCCTGCCTTGGCCCTCTAAACCCATGGAGACCTTCAGACCTGAAGAAGCAGAGCTGTCTCGCTCTGATGGTGCACCTGCAGAGCAGCGTTTACCTAAACATGAAGGTAAAAAATCAAGAGAAGCTGGCCAGAGCACTAGGGAGAGACCTCGGCGACCAAGGCCGGCGCGACCCCCTAGACAGGACAAACCCCCACGCTTTAGACGACTTAAGGAACGAGAAGCAGCAGTTATAGCAGGTGAAGCTGCATCTGCTGCGGCACCCTCACCTGCCCCAGTGCCCACATCTGTTTGCCCAGTAGTGTCTAAAGCACCAGGAACACCAGCTACTCTAACGGAAGGCTCTGTAGTTTCCACCACAGCACCCGTCACTGCTGCCTGCACTTCTCTTGAGCTTCCTGTTATGGAGGCAGTACCTTTACAGTTAAGAACCACCACAGTGGTTGCTGCTGGCAGCAAATCACCAGACTTGTCCAATCAGAATTCCTCTGATCAGGCCAACGAGGAGTGGGAGACAGCCTCTGAAAGCAGTGACTTCAATGAGAGAAGGGACCGTGAGGAGAGAAAAGGTGCCCTAGAAGCAGTGGCCACCGTAACAGCAGCCCCTGTTTCCTCTGCACCTCCTCAACCCGCAGGAGGCCAGAACAAACCTATTGCGGAAGGAGGTGTGACTCCAAAACGTGAAGCTGTTCCTGCATCCAAAAGAAGCTTTTCCAGTCAGAGACCTGGCGACAGACAAAACCGCAGGGGCAACAGTGGTGCAAAAACAGGCAGAGGATACTCTGGTGGGAAGAATGAGCGCCGAGGTGGATCTGGGGCCAAATCTGGACGCAGGGGGTGAGTGGATCCTTAGCTTTTTGGTATTTGACCACCTTACGTCTAGATATGTTAAATTGAAAGTAAGAATTTGGCGTTGTTACCACTGAATATCTATGCAGGTGTTTTATATTATATACTGTTAAAACCTGTTAGGTTTCCATACTGAACTACCACTTTTTCTGTAGTGCTACGGCTCAAAGTGCAGATGCTGCCCAGGCCAGTACAGGTCAGAGGGCCAGTAAAGACCAAGCCCCAGGTCGCCGTAAAGAGGAGGCCAAGCAAGTTGTTAAGAAACCTAAGGAGAAAGAAAACGCCCTCTCTCAGTTCGACCTTAACAACTATGCCAGTAAGTCCTTTTATTAAGTATATTATATACTATTGACATGCTTCGGTGTAGCTTTATGCTTTTGGCTTTAAGGGCTTGTACAAGTCAAGTGGCTCATTCTGCTTTTATCTTAAGGCGTGGTAATCATTGATGACCATCCTGAAGTGACGACCCTGGAGGACCTACAGTCAAACACTAATGATGACGGCTTTACAGAGGTTGTATCTCGGAAGCAGCAGAAACGTCTGCAGGATGAGGAAAGAAGAAAGAAAGAGGAACAGACTGTGCAGGTCAGCAACAGGAATGATCTAATCAGTTTGTTTTACAGCCAGGAATTTGATATTCGTAAATTTTCTTAGCGTTACAAACAACTTAAAATTATATTTTAATAAAATAAAAATCATCGGGTGGCTGTTTTAAGTTAGCACTTGAGTGTAAGTCAGCACTTGATTTTAAATCTATTAGAGTTCTTCTGTGAACCACAACCTTACGAAATCTGAATTTGAGCTTGGTGTTTTTTTAAATAAGGTTTAGAGTTTACAAATCTTAAATCTGGATGTTATTAAACTTAGTCTAGTAGTCTAAATCAATAGTTTTTTTTTCCCCTTTGACTGGTAGTTTGCTGGTTATTTTTTAGTCATTGTGTATTTTGGTAATTCCATTTTTGCTAAATCTTACAAAATATGCATCCTGTTGACAGTTTGTTACCAGATCTGAAACATATTTAATCATCATTGTTTATTACAATATAATGTGTGTTATCTACAGAACTGGAGTAAAAAGGGTGCAGAGAAGGGCAGGGGTGGAGGTGGCTCCAAACTTCCTCCACGGTTTGCCAAAAAGCAGCATCAGCAGCAAGCATCAACGGCATCCCAGCAGCAGTCTGCAGCCCAGACCCATCAGACCCAGACTGCCTCAACTCAACAGACTCAACAGTCTCAGCAGGCTCAACCACAGCCTTCCATCTCCATCTCCCAGCAAAGCCTTCCTGTTCAGACCCCGAACACTGGCTCCTCCCAGCCACTAGAGGGTGCTGTAGCTCCTTTACCCCCTACGTCTGTAGACTTCTCCACCAAAACCCAAACACACAGTACTCTGGGTACTGAGCTATGGGAGAATAAGGTGGCTGGCTCCACTGTCCTCCCAGATGTCAAAAAACGTAAGCATTTAATAATGGTCCATGATTATTTTGTGATTATATTGTATTGTGGTATTGGTGAAAATTTTAAGTATGTTAATGGTAAATTACTTTTTGCAAACCTTTATGTTTGCACCATCTGTTCTAATTCAATTATATCTAATTTTATAGCCCTGTAGTAAAAGCTGTTTCCTTTCATTTCAGTTGGACCCATCAGCCCTCCTCAGCCACCCTCAGTCAGTGCCTGGAATAAACCTCTCACTTCGTTTGCTGGAACTGTGACTTCTGATGTGAGTGTAGTTGATTGTCAGCTTTTTAAGGATCTGCTAATCTCAGCCACGTGCTACTGCATGCTCACAGTTTTATATGTTTATGTTTATGTACAGGGTGTGAAGCCTGGAACAGACAGTGTTGAGCTTGGTATGGACAGTATTCAGTTTGGTGCTCCATCTTCAGCGGGAAGCACAGATAGCGATGGTGTGCCAACCCTGCTGGAAAAAGCATCAGATAATAAACTGCCTGAACCCAAAGAACAAAGACAGAAGCAGCCCCGTGCTGGACCCATCAAACCTCAAAAGGTAAGGCATACAAACATAGATTTGGTACAGAATCACAGGACATGCCTATAGTTAGGGCTACATGACTGCACAATCATAAGAAAATGCCCACTGTGCAGTTTGGGTCCTTTCTGTGTGGAGTTTGCATGTTCTCCCCATGTCTGCAAGAGTTTCCTCCATGAGAGTTAATTAAATGAACCAAATTCCATTAAATGTTTTGGGAGAGACTATTTATTTTAAAATCAATTATTAGATTCTGTTACAAATATTGGTATTTTCGAGTCACAATAGTTTGCACTACGTATTTTACTTGTGAACGAGACAGAAATTTTCTTAAATGTAATGGTTTCGCTCACTATTTCTCCTCCAGCTCCCTGACCTTGCTGCTCCTGAACAAAAGGAGTATAAACCAGGCCCCATTGGTAAGGAGCGCTCACTAAAGAACCGCAAAGCCAAGGATGGCCGGCAGTCGGATGTAGAGGGGCTGGAAAAGAGCGGTCCTGGTAGCAGCAGGGACAGAGACTCCAACTCTCCAACTAAAGACAAAGTTTCTGAACTGGGAGGAGACATTGAAGGCATGATCACAGTCCCTTCAGCTGAATATTCAAGTAGCTCAAAGGTATGGGACTAGCAGAAACACAAAAACCGAACACAAGGTCAGATGTTTACATAGGCTTGTCGGATTTAAATGACATTTGCAACGTTTTATTCATCAAACAATTGAGTTCTTGTGTAAAATTATAGTTGGTGTTTATGACAAATCTGAATAATCTACCGAGTCAAACAAATGACTAATCTGAAGTGCACAGTTCACTTGTTTTAATGGGGTTGAGGTCAGCTTTGAAGTTTTGTAGCAAAATAACAATTTTTGTTTTATCTGACCAAAAACTTCTTCAGCAGACTTCTTTAGTCCATCCACAATTTTAGGGCGACAGTTTTGGAGTAGGGGCCTCTATGCCCATGGTGATATAAAACTCACTTGACTAGACAGTGACACTTGGGTTAGCAACTTTCGATTCTTGATGTACTTTTGTTCAACCAGACAAATGGTCACCCAAGCATAAGTTTGAGGGTTTTTTCTTGTTTTATGATCCTTGTACTTACAGTGGTTTCCAGCTTGCTTAGAAATGGCTCATTCCTGAAGGGACATTACTAACTTCTGAAAATTGATTATCTGCTTTTTAAGATGCATAGAGCTCCTTAGATTCTTCCATTGCAACATCTGGGGCTTAGTCAGACTAGTGCTATTTAAATATGCACAGAGAAGTCACCGCTGTATTGAAATTCCAAGACTACTTCTAAGAGATACATGTCTTACAAATGTATGACCATTTTGGCCCTGTATATTTAATAATTGTATTTATTTATTCAATTTTAAATAGATGAAGCCAGCTATTCAACTTTTCTTTTCATTTTAATTGAACAGTTGTGTTTGTACATCAACTTGGAATAGTTGAGGTATGGGTGGTACTAATAGTAATTTGTTTTAGGAATCTGTGACTGACTACACTACCCCGTCCTCTTCACTGGCTGACACTGTGCCCACCGGAGGAAGCAAGATGGAGGAGAGCATAGTTGCTAATGTGAGAATTTTTATAATTTTCTCTCCCTTGCTATATTTTATTAGATAGATTCGGTATATAAAATTTTTTGTTGTATATGTATTCAGGTTGCACTGCCACCTTCGCTGCCGCTGCCACGTAGAGAAGCCTTACAGCAGAGCTCTGGTCTCAGCACAGTGTCTCCTGCCACAGTGGACCTCACATTGAAGGTGACGTTCATTTTGTTCATTATGTTGGTGTTTACCAAATACAAAAAAGACGATCTTTTTGCGAGTATGAATCTTAGTAGAGCCACTGACCTGGCCTGGTATCCACAGAAACACAGCTGGCTGTGTTTGAGGGAGGGAAGGGATCATGTGGAGCTTAGCAGGGCTCTCAGTACACTATTCTGCTCTGTGGGAGAACCCAACATTGGCAGGTGATGATAAGCAGCCACAGATTGGCCACTCCCTGAAACGTACATGTGGTGATCTGGCTCTCCTTGAGCAGATCGGGGTTTGTGCAAGCTGCAGCGGATTCATATTTGGGAATTCGATGGGAACAATGTATCTACACAAGATGCCGGATAGGACACACCAGATTGACCCATACATACTTGCTAAAAGGAGATCAGGCCCCCAGTCGCCCATTCTGTGGATCGAGAACTTCAATTAACCACATTTTCTATTCATGCCAACAGATGAATACCATGAGCAAAAGGAACAAGGAAATGCTCACCTCAGTACCCTCCCAAAAACTGCTTAAATTCTTGGAAGCACTTGCACTTAAAAACGCCATATAAGGAAAGATAAAGAAAAAACAATTGAAACTCTACACCCCTCATTGTTACATTATCACTAACCACCATACACAGTTGTCAAGGAAGCAAATCGACCCATCACTTTGACTTTTAAAGACAATTAAGGTAGAGATAAGGAAATGGGGTTGGGGTATCAGAAAAAATAATCTTGGTCGCACAAAACGGTCAACCTTTGCAACTCTGATAGGAATTTTGTTAGGACTGTGCCCAGCTTTGAAGTCGTCTTTGGCTATAATACTTTTGGCAATAATATACAATTATACCTTTAACAACAATATGTTTCGTTAACCATTTGCTTATTTTTGCCCCTTAATAGATGGAGTCAGCTCGCAAAGCATGGGAGAATTCCCCAAGTTTGGGGGAGAAGAGCTCACCTGTGACTTCCTCTGCTTCTCCCATCACTAGTGGAGGTGGAGCAGGCAATCCCCCTTTCAGCTCATTCTCCAGTGCCTCAATGCCTCAGATACCGGTGGCCTCGGTCACACCCAGCACCTCACTGTCAGGTATGCCGTGAAATGACTGCAGGGGTAGGAATCAAATGACCTGGGTATCTGCTAATTCGTATAAGTCATACATATTTGATCGTTTGATCTGTTCTCCAGGTTCATCTACGTACACCACGTCATCTCTAAGCACCAAGACTACATCTGCTTCAGACCCTCCCAACATCTGCAAGGTGAAGCCACAACAGCTACAAAGTTCTGGAATGTCCAACAGCAGCTTCTCCCAGTTGGGCTGTGTACCTAATCTGTTACCACAGCAGCAGACGCCTCAGGTCTTTGTCTCCCAGTCTGCAGCAGGTACATTTTGGTGTCATTGCCCTTTGGTGACAATTTACTTTCCTTAATTATTATTATTTTTTTGTTTACAGTATCTTTCATTTCTTGTTGGTTCTTTCACTAGTGTGCATTACAATTACTAATATAAATTTTTTATGCATGTAAAGGTTCTGCTGCACAAATCTCAGCTTTCTACATGGACACTAGTCACCTGTTTAGCACACCTCACCCTCGACTGCCTCCTCCCTCCATGGCCCAGCAGCAAGGTTTTCAGCCTGGTCTGTCACAGGTAAACTTTTTTTGGCAGTTGCACCAGATATGGTCATAATACTTTGTGCCATAAATGTCTATTATTAAGTGCTGTCAAGCTGATTCATACTTCTGGGGAAAATCTTCTGTTTGGTCTTTAGGCTTCTTAATGACTCATTTATTGTTCTTCTAATTGTATCCATGTATGTTGATGCTGGCTGTCCTCTTTCTTTTTTTACTTTCAACTTTTTCCAAGCATGATTTGTCTTCCAATTAATTGGTTCTTCTCATTATGTTTAGATAAATGTTCTGCCATTGCCAGTTATTTTCTGACTACTGGTGCTTTTGCTGTTAATAATTAATCCAGTAGGCAAGTAAGCAAAAGCAGTCCACCACTTCATCATCTTCAATGGAAAAGTTATTGGTTGGCCGTCATGAATTTTTCATCATATTGAGCTCAAGTCCCATCCTTTCATTCTGTTATTTGACTTCACTGTGTGAAATCATACATTCTTCCTCATATCTCACGTCAGTAAAATTATGCTGAAGATTCTTAAACCCAGACTAAAGCCTTAACACTAAAAGAGCTGCCAGATGTGCAAGCAGGATCTGTTAAAAGTTAGAGGAACAAAAGATATTTGCACACTTGTTGTTGTCTCCTTCCTTTGGTATTAAGCTATAAACTGACCTGGCCTGCCAGCCATTGAGATCCTCTGTGCATTCTTTCCACTGTTAGCTCCTCTGGTTCTGTCAGTTACACCTAGCATCTGAAATCGGTTCCTGATGTTTTCCTTAAACACAGGAGGGTACGTTCTACAGGTCTTATTTTAGGTACTGGGGTTTTGACTGGGGGTTTTATCCAACTTTTGGTGCAAAGAATGTAGACTATTTGTTTTCGGTGAACTCCTTCTGGTGCAGGTGTAAAGACATTGTTTTGGTTGCTTGAAAAATATATTATTAATAAATTCATAGTACTTGCATCATTCATGTTTCCAAGGCCTCTTGTCCAACTGTGTATCCCTCCTTCTGACCTTGGTGTTCTAGCCTCCTGTAACGAGCAGGACGTCTTGTTTGTAGGTCTTCATGAACTTCAACATGAAACTATTACTTCTTTGGTGGCATCTGTTTTTGTGGGTCAAACTGGATTAAGACATTATCATGAATTTTCTTTTTTTATGTCAACCTAAACAAGTAAGCAAACAGAAGCCTTTGACCAAGCCACATTATACATGCAAGAGTACTCAGCTCTTCCTCAGTCACATGTTGAGTGCCATCCAAACATGAGGGTCTCATCTTTTGGCACTATACAGTTAGTAATTTAGTTGTGACTATTTGGTTTTCTTGGTAGACTACGGAAGTGGTTTAACATTTTTTGCACTGTTGTTGTCACTGTCATCTTTGTGATCATCTGCCTCTGACATTGTACATTGCTGCTGCCCAATATATGTGGTAGGTTTAGTCTGGCATCTCTGCTAAGACCATTTTGCCATAGCAGACCCTGACAGGATTTAAACTCCATGCAGTAAGCTATTGAGTTTGAAATATCAAACAGTTGCACTTATTGCAAGTTATAATTTGTTCAAATATTTTATTAATATAACACGTGTTCGTGCATATTGTTAATATTGTGTTAACACCTGCTTCTTTTGGGGTTTTTGTAGCCTACAGCTGTGCAGCAGATTCCTATCCCAATTTATGCTCCACTGCAAGGTCAGCACCAGCACCAGGCCCAGCTTGGTCTAAGCACTGGCCCTCCTGTCTCTCAGCCTCAGGACCTTTTTAGCTCATCCATGCAGCCATACAGGTAAGCCAAATACATGACTGATTTGTTACCAGACCTTCAGACTTGGTCTTCAACCTGATTTACATCCTAATTATTTTAAAATGACGTGTCTGTGCTTTTTTTTTTTTTTTTTTTTCCATCTCCTGTCCCCAGGTCTCAACAGACATTTATGCAGAACACCTTGTCTCAGCCGTCTCCCATGATGCTGTCAGGGACAACACTGCACAGCTACCCTGGCGTGCAGCCCCCGGAGCTTGCTAAGCCACAGTCCAACTTGGCCTTCCAGCAGACCTCCAACACCCAGCACATACCTATCCTGTTTGAACCACAGCTTAACCAACCCTCTGGAATGGGAGGCTCCCAGCTTATAGATACACACATACTGCAGGTTAATAATGCACTCTTATCTCATTAAAATAGGGGGTAGTTTCCATATAAATAAATATTCTACAAAGCAAACACATTCCCCATAGCAATGTTTTATAGAGGAATCCTATAATAATTTTGTAGCGTTTTATAGCAAAGTAGCATGTTTTTAACTTGCTTTGTTGTATTACAGCGTCAGGGAATGAGTCAGCATTCAAACTTGTATTCTGGACAAGTGCAGCAGCACACACAGAACAGCTACTACAGCTCAACACAGAGCCCAAGCTCTGCAATGCAACAGGTATAAACACACAGCAGATTATTATTCAGAAGTCCCTGCTAGCATTGTTTACATTTTCTGATTGTCACATAATTTCTCTTCCTAGGTGACTGTCCCCATGCCAGGCTCCCAGCTGTCATTGGCTAACTTTGGCTCAGGTGGAGGTCAACCTCTGCTCGCACTTCCCCAATCTCTGGCACCCAACCCACCTCAGGCCCAGCCACCTAATCTGAATCGCCAGCCTCCAAGCAACCAGCCCTACCGGGGCCTCATTGGCCAGAACACACACAACCTGATGCAAACTTCCAACAAGGTGCTTGCTCTTAAATGTTCATGTAAATATTGTAATTATTTATAACCTTGTAAATACCAAAATTTACTCTCATTCACATAAAGCTTGTCACATGCACATGAAGCTAATTCTTTTATTAGTCTTCCTGTCATACAGCATCAAAACAAGTTCTAGAATGAATCAATAACTGACAAACTTTGTGTATGTGCATTTGTGTGTAGGAATATTTAAAAAAAATAAAAGGATATTTTGCTTTTGTATAAAGGTAGTTAACTACTGACTAAAATCAGCAGTTAACTACATTTAAATATTTCTGGTTATGGCATTTTTGCTATATAGTATACTGAAATAATCAGTATTTGTATTTTTTATATTTTATAGCTTGTTAGTTAACGGATGGCAAATAAGGATATGGCAAATTGACATAAATTTGTATGCTTGGAGCTTAAATCTGTCGTTGTCTACACAGCTTTGTATAAAAGGTTAAAAATGAAGTGATATTTCACCATTTTTTTATTCATTAAATGCAATGTGGAAGTGCTGGAGGGAGTCATGTTTAGGGGTGAGTTAACCTGTGTGGTGGCAAAGCAAAACTTGAGCTTCACCAGAACAGAATTAGCAGGAATAGCCTCATACTGTGGCCCAAACATGCTTAGTTTAAATGGCTCTTTAAATAAACCTATATGAATATATGGTGTCTATAGCAGTGTTATTTTTCCATATGCAAAGCACTAATTGTTTTTCATATTAACAGAAAGAAGTCTCATGCAAATGCTACTGCTTATTATTTGTGGAACATTTAAAGGCACATATTATAGTTGTGCATCACCTGCTTCAGTTAAGCTAACAGTCTCTTTGTGATAGATGTGCGATATGGACCTAAAACTGTTTGGTACTGGCATGGATATAAAACCTGGAACTCCTCCAGTTAGTGTGAGAAGCACCACCCCTACCTCAAGCCCTTACCGGTATACACTCTCACTCTCACACACTGTCTTTATAGTAAAATATACACATCTGCCAATATGTCTAGACATTAGACTCTTCAGGTTGTATACAGCAATCAAACACTTAATCTACATCCCAAATCATCTTTTTGTTTAGGGTGAGCTCCACAAGCCCAAGCAGTCAGTCCAGTAAGATAAACATGTATCCCAAACAGTTTCAATCTGGATCACAAGGCATTCGAATTCCACAGCACTTCCCGGGACAGTTTAACCCCCAGGTAAGTAAACGAGTGTAAAAGCAATAAAAGTGCTTTTTTGTTGTTGTTGTCTTACTGATATTTTTGTTCTTGCTATTAAATGTCCACTTTCATCCCACACAGATGTTGTCCCAGCCCAACATGGTGTCCCCACTGGTACGCCCGCCTCATACTAACTCTTTTCTTGGTGGAGTGCAGCGAACCCCCATGGGTCCTCCCATGTCTTCAAACCTGAGCGGTGGAATTATGGCACACCACAGACCCCAACACCCTCTTCATGGACCTTCTGGGCCACCTCTAGCACCCCGTGGCACACCGGCTGCAATCAAGGCTGAGCAGGACCTGAAGGTAAAAAGACAGTTTAACATAAACTATAGGGCTTTGTATTTGTTATATAGTATTAAGTTTGTTGTCAAGTTTATGTTCTTATTTCATAACAATTGTCATGTGTGGAAACAAAATTGTTAGACATTTTTAATAGTAGGGCCCAACTGAAATTTAGGTTGGCTGATGGCTGTCTGAATAAGTCCCTCACACATGTACTGGTATAGGATAAGTCAACTCAGTGATACAGGTTACCCAGTTAGATTACCATGTCGTGTCATTCGTCTACATATTTGATTTGGCAGCAGATTTACACCGTATGCCTTGACATAACTCTACTATTTGACTGGGGATTGAGACCAGCACTAAGGGTGCACTGATGTGTCCCCCTCTCCCCAGGGCAAGGCTCACATACTGCCTTACACCTTCTGTATTTGTGAGCCCAGGTCAGGATTCTCAGGCATTGATGTTCCCAGGAGCTCACCATAAATGTTAAACCTTAATAGGTATTTAAATATAACACTCATGGTTGGTGTCATTTTAAGAGCTACAGATCTTGAATAATTTTCGTCATAGCATTACAGGGATCTAATTTGTCTGTAATTCCCGATTTTGCCAAATTTTAGTTTCATCACAGACCTGCTGAGTTCAACAAAGTTTTCTTTTGTGATAAATAATACCATTATTATTGGTGAACATCACTGTTACAGTACCAATACCGATTGCTTTGTTATTGGATTAGACTTAGATTTTCTAAGTCTGTATCTAATTTTTGCTTACTGGAATATATTTTATTTTCTACCTTCTCCTAGGCTAAACAAAGAGCAGAGGTACTCCAATCAACTCATAAGTTCTTCTCTGAGCAGCAGCAGCAGCAACAGATGAAGACTTCAGCCACCAAGGCCACTCGTATGGAAGGAGCTAGTAAACCCATTGATAGTGTCGCTTCAAACCACCAGGGCCCTCTACCTGAGCGCACTGAAACTGACAAACCTGTACCACTTACTACGACCAAGCCTATCCGCACTGGCCCCATCAAACCCCAAGCCATCAAACCAGAGGAGAGCAAGTAAACCAGTTCAATCTCCAACAGGACGGCTGGATGAGCAGATTGTGGGACTTGACAGAAGGCGGCTTGCTTCCAGAAGTCAGAGCCGAAAGGGAATGCTGGGTGGGCAGAATAGAAAAGAATGTGCAGAACCCACCTTTGGCATGCTCTCCTCTTGCTCCACACCCTCCCAGACTCTCCATCTTATGCCTTCTTTATAGTGAGGGATTTATTGTTAGCTTTTTTTCTAATGGACGTTAAGGCGAAGCATCAATCACTGTACATCCCTCTTGTACACTGAAGGTATGAAAACAAAAGATTAATTTGCTGCTGGATGCACCATTTTTATAAACCTTTCCCCACCCATTCCTGAAGTAGAATCACATGTTAGAGGGGCAGTCGTATACTTTTTGAATTTAGTGTCTGTCCCCTTTTGTTCTTGTAGTTTAAACTTTTTGTTTAAAAGATTGTTTTTTTTAATCCTGATCCCTTATATTCAGGCTCTGCTTTCTGGAGAAGACCCCAAAAAACCTTGCACCGTCAAGCTGTGTGCATGGCCCCTGCTCGTTTTTTTTTCATCCTGTAACAAAACAAATGAATAATTCTCCCTTAAAAAGGAATAGCAAATCAGTTGTTTCCTAATTTGCTGAATTTGTGGGTTTTATTTGACCCAGTTTACCCAAATGTAAGCCTTTCTTCAAACCATTTTTTTTGACAAAGTATGTGTATGAAATGGAAGCATTGATGAGTGTAATCTTTAGCCAGTGGTTAGTCATTGTAAGAAAGACTCTCATACACGATGAACGTAATGGACATGTTTATTTACTTATCTAAACGGTTATTAATTACTTCAGATTTGGTCCTGTGATGACACATCCTGTCAGCTTAAGATCGTCACTGATCAATGAATGTGAGAAGTTTTGGCCTCTTTAGTGTTTCACTCTGCCACCGCTCACACAGCCACGCCATGCTGCTGACTGTGCCAGAAAGGAGGAGGTGGCTTCATTTTTGGTTTAAGTTAAACACCAGTGTTTGATTTTAATACTTATAGCTGCAAAGTAAAACGAACATTTCAGAATGTGGGTCGACCTCTAGAGAGGAATTAAAAAGTGCAGGAAAAAAATGAACTGTAGTTCCGATGCAAAAAGGACTTTTCTGTTGTGGTGTCCACAGGCCTCAAGCTCCTGGGCCTTTACTCTCTCCAGTCCATTCCTCTCAGGCTGCTTTTTCAAGAAAAAGGGGACTGCAGATATACAGGTGTTTCAGAACAGCTCCCAAATGAGGTGTGAGAGGAAGGAGTGGAGAGGAGGATTTTTTCTGTTTGTTTTACTTGTACAGGGGTTAAATCGCTGTATTAAAATATGTAAGGTCTTATTTACATTCTCTTGGTTTGGTTACAGAAACTAATAAAATAATATGCTGATACATGTGAAGTTTGTCCCATTTTATAACCACATAAATCTAAAAAAAACCTTTGTTGGTAAGTTAAAAAAAACAGTACATTTTTAAATGTTTTTAATAGTTACTCCTTTTAAATGAGTGATCGTCACACCACTGGCATGTTTTTTTTATTTATAAAAAAGACTCGTTAAATTCTTCAGATAAACATGATTAAGTGGAACTTGACATTTTAGCTTGAATGTAAGTGCCACAATTTTAAACGTACAGTATAATTGAAAGAGGATGATGTGAATGGCTATAAATACACTCTGAGAAAATAATGCAAATTAAGGCTTTGATACTAGAATTTTGTTTTTTACCTTTACAAATCTCCTGTCATTAACATCAGCACGCAAACTGTGCCAGGAGCGAATTATAACAGGCGCATAAACACAAAATGAACTTGTAACATAAAGCCTCCATAAGGGGGCGTTTGCACACATCTTGTAAACCAGTGATCACCAACCACTGGGTCCCAGTACTTCTATTTATTAATAGATGTCATTCTAAAAGATATATTAAATTAAAACAAGACACGTTCATTAATGAGTCTTTATTTAATATTGGTGTTTAAATTTGTATATAAATAATTCTTAAAGAATAATTATACAGCAAGGTGAGGGATGGAAAATAGAATTTTATTTAACTAATACATGTCATTTTAATTCGTTTTACCTGCCTTGTACATACATTCATTGACAATTTTACACAATGTTATTTGGCGTATGTACCAAGAGATTGGCTTCAGTCATGATTGTATACCGAAAGTGTATCTATATAGTAGTGTAGCTCATAATGTGGGTAATAAATGCATGCACAAGATAGGTAAATCTATTAAAACAAGCATACTTTTGTTCAATCTCCGGTGGAATACAACCTTAGTGTTTAGTTTTTAGTTTCACCACCTCCCTCAAACCTTTTGGTACTGTACACAAAAACAAGATGTCACCAATAACGACAAGTAGAAAAATAATTTCTCTAGTAACACGTCAGCTGAACTTTTAACACTGTAAAGAACAATACATACAACTCTTAAAATAGGGCATTTGGGTTGTGGAGAAGACATTTTTGCGTGACGCATAAAACAGGCTTAATAAAGATCTGTACGTTGTTATAACTGATAGATGAGATACATGACATATTAACAAGCCAGTTGTAGCTGAAAAAAAGCCCAAGATTTGATTGGCAAACAAAGTAGCTGAATGAAATATGCAGTCTGGATTTGTGTTGGTATATTCTGATACTATGGTAAATAATATTTATTTAGCAGTGGTAGCTTAGCTGTTAAGGTACCTGTTCAAGCCCCACTATCAAATTGCCACTGTGGTGCCTTTGAGCAAGGCCCTTGACCCTCAATTGCTTGAATTGTATTCAGTCACAAAAAGCATCAGCTAAATGCCACAAATGTAAACATAGTAACAGAGATTAGAACTGTCTGTTTTTGGATAAGTAATAAAACAAGACATGCCTGTGATTTTTTTTTTTTTTTTTTTTTTTTTAATGCCTGTGTTGGATTAGAGACTGATTTAAGACAAAAATTAAGTCTGCTGTTTGTCTAAGACTTTACATTTTCATACATTTAAATCTGAGGACAACTAAAACGTAATGAAAGTAAATGGAGAGACTTTTAAATTAGCTATTTGCAGCCTACCCTACTTTTGATAACACACACAGTAAATCATGAGGGTCTGGAAGTGACCAACTATACTAAACAATATTAACAATTAAACAATTGGCAATGATTGTTTAGTTTTTTTTTTTTTATGCAATTTTATTCTTTTCTTGTAACTTTGTGGTTTCTATGGTGGTGACTCCCAGAGTAAACAAAATCCTGAACTGTCTGTGCACTACATAGGGTCTTTAAAGGTTTTAGTCACATTAAATGTATATACAGTGGTACCTTGTAACTCAACGTCCCCTAAACTCAAAATCTCTCTCACTCACTCACTTTCTTAACCGCTTATCCAATTAGGACCCGCACAGAACTGCACAGAAAGGACCCGGACCGCCCCAACTCAAAATCTTTGAAACTCGATGCCCTTCATTGTTGTACCCTTAAACTTAACGCGTTCAGTTTCTTTTTTTTTTAATGTATGTATTTAATTTCAAATTAACAATGAACAGTCTCTTTGTTCAGCGCTCGGCTTGAGTGGTGCAGTAAAACTATCAAAAAAAAAAAAAAAAAAAAAAACATCAAATTCACTCTGAATGTGTCCATTTGTATCTGTGTTTAGCTGGATTTTTCTGTTTCACTTTTAAACTTGTGTTATTACTCGGGGTGCTGAGAATTTGTAAGAAGGTTTTTTTTCGAGAGTCTAAAACGCTTATTGTTAAAAAGAAGCTCAAAAGCTAATGTGCCTCTTTTCATGTGAATGCGCCTTCACTGAATGGAATACGGTATTCCAAGATCAAGCATCTCCACGATTAAGAAACATAATGAACATTTAAGAAATAAAGGTAAAGTGCAGGTTTTATTGTATTTTTATTGATTTTTAACTGTTTTCAGTTGTAGTTCAGTGTTGTTACATTATATTTGTGTTATTTGTAGTGTATAACTGTCAAAAACACCCCCATTATTTTGCATAAGCATAAAATATATGCAGTTCCACGGGACCATGGAACGCATTAGCCTTTTAAACTCAGCGCCACTCCCAGAACCAATTGACGTTGAGTTTCAAGGTACCACTATATATATATATATATATATATATATATATATATATATATATATATATATATATATATATATATATATATATATATATATATATTTATATTTATATTTATATATATATATTTATATATTCATGTTGTGAATAAACATCAGCTAAAGTGAAAGAATGAGGTTGATCTAGCTTTTCACTGGCCCAAAAATGAGCTCTTTTTTATAGTCCAACCACCATGTTTTGCTATCATATATCCCATTCATATCTTAACATGACCTGTCTGTAGTAAAATGGGCTTTGGCTGTTCTCTTGGCTATTTATTTGTACTTTTTAGTAACTGTTTGGTTAATGTCACAGTTTACATCTGTGATAATTAGCAAAGCCAATATACTGATATGTGTATATATATTTTGGTCTTTGATCTGCTAACCTCTTTATACCCTATAACTACCATTATCACTTAACCCTTCACTGTTGCTTGCCCAGCCGGACATCATATGACACCATATGGAAGTTGTCCCAGGCTAAGAGCTTTTTCGAAGCTGGGTTATAGTCAACCATGCTGTTGTAACGGTGCTTGTTTTTGAATGGGATTGAAACGGCCTTGCTTTGTTTGGTGCTTGTGTCGTAGCTGTAGTTGATGGTGGTATCGGGTGAAGCGTAGCTGGCCACCGTGTACAGCCTGCCACAGATGATAAAGGCATTAGCCACGGTGGTTTTGCGAATGTTGGTTTCCCAGCTTTGTTTCACCTCAAGGGTGTGTGGGTCCAACTGTGAGATCACAATGGCACCCTTGGCCTTGCTGGTGCTGTAGATAACCCAGAGTCCATTCTCGTCCACAGCAAAGTCGATGTCCGTGTAGCCGCCCCATGAGTAGGGAAACTGTCCGTGAAAGCCAGCATGCTGAAGGTCTCGACGGGCCGCGATAGTCTCTAATCCTAGATCGTAGCGAATCAGTGTGCGGCTAAGACGCCTCTGGTAGTAGAGTGAGCCCCGGTACATTGCTGCACCTGTGCTTTCCACCGCCTCCGGCAAGAGCAGCACTTTGGAAGGAAAGCCGCGAGACAGTTGTTCCATATCGTCGTATCCATAAAGCTGGCGCACCTCTGAGCCTACAGTGTCTATTCGCCATACCATGTTGGAGTTATATGGGGTTACAGCTTCAGGGTCCTGCATCCACACGCCATACTTACCAGCAATGCTGTCTGCTTTACGGTGGGTAATCGGATCTCCTATCGACAGTAGCTCGCCACAGCCTGACAGAGAACAGAAAGATCAGAACAAAGAGACCATAAGTTCATCACTTCATGTTTTGGCTCATGAAAGCTGAAATTATTATTTAGTCCCTCTGAACTAGTTGTTTTAAATAATTTAATTATGGGAAATGGTGTATATATTTATTTTTAACTAAAAACTTGGATGGATGGATGGCTGGATGGCTGGATGGATGGATGGATGGAGGGGAACTGATATATACAAATATAAAGTAATAATCAGTCCAACAACATTAGGCCTGGCTGCCTCGAGTGTAACGAGACTCATTGTAGAGTCTGATGTCTTTACCTGCACTAACAATATTAGGATCTACAAATATTTGGAACTAGCCCTATGTCTTCCTGTCAGTCTGCAATATAAATCACAAAATTCACCATGTTTGTTGCATCCCAAACAATATACAACTGCTGTTGAAAATCTTAGCTAATGAAAAACACAGACGAGCACAACCAGGATACTTTTCTATGATGGTGGTTTGTGCTGAAACTATTGATGGCGTCCACTGGCCTGGATTACTTCTGGATTAGCTGGTGAGTACACATTGCTTTACACAGAATTGATATGGTCCTAAAACATAGGTCAAACCAGAATAATTTATGCTAGATACTACATTAAAAGCAATAAAATAGTTTCAATTTAAGCTGTAAATTGTGTTAAGGTGACTAAATCCAGCAACTAATTAATGTTGGTCTTTGCATTGTGGTCTACAGCAATGTCAAATTAGTGCACTGCTAGTGGTGTTTCTTTAAACATACTGGGGTAAAATATTTAGCAGTTTCTTTTATTTAATACACTTAAGTCACACACAGGTATTTTGACCTTGTACTCGTACATGTGAATAAAGTATAACAAAGATGTATTAAAAACACATTAATAGGAGAATTCAGTCACTGTATAATGTACAATGTTAATTTAATTATTAATTAATCTAGATATTAAAAAATATATATAAATTTATAGTGTTTATATTAATTTGCAGGCTGCTCATGGTTTTTTTTTCTCATTAAGGGATTAAATTGGTTTGAAAAGATTTCATGTAATGAGCAGCAATCATGGTAAAGCTAAATGAGTTTTCTAAAGTTCTTATAAACAACATATACTTAAACAACAAATGAATGAATAAGCTACAAACCTATAGCAACCTTGTTTTAGCATCCACATAGTACAAAAAGTGTTTTATGTCAAGTTTTTCTGACCAGGTGCACTATGCAGAATTTTACAACATGCCATCCCTAATAATAAGGATATTAAAGAAGCCAGCTGTCACTTTAAAATAGTTGTGGGATGACTAAACAACAGCAGGAACAACAGTTAGGCATTGAACAATAAGCTATTAAATCGCAATGCAGTCATATCTATTTCTACACCCCACACTAAAGTGCTGTGCTAAAAATTAGCCTTGACAAAAAGTCTTGAAACCTCGGAAAATTAAAGACAATTTACTAAAAGGAATGAGTAAACATTAAACCACAATGCTGCAAAAAGCTAATTGTTTGAAATTTAGATATATCACATCTGTAATTGACAACCAGTGTTATTGGTTAATAATTGTAAAGCTTGTTTAGTAATGCCCTGACTTCTTTTTTGTTTTTAGTACTTAATATTTAAATATTTTGCTGTTTTAAATGAAAAAAAAAAAAAATACATTTTTTGTACTGTGACTAAGTTCAAGGGCACTTTAAGAAAACCAGTCACATAAGACATGCCACATCAACCTTGAATTCTTGCTAGTGTAAATGATCAGGGTATATCTACCCTTTCCTTTTTAGTGCCTTACTAAAGATACCCAAGTCCTTTTATAAGCTAGACTGTTTAGGCACCATGCTCAGTGGTAAAAATAACGGTTTGTTGTTGTCAGCAGAGACAGGGAGACTGACGGACGCTGTATTTGGGGTGTAAGAGGAGCACCTGGTGTTAAAAATCTAAATTGTATGTTGATGCTCATGTGGTGGGGATGACAACATTTCTTGTGTCCAATGTAAAAAAAAATGTTATATGTTACTAATTACATGAACATGTTAACATTATTATTCTATGCAGCATATTTATGTAAACATCTCTTTAGTTATTTTTGCATCCTTAACTTAAAATAAGTAAAGGTTATGTAACTGAGTTATTTAAAATTGATATGTAGCAAAACAGAAGGACAGATTTTAAAGTATGTCAGTTATGTAAGTGAATACGCACTATATATACACTAATTAGCCATAACATTAAAACCAGCTCCTTGTTTCTACACTCACTGTCTATTTTATCAGCTCCACTTACCATATAGAAGCACTTTGTAGTTCTACAATTACTGACTGTAGTCTAGCTGTAGTTAGATCATTCTCAGCACTGCAGTGACACTGACATGGTGGTGGTGTGTTAGTGTGTGTTGTGCTGGTATGAGTGGATCAGACACAGCAATGCTGATGGAGTTTTTAAACACCTCACTGTCACTGCTGGACTGAGAATAGTCCACCAACCAAAAACATCCAGCCAACAGCGCCCCATAGGCAGCGTCCTGTGACCACTGATGAAGGTTTGGAAGATGACCAACTCAAACAGCAGCAATAGATGAGCGGTCGTCTCTGACTTTACATCTACAAGGTGGACCAACTAGGTAGGAGTGTCTAATAGAGTGGACAGTGAGTGGACACGGTATTTAAAAACTCCAGCAGCGCTGCTGTGTCTTATCCACTCATACCAGCACAACACACACTAACACACCACCACCATGTCAGTGTCACTGCAGTGCTGAGAATGATCCACCACCTAAATAATACTTACTCTGTAGTGGTCCTGGGGGAGTCCTGACCATTAAAGAACAGCATGAAAGCAGGCTAACAAAGCATGAAGAAACAGATGGACTACAGTCAGTAATTGTAGAACTACAAAGTGCTTCTATATGGTAAGTGGAGCTGATAAAATGGACAGTGAGTGTAGAAACAAGGAGGTGGTTTTAATGTTATGGCTGATTGGTATATATATACAGTGTATCACAAAAGTGAGTACACCCCTCACATTTCTGCAGATATTTAAGTATATCTTTTCATGGGACAACACTGACAAAATGACACTTTGACACAATGAAAAGTAGTCTGTGTGCAGCTTATATAACAGTGTAAATTTATTCTTCCCTTAAAATAACTCAATATACAGCCATTAATGTCTAAACCACCGGCAACAAAAGTGAGTACACCCCTAAGTGAAAGTTCCTGAAGTGTCAATATTTTGTGTGGCCACCATTATTTCCCAGAACTGCCTTAACTCTCCTGGGCATGGAGTTTACCAGAGCTTCACAGGTTGCCACTGGAATGCTTTTCCACTCCTCCATGACGACATCATGGAGCTGGCGGATATTCGAGACTTTGCGCTCCTCCACCTTCCGCTTGAGGATGCCCCAAAGATGTTCTATTGGGTTTAGGTCTGGAGACATGCTTGGCCAGTCCATCACCTTTACCCTCAGCCTCTTCAATAAAGCAGTGGTCGTCTTAGAGGTGTGTTTGGGGTCATTATCATGCTGGAACACTGCCCTGCGACCCAGTTTCCGGAGGGAGGGGATCATGCTCTGCTTCAGTATTTCACAGTACATATTGGAGTTCATGTGTCCCTCAATGAAATGTAACTCCCCAACACCTGCTGCACTCATGCAGCCCCAGACCATGGCATTCCCACCACCATGCTTGACTGTAGGCATGACACACTTATCTTTGTACTCCTCACCTGATTGCCGCCACACATGCTTGAGACCATCTGAACCAAACAAATTAATCTTGGTCTCATCAGACCATAGGACATGGTTCCAGTAATCCATGTCCTTTGTTGACATGTCTTCAGCAAACTGTTTGCGGGCTTTCTTGTGTAGAGACTTCAGAAGAGGCTTCCTTATGGGGTGACAGCCATGCAGACCAATTTGATGTAGTGTGCGGCGTATGGTCTGAGCACTGACAGGCTGACCCCCCACCTTTTCAATCTCTGCAGCAATGCTGACAGCACTCCTGCGCCTATCTTTCAAAGACAGCAGTTGGATGTGACGCTGAGCACGTGCACTCAGCTTCTTTGGACGACCAACGCGAGGTCTGTTCTGAGTGGACCCTGCTCTTTTAAAACGCTGGATGATCTTGGCCACTGTGCTGCAGCTCAGTTTCAGGGTGTTGGCAATCTTCTTGTAGCCTTGGCCATCTTCATGTAGCGCAACAATTCGTCTTTTAAGATCCTCAGAGAGTTCTTTGCCATGAGGTGCCATGTTGGAGCTTTCAGTGACCAGTATGAGAGAGTGTGAGAGCTGTACTACTAAATTGAACACACCTGCTCCCTATGCACACCTGAGACCTAGTAACACTAACAAATCACATGACATTTTGGAGGGAAAATGACAAGCAGTGCTCAATTTGGACATTTAGGGGTGTAGTCTCTTAGGGGTGTACTCACTTTTGTTGCCGGTGGTTTAGACATTAATGGCTGTATATTGAGTTATTTTGAGGGAAGAATAAATTTACACTGTTATATAAGCTGCACACAGACTACTTTTCATTGTGTCAAAGTGTCATTTTGTCAGTGTTGTCCCATGAAAAGATATACTTAAATATCTGCAGAAATGTGAGGGGTGTACTCACTTTTGTGATACACTGTATATATATACAACCCCTGGCAAAAATTATGGAATCACCACTCTTGGAAGATGTTCTGTCAATTGTTTAATTTTGTAGAAAAAAAATAAATCACAGACATGCCACAAAACTATCATTTTTCAAAATGTCAACCTTCTGGCATTAAGAAACAATAAAAAAAAGAAACAAATATAATAGTTGTGGTCAGTCACAATTGCTTTTTTTAGATCAAGTAGAGGAAAAAAATATGGAATCACTCAAATCTGAGGAAAAAATTATGGAATCACTCTGTAATTTGCAGTTTAAAAACAAAACATCTGCAGCAGATTAGATTTGCTAATTATTCTTCAGTTTAAAAAGAGTGCTTACACCTCGGAGAGCTGTTGCACAAAGCAGATTGTCATGAATCATGGTTCCAACACAAGATATGTCAGTTGAAACAAATGAGAGGATTATAAAACTCCTTCAAGAAGATAAATCATTGTGGAATGTCGCAAAAGATGTTGGTTGTTCCCAGTAAGCTGTGTTTAAAATCTGGACCAAGTACAAACAAAATGGGAAGGTTGTAAAAGGGAAGCATACTGGTAGACCAAGTAAGACATCAAAGCATCAACATAGAAAACTTAAAGCAATATGTCTTGAAAACAGAAAATGCACAACAAAACAAATGAGAAACAAGTGGCCGGAAAGTGGAGTCAATGTCTGTGACCGAACTGTAAGAAATCACCTAAAAGAAATGGGATTTACATACAGAAAAGCCAAACAAAAGCCACCATTAACACCTAAAAAGAAAAGAACAAGGTTAAAGTAGGCTAAAGAAAAGCAATCGTGGACTGTGGGTGACTGGATAAAAGTGATCTTCAGTGATGAATCGCGAATCTGCATTGGGCAAGGTGATGATGCTGGAACTTTTGTTTGGTGTCTGTCCAATGAAATTTATGAAGATAACTGCCTAAAGAAAACATGTTAATTTCCACAGTTGTTGATGATATGGGCCTGCATGTCGGGTAAAGGCACAGGGGAGATGGTCTTCAATAAATGCCAAAGTCCACATTGAAATTTTGGACGCTTTTCTTATTCCATCAGTTGAAAGGATGTTTGGTGATGATGACTTCATTTTTCAAGATGATAATGCATCTTGCCATAGGGCAAAGGACGTGAAAACTTTCCTTCAAGAAAACATATAATGTCAATGGCATGGCCTGCAAATAGTCCGGATCTCAATCCATTTGAAAATCTCTGGTGGAAATTGAAGAAAATGGTCAATGACAAGGTTCCAACCTGCAAAGCTGATCTGGCAACAGCAATAAGAGACAGTTGAAGGCAGATTGATGAAGAATACTGTTTGTCATTAGTTAACTCCATGCCTCAGAGAGTTTAAACCATTATAAAAGCCAGAGGTGGTGCAACAAAGTAATAATGGTGCAGTGTTTTCTAATGATTCCATAATTTTTTCCTCAGATTTGAGTGATTCCATATTTTTTTCCTCTACTTGATCTAAAAAAAAGCAATTGTGACTGACCACAACTATTATATTTGTTTCTTTTTTTATTGTTTCTTAATGCCAGAGGGTTGACAGTTTGAGAAATGATAGTTTTGTGGCATGTCTGTGATTTATTTTTTTTCTACAAAATTAAACAATTGAAAGAACATCTTCCAAGAGTGGTGATTCCATAATTTTTGCCAGGGGTTGTATATATATATATATATATATAGAGAGAGAGAGAGAGAGAGAGAGAGAGATTTAAAAAGACCACTGCAAAATGATGAGTTTCTCTGTTTTGTTTTTATTTATATGTATGGGTTGCTGTATAATTAACATTTTTGCAGATATTGCTCATGAATTCTTAATAAAAATATTGTCAATAAGAGCATTTATTTGCAGAAATTGACAATTGGTCAAAAACAAAACATGCAAAGAAAACATTCATATTTAAAGAACACAATTCTAATGTTTTTAAACAGTTGGTGGAATAACAGCTTCCATGTGTCTTGGCATGCTCTCCAATCTTTCACATTGCTCTTGGATGACTTTATACCACTCCAGGCATAAAAATTCTTGCAGCTTTGTTTGATGGCTTGTGATCAACCATCTTCTTCTTTATCACATTACAGAGGTTTTCAGTGGGATTTAGGTCTGGAGGTTGGTCTGGCCATGACAAAGTCTTGATCTAGTGGTCCTCCATCCATACATGGCCGACCTGGCTGTGTGGCATAAAGCTTTGTCCTGCTGAAAAAACACAATCCTCAAAGTTGTGGAACATCATCAGAGCAGAAGAAAGCAGTTTTCTTTATGGTGCTTGATTCATGCATCATTCACAAAGACAAATCTGCTTAGTTTCAGACCGTTCCTGAACCATTTTTGCTTTGTGGCAGGGTGCATTGTCCTGCTGAAAGAGGCCACAGCCATCAGGGAATATCGTTTCCATGAAAGGGTGTACATGGTCTGCAACAATGATTAGGTAGGTGGTACATGTTAAAGTAACATCCACATGGATGGCAGGACCCCAGCAGAACATTGCCCAAAGCATCACACTGCCTCCGCCGGCATCCCTTCTTCCCGTAGTGCATCCTGGTGCCATGTGTTCCCCAGGTAAGAGACGCACCCGGCCATCCACGTGATGTAAAAGAAAACGTGATTCATCAGACCAGGCCACCTTCTTCCATTGCTCTGTGGTCCAGTTCCAATGCTCACGTGCCCATTGTTGGCGCTTTCGGCGGTGGACAGGAGTCAGCATGGGCACCCTGCGGCTATGCAGCCCCATACGCAACAAACTGCGATGCACTGTGTATTCTGACACCTTTCTATCAGAACCAGCATTAACTTATTAACCAACTCGTCTGTTGGATCGGACCACACGGGCCAGCTTTCGCTCCCCACGTGCATCAATGAGCCTTGGCCGCCCATGACCCTGTCGCCAGTTTACCACTGTTCCTTCCTTGGACCACTTTTGATAGATACTGACCACTGCAGACCAGGAACACCACACAAGAGCTGCGGTTTTGGAGATGCTCTGACCCAGTCGTCTAGCCATCACAATTTGGCCCTTGTCAAACTCGCTCAAATCCTTACGCTTGCCTATTTTTCCTGCTTCTAACACATCAACTTTAAGGATAAAATGTTCACTTGCTGCCTTATATATCCCACCCACTAACAGGTGCCGTGATGAAGAGATAATCAGTGTTATTCACTTCACCTGTCAATGTTCATAATGTTATGCCTAGTCAGTGTATATTGTATGTACGTGTGTGTGAGAAAGACAGGAATAGTTAACCTACCTCTACTATCTGTAGTTTCATCTGTATTTGGGGCAGGAAACTCAGCAACTTCAGCCTTTAACTCCTGGTATGCAGGGCTGCCATAAGACCAAGATGGGTCTGAGAGAGAACAAATTATTCAATTAGCAAATAATAGGGCAATATTCCAGATAAGCTTATATTAATGTGTTAACCTTGATTTTCTCAGCTGTTATGAATCCCCACAGTGCAAGATATGGAACTGGTTGCACAAATGTTCACCACTTATTTTTTTGTCATTATTAGTATAGAGGTTGAGCAGGAAAGCCACTGAGGCACTGGTAGACTCTAGAAGGGGGAATTTTCCCTTCTTAACAATTTTAGTTTGTTTTTCAATGGAACTGCATAGATTATAGGTCACAATAAAGGTCAACATCTTGATTTATCTTGATTATTATTTTTTTTTTTTACATTATAAAATTACTTGCCATTTTAACAGGGGTGTGTAATCCTTTTTTATCCACTGTATAAACACACAGCCAAAAGAAGAAATCTGCTGTGACTCCACCACCCACCATGTCCCTTCCTTGACTTCTAAGCTCCCAAGTCCTAGCTTTCTTATTGACATTATCACATTGGTGTGTGAGTGTGAAACAAATGTTATTTGTTCTGATAGGAGAGCCCTGACCTCAACCCAACTGATCATATTTGGGATGAATTGGAACACTGATTGGGGGTCGGCCTTCCTGTCCAACTTTAGTGAAACACACAATCATGTAACAATCTTGTTAAAAGTCTTTTCAGACGGGTATAATATGTTATAGCTGGCATGGGGGACATGTCAGACAGAGGAGAGGAGGAGAGAGCAGATTTACCTCTTACTCTGCCTGTGTCTTGTGTCCTGCCCGGTCTGGCCATCAGATTTGAGTGGGTGATGCCTAGAGAACAAAAAGTCAAAACAAATAATAAAAATATAGTAAGTTTATAAGAACATTTACAGAAGTAATATTGTAAGTGAGTTTTTGAACAGTGGTTCACTGAATGTGTGCAGCTACAGGAAGCCAGTGAAGAAAACGCAGCAGTGGGGTGATATGGCAGTGTTTAGGTTGGGTCCTGCTAATCCTCCGCTCACGTAGAGGCTTGTGTTTATGAGCGCAGGGTGAAATTTGATGGCAGACAGGAATATAACTGCAAATAATAAACAGTGCTGAGTAAATTACCAGCTGTAATGATGGCCGCTTGCCATCACATACACCCCCCCATTGCAGTTCAGCGTTAATCACTGGCTCTAACCTTTCAACTTGAAACATGTTGATTCCTTTTTAAGTTTGAGGTTTCATGTTTACAGTCTGAATGGTGTTTTCCCCAGGCTAGAGTGTTTATTTTGGACCTTAATATACACTCTCTGTTGCTAATGCCTGAAAGCTGTCTTAGATTAGCTTCATTCACAGACTGCATAAAAACATGTCTATGTATAACATGACAATTGCCATATCAGCCACAGCATTAAAACCACCTCCTTGTTTCTAAACTCACTGTCCATTTTATCAGCTCCACTTACCATATAGGAGCACTTTGTAGTTCTACAATTACTGACTGTAGTCCATCTGTTTTCTGCATGCTTCGTTAGCCTCCTTTCATGCTGTTCTTTAATGGACATGACTCTCCCAGGACCACTACAGAGTAGGTATTATTTGGGTGGTGGGTCATTTTCAGCACTGCAGTGACACTGACATGATGGTGGTGTGTTAGTGTGTGTTGTACTGGTATGAGTGGATAAGACACAGCAGCGCTGATGGAGTTTAAACACCTCACTGTCACTGCTGGACTGAGAATAGTCCACCAACCAAAAATATATACAGCCAACAGCTCCCCGTGGGCAGCGTCCTGTGACCACTGATGAAGGTCTAGCAGATGACCAACTCAAACAGCAGCAATAGATGAGTCTGACTTTACATCTACAAGGTGGACCAACTAGGTGCCAATTTAAAACTCCAGCAGCGCTGTTGTGTCTGATCCACTCATACCAGCACAACACACACTAACACACCACCACCATGTCAGTGTCACTGCAGTGCTGAGAATGATCCACCATCTAAATAATACCTGCTCTGTGGTGGTCCTGTGGGGGTCCTGACCAATAAAGAACATAGTGAAAGCAGGTTAAAAAAGCATGCAGAGAAATAGATGGACTACAGTCAGTAATTGTAGAACTTCAAAGTGCTTCTATATGGTAAGTGGAGCTGATAAAATGGACAGCGAGTGTAGAAACAAGGAGGTGATTTTTATGTTATGGCTGATCGGTGTATATGTTGCCCTGTAACTAACTGGCAGCCTGTTCAGGGTGTAATCCCACTTTGCACATGATGCCATTAGGTTGCCATGATAAAATAAAGCAATAAGCCACGAGAGGCCGTGCATTACTGTGATTTTAGCACGGGGATGACGTTTTTGACGTCTAAAACTTCTTTCCCCGTGCTAAAATCATAACAGTAATGCACGGTCTCGAGTGGCTTATTGCTTTTATAAAACGGCGGTCAACATAAAATATAATAAATACAACAATGTTTAATTCATAAATGTATTTATTGTGTATAAACTTACAATAAACCATTCTTCCGCGACGCAAAATAGTTCGATTAACAGTGTTGCTAGGCAACATGAGGGCGAAAATAACATTAATTTTTTCTATTCAGTGGCGTATTAATATGGAATGATGTGAGGTGGTCATAGGTGTGCGTTTATCGGGGATTTTACAACGGCTTCGAACGCGGCTCAGCCAATCAGATTTTAGGACCGGAACTATCCGTTTTATAATACTGGTTTGATGTTGAACGGCCTTTGTGACAGATAGAGCAAAAAAAGAGTAAACCCCAAAGTTAACTTACTATAGCACAAATCTTGCTTTTTTGAATACCCCTCAAGTTTAAACAATTTCTATCGCAGGTGATACAAATCTTGTGACATCAAATGAATTCATTATACATGCTGTATTGATGACATTTTGAGAGAAACATCTGAACTGTAGATATATTCAGCATATGTTTAACTAGTACATTTTATGTTCATGTAGTTAAGTTTTTAGTACATGTTTATGCATTACAGACAGCCAAAAGAAATATTGTTCCACATGTTGGCTCATGAATTCCTTGATTATCACATAAGATCCTGTCCTCTCCCTGAGTTTTTAGGACGTTTGGGACCAATGGGCATTTCTCATTTGAAAAACCAAAGACAAAAATAAGGAAAGATAATGTGTTAGTGTTTTTCTTATTAAGAAGACCCCTGAGAGCAAAAAAATCTTCCTGCTCCCCCTCAAAAGTGTTGCCACAGTTCACTACATCTTTCCTCCCTCTGGTTTAAGTCCACCTGAATTTTTCCATCTATTTGCCACCAGACTTGACAGTACTTGGTCTTAAGAGCATAATTGTAAACATGAAGAGTTCAGCAGATGCTGGAGATGGACAAAAAATGGAAAGAAATTAAGAATTAAGATTGTCGGCCGCTCAGGTGGCGCAGCGGTAAAGTACGCTAGCTCACCAGAGTTGGGGTTTCGAATACATTGTATCGAATCTCAGCTCTGCCTTTCCGACTAGGCTGGGCGGCTGTATGAACAACGATTGGCTGTTGTTCAGGGTTAGAGGGTAAGGAAGTCGGATCATAGGTCCTCATAACCGGTGCGACTGCCCGATGGCGCCTGCACAGGGCTGAGGAATAATGCTGATGGGGGTGTGGCCCTCCATACACAGTGCTCGTCAAGTGTATGAACTCGACTCATGAAGGTGAAAAAATGCAGTCTGTACTGACTGTGCGTACCGGAGGGGGCAAAAAGTCAGTTGAGAGGAGTACTCAGTCAGCAGTGAAGGGTCGAATCAGTATAGAGGACACATTCAGGGTGATTGGACACGACTAGATTAGGGGAGAAAAATTGGGGGAAGAAAGAAGGGAAAAAAAAAAAATTAAGATTGTCATAAGAGATAACATTTTATTAACACTTTATTAAACCCAGTTATCTATTATGTTATGACAATTTTTACATAAGCATAGGTCTATTATCTGGGGTCTTTATATGGATCCTCCCTTTTCTGCCATAACAACAAATTACTTTTTTGGGAGGAACATAGAGACAGTCTCGATGTTCAAGTCTGGATTGAAAACATATTTATTTACTCAGGCTTTTGATTAGTCTTGTCAAACTAAACAAGCAAACTTAGTCATGCTGTAATAATTAGGGGTGCCGGAGTCTAAAGCTACTCTCTAAAACTGACATTTTACTTTTAACAGTTTCACATTGTAACTACACCTTCTGTTGTTTTACCCCGAGGTGGTTCTGACGGAATAGTGTTTACCTTCTCGAGGTTAAAGACTGCAAGTCGAGGCTACAGTGCCAACAATGCTGCTCCTATCAGATGTGACGGCACCCTGGTGTGTTTGCACCAAAAATGTCCAGAACTTACAACAGACTTTATCACAGACTGGACTGAACAATGAAGAACTCCAGTTATTTTTTTGCTAGTTACAACTTTCAGTTCAATTTAATTTTGTGTTTGTATGATTTGTGTAAATCCTATTTATTTAATGTATCCTCCACCCAAGAAGGATGGGTCCCTGCTGAGTCTGGTTCCTCTCAAGGTTTCTTTCTGTAATTTTAAGGGAGTTTTTCCTTGCCACTGTTGCCCTCGGCTTGCTCAAAAGGGGTTTTTAGGGATTTTTGGTCTGCTGGTCCTGGATTCTGTAAAGTTGCTTTGAGACAATGTCCATTGTAAAAAGCTCTATATAAATAAATTTGACTTGACTTATTTCCACAAGATTGTGGAACATCACTGCAGCCATTTAGCAACAGGAGCATTGTAAATATTCAGTACTGATTCTGGGTACCAAGGCCTGGCTTGCAATTGGAATGATAAGGTCTGATACAATCCCATTTCAGTTAATCCTAATGGTACTAAACACAACTAAGGTCAGGTCTTTGTGCTAGTCGTTCACAACAAAACTCATGGTGTGATATACATGGGTCCTGGAGACCTGGGTTTGATCCTTGTCTCCAATCATCTTAAGTTAGAAGCTTTGTATGTTTTACACAGACACATGTGGGTGTCCTCATTACACTTTGGTTTTCTTCAACCTGCCGAAAACACACAGAAGTTAGACTTCTTGCCCCATGCTGTGAATAAATGGGTACATGTTTAGTGTGTTGTCTTTTAGCGCGTCCCATTGCCCGATTGCGTCATGCTTCCTCTATACCAATGCCGAACCCTGCTCTGATTGAGAAGAATGAAGCTAACCCACGCCCCCTCCGACACGTGGGCAGCATGCCGTATGCATCTTATCACCTACACTTTGACGAGTGCAGTGCAGCTCAGCACTGTGTACGCAGAGACACACCCTGAGAGCACTCTTTTCTCATCTCTGTGCAGGCGCCATCAATCAGCCAGCAGAGGTCGTAATTGCATTAGTTATGAGAGAGAGACCCCATCCGGCTTAATCCCACTCAAATCTGAACAACTGGCCAATTGTTGTTCATGTGGCCGCTCAGCCTAGCCGACAGGCAGAGCTGACATTTGATGCAATGTATTCAAAATCGTGCGTGTGTTTTTACCGCTGCGCCACCTGAGCGGCCGTTTGAACACATTGTTAAACTAAGGACAGAAAATGATAAGGCCCAGACCTTAATGACTGTTATCAAAATACCTCTGCTGAGTCTAATGGCAGTGTGCTTTAAAACCATTTTGCCAACACCTGGTATTATGCATGTTGATCTGATGTTTGTGTGTGCCAGTTGACTAGAAGGGCAGAAATTTGATTTAATTAACTTGGAAGGGTGGCATTCTGTAACTACCACCTAGCTGCTAAGGCCTTTAATGTTACCTGCTCTACTACTTTGTTAGTATATGGATAAATGGCATTGCATGGCTTTATGCTTCATGCATATTTTATCAATTGGTGCCTGAAACAGCTGAACAAAATATTAAGGAGGCATGTCCACATGAAAAGGATTCCAGGTTATATACCAGAATGGATAACACACTAAGACAAGCCCTCATTAAGCCCTCACTAAGACCAGCCCTCATTACAACCAAACAATAAAGGCCCATGAAATATTGCCTCGTCAAAGCATTTTATTGACAAATCTGATTGATACTTTTTGGGACCGATGACTTATCTATCTATAGTATACTCATCACAAACGTCATAAACCAAGTTTGTCAATCACTGGGCCGCAAAGCGACCTCTAGTGGTCCGTAGTCCCACCTTTAGGATAAGTAAGCTGGACTTACTAATGATTTCTTAAATAAAATCCCACCACATGTCCCATAAATATAACTGCAATTTCAAAACAATTGTAGTAATGTATGTATGTAGTGCTAGATTATTTGTTTGGGGCCCTGCACCTGCCCTGCACCTGGACACTCTTGATAAATAAGTTGGCCCTGACATGTAAATAACTAAGAAATTCCTGCTATAGGCTATCCCAGTGGTTAGTTACCAGTATGAAACTAAATGCACCTTATTTGACGGTAATTGAACCCATCTTTGTGTGACTAATGCTACCAGTCAGGCATGACTCTTAGTGCTGCAGTAATCTCAAGGGTAAGTGAGTCACTACTACTGGCACGAACATTTATTATAAGTCACAGTCATTATGGGCAGGTCTGTTTTTAGGACTGCAGTACCAGAATATATAAAAAGATTTCCAAATCCAAATATGATGTTTTAATATATAAAAATAAAGTTCTTTTTCTATTGTAAATAAGAATACATAGCTTTAAACCTTGGCTTGGGTTGGTGAAATGTTTGGCATGTGCTTCCTGTGACCATGTTGCTTTCTTCATTGTACTCTGGTTTCCTTACATAATAATAATAATAATAATAATAGAATGCCTTTATTTGTCATATATACAATACATATGCAGGTGTACAGTACAACGAAATTCTTTCTTCGTGTATCCCAGCTTGTTTGGAAGCTGGGGTCAGAGTGCAGGGTCATATACAGTATATATACATATATAGTTTATACATTTTCTCCCCTTTTTCTCCCATTTAGCGCATCCAATTGCCTGATTGTGTCATGCTTCCTCTCTACACTGACACGTGGGCAGCATGCCGTATGCATTTCATCACCTGCACTTTGACGAGTGCAGTGCAGCTCAGCGTTGTGTACGGAGAGACACACCATGAGAGCACTCTTTTCTCATCTCTGTGCAGGCACCATCAATCAGCCAGCGGTCGTAATTGCACCAGTCATGAGAGAGAGACCCCATCCGGCTTAGTCCCGCCCATATCTGAACAACAGGCCAATTGTTGTTCATGTGGCCGCTCAGCCTTAGATGGCAGGCAGAGCTGAGATTCGATACGATGTATTCGAGATCCCAGCTCTGGTTCCAGCGTGTTTTTACTGCTGCGCCACCTGAGCGGCCTTGCTTTGTTTACTAGGGCATAGTCATTATGAAACAGCAATAAAAACCTTCTCTAAACATTTGCCACAAAACATTTGCATTAAAAACGGTAAAGTAATTGGTTTTATTTACCTGTTAGTGGCTAAAACACCTAAGATAATATTTAGTAGGAGTGCAAAGATACACCATGACCATGAATAAGATAAAGAAGTTAAATTGAAAATAAATAAATTATATAAATGCATGCTAGCTTTTGTAATGTCTGTACTGGCCAAGTGTTATGGAGTCTGAGAGGGCTAAGTTTTTAATTCATAAGTATTAACCCAGTCATTACCAGCTTAGAATGAAAGCTTCTTTGAACTACACCTGCAGACACATAAAGAATCTGCAAACAAAGCCGTCTCCCTCATCATCTTCTAAACAAACCAGAGCAACTCAATTCAGGGTATAAAACTGAAGATGTTGATCATGACTGGACAGCTTAAGTTATCTTGACATTTTAAATGACTTAGACGACCTAACAAACACACAGCCTATATTCTTGTAAGTTATAAATAGGTTGGTACCAACATTATATAACATTCACTTATTTACAATGTCACAAAGATGTGCATTCAGGTTGCTCACAATATTTTTCCTTTACGTCAACTTTGGAAAAAATAGCAGTTCTGTATCCTGTGTTTTGGTGCCAACATAACTAACTAATTACGTTCTGACAACATTTCCTGTCAAGCATATTTCAACTTGTCAGTTAGTAAAATTTAATTGCTTTTTTTAACGAGCTTAACAAATGTAGCAGCATAATTTAAAACTTGTAATGCTTTTTAGATAACACAAAGTTTTTATTGAAATATATATTGGTAGTTAAAAAAAATTTATTTGTTAATTAAAGGTGGGTAGTAATGTGCCACACTTTGTTCAATGTATTTAATAAACTGTTTTTAAATACAGCAGACTTGTTAGTATAATTTTACTTACTGAAACTTTTGAGACAAAAAATTTACTTTTAATAAGTTCTTGACTCACAAATTGCAGAACATTGCAGAGTAAAATTAAATATCCAGTACTAATTTTATGTTCTGCCAAACAAGCAAAAAGGAACTTTTTACTATATAACCGATCAGGCATAACATTATGACCTTATATTGTGTTGTTCCCCCTTTTGCTGCCCCATATGCAACAAACTGCGATGCACTGTGTATTCTGACACCTTTCTATCAGAATCAGCATTAACTTCTTCAGCAATTTGAGCTACAGTAGCTCATCTGTTGGATCGGACCACACTGACCACTGCAGACCGGAAACACCACACAAGAGCTGCAGTTTTGGAGATGCTCTGACCCAGTCGTCTAGCCATCACAATTTGGTCCTTGTCAAACTCACTCAAATCCTTACGCTTGCCCATTTTTTCCTGCTTCTATCACATTAACTTTGAGGATAAAATGTTCACTTGCTGCCTAATATATCCCACCCACTAACAGGTGCTGTGATGAAGAGATAATCAGGGTTATTCACTTCACCTGTCAGTGGTCATAATGTTATGCCTGGTCCATGTATATATACTGTATAACATTGCAAAAAAATTTTTGCTGTAACATCCCCTAAAAGTGTTTCAGTGTATTTAATTTTCCTTTTATTTTTTCATTTCTAACTACTGTACATCAATACAACACTGCAAATGGCAAAATTAGCAGCTGTAAGTGACCATGCAGTTTGTTTGGTGGGCAGTTGACTGACAAATTGCAGAACATTGCAGGGTAACATTCAATAACCAGAATTAGTTTTTTGAACAATGTTCTGCCAAACAAGCAAACAGGAACACTGGAAAAAGCAAAAATGATGTAACATCCCCTAACTACATCAATACAACACTGCAAATGGAAGAATAAGCAACTGTAGGTGGGCTTATAGTTTGTTTAATTGGCAGTTCTAGTATCTAGCTATTTTAAATCAAACTTTAGCCAAAGATCAAAGCCAGAGATGGCTAATTACCTGTTCCTGGTTGGACCCTGCTATCGCTGAGTGGCACACCTGGTGGAACCTGCTGTGGGCATGGTTTGTTCCTTAGCCTCAGCACCTCCTGTTGGAGTTCCTCAACCATCTGCTGGAGCTCCTCCATCTGTTCAGTCGATCTATCTTTCTCTTGCTGCAACCTGTCCCTCTCCCTGACTGCCTGACTGTAGGCCTCCTGAAGTCCCATTTGAGCCTCAGTTCCCAGAGTCTCACCTCCAGCCAGACGAGCTACTAGAGCCTCCACAAGCCCAAGCCTGGACTTGAGGGCTTCCGTCTCGGGACTGAAGCCTGAAGAGGGGCAGCTAGCTTCAGTGGGGCTTTCCACAGTAAAGGTATACTGGCAGCGCCTGTTTTGGTCATTCCACCTCTTAAGGTTGGCAGTGCCCTGAGCCTGTGTGCCCACAAGCAGACTGCAGGTTACAACAACAGCCAGGAACCACATAGCTGAAATGCGCAGGATTCTTTTTCCTTTTCTGTGTCTTGGTTACACCAGGATGCTGTCCTGAGAAATGTTAACACTTCTCTTTAGTACCTTGTTGACGTCTCTTTGATGTTCTGCTTGTCAGAGATCTGTTCTCTACTCTTCCAAAATAGAGACAGATGGATAAGCACCTGTCTGTAGGCTTATTTTAGTCTTTTTATTCTTCTTAGTTCTCTTCTACCATTGCCTTTTCTCAGGTTCTTCAAGTTGGCATCAGATCTGTCAAGTCCAAGTTTATTGGTGAGTGATTTTTGTGATCCTGGATCAGTTCGCGTTGTAAGCTTTGAAGATCGTCTGAGCCTGGGGACACCAGGCAGTGGTTATTTATACAGTCTTAAAGGGGGAGAGAAGGTGGGGACATAGGAGGGAACGGGCAAGGGAGGGATTTTTCAGCCAGAAAGATTCCATCCATTTTTTTCTTCTTCAAGTGTTTTTCAGATGTGGATGAGAGGTATGTGGGTTTTGTTTACCACTTCATTATATTTTTGTGCAGTTTTTTGTTGGGTTTAACTATAGAACAGTTTGGAATGAACAAATATGACATACAGTTCCAATCAAAATCATTAAATACTCATTACAAATTTGGTTTATTAGACAAACTTACAAACTTTCAGCTTTTTGCAATAAACCACTTAAGCTAGAACAATGTAAATAGCTCAACACAACTTATATAACAAGTGGTTTCTCTAAATTTAACACAAGATGCCACTTTTAATGACTACTGCAGTCATGTCAAGCATCTTTAGTACCTAGTAGAGCACACTTTTGCTGTCATAAACGTGATGCATAGCCAAACACCCACTTCTAGCAGTGTTCCTAAGGAAGCTTAGCCCATTCTGTATTGGTAATGGCCTCCAGTTCACTGATATTCTTGGGTTTGCATGCTGCAATCACCTTTTTTTTAATTCCACCAGAGATTTCCTGTGAGGTTCAAATCAGGCAACTCCAGTATCTTTTAGGACTTCTTTTGAGACCTAACCTTGGTGGACTTTGAGGTATGGTTGGTATCACTGTCCTGTTGGAAGGTCCAATGCTGCCCAAGCTTCAGCTACCTCACAGAAGGCATGACATTTTCTCCTAGGATTTTGTGATATTGAATTGAATCCATCTTGCCCTCCACATGCTGCAGGTTTGTTTGTTTGTTTGTTTGTGTATTATGATTTTAACGTCATGTTTTACACTTCGGTTACATTCATGACAGGAGCGGTAGTCACTCATTACACAAGATTCATCAGTTCACAAGGTTATATCGAATACAGTCTTGGACAATTGTGTATCTCCAATTCACCTCACTTGCATGTCTTTGGACTGTGGGAGGAAACCGGAGCACCCGGAGGTAACCCACGCGGACACAGGGAGAACATGCAAACTCCACACAGAAAGGACCCGGACCGCCCCACCTGGGGATCGAATCCAGGACCTTCTTGCTGTGAGGCGACAGTGCTACCCACTTAGCCACCGTGCCGCCCATGCTGCAGGTTTCCAGTGCCAGAGGAAGCTAAGCAGCCCCAGAGCATCACTGAGCCACCACCATGCTTCACTTTAGACAGGGTGTTCTTTTCATTATTTCCTTCATTTTTCCTTCTCCATACATACCACCGTTCAAGTGGCCTGAAAAGTTCCAGTTTTGTTTTATTGCTTCACAGAACTGAACCCCAAAACTTCTGTGGCTTATTTATATGGTTTTAAACATATTGGCAGCAAATTTTCTTGTGCCTTTGGGTCAGCAGAGGTGTATGGAGACCTTCAGTGTTTATTATGCGCCTTACTGTGCAATCTGAAATCACAGTGCCTGCTGCCACCAAATCTTGCTGCAGGTTTTTTGAAGTCATTTAAGGGTTTATGACCACCTGCCTCCTCAGGAATCTAGAGGCAGCTGATGATAACTTCTTTTTGCACATCCAGCTAGTGTAACCAGTGTTTCTTTAACTTAGAATATACAAACTATGCTTCCAGCAGTATCTCTATCTTTTTGTATTCTTCTGATTGTTTATGCAAGGTAGTTTTCTCTTTTCTTAATTTTTTGGTATCTCACTTGACTTGACATAGTCAACAATGTGTTTTAACTAATACACACCTGATGTGACTAATGAAGCCGTGGTAACTTGGTAGCAGTTAGGGTATGAGGGAGGCTGTTATTTGTTCCAGCATGACTGTGCACCTGTACACAAAGTAAGGATCATATAGACATGGTTTTGACAAGTTTTTTTAAAGATGGGATTCCAATAGTCTGCACAGAGTCCTGACCTCAACCCAGTTAACCACTTGTTTGGATGTACTGGGATGTTGATTGCAATCCAGGTCTTCAAGTCCAACTTTAGTGACATCAAGGCTACGCCTGACTGCACCCTCCATTCTACTTAATGTGCAACTATACTATTTGTAGAGCACTAATTAGACATAAATGTTTAGGTTTGTTAAAGACATCTAACCCTGTGAAATTGTTGCCTTTAGGTGTGAGTATGAAGATGTAGTGGTGCCCTTTTCACAGTATGTCCCTTCCTTGCACCAAGTGTTCCAGAAAAGACTCCAGATCTACTGTGACCCAGCTTATATGAAGATGCTACTAAAATAAATTAATACATTGAATAAAGACATATTGTGGACTTACTTCTAGCCTAGGAAAATAATTTAAATATTTATTCAATATAAAGCTTGCCCCTATTTTCAATTATTTTAACTTTAACCAGTTGCTAGTTAATGTTGGTGGTAAACAACAAATTGTGTACGGTTTCTGTCTGTGTTACTGTGAACGTGTTAATGTTTAAAGAGAGTCAGATGAGGATAGTGAGTATGGAGTTCTCTGTACTGTTTTCTAATTCTGGTGCTGTGTGGTTTTTGTGGCCCTATCGGTTTGCTGCTGATGCTTCGTCATAGGGGGGAACCTTCCAGTAGGACATTTTAGACATACACTGTTAAGAGCTTGGGTTACCCCCCTACCACTTGAGAACTGCAGATGTACAGAAGGGCACAACAGTGTGGCATTTGGGACCAAATTGGCTAGTTATAAATTGTATATGTATAGCAAAATTATCATTTTGTCTGGTTTTATGAGTTATAGGTGTGTGTTTAAGTAAACTTTCACTCCTTTTTCAAGTCCTGGTAAAATATTGTCAATTACAGCATTTATTTACAGAATGTACACAGTGTTTTCAGACCTTAAATATGGCAAAGATCATTCATATCAATTTTTAAAGAGCACATTACAAATGTTTTAACTTACATACAGTATATGTAACAGATAGATTTACTCATTTACGTACTTGGTGAATATATAAATAGAGAAGGGAGAGGGGGGTGACTGAAGTTCTGGGCTGGATTGGTGCCCTGCCTGGGGTATGTTTATGCCTCACACTCACCGCTACCCTGACCAGAATAAAACAGTGATAAAAATACAATGAAAACATTTGCACAGTGGCACAGCCAGTACAACATTGGATATAGAGTTCCTCACCTACAGTCAATGTTTGTAAGGCGTTTGCCATGTTCTCTCTGCCTGCATGTGTTTAACATACAGAAGGTGGATTGGCTACTCTAATGCCTTTAGTAAATTTGTAGGTAAATGCTTTAGTGAGTTGCCCTGTGATGGATTTGTGCCTTCGAGTTTTCTGGTGTACATTTTTCTGGTTGACCAACGATGAAAAAAAACACCATCATGGTGTGGCTTGGGGCACAGATAATAAAGTGTGTTCCAACATTGGTCTTGAAGACCCAAGTTTGATTGTTGATTTGGTCACTGTCTGTGAGAGGTTCTACCTATTCTCCCTGTGCCCACATGGACTCCTTCCCACTTCTAAAAACATGCAAACATTATTTGGTGAGTGAGTGATTTGCACCCTCTCCAGGGTAAATTCTTACCTTGTGCCCAGTGTTTCTGGGTGGCACCAGAACTTCGACCACCCTGACCAGGATGAGGCAGTCAGATGTTTTATTAAATGTTTAAAAAACATTTGAAAAAACACACCCACACCTACGACAGGTGAAATGAATTCCTTTTTTAGCAGCTGTCAGTAATACTAAATATTTTCCAGACTGACCTGAGCTGGAAGTGTGTGTGTGTGTGTGTGTGTGTGTGTGTGTGTGTTCTCACTGAACAACACTTAAATAGTCTGGAATCATCATAAAACAAGAGACAAATATCATGGAATGTGGGAGACAGACTGACAGAAGTCTTTTGTTAGCTTTTGGCATATTGAGATGTTAGCTAATGTTTTCTCCTGATTGAACTTGAGTAGCATGAACGTATGATGAGGAACTCTTGGTAGAGTGTTGTGAATGATGTACCTCCAGCATGTCAGTAAGGGTTTCCTGTGGTTTATGTTTGCTTGGTTCCTTGCTTGATTTGAAGTGAATAAACACTCTCACACTTGCACAAGGAGAGCAATAAAAATCAAAACTGACTTATGTAACTGCTGGGAAAAAAGGACGCTTTATTGGTCCCGTGGCTCGACACTAGGGAAATCTGCTAAAGTTAATAAATGTTGCTCTATTTAAGCCAGCTATTGAGCCATTCTTCCCTGTTTCCAGAACGGGACACAGCACTCTTACATTCGTATAGAGCAATGATGCTCAATCATACCTCACACCAACCATCCAGGCAATTTTCTTGATTTTACTACTCAGTAACATAAAGATCAACTGATTAAGCAAATAAATCAGGTGTGGCTCATGCCTGTTTTATATTCAAAAAACCTGCAGCCCTGTGACTATTTTTATATAAGACTGCCATTAGTACAGAGCAATGTTACTACATTTTATACACAAATAGGGTCCTTTTTATCCTTTAAACATGAGTATAAGGAGGTAGCGTAGACCAATTTTAACAAATATTAAAGCAAACTTGTGAACATTCAAGCACACACACACTTACTCAAATACTGTATCTTAAGTTCCTTAAATTAATATTAATTTATTAGGATTTTAACATCATGTTTTACATACTTTGGTTACATTCCTGACAGAACAGGTCACCAGATCACAAGTTTTAATGTCAAACACAGTCATGGACAATTTTGTATCTCTAATTCACCTCACGGGGCGGCACGGTGGCTTAGTGGGTAGCACTGTCGCCTCACAGCAAGAAGGTCCTGGGTTCGATCCCCAGGCGGGGTGGTCCGAGTCCTTTTTGTGTGGAGTTTGCATGTTCTCCCCGTGTCTGTGTGGGTTTCCTCCAGGAGCTCCAGTTTCCTCCCACAGTCCAAAAACATGCAGTCAGGTTAATTGGAGACACTGAATTGTGAATGGGTGTGTGTGTGTATGTGTGTGTCTGCCCTGCGATGGACTGGCGTCCCATCCAGGGTGTTACTGTGTGCCTTGCGCCCATTGAAAATCTGGGATAGGCTCCAGCACACACACCCCCACCCCGCGATCCTAAGTGGATAAGAGGATAAGAAAATTAATGAATGAATGAATAATTCACCTCACTTGCATGTGTTTGGACTGTGGGAGGAAACCGGAGCTCCTGGAGGAAACCCACGCTGACACAGGGAGATCATGCAAACTTCACACAGAAAGGACCCAGACCACTCCACATAACCCAGGACCTTCTTGCTGTGAGGCGACAATGCTACCCACTGAGCCACCGTGCCACCCCCCTTAATTTAATAACTGATTAATTAAGAGGCAGCTTAGTGGTTAAACTACTGAACTACTGTTTGAGAGGTTCACAAGTTGCCAGTGTTGGGCCCATTAGCAAGGCCTTTAACATCCAGTTGCTGACATGTATGCAGTCACAATTAAAAATCATGTTGGCTAAAAGTGTCCTCCTAATGTAGTAATAATAACAATAGTAATAAACCTCACCCTTACACTCAGTCTGTAGAACATAAACCCTCATTAACCTCATCAATTGGGGTTTCCATTGCATACTCCAGTACTTCACAAAAACTTGCACACCAACACTGACCTCTAATTTCAGCTGTGAAGTATGGTGAAAGAAGCATCGTGCTTTAGATGCTTTGGTGCCTCAGGGCCTTTAACTCTCTGTTGCTCAATTTGTGTTCAGTTATAATTGTAAGTTGCTGTGGATACAAGCTTCTGCTAAATGTCATAAATGTAATACTGTATTTTGTAAGTGTGAAAATATTTTAAAATTGATGCTTGTAACACTCAAAAAAGTTGGGACAGGCAAAATAAGAATGAAAAGTTTATTTGTACATAAGTACATTTGCAGCATTTAGCAGACGCTTTTATTTAAAGTGACGTACAATTAGACTGAATACAATTTAAGCAATAAGGGTTAAGGACCTTGCTCAGGTGCCCAACAGTGGCAACCTGGGAGCGGTAGGGCTAGACTAATACCTTAACTGCTGAGCTACCTCTGTTTATAGAATATTTAAGTTATAAAAAAGTGACCATTGTAGCATTCCACAATAAGCAGGTGAATTTGTAACAGGTATGGATGTCAAGTTCAGATTTAAAGCTGAGTTCCAAATCTTGTTTTTATCCAACTTTTCTGAAAATGTGGTTTGTACATTCAATATACATTAAAGAAAACCATCTACTGGTGTATAGATTCTAGTGATCAGGTATTAAATAAACTTTTGTAAGTCGCACTAAACAACACTGGCATGAAGAACATAGTTAAAGGGGTCAACCTGGGAGAAAGGGCAAATGTAATAAAAGAAGAGCTTTTAAAAGGAAAAATCGTGCACACAGACCTGGCAGGGAAAGACAGACTTCAGATCAAAGCAGGTTTAGTAGTGACAAGGGACTTAGCAAAAGAAAGGGCTTTAAAAATGCCAGGAAAGAAAGGTTAGGTGAAGTATTTAAGGCAGCAGAGCACTTAGTTTAGATAAAGTATTTCTGTGCTTAGTTTAGATTATAAATTAATCAGACAGATTTGTGGGTGTGTTGTGGGTGTTTTTAGGGAAAAACTGCATAAATGACAGCACAATCAAACAATGTGAAGACAACAGTAATGGTGTACAAAGTTCTATGTTGTTCTTTGTACATTTGTCACTGAAACCCCAATACCCCACTACACCGATCAGCCATAACATTAAAACCACCTCCTTGTTTCTACACTCACTGTCCATTTTATCAGCTCCATTTACCATATAGAAGCACTTTGTAGTTCTACAATTATTGACTGTAGTCCATCTGTTTCTCTACATACCTTTTTATCCTGCTTTCACCCTGTTCTTCAATGGTCAGGACCACCACAGAGCAGGTATTATTTAGGTGGTGGATCATTCTCAGCACTGCAGTGACACTGACATGGTGGTGGTGTG
Source organism: Trichomycterus rosablanca (assembly GCF_030014385.1). Taxonomy (NCBI): domain Eukaryota; kingdom Metazoa; phylum Chordata; class Actinopteri; order Siluriformes; family Trichomycteridae; genus Trichomycterus; species Trichomycterus rosablanca. The sequence goes on from NC_085996.1 coordinate 25,202,365, forward strand.
TTAGTGTGTATTGTGCTGGTATGAGTGGATCAGACACAGCAGCGCTGCTGGAGTTTTTAAATACCGTGTCCACTCACCGCCCACTCTATTAGACACTCCTACCTAGTTGGTCCCCCTTGTAGATATAAAGTCAGAGACGATCGCTCATCTATTGCTGCTGTTTGAGTTGGTCATCTTCTAGACCTTCATCAGTGGTCATAGGATGCTGCCTACGGGGCGCTGTTGGCTGGATATTTTTGGTTGGTGGACTATTCTCAGTCCAGCAGTGACAGTGAGGGGTTTAAAAACTCCAGCAGTGCTGCTGTGTCTGATCCACTCATACCAGCACAACACACCACCACCATGTCATTGTCACTGCAGTGCTGAGAATGACCCACCACCCAAATAATACCTGCTCTGTGGTGTCGTGGGAGAGTCCTGACCATTGAAGAACAGCATGAAAGGGGGCTAACAAAGCATGCAGAGAAACAGATGGACTACAGTCAGTAATTGTAGAACTACAAAGTGCTTCTCTATGGTAAGTGGAGCTGATAAAATGAACAGTGAGTGTAGAAACAAGGATTTTAATGTTATGGCTGATCAGTGTATATACACTGTCGAGTCACATTATTATGACCACTTCCTACTTTTGACAGACGCAGCGCATAGCTCATGAAGGAAGTCACGTTTCGTGAGCCGGCTTGGTGGGCATATAGGTTGTGTTAGGCACTCTTAACCAATATGGGCATCCTTGCAGATCATGTACACCCACACATGCCGATTGTCTTCCCTGGGACAGACTGGATCTTCCAGCAAGACAATGCGACATGTCACATGGCTAGAAATGTCCAACATTGGTTGGAAGAGCATAACCAAGACTTCCTAGTACTATTACCCTGGCCCCAAATTCCCCAGACTTGAACCCAATTGAGCATCTGTGGGACCACCTCGATCGTCGTGTTCACTCTATGGATCCTCCCCCACACACCCTCCAGCAGCTGTGGAATGCACTGCAGTCAGCATGGCTCCAGACACCTGTGACAACCTACCAGGACCTTATTGAGTCACTCCCAGCCTGTGTAGCTGCTGCCCGTGCTGCACACGGCGGTTACTCTGGATATTAACTGATGGTCATAATAATGTGACTCGACAGTGCATATATTTTTTTTATCAGAGACTTTGTGTAGTCCATGTTTGATGTCTAAGTCTTGTACTGGAACATATTCCATTTTGTAGTCTACTACAACAGCATGGTGCAAATTGTAAAGTATATTATCACCTGCCTTGTTATTGTCATGTTTTACACTTTGGTTACATTCATGACAGGAACGGTAGTTACTCATTACACAAGACTCATCAGTTCACAAGGTTATATCAAGCACAGTCTTGCACAATTTTGTATCTCCAACTCACCTCACTTGCATGTTTTTGGACTGTGGGAGGAAACCGGAGCACCCGGAGTAAACCCACGCAGACACGGGGAGAACATGCAAACTCCACACAGAGAGGACCCGGACCGCCCCACCTTGGGATCGAACCCAGGACCTTCTTGCTGTGAGGCGACAGTACTACCCACTTAGCCACCGTGCCGCCCGCCTTGTTATTGTTTAATTTAGAAATACAATGGCTGTACTGTAAATGATAACATCTGATAAACTGCGCGGCGTCTGCTAGATTGATCAATTCACACTGACCACACATATTCAGTTTTACAGCCAATTTATTTCAAAACACAAAAGTAGTTCACAGTTCGTCAAAGCAATTCCAGTAGGTAATAAATATTTACGTATAAATTAAATACAAAATAATAGTAATTGAAGCAATACAAATGTACAGGTGTCTCTACAGATGTTGCCCATGCCATCACTTACCTACGCTATACAGACTTGATTACACATTTAACCAGATTGATTCAGTTATAAGGAATGTATCTCTCATCACACGACTCTTGTACTCTCGTATCACACAACAGCTACCAACTACCATGGGAGGGTGAGAGCCAACAAGTGCTTTATCAAAAATACATAAAGCCAGTCGCCCTCGTTTGGCACCCTGTGCAGTTCACTTTTAGAAAGATCGTCGCACTTGGAACAATGTACGGTGCAACCTGTGCCTGTGCTATTCCATAAATTACTTTAAAGATGCACAAGACTGGGGTGGCTAGGGGTCACATCAGTGATAGACGAAACTTGGAGGAGCAGTAAGCAATGCTTCTCTCATGGACTCCAAAAGAATTTTGGGAAGCTCACACTATATCTAGATGATTAGATACACCGATCAGCCATAACATTAAAACTACCTCGTTATTTCTACACTTACTGTCTATTTTATCAGCTCCACTTACCATATAGAAGCACTTTGTAGTTCTACAATTACTGACTGAAGTCCATCTGTTTCTCTACATACTTTTTTAGCCTGCTTTCACCCTGTTCTTCAATGGTCAGGACTCTCCCAGGACCACTACAGAGTAGTTTATATTTTGGGTGTGGTTTATTCTCAGCACTGCAGTGACACTGACATGGTGGTGGTGTGTTAGTGTGTGTTGTGCTGGTATGAGTGGATAAGACACAGCAGCACTGATGGAGTTTTTAAACACCTCACTGTCACTGCTGGACTGAGAATAGTCCACCAACCAAAAATATATCCAACCAACAGCCCCCCGTGGGTGGCGTCCTGTGACCACCGATGAAGGTCTAGAAGATGACCAACTCAAACAGCAGCAATAGATGAGCGATAACCTTTGACTTAACATCTACAAGGTGGACCAAGTAGGTAGGAGTGTCTAATAAAGTGGACAGTGAGTGGACACGGTATTTAAAAACTCCAGCAGCGCTGCTGTGTCTGATCCACTTATACCAGCACAACACACTAACACACCACCACCATGTCATTGTTACTGCAGTGCTGAGAATGACCCACCAAATAAATAATACCTGCTCTGTGGTGGGCTAACAAAGTATGTAGAGAAACAGACGGACTACAGTCAGTAATTGTAGAACTACAAAGTGCTTCTATATGATAAGTGGAGCTGATAAAACAAGGAGGTGGTTTTAATGTTATGGCTGATCGGTGTAAATGCATTTTGTGTCAGATGAGTTCATATCCCAGTCAGTATGGTTTTATACAGATTTTAATTCGCCCCTGGTCGATAAAACAAGTCAAATAAGTATTCAAGTTTGCATAGCTTTACAGCAAAAAGGTTCATAAAACCAGCATGCCCCTCAAAGGTACCTTTCTGAATTAAACCAGTTAATAAAAGGAAACATAGATTTTAACTGAAGTGCCTTTAGAACACCTAAAAATCAAACTCACCACAATTAACCGTGCTCATTTAACCTTGCTTTGAAGACTTTCGTAACAACTTGAAACTTGAAAATGGTAGTAGCAGCTGAAATTTAAAAGCATCTCTTTTTTTCTCCAGACAAAGTTGTACATGTTGAAACAGAATATTAGACTACATACAGAGTGCAAAAGGGTAAAATCAAGATTTCAAGGGTAAAATCAAGGTAAAGGGTGAACCTGTAAGGATATGCTTCGTAGTCTTGCTGGTAGGCATGGGTACAATGGTTTTGGCCTCTGATTGGTCATAAATACACAAAATAACACAAAAAATATTAACACCGATCATCAGTCTGAAGGTATGTGGACATCTCTGCTAGTTACTATGTTTAGGTGTCAGTTTGGGAAAAGGAACTCTGGGTTGAATTGGAAAGTCAGTTACGAGCCAGGCCTTTTTTTATCCAATATCAGTGGCTTAAATCACAAACACTATTTTGACTAAATGGGCAAATAGATCAAAAAACCTTTTGGAAAGCCTTCCCAGAAGTGGGAAAACACTTCATATTAATGCAGAATGCAGATGGTTTTGGAATGTGCAAATATTTTAGACAACAGTATATAAATAACTTAAGTTTCTGAATAAAGCAGAGTGTCCAGCAGAGTTTGTGTGCGTGTGAATAAACTGGTGCGTGACGCCTCACTTTACGCCGTGACAGTGATATGCTGTGCCATCACCTTGACCTTGTTGTTGTCAATCAATGAAGGGTCCATAAAACTTTCACTCAGACACACATTCCAACACATTCATACATACGTGCATACACACACGCACTCTGCTGCTTTCTTATGAAGACGATCCTCCTGAAGCTTTAGATGAATTACGGGGCCAGCAGTTTCACATTCTGAGAAATGACAGGAAGGGAGGAGGAGGAGGGTAAAAGAACAGTTAAAGCCTCCTACCTCCCACCTGAGAACTAGTGATACTTCAGTATGACTGGAACTGAAGTGAGAAAGAGAAAGAGAGACAGATATTAGAGGTATTAGACGACATTAATAAGTGCAGCTCCAAAAACTTTGGCATTCATGATAGATGTGTCAAAATAAAAAGAATAAAAAAAATTAATAACGAAAGAAAATTTTTATTTGTGGTTAATCAGCTCTCACATTAAAATTGGGGGAAATGTAACTTTTTAGTTATCAGTGTAATCCATATAAAAAAATATCCAGCTACTTAATAATTCTTAAATATTCTTCCCGATTTAGCACACTCAATATTGTCTCCCGCTGCCACCAGAGATACCACATTGCATCCGAGGAGAGCACGTCGCTGTACACACCTCTTCTGACACGTGCACAGCCCTCCTCTTCTCGCCCCTGCTTTCTGCACAGGCGCCTCTTCCACCAATCAGGGTCCTTACACAGTGTATGAAGACCTACACACACACACATAGTCCCGCCCCCACCCTGCAGATACGGTGGCCAATTAGTATCTGCTGCAGGCACTGCCAATTATGCCCGCTAGATGGCGCCCAGCCGACCGGAGGCAACACCGAGTTTCGAACCAAATGTACCTCTATTTTGACCATATCGGACCATTAATTCCTGTTCCAGTCAAAGTTTAAGTAGCATCTAGTGAGCTCTAAGCTCCAGATATTTCTGCATTTAAAATTATCTGCGAAATTTAATAAATTAAGGATTGGCAACTAATCAAGATCAGATTTATACTTACTGATTATAATGAGTAGCAGTATGACTACCACTAACGCCACAATCATCTTCATCTGAGGAAAAGAGAAGGTTCATATTTATGTACGTTCAGATTATGTTCATATAAAAACCACATCATTCTGAAAACAAATGCTGTTTCATGGGGGAAAACAGTGCATTTTAAATATAGTATTGGTTAATCTACAAACCCCATTTTCAGAAAAGTTGAGAAGAATCTGTGACTTGTTTTCTTCTTTTGAATCCTTATTTAACTGACAAAGTAGAAAGAAACAATTTCCAGTCTTTTCACTGATCAGCGTCATTGTAGTTTGTAAACATGTCATGTCATGATTTTCTGTTACCACCTGTTGTGGTGTGTAGCTGGCATCAAATTCTAAATGTGTTTCTATTTACAAAAAAGAATGAAATTGATCAGTGAAAACATTAGAAGTCTTTTTTTCCACGTTTACCAGTGAAATAAAGATTCAGGAGAATTAAAAAAAATCATAAACTCTTTTACAAAATGTCCCAACTTTTTCAGGAATGGGGTTTGTATATATTTTAAAGCCAAGTAAGTGGATACACCTTTAACATTACATTCACATTTGTGGCATTCAGCCTTTTTTTAAATCTAAAGCAACTTAAAATACAATACAATTCAAGCAATCAAAGTGACAACTTGATGATAGTGGGGACTGGACCAGCAACCTTCTGATTACTAGTCCAATACCCTAACCACTAAGCTACCACTGCCCCTATGTCCATATCCATGATGCATCCAGCAATACAGACCTGGTCAGCAGTCTGCATTTTTTTTATTATTCCCAAAACAGATGGATAGGATTGAGGTCAAAGCTATGTAAAGTCTAGGCAAGCTTCAGATTACTAGGCCAGTACCTTAACCAATGCCCCCTTCTAATTAATGTACCCCATCCATAGTACAAATGTCATTCCCAGGTGGTTCTGGGATAGTGAGAGACTTACCTTCATGTCTTTCCACCACATCCTCCTGTGTAGCTGTTTGGCCCGACTGCTGAATGCAGATGCATTGTCTGACAGGCTCTCTGGTAATTACATAAAAGAAAAGAGGTAGATGATGTAAACACCAAAACAATGGATCGTTATCCATGTAAAATACAATTATGAAATACACATCTCAAACAAGATCCTTTTATTTTATGAAAACAAGGTTTTGGGATTAAAGTTTTTTTTTTTTAAGTTGTTTTGTGTCTGAGGAAATTTGTTTTATTTATATAAATTTTTTATAAAATGTAGTATTTATACATAGTTCTACAAAAAAAAAGTAGTATATATGCATAATTCTACAATTACTGACTGTAGTCCATCTGTTTCTCCACATACCTTTTTAGTCTGCTTTCACCCTGTTCTTCGATGGTCAGGACCCCCACAGGACCACCACAGAGCAGGTATTATTAAGATGGTGGATCATTCTCAGCCCTGCAGTGACACTGACATGGTGGTGATGTGTTAGTGTGTGTTGTGCTGGTATGAGTGGATCAGACACAGCAGTGCTGCTGGAGTTTTTAAATACCGTGTCCACTCACTGTCCATTCTATTAGACACTCCTACCTAGTTGGTCCACCTTGTAGATGTAAAGTCAGAGACGATCGGTCATCTATTGCTGCTGTTTGAGTTGGTTATCTTCTAGACCTTCATCAGTGGTCACAGGACGCTGCCCAAGGGGCACTGTTGGCTGGATATTTTTGGTTGATGGACTATTCTCAGTCCAGCAGTGACAGGGAGGTGTTTAAGAACTCCATCAGCGCTGCTGTGTCTTATCCACTAATACCAGCACAACACACTCTAACACACCACCACGTCAGTGTCACCATGTCAGTGTCATAATACCTACTCTGTAGTGGTCCGGGGGGGAAGACCATTGAAGAACAGGGTGAAAGCAGGCTAAAAAGTATTTAGAGAAACAGATGGACTACAATCAGTAATTGTAGAACTACAAATTGCTTCTACGTGGTAAGTGGAGCTGATAAAATGGACAGTGAGTGTAGAAACAAGGAGGTGGTCATAATGTTATAAATGATAAATGGACATTCCATTAATTGAAGATGAAGATTTATCTAAAATCTATCACACAATCAAACGTTTGCCATAATTTGCAAGGAGTCTTTTACTGTGGAGGAATTTTGGTCCACTCTTCTTTGCAGAATGGTTTTAATTCGGCTACACTGAAGGGTTTTTCGAGCATGATCATTTTACCACAGCATCGCAATGGAATTCAAGTTAGGACTTTGAATAGCTGAGTAGCTCAAAAGAAACAAAATTAAGGTTTTAGAGTGGCCAAACTTTACATCATTGTCCTGCTGCGTAACCCAGTGTTTCAGTATTAGGCAACAAACTAAAGGCAGAGACGCTTCTTCAGGATTTTCTGACAAAAATCAGAATTCATGGTTCCACCATTTATAAAAAGTCGATCAGGTCCTGCAGAAGCAAAGCAGCTGCATACCATCACACTACCACCACCGTGTTTGACTGTTCATATGACGTTCTTGTTAGGGAATGTGGCTCTTGCTGTACATCAAATGTGGCGAGACCAATGTTTTTCCAATAGCTCCAGCTTTGACTTATCAGTCCACAAATGTTTTTTTTTTTCCCTCTTTTTCCCCCCAATTTTTATCCCCCAGTCTAGTCGTGTCTAATTACCCTGAATGCGTCCTCTATACTGATTTGACCCTTCACCCCTGACTGAGGACGCCTCTCAACTGACTTGCGCCCCCTCCGAGAAAGTCGGATCATAGGTCCTCATAACTGGTGCGACTGCACGAGTCGAGTTCATACACTTGACGGGCACTGTGCACGGAGGGCCACACCCCCATCAGCATTATTCCTCAGCCCTGTGCAGTCGCACCAGTTATGAGGACCTATGATCCGACTTTCTTACCCTCTAACCCTGAACAACAGCCAGTCGTTGTTCATGCAGCCGCCCAGCCTAGTCGGAAAGGCAGAGCTGAGATTCGATACGATGTATTCGAAACCCCAACTCTGGTGAGCTAGCGTACTTTACCGCTGCGCCACCTGAGCGGCCCAGTCCACAAATGTTATCCCAGAAGTCGTGGGGGTCATCTAGATGCTTTTGACAAATGTGAGTCAGCAGTGGTTTAAAGACATAAATTAAAAAAAAATTAAGGACTGTATGTATTCAAGGGGATCCGTTAATTTAGACAAAATGTTTTATATCAGGCCTTATTAGGCCAAAAAGTCTGGGAAGCACACATTAATAAATCCTTTCTGTGTGGAGTTAGCATGTTCTCCCTATGTCTGCTATGGGAGCTCTGGTTTCCTCCCACAGTCCAAAGACATGCAAGTGAGATCATTTGGAGATTCAAAATTGTCCATGACTGTGTTTGACATTTAACTTGTGAACTGATGAATCTTGTGTAACAAGTAATTACCACTTCTGCCATGAATATAACCAAAGTGTGTAAAACATGACGTTAAAATCCTAATAAATAAATAAATTAAATTAAATTAAATATAGTAGCTCAATGATTCCAGTGAATCATGAGAAACAATTCAATATTTAGATTGAAATTTGTTATGAAGGCTACATTTTTAAAATGGGATTGGACATTGAAATTTAAGAATGTGGGACAGTAAGCAGTGCAATATCTTTAAAAAAAAAAACTGTCATAGATAAGCTGCTTTTAAAATATACTATAAACAACTTTACAACAAAAACAAAACATTGGCTTCTCTATATTTTGATGCAATAAAAATCTAAGCAAACAATAGCATATCCACTATAGACAAGCTGTAGAACAGACAGTTTAGAGTCTGAAAGAATGAAGACTTTGAGCTCTTTTTCCACTTTGCCACTATATTGGCCCTGCTTGCTTCCAGAAGACGCTTGTTGACATTCACTGGCCTGCTGGGAAAGCAGAGCGCTCCAGGCTGCCGATTTGGCTCTCTTTCTTTATCTGGGATTCATCTTAACCTTCGTTAACAAGCTAGCAGTGATTGCAATAACAATGTTTAACTTCAAGAGACGATGTCGGGACATTACTGAGTGCAGGAGCAGAAAGAACCTTGACAAATTTCCCAAAGGCAACATACTGGCACGGAATTGTACTGAATGGGAAATGTTGTTTTTGTTAGTTTTCAACTGTGATTACATGGTTTGACTAATGATGCTTTAATAACAAAAACAATAGTACTTTGGTCAGGAGATCTGTAGGGTGATCACTGATTCTGGCATGACCTATAGCAGCCTAAAGAGCAGTAGGGTGTTGAGCTACTGCTTTTGTCACTATCACTAGTTTGGCATTAACAGTGACGTTTATCATCTAATGATAGAAACACATGACATTTGGCAAGTTATTCAATAGCTTTAAACTCTCTCAGGACTGGTACTGCTACAGTGCTGAGAAAGAGTATTTGCACCTCAACTGATTCTTTTATTTTTGTTACTCTTTCATAATCAAACTTCCCAGACTTTCCAACTAATTTAATATAAGATAAAGACAACACAAGTAAATACAAAATACAGCTTTAAATTATCATTTTTATATCACCAATGTGGAAAAAGTAATTGCCCCCTAAACATAACAGGTTGTGCCACCCTTGTCAGTAACAGCTGCAAACAAACGTTTGCCATATTTATTTATTATTATTTATTATATAGGATTTTTACATCATGTTTTACACACTTTGGTTACATTCATGACAAAAACAGTCATGGACAATTTTGTATCTCCAATTCACCTCACTTGCATGTCTTTGGACTGTAAGAGGAAACCGGAGCTCCCGGAGGAAACCCATGCAGACATGGGAGAACATGCAAACTCCGCACAGAAAAGGACCTGGACCACCCTACATGGAGATCGAACCCAGGACCTTCTTGCTGTGAGGCAACAGTGCTACCCATTAGTGCTATATATTAGTTTTCGCTATAGATATTTTGCTTAATAAGGTCTTTTTTATTTTAGGGATGGCTTTCATATTTAGGGATTGACATATTCAAAGAAAAGGGCAAATAATATAATACTGTCAAGTAGCTAATAAGACATATTTATTTATTAGGATTTTAACGTCATGTTTTACACAATTTGGCTACATTCATGACAGAAACGGTAGTTACTCATTACACAAGATTCATCAGTTCACAAGTTTAATGTCAAACACAGTCATGGACAATTTCGAATCTCCAATTAACCTGGTTGCATGTCTTTGGACTGTGAGAGGAAACCGAAGCTCCCGGGGGAAACCCACGCGGACATGGGGAAAACATGCAAACTCCACACAGAAAGGACCCGGACCACCCCGCATGGAGATCGAACCCAGGACCTTCTTGCTGTGAGGCAATAGTGCTACCCTCTGAGCCGCCCCTCGTTTTCTTGGGAGTCTTTTACATTGATGTGGAGGAGTGTTGGCACACTTTTATTTGCCATGTATATATTAGTTTTCGCTATAGATTTTTGGTTTAATAATGTCTTTTTTATTTCAGGAATAGCTTATATTCAGGGATTGACATATTCAAGGAAAATGGCAAATAATATAATACTGTCAAGTAGCTAAATAAGACAACCAATTTTATTCTCCAGCTTTAATAATTCTCTGAAGACTATTTTCCGAATAGTTTGTGGAAAGATAAAAAAAAGAAAAGAAATCTTTAAGAGAAAATCTTTCATTCCACAGAGGGGTGAATATGGTGGAAATTTGGCACTTTGTCCTATTTAACATAACCAGTCATAGCATACCATTGATTTCATTCTGATGTTCACATCATTTTGGAAGTAGGTAAGAAGGACAGAGAGTTATCCAATATAATTTAAGCATTTTCAGTGTGTTTGCACCTGGTCCTGTAAAATTGTCTCATATTTTTGACTATTATACTACTATGCAAAAAATTTTGGATCTTATAATTCTGGATTTTTGCTGCCAATATCATGTGGCTTCAATTTAAAATGACCAGTTCAAAGCTACATTTAGATTTTCAGTAAGATTACTGTGACTTATAACTAACATCAAAAGCAATTAAAGCAGAAAATACGGACGGACTGAAAACATATTTTTTAGAATCTGATACAGATTTGATACAGCCAGTATTAGTGTAGTACATCCCTATTGCCTGCTCTTCTGAGAATCTAACAGCTTTTCACACCTACTAGATGGAACAGTGAATGTTTGTCTAGTGAGATTGCAGGGTAGTGGTGTTTTAGGTACATATATACATACACATTTAGGATCCTAGGTTTCATCATTTTAGCACTAAAAGGAGGGTGGCACGGTGGCACGGTGGGTAGCACTGTCACCTCACAGCAAGAAGATCCTGGGTTCGATCCCCAGGTGGGGCGGTCCGGGTCCTTTCTGTGTGGAGTTTGCATGTTCTCCCCGTGTCTGCGTGGATTTACTCCGGGTGCTCCGGTTTCCTCCCACAGTCCAAGACATGCAAGTGAGGTGAATTGGAGACACTAAATTGCCCATGACTGTGTTCGATATAACCTTGTGAACTGATGAACCTTCGCCATATCATAAAGCAGAATATAGGACAGTGGACGGACTGAAAACATATTTTTTTGAATCTGATACAGATTTGATACAGCCAGTATTAGTGTAGTACATCCCTATTGCCTGCTCTTCTGAGAATCTAACAGCTTTCCACACACTGGCTCCTTTTTCATCAAATACAACAGTTCCTTTCAACAATAAAGTTCACAAAGTCTGGATTGCAAACCAAAGGTACTATTAAATGAGTTACGCAGTCTATGCTTAGAGTGACGCACTGTTTGTTTCCAGGTCCATAAATCTTTGCCTTCTCTCCCAGTGTTGTTAGCTGATATTAAGGGCTGGTCTGTTGGTAGCTGAAATAGAACAAAAACTTGGACCAGCTTGCAGTCCTAGAAGACCATAATGGGGAAACACTTCCCTATATACAGATCTGAGAGTGGGTTCAATTACCTTAATGTTAACACATACCACTGTCTGGAAAACTACTGCACTGCTTTTGAAGAGGATGGTTGGACTAACACATAACCAACAAAGATGTTTGTTTCTGGTCCTAAAGCTGCCTGGGTTTTATCTCCTGCAGATCAGATCTGATCTATTAAATGTCAACTCTGTAAAACATCTGTCGAAATCAGAAGATTGATAATTAATGGATGGATCATGTCTGAAAATGGCTATAGCAATGTGAAGGAGGGACTTCTGCATTAATGACTGTGTGTGTGTGTATCCTGGTTAGTAACCCCAATTAGTATCAACATTGCTGGGGTATGCAATCATGCTTTTATATACAGTGAACTCTTGAGTTACGAACGATTTACCATACGAACATTTCGGGTTACGAACGATCTTTTTCAACTTAACGTACGAACAAATTTGGGATTACGAACAGAAATTCGTGAAACACGAACAAGTTTACTCCGACCGTCTCTCTCTCTCTCTCTCTCTCTCTCTCTCTCTCTCTCTCTCTCTCTCTCTCTCTCTCTCTCTCTCTCTCTCTCTCTCTATATATATATATATATATATATATATATATATATATATATATACAGGTCCTTCTCAAAAAATTAGCATATTGTGATAAAGTTCATTATTTTCCATAATGTAATGATAAAAATTAAACTTTCATATATTTTAGATTCATTGCACACCAACTGAAATATTTCAGGTCTTTTATTGTTTTAATACTGATGATTTTGGCATACAGCTCATGAAAACCCAAAATTCCTATCTCAAAAAATTAGCATATTTCATCCGACCAATAAAAGAAAAGTGTTTTTAATACAAAAAAAGTCAACCTTCAAATAATTATGTTCAGTTATGCACTCAATACTTGGTCGGGAATCCTTTTGCAGAAATGACTGCTTCAATGCGGCGTGGCATGGAGGCAATCAGCCTGTGGCACTGCTGAGGTGTTATGGAGGCCCAGGATGCTTCGATAGCGGCCTTAAGCTCATCCAGAGTGTTGGGTCTTGTGTCTCTCAACTTTCTCTTCACAATATCCCACAGATTCTCTATGGGGTTCAGGTCAGGAGAGTTGGCAGGCCAATTGAGCACAGTAATACCATGGTCAGTAAACCATTCACCAGTGGTTTTGGCACTGTGAGCAGGTGCCAGGTCGTGCTGAAAAATGAAATCTTCATCTCCATAAAGCTTTTCAGCAGATGGAAGCATGAAGTGCTCCAAAATCTCCTGATAGCTAGCGGCATTGACCCTGCCCTTGATAAAACACAGTGGACCAACACCAGCAGCTGACATGGCACCCCAGACCATCACTGACTGTGGGTACTTGACACTGGACTTCAGGCATTTAGGCATTTCCTTCTCCCCAGTCTTCCTCCAGACTCTGGCACCTTGATTTCCGAAAACAGTACTTTGGACCACTGAGCAACAGTCCAGTGCTGCTTCTCTGTAGCCCAGGTCAGGCGCTTCTGCCGCTGTTTCTGGTTCAAAAGTGGCTTGACCTGGGGAATGCGGCACCTGTAGCCCATTTCCTGCACACGCCTGTGCACGGTGGCTCTGGATGTTTCTACTCCAGACTCAGTCCACTGCTTCCGCAGGTCCCCCAAGGTCTGGAATCGGCCCTTCTCCACAATCTTCCTCAGGGTCCGGTCACCTCTTCTCGTTGTGCAGCGTTTTCTGCCACACTTTTTCCTTCCCACAGACTTCCCACTGAGGTGCCTTGATACAGCACTCTGGGAACAGCCTATTCGTTCAGAAATTTCTTTCTGTGTCTTACCCTCTTGCTTGAGGGTGTCAATGATGGCCTTCTGGAAAGCAGTCAGGTCGGCAGTCTTACCCATGATTGCAGTTTTGAGTAATGAACCAGGCTGGGAGTTTTTAAAAGCCTCAGGAATCTTTTGCAGGTGTTTAGAGTTAATTCGTTGATTCAGATGATTAGGTTAATAGCTCGTTTAGAGAACCTTTTCATGATATGCTAATTTTTTGAGATAGGAATTTTGGGTTTTCATGAGCTGTATGCCAAAATCATCAGTATTAAAACAATAAAAGACCTGAAATATTTCAGTTGGTGTGCAATGAATCTAAAATATATGAAAGTTTATTTTTTATCATTACATTATGGAAAATAATGAACTTTATCACAATATGCTAATTTTTTGAGAAGGACCTGTATATATATATATATATATATATATATATATATATATATATATATATATATATATATATATATATATATATATATATATATATATATATATATATATATATATGTATATATATATATATATATATATGTATATATATATATATACAGTGAGCGAATGTTTTCTGATGTTTTCAGTGAGCGAATGTTTTCTGATGTTTTCTTTATATTTTGTAAAATTCAATATTAAAATGTCCCCAAAAAATGTGCAGAGGAAGCGCAGTGCTGAGAAAATGTAAAAATCTATTACATTTGTTGTGTTGTATAATTACTCCTGCCAGTAGCTGTCACTGTGTATCAGACAGCGGGGACAGTGAGTGAGAGAGAAGAAGGAATTCGGCTGAGTAAAGTACTTTCTTTCGTGCAATTACACCTACAAAATACAACACTGTTGAAATAAAGAAGAAAATAATAGAGAAATATGAGTGTTATTGTTGTTTCTGGTAGATACATTTTATAAAAAAAGACGGAAATGTATTATGGTGTGTGGTACAGCACACGTACTGTACTGTGTATTGTTGTTTATTATTGTTTATTACAGGAATGTCTATTCTATAATTTAAGATTTAAGGGAAATATACTTGTATTTATAACAAAAAAGACCATTTAAGACATTAGAAAGGTTAGGTAAGGGGGTGGTTTGGGAGGTCTGGCACGGATTACATTATTACATTATTTCTTATGGGAAAAATAGGTTTAACTAACGAACATTTTGACTGAAGAACAGCCCTTCAGAACCAATTAAATTCGTAAGTCAAGGGTCCACTGTACTCCATGTGGCAGAAGAATAAGAGTCTCACCAGATTTATCCTGCAGGTCTTCCAGGCGCTCTCCCCGTTCTATCACCTTTGAGATGTTCTCCTGCATCACATCGATCACTTCATCAACTTGTGACTGCACACTGACAGAGACAAAAGAGCAGAGTATTTTACAAGTCAGTTTTTGCAGTATAGCATAGAGTCATGGGAAAAACAATGAGATTCAGGTATGGACATTAGCCATATGAACAACTTGATTTCTTTTTTCTTCTTTAGACATTCAAAAGTCATTTTGCTGGTGCGCTTAGGATCACTGTCCTGTTGCATGAATCAATTTCGCCTGCTGGACAGATGGCATCACATTTGTCAAGTTCATCGTTGTTTAAAGCTTCCTAATAAACCCACCATCACTTTGACAGTTGAGGTGTTTGTAGTAATGTGTTCTGTCATTAAGCACAGCACTATGTTGGCCAAAAAAAAAAAAAAAAACACCCATGGTCACTATATTGGCCACCACCGTCTCATCAGTCCATGTTCAATAAATGGTATTGTGAAATGGTATGATTGCTTCAGATGCTGTTTTGCTACCATTCTCCTAGGGTTTTTTTTTGCAAGAAAGGAAACTCTCATAGCCACCCATCTTTCTCCAGTCAAAAGTTCTACTTTTATAGAGCTAGTCACACTTCCCACTGATTAACTTTTGTTGTGAAATTTGAGTAGTACCATCTGGTTGCTAATTATGATCCTAATGATTATAAGCTGAAAACGTCAAGTTACTTTGAACCAAATGCAACATTTTCCATTTAACATTACAGTAGCCACTTACTATTTAAACAGGTAGTGTTCTCTTGGCACCCACCAACCACAAATATATTTATCAGACTGCAAGATGGTGAGTGTGATTTGCTACTTTAGCGAATACTCTATAGTATGCTCTATAGTTCAAAAGTGGTGTGCTTTACACCTTCCCATTTAACAACTGGCAATGCACGAGACCTAAGAATAGCCGATCAGCCATAGAATGCCAATTACAAGTAAAAACGCGGTTGCTGCTGATGTTGCTGGCAGAGGCAGCATGGACCCTGGTTGTAAGTGTTGCAGCCGAAGTCCACATTTTGGTAACCATTTTATCACTTTGCAAACCCATTCTTAGAGTTTTATGGCTGCACTTACAGTTGAACAGGGCAGCTCTAGATGAATTTTGAGGAACCTACTAGCTGGAAAGGTGACACAAAAGGATAATGCCACAGTGAGGTTTTTGGTATGACTTCCACTGCCAGTGTTTTTCTAGTAAAGTTGCAGGGTAGAGGTTTGGATGTAATACTCAAACCAACTAATTAGATGGGGTGTCCTTATGCTCTGGGTAGATTTACACAAAAACATTTAGGATCCAAGGTTTCATCATGCTAGCACTGAAAGGAAACAATGTGTTCCTGATTTCGGCATACGCAAGTACAATTTTTTCATTTACAAGTGAAGCTTAAATGATAAATGACTACAAAAAAATACACATTCAGGTTTCTAGGAATTAGCTACAACGTCTGTGTCTTACACCTGTGCAGAAGCCACAGTTTACCTGAAAGCCCACAGAGCATGTCAACCATCTGCAGTAAATGGGCAAATCATGCCACCCACAGTTGTACTTCTCGCTCCATTACGCTGGCAAACCACTCAAAGACACAAAAACAGTGGTTGCGCAAAGAGTGGTGGCACACTCTGGTTAAAATGGTTCATGCTGTGTTACATAACTTGAAACAAGGTTTATTGGGCTGAACCATACCAGTCCCTTGGCAAAAACAAGTGGAACAGACATGGTTGTAAACCAAAACAAGGTGCATACCACTCGGGTCATGGGTAAAACTAAAAGGGTGTTTAAAATCCCCTGATCCACCCTTCAGACCCAACAATTTTCACCTTTTGTTTCTTACCATCAATGTGAATACAAGCCGCGCAAGTCTGCCAATAATGTGTCATCACTGAAGTAGCATGTGTGTGTTAGAGCTCTATTCGAGTTATGCAAGGTCACCAGGACCAGGCTTTAAGCCACGTGCAGAATAAGGGACCAATGAATCGCTTCAGAAAGTTCTCATATCAACAAGCTATTTGTGTACACGTTGCAGGAACACAGTTCTGGCACATTGAACACACCATCTGGTTTTACAAGATAGATAATCACAAACATTGTGCACATTTAATTGGTACAACTTACTGTCTGATTTTGTCATTCTGACCGCCAAACCTGGGTCCAGTCGGTCCTCGTCTGTAATCAAACAATAATAAAGCATTTAAAAATTTGATTCAATAATCAAAGCCTAAGAAAGAACGTTATTCTAAGGAATTGAGGATGAGAAGCTAAATAGTAGGTTCTTAAAGCATTGTGAAACTGTAAGTTGAACTTACAAGAAGAAGTCTTCCTCTTCATCAGAGTCTTCCTCCAGTAGGTTCCGCTGTGGGGGAAAAAACAAACAAATCCCATTTAACGTCAAGCTTAGGGTCCAACTAAATTCATGGCAAAATGTGCTTAATTTAAAAGAGCTCGTTTTTGAGAAATTAGATTTAAAAAACTTTAATTTAGAAAATGAATTTAGAAATTTTGTGCCACATTTCATTACATAATGATAAATTGAACTATAGAATAAATGGAGGCGAAAATTTATAGCATGGTTTAATTACTAGTTGAAAATTTTCGTCCATGTTTTGACACACCCTGCATCCACAAAATTGGTTGGACCAATTGCTAACTGAACTGCCATAAGATTGCTAAAGTAACAGACTTTTCTGTGGTGTAGTGTTCTGACAATGTCTGATATACACTATATTGCCAAAAGTATTCGCTCGTCTGCCTTCACACGCATATGAACTTGAGTGACGTCCCATTCTTAATCCATAGGGTTTAATATGATGTCGGCTCACCCTTTGGAGCTATAACAGCTTCAACAAGGTTTAGGAGTGTGTTTATGGGAATTTTTGACCATTCTTCCAGAAGCGCATTTGTGAGTTCAGGCACTGATGTTGGATGAGAAGGCCTGTCTCCACTCTAATTCATCCCAAAGGTTTTCTATCAGGTTGAGTTCAGGACTCTGTGCAGGCCAGTCAAGTTCTTCCACACCAAACTCGCTCATCCATGTCTTTATGGACCTTGCTTCGTGCACTGGTGTGCAGTCATGTTGGAACGAGAAGGGACCATCCCCAAACTGTTCCCACAAAGTTGGGAGCATGAAATTGTCCAAAATCTATTGGTATGCTGAAGCATTAAGAGTTCCTTTCACTGGAACTAAGGCACGGAGCCCAACTCCTGAAAAACAATCCCACACCATAATCCCCCCTCCACCAAACTTTACACTTGGCACAATGCAGTCAGACAGGTACCGTTCTCCTGTTAACCGCCAAACCCAGACTCATCCATCGGATTGCCAGACAGAGAAGCGTGATTCGTCACTCCAGAGAACATGTCTCCACTGCTCTAGAGTCCAGTGGCGGCGTGCTTTACACCACTGCATCCGACGCTTTGTATTGCGCTTGGTTATGTAAGGCTTGGATGCAGCTGCTTGGCCATGGAAACCCATTCCATGAAGCTCTCTACACACTGTTCTTGATCTAATCTGAAGGCCACATGAAGTTTGGAGGTCTGTCGTGATTGACTCTGCAGAAAGTTGGCGACCTCTGCGCACTATGCGCCTCAGCATCCGCTGACCCGCTCTGTCATTTTACGTGGCCTACCACTTCGTGGCTGAGTTGCTGTCGTTCCCAACCACTTCCACTTTGTTATAATACCACTGACAGTTGACTGTGGAATATTTAGCAGCGAGGAAATTTCACGACTGGACTTGTTGCACAGGTGGCATCCTATCACGGTACCACGCTGGAATTCACTGAGCTCCTGAGAGCGATCCATTCTTTCACTAATGTTGTAGAAGCAGTCTGCATGCCTAGGTGCTTGGTTTTATACACCTGTGGCCATGGAAGTGATTGGAACACCTGAATTTAATGATTTGGATGGGTGAGTGAATACTTTTGGCAATCTAGTGTGTGTTTACATACTGAGTGCATTTTGTCCCTTTGGGGGTTCCATGAAAGTGTTCTTCACACATGTGATCATCTCTCTGTAGTCTGTACTGCACCTCAACAGAACAAGCCAGTAAAGTCTTATGCTCCCGATAATTTGTCTATGTACAGTTTATTTCTTACTTTATAAAGTTTAAAATCCTAAGACCGCCTCAAATTAACCAGTAAACCTGTGGCACTTGAATGTTACGTGAATAAAAAAATGTTAAACACAACCTTTGAATTTCACAGCAAATTGCATATAATGGAAAACGGCTCATTTCACGGTCCGTGATGTGATTGTCACAGCTGTGAATTAGGTAGGGCCTTAGTCAAGCTTTTCAAGCAAGCACTTTGAAGGAAATTTTACAAATGACTTTCAAGGTCATATCTAAAAATGACCTGTATGAGTATAAAATGCTGATCAATTACCAACTTCGTGTAAATGTATATCTAAATAATAGGGCAGGTGTCAGCTGGTAGGGTGTAAAATCCCATTTTGGTGCAATAAAAAATAATGCTTTAACTGCCATGACAAAATGTCACATGTTTTATTAGTCATTTATTTTTCCAGTTTTCTTTTTAGGAAGGCATGTAAAGCACCCAATAACCTAGTTCATTTTTCCTACTTACAAAGTGCTTTCAGCCTTGTGTGACTTGGGTCATTGGCTCAAAGAGTAAAACATGTTCACCACCCAAAAATAACAACACCCAAGACACAGAGATGATGAAAAGGGTCTAATGCTAACCACTATTGACAGCCCCTAGAAGTTGAACATATTAGTTTAGGTAAACAAACAACAAGCTCTAATTTTAGTTTTTTTGGTAGTTTATATATAGTTATATAACTTTGAAATGTACTCCTAATGCAGCTTTCGTAAAGTATTGTTAAGTAAAACATGCTAGCACACCAGAGCTGACATTTTAAACACATCGGTTCGAAACTCAGCTCTGCCATCCGACAGGCTGAGCGGCTACACGAACAACGATTGGCTTTTGTTCATACAGGGTGGCAGCCTTAGCCAGGACCTCATAACTAATGCAATTACGACCTCTGCTGGCTGATCGATTGCGCCTGCACAGAGTCGAGAAATAATACGTTGATCAGGGTGTGGCTCTCCGTACACAAAGCTAATCCACATATAAACTCATCTCGTGTGGGTGAAAAAGATGCAGTCGGCTACTACAGACATGTCGGAGGGGGCGTGTGTCAGTTTTGCTCTCCTCAATCAGGAGTGGAACTCAGCATCGATAGAGAGGCAGCGTAATGCAATCGGGTAATCGGACATGACTAGATTGGCAGGAAAATTGGGAAAAAAGGGTCTAATGGCAACCATCTTATGACACATTAAACAGACAAAGTATTATTAAGTGGAAAGTGTATGGCACCACCAACACCTTGCCTACATCAGGCCAGTCCAAACCGAATAGCCAAGCCTGAAGGATATTGATTAGAGAAACTACCAAGAAGGTCTTTACACCTGAAATCGGTCTGTGCACGTGACAATCTCATAAGCTCAACAGACAAGAAAAAAATGTCTTTTCAAAATGTGCCACACTGATGCCATGTGGCAAAAGGCTTTATGGTTGGGTAAGAGCAAACTTGAGCTTTTTTGACTGAAACAAACACAAACACAAATATAGACTTACATAAACGAAACCCAAAGCACACCATGCCTACAGTGAAGCAGTGGCAATATTTTATTGGAGGAATAGAAAAGGGCATGTCCTTTAGTGACCTTGTCAGAGCACCAACTTCAATCAAAAACCCAGTTGATGGACTTGAAGGCACTCACCATGAAATTTAGGAATGCTAAGCTGATAAAGACGTATCCATAACACGGCTCTACACAGTATTATATCAGGCAAAATCAATTTTGCACTATAAATGTAGTCTATAGCAACATGACTAGCACTTGTAATATAATAAACACGTTTATATACTGAAGCTGGCATGCTGATACTGTCAGCACAGTATTTGTTTTGTCAGGATCTGTTTGTACTTTGAGACCACAGAGATTTGGTAAGGAACATCTGGTTCACATTTACTCCACTTTATCTTTTTTTTGTGGTGCTTTACTTGTGCTACTGTGATTAAATACACGCTATTGGGAGATTGGATGTACAAATGATCAAGAGTCATTTAGGGGTTTAGCATCCTCACATAACTCTCTAACTGCACCCAGACTTAGAGAGTAGACTCCAGGTTACGTTTTGTGTATTTTGTGTATATGATGTGCGGGCCAATATAAAAAAAGGTTGTTTTTATTAGAATTAGCTAAAGTTTGGTTAGACGTTATCATTTCGTCTTTCTTATTGGATTACCGTAAGGAAAAACTGTGAACACTTTTCTTTGGATGCACTGCAGCTCTAGATTGTAAACCAATATCTTTTAGCTCATTCTCAAGAAAGTTCCAGTTTATCTAAATAATCTGATGAAAAACAATCACAACAAGCTTTGCACACAAGCCAGACATTCCATTGTGTAGTGTCATATTAAAGGCTCCAAATTGACCCAAGAGAAAAGTGTTTGTCATATGATTTAAAGACTGTGAGCTAAGAGCCTCATTAATGCCATATCATGTCAGTGTCTGGTAGTGCATTTACATTTTCAGCATTTAGCAGATGGTTTTTATCCAAAGCGACTTACAATACTGTGACAGTATATTGTCTAAGCAATTGAGAGTTAAGGGCCTTGCTCAGGGGCCCAACAGTGGCAACCTGGCAGTGATGGGGCTTGAACCAGTGACCTTTCGATTACTAGTCCAGTACCTTAACCGCTAGGCTACAACTGCCTGACAGAGATCATAACTGGAATAAACTTGGTTAACTGTTCACTGTACCAAAAGTTATAAGACCATAGTTTGTTTGTGCAGATAGTTTAGTCTCTAAAGTGGTCTAAGGAGGAGTCTAAGCCTATTGTGTCAAGCTGGAGATGCCTTGCATTAAGCTTCAGCATTAGCCTATATATATACAGTATGTGTATTAATCATAGTAACGGTAATCATAATACTAGACTCAATCAGTTGTGTCTAGTCGACTTAGAACAAATTTTTTTTAAATTTTGCTTATGCATTTTCTCCCGACTTTAGCATATCCAATTACATTATTCTTCCTCTCCACTGATGTTGATCTCCACCCTGGTTGAGGAGAGTCGAGACTGACACGACATGTGTGCACTAGCCGACTGCATTCATATGCCGATCAGCTTTGTGTACGGACAGCCACACCCTGATCAACGCATTATCCCTCGTCTCTGTGCAGGTGCCATCAATTAGCCAGCAGAGGTCGTAATTGAATCAGTTATGAGGAATCTCCATCCGTCCTCCCACCCTGTATGAACAACAGCCAAACATTGTTCATGTAGGCGCCCAGACTGCCGGATAACAGAGCTGAGATTAGAAATGACAAGTTAGAAATGTCAGCTCTGGTGTGCTAGCATGCTTTACCGCTGTGCCACCTGAGCACCAACTTAGAACTATTGCGTAGTGCACCATAATATCACAAAATGGTATAAGCGACTGCTAAAATGGAATCTGTGGAAATGGAAACTCGCCAGGGCTTTGTAAAAAATGTAAAAACTCATAAAACTCATGTGGCGCAGCAATCTAACGCACTAGCTAAAATTCTAATGTTCAAATCCCAGCTATGCTATCTACCGGCCAGGTGCCTACAAAGACACACAACTGGCTGTAGGGAGGAAGGACAAGGGCTAAAGCAGGGTTCATTTAGCCTGCTGCAATCACAACCTCTGCCAACTGGACAGGACAGGATCGGATGAAAAAGGGAAAAATATCACATGGCGACTACTCACTCAAGTCATTTTTAACAACTACACATTTTAAACACCACAGCAGATCGGCAAACCAATACACTCAGCCCACGAATGACTAATAATTTAAAAAAAAAGAAGTGGTGTATTAGTTACTAGCATTATAGGTCAAAGGGAATTATGTAATGATAAAGCCCTGCAGCAAGTTATTGCAGTTAGTCACCTAGCAATTCTGCCCCCCCCCCCCCCCCCCCCCCCAAAAAAAATAAAAATATATCACATAATAAATTATCTGCTTCATCTAAATTCATCTCATTTATCATTCTGTCTCTACAGCCAGTAATTATTTTCATTGTTTCTCAGGGCTCTAGAGTGCGCACATGCGACCTAATTTCTCAATGGTGCGACTAAAAAAAATCTCAGGTCGCACCGGTGCGACCAGGCGTCCGAGGGAGTAAAAAAACGACACACATTAGGCCAATATCATGGTCTAAACCAATCAGAGATAGTGAAGGGCGGGACAATATTGTAGCTGTGATGTGAGCGACATTCAGCTCAGCCAATCAGAATGCAGCACCAGGTTTATACACGTGCGTTCGGATGTTCTGCAGTTAGTTTAGTTTTGTATATGAGACTCGCCGGATGTTCCAGAATGGAAGTTCGGGTTCTGGAGCTCGGCGGTGTAAAGTGTTGTAACGCTCACTTAAGTCCTGACTAAACAGTTAAAGTGAGTCTACCCTGTCGTGTGCCTTTATTCCCACACCTCCACCACCGCACAGCAAAAGACCCGCAGCATCCCCACCGGACAGCGGCTAGGTGAGCCGACCCTCTACAGTAGCAAGGGGCTAATGCTAGCGGTAAAGTGCCGCGATAGTGAAAGTAAAAACACGACAATATTTTCGTTAAGTAAAATATAAAAATAACTAAAAGACCAAAATATATTACAATACATGTCAAAATACACAGTGAGTGCACCGCAAGCGATTTTGGGAATCTGTGTAAAAGATTCAGTAAAGCCGATAATATAATGCACTGCATTTAAGATTACACTCTAACACACACACAAACATATACATATAATGTTAAATATACACACACATATAAATAGATATACACACATACATACACATTTGCTCTATTATTTTTATAATTTTTATAAGTGTGCTATAATTAGTCTGTAATACTATAATTAACTGTAAAGAAGACAGTGGCCGGCAATAGTATATTTGTGACTGGTTCTAATACATTTCGAATTGAAAGGCTGAAAAAGCCCAATGCATCTATAAAACACATTACATGCCGCGATAAATGCACTGCCCAAGTGTCCCCTCTCCCCACTGCCTTTCAGCGGCAGGCAGCAGCAAACAGATCATCAGACGAGGCCATGTTGACCATATTGTTAGTTATTTCCAAGTCAATATTGCCTGTATGGACAGTGATTAAAAAAAAAAAAAAAAAAAAAAAAAAAAAAAAAAAAAAAAAAAAGTGAACCTGTAAAACTGCGGTGTTAAATGCGATGCGGTCGAAAATTTGGGTGCACCTAACTTTTGTGCTGGTGCACCTAAGAAAAAAAGTTAGGTGCACCAGTGCAACCAGTGCAAAACGTTAGTCTAGAGCCCTGTTTCTATATGTACCATCTTTCTGTCTCTGCATATCAAAGCCATGTTTTAAACAGATTAGTCCAATCCAAGTATGGAAGAAAACATCTGAGACATGGAAGAAGGGGGGAAAAAACGACAATCAGGATGCAGAAGTGTGTTCCAGGATGTGTACTGGTAGTCATTAACAGTAACCGGGAAGGTGGAGGAACGGATTAAGTATGCATGCATGACATTCTGTTTTATAATAGACCCATTGTGCTCATCACAGGGAAACTTGGAAGCAGTTTTATAAAAATGGACAACAGCCTTTACTCTCTTTAAAATCCTCCCACAACAGGAAACAGAAGACAGCAGTGATGAGTCTTTAACAATAGACATACTGATTATTTACATTAATCACAGGTCTCAGACTGATTGAAAAACATTTTTAATCAGCATCATGTCCCAGGATGAAGGTAGAACTCATAATGTTGTCGGTAAGAGCTTTGAGATACCAACCGCACCTCTGTTTGTTGCTACCATGTTTAGATAGTCCCATCTTGTTTGTTTGTTTCTTAACGCCATGTCAGCTGCAATGGCTATTATCATGGCTAACTAATAGATTATGTGAACGTCAAGGTGGTGGGTTAAGAGTGTTTGTGTGACTGTGAGGGTCTAACTTATTTGGTGTTTGTAACTGCAAGTGATTCCAAGAATTTAAGCAGGGTACTGATGTGAAGATTTCCTTGTACTTGAACTGTGTTCTAATGGTGTTCATTTGTTGGCATGAGTAGAGGTGTGATGACAACCCTGATCAAGTCGTCATCCCCTTCTCCTCCAAAATATGTTTGATAGAAGTTCTTGATTTACAGAGGGGGCAGGTGGGGGCCTGGTCTCCTTTAAGCAGGTGTGTATGGGTCAGTTCGGTGTGTCTATGTGGCATCTCGTGTATATACATTGTTCCCATCGTTTCTTGGGGTATTGAGCTTTATCAGCGTTTATGGTAGGGTGGATCTCGTATAGTTTGTTGTTGGCATGCATTTCCCATTCTCTTTGCCAAACTTCTGCAGTGTATGCTTGAATGGTTGGTTTGAGATCAGATGGTGGGTAAGGACATTGTTGGAGTGGGGATGCTACAGCTTGCTTTGCTGTCAAGTCTGCTTTTTCATTTCCTTTAAAGCCACAGTGTCCAGGGATCCAGCAGAACTTGATGTCATGGCCACAGCTTTTCAGTTGCTTTAGTTTTTGGGTTATTACTGCTATTATTGTCCCATCTTGTAACAGTAAATAGTTCTGGTAATAATGCCTATGATACTGTTCTTAACCACTGTAGTTTTTGCTACATTAAGATGTTTTTATTATCTAAAACAAACTAACATGAAACTTGATGTTTTGATGCAACAGCCATAAGACTGTCAGTTAACTGTTGACTAATGGCAATCATTGCATCCCTATACCAAACACTTCAAAACCTGCTTTGGTGGCTCACTAAGCAAAATGATGTGGCATTTCTTACCCTCTCACTTCGAATAGAGCCGGTCACTTCATCATCGTTCAGGTGCCGCTTAAACTTGGGAGGCATGTCGGGATCAATCTGCTCCTCCCTCTCTGGCTCCCTCTTTCAAAAGAACAAAAGAATATAATTATAGCTAACACACTAAAAAAATCAAAGGAGTTATAAATCAATATGCAAACAACCACGGTCCCCGGACTGTATTTTTAGGAACCAAACTTGCCATGAACGCAAGTCACTTCTGTGAATGATTCCTTTCAAGTCGTCCCTCACCACAGTGAATCATTTGTTCGCATATTTGATTTGGCTTTTTGGTGTTTTTGCTAGACGCGTCTCCTGATGCAACCCTCCTATTAATTTAGGCTTGGGACTGGTAATAATGGTAAAGTGATGTGTCCCGCCAATAGCTAGCTTCATGTTACGGGCCAGTGAAGGTACTGGACTAGTAAACAGAAGGTTGCCGGTTCAAGCCCCGCCACCACCAAGTTGCCACTGTTGGGTCCCTGAGCAAGGCCCTTAACCCTCAATTGCTCATCGTGTTCTCTGCTCATTGTGTAAGTCGCTTTGGATAAAAGCGTCTGCTAAATGCTGAAAATGTAAATGTAAATGTTACGCCATGTGAGCCCAGCCCAATATTCAAACCCCAGAACCTAAGCAATATTTTAAGATCCACTGGTTCATTATAGCAATTACAAGTGGCCAATACCAGAACAGCTGCACTGCCTAACAGCAACTTCTGTCTCCTGTGGGCTGTAAAATATAGCCAATAGAATCTTGGTTGAAATAAATTACTTGATAAAAACAAAGACATTTGCAGAAATAATGTAAATGTTTAGACATATTAACGTTTTAAACCCTGTAAACCATCTTCTGCAATATAATACCATATATTATGTACCATTGAATCCAAGGTGCTTTCTCTGAGACTGCTTTCTTCTTGTTGTGTTGGAAAAATGAAACAGGCTCTCTTCAGGCCAAGAGCACTGTGAAATGATCCAGAAATTAGGACAAGAAAAAGAGAGGCTAGGGATAGGGATTCAGAAACAGGGAAACAAGAGAGGAAGTAAGAGAAGGAATTTAGGACAAGCTTGTTAGAAAGAAAGGAAAAAGCAGACTGACTATAGACATAAGCTTCCTGGACCAAAAACGGAGTTGAGATGTTAATTTTAGCACCATATTTTACTCACTGTGTGCACAGTTCAGCAAAGAGTTATTGGTGCCTATTTTGGTGTTTCACCTTCTGAAAAGATTAGGGTCCGGTGATTTTGCTAGATAGGGAATATGTTCCAACCTAAGCATCCTACCTTTCATCCTGAAATGCACAACTGTTCGTGTTCTGCTTGCAAATGAACTGAACACAATCGTGATGTAAAACCACAAACCATCTCACCATAATACCAGGCACTGGGCAGTGGCTTTCAGCCATAAGTGATAGGTTGTTGACCATTTTTTCTGGAGCTCACTCACTCACTTTCTTAACCGCTTATCCTATTAGGGTCGCCTGGGGTGTTGGAGCCTATCCCAGCTTTTCCATGGGCACAAGGCACACAGTAACACCCTAGATGGGGTGCCAGTCCATTGCAGGGCAGACACACATACAAACACACACACACATCCATTCACCTATAGGGAAATTCAATGTCTCCAATTAACCTGACTGCATGTTTTTGGAATGTGGAAGAAAACCGGATAATGACCAATAATGTGAACGCAGCTTTTTTTTGTCCAGTGAGCTTGTGATTACTGCCTATGTTATCAGGTACACTTACACCGATCTGCCTATATTATTAGGTACACTAAGATGGTGGTGGTGTGTTAGTGTGTGTTGTGCTGGTATGAGTGGATAAGACACAACCTCACTGTCACTGCTGGACTGAGAATAGTCCACCAACCAACAATATCCAGCCAACAGCACCCCGTGGGCAGCGTCCTGTGACCACTGATGAAGGTCTAGAAGATGACCAACTCGAACAGCAGCGATAGATGAGCAATCATCTCTGACAAGGTGGACCAACTAGGTAGGAGTGTCTACTAGAGTGGACAGTCAGTGGACACAGTATTTAAAAACTCCAGCAGCGTTGCTGTGTCTAATCCACTCATACCAGCACAACACACACTAACACACCACCATCATGTCATTGTCACTGCAGTGCTGAGAATGATCCACCACCTCAATAATACCTGCTCTGTCGTAGTCCTGACCATTGAAGAACATGGTGAGAGGAGGTTAAAAAGGTATGTAGAGAAATAGTTGGACTACAGTCAGTAAAACTAAAAAGTGCTTCTATATAGAAAGTGGGGCTGATAAAATAGACAGTGAGTGTTGTACCTAATTGAATGGCCAATGGTAAGCAATGTAAGGTAAGCAAGTGTACTGTAATAAAACAGAAGAATGGCTCTGAAGAAAAATTTAAAATTATTTCAAAATCGACCATTTGAAAGGTTCTGGAAGATTTAGGGTTTTCAAAACAATTCAAAACTTGCCTTCTAAAAACACCCAATACGGCAGATATTTAAGACTTGAATATCAATAGTAGTTGCTAGACATATTACAAATATATTTTTTAAAGGCATTTTAAAAGTAAAATATGAAATTATTGTGTGAATACAGGCACCTTCAGTATAGAAAATAATAAATTAAAACTGAGTACTGTGTAGGGTTGGGTGGTATGACGGTATTACGGTATATCGCAGTATTTAAAAAAGGCAGCTGCCTCAGTAGAGAGGATTCTAATAAGTCAATGACTTATTATAAGGCAGGTTATTCGAATGCGCTACTTAGACAGCGATTCCATCGGGTTTTGCTTGTCAATATAGCATCTCTTTGTACTGAATACAGTTACATTCACTGACTAGCCCGAACTTGCAAAAAAACAACACACTTACGCAAGTTTATACAGTATAATGTTATCTCTGTGTGTGTGTGTCTCGCTCACTCTTCGCGATACTCGGATTTCGGATTTGAATTCCGACAATAAACAGCTTTTATTATGACTGATTAATTCCCCGTACTGATGTGAAGCAGAATGGGTGTATTACAGCCAATAAGAACAGCGCAAAAATGAAAAGAACATATAAAACATATATATAACGGTTCCCAGAGATGCGACTCAGTTCATTTGAAAGAGCCGTATCGTATACCGTATTGCCATATCGGCAATATCGCTCAACCCTAGTACTGTGACCATTTCCCAGAAAAGCTGGGACATTTAGTAAAACGCAGTAAAAAGAGGAATCTGTGGTTTGTTCATTTCTTGAATTTAGAATTAAATGCCTGCAAAACAAAACTGGGACAGCGGGGAAATAACAGTATCCAGGTTACATTTTTATTGAAATATTCTACAATACGCAGGTGAATTAGTCAAAAGTGAGGGATTGAGTGATCATGATTGGGTATATATTCACATCAGCTACTACTATATCAACTATTATTTGTTCATTTTACTTAAATAAAACGAATAAAACAGTATTGATTCAGAAGACAAGAAAGAAAGCCCAAATTTAACTTAGACTAAGATGAAAATTTAAATTCTGATGTTCAGATGTACTGTAACCCAAAAACCACCATAACAGGTCTATCACAAATATGAGCTGTGGAAACATGGGTGACACTGACAACGGTCAAGCAAGCTTTTTAGCATGAGCTTAGGGGCTGTCAAGCATAAAAGAAGCCTGATTTTTAGACGAACGAATGAAATCTAAATCGACAATAAATTTAAATATTTGTTTTATGTTTTTAATTATATTTGTTCATGTTTCAAACGTGTTCCAATAATTCAATTACAGAACCACTGACGACTTTTAATTCTGGCTAATAAGACTACTTTGGCTAAAGCAATTTTAGCCTAGTTAGCACATCTATTTCGCTAACGACACAATTTCTGGTTAAACAGAGACTATGCAGTGAAAATTTTAATGTAATTCAATAACAAATAAAATGATTTAATATGTTAAAATGCTTATAAAATGCTGATACTGCAGGTAGACATGGAGCTAGATGCTACTAGCTAGTTAGCATGATACCTATATGTCAAACACAGGCTACGTCTGAAGCAGCACACTAGCTTTCTGCGTAGTACGCCAGAATAGTACTAAAGAATGAATGGTGTAGTGTGTTTACTTACTACTTAGTATGGTAGTATGACGCTTTACATGCAAGCATTCAGTCAGCTGGTTTTGCTGTGAGTAGCTAACTAACATCGTTAGCCATAATTGTTCACCGTTCAGCTAGTACATTTTAAGTCAGCACAAACAATAAACAATTACACGGATATTTGTGAGGCGAGATAAAATTGATTATAGAAAATAAAACTCATATCAAACCTGTTGATATTGTTTAGTCTCTAGCAGCGATAGCGTCTCGCAACGGTTCCTAACTACACACAGCTATAACAAACAGGCCTGTATAGAGACATTAGATCACACATACAAACTCATCGTGTACCTGTAATTTCTTCCTCTGTAGGACGAGTGTCGGTTAAATGATGATTACAGCTCAGATGATGAATGATGTGTTTAAATCAGACGACTGTCGGTGTGTGAATACAGGATCAGTCTGATCAGGAGGAACTGGAACTGTCAGTGCTGTGATTTCACATCAGATGACCAGGAAGTGAACTGATGTGGATTAGCGGTATCACCCCTATTATGACCGCGATTATACAGCATTGAGCTATTTGTGCTAATAGCTAGATTACACTTACCAATAAAGTTAAAGTTTTAATGGTCAATATTATATGGTTCATAATATTACAAATAAAGCAGGTCTATTAATCATAAAGAATAAGAAACAATTTCTGAACAAACTAAATAAAAAAGTAATGTCTGAAAAAAAACATACATTCCTCCTGACTATCCACCTGAATTTTGTTTCTTCTGAGCTATTATTTATTTATTTATTAGGATTTTAACGTTATGTTTTACACATTTTGGTTACATTCATGACAGGAACAGTAGTTACTCATTACACAAGATTCATCAGTTCACAAGTTTAACATCAAACACAGTCATGGACAATTTAGTATCTCTAATTCACCTCACTTGCATGTCTTTGGACTGTGGGAGGAAACCGAAGTTCCCGGAGGAAACCCACACAGACACGGGGAGAACATACAAACTCCACACAGAATCGAACCCAGGACCTTCCTGCTATGAGGCGACAGTGCTACCCACTGAGCCACCATGGTTACACCATTACCAAAAAACTAAAGTACAATGCAAGGATGACAACAGATGTGGCGTCATGTTCTCGCATCCAAGAAAATGAAAGAAAGTAAAGAAGTAAATGTACAGTAGCCGTAGAAATGGTCAGCGACAACCAAAGCTTAGGTGCTTGGTGCAAATTTTCCCAAATCTGAGGATTTTGGGAAAACCCCAATGGGTGGTAGCACTGCTTGTGTTCATTGTTTTGTTTGTTTGTTTGTTTGTTTGTTTATTAGGATAATGTCATGTTTTACACTTTGGTTACATTCATGACAGGACAGATAGTTACTCATTACACAAGACTCATCAGTTCACAGGGTTATATCGACAATTTAGTGTCTCCAATTCACCTCACTTGCATGTCTTTGGACTGTGGAAGGAAAGCGGAGTTCCCGGAGGAAACCCACACAGACACGGGGAGAACATGCAAATTCCACACAGAAAGGACCCAGACCGCCACACCTGGGGATCAAACCCAGGACCTTCTTGCTATGAGGCAAGTGCTACCCACTTAGCCACCGTGCCGTCCGTCTAGGAGTCTAGGAGATTTGGGGTTTTCAAAACAAATCTCAACTTGCCTTCTAAAAACACCTACCAGATATTTAAGACTTTAATATCAATAGAAGTTGCTAGAGATATTACAATTATATTTTAAACAGCATTAACCCAGGACCTTCTTGCTATGAGGCGACAGTGCTATACCCACTGAGCCACCATGCACCCTCACAACAATTACCAAAAAACAAAAGTACAATGCATGGATGACAACAGATGTGACGCCATGTTCTCTCGGCCAAGAAAATGTAGGTAAATAAAGAAGTAAATGTACAGTAGCCATAGAAATACCAAAGCAACCAAAGGTTATTATTTACTAAATAATATTTAGTAGTAGTATGCTTTGTCCTTCCCTATTTGTGACTGTAAACATAAAATTGCATGCAGATTTTATGTGCTTCAGTGCAAATTTCCCCAAATCCCAAGATCTTGGGAAAAACCCAATGGGTGGTAGCACTGCTTGTGTTTATTGTTTTGTTTGTTTGTTTATTAGGATTTTAACGTCATGTTTTACACTTTGGTTACATTCATGACAGGACAGGTAGTTACTCATTACACAAGACTCATCAGTTCACAAGGTTATATCAACAATTCACCTCATTAGCATGTGTTTGGACTGTGGGAGGAAACCGGAGCACCCGGGGGAAACCCATGCAGACACAGGGAGAACATGCAAACTCCACACAGAAAGGACCCGGATTGCCCCACCTGGGGATCGAACCCAGGACCTGCTTGCTGTGAGGCGACAGTGCTACCCATTTAGCCACCGTGCCGCCCGTTCATTGTTTTGTTTTATAACCTAATAGTGCTCATAGTTTAGGTCACTGACTGATGACCAAACACTTTTTCAGAATTTTCTGTGAGAGAGGAGACTTCATTATTTAGTCTAGTTGCCCAGGACTTGAAGCAGCAAAGCATTCTCATACTACCTCCACCGTGCTTGATTTTTGGTATGATTTGGTGTGAAATGTTTTGTCTCACTCTCTCAAAAGTCTCATTTTTAAGTATTCAGTCTACACAACATTATTTTTTACATGACTGGGGTCATCAAGGGGTTTTTGGTAAAAGTAAGACTAACCTTTATGATTCCCTTGTTAGCAAAGGTATTCTCAGAGGTGAGCAAGGGCTACAGTTTCTCAGATGTTCATCTGGGTTTTTTGGCGACTGGATGAGCCATTGATGTGTTATTGGAAGAAATTTTAGTTGCTACTTTCCACATCCAGCAGGTTTGTCACAGTTACAAGTTTTTTTCCATTTGGGGATAATAGTGGAGTTCCAGAGCCATAGAAATTTTTTGTTACCTTTTAGAGATAATAATAATAATTGCTTTTAATAATTTCTTTTCAATCTCTTTCAGAATTTATTTTCATTTCGGCATAGTTGCTACATTACTTTATTTCTTTCATATTCATCCAACTTAAAAATACCTGTTCGTGTTGACAGTTATTAAGTTCATGTTATTTTAAAAATCCTTTTTACTAAATTATGAAAAGCTAATCCACCAAACTTAAAATATTGTGTTGGATCAACGTAATTCTACGAAAAGTTGGCATAACTCAAAAAGACTAATGCCAAACGTTGCCTTAATTTATTTTGTTGACCCAGTGTTTTATTTTTTAGAGTGTACCTAATGAGACCTTTCCACCTACTTTATATTCATTTGAATTTCTATTTAAGTGATTTTAAAATTCAACAGGAATGCAGTAATCAAGTCACACCCAATTATCAATTACATTTGGTTAATTGGTTGATTGAGTAACTAGTGTGTCAGTTATTTTATTACACAGGGCCAGATGGTGTTGGATAACTTTTTCCTTTACTAAATAAAATGTATTAAATGTACTTATTAAATAATGGCTTTGTGCTTATTAAAGTTTAGGTCTTAAATAACATTTTGTTTGAAGACCTGCAACAATAACAATTATGCAAACATTTAAGAAAGCAGAAATAGGCAAATACAGCATGCTAAGTATATATTTAATTCCATGTCAGTTAATAAAATAACTTAATAGCTTTTCATGCATTCATGTATTAATTTGTATTCATTGATTTGTAATCCATATGCAGGACCTGCTTCATTCTTGTAATGGTTATTGAAGATTCTAGTGCCCAACCCAGACACACTAGGCACAAGGCAGATATACACCCTGAATAGAGATGCAATCCGTTGTAGAGCACAGCACGTACTGTTTTACTTAGTCACTTCATAATATCAATAAAGGGGGCTAAAATATTTATTAAATTGGGCCTTATTAAGCCCATAATGTGTTAGCAGAAACTGAACTAGACAACTAATTATCCAAACTAGATCCCAGTTGTGCTGTAAATTTGTTTGACGACAGACATCAGCAAAAAGCACAAAATAAGTAGGGCAGCTCTTTGGGGGGGTTTATTGCACAATACTGAAATATTTTTCATATGCTAGCAAAAAAATTGCAAAAGCAGAAATGACCAGCTGTTTCTCAGGAGAGTTAGAAATACCTGGAATGATGTGAAATGAGATTTAGAGTCCTTAAAAACAATTCATTAAAGACAGGAAACTTGGTTCTACCATGAAGTACATAAACTTAAATAGTATTAATAATTGTTTTACAACATAATTTAAGCTATTTAATCTATAACTATGATCTATGACTAATCTATATGATTTTTGCCATTCAGCTTAGTTCCATATTATTAAATTATGCTTTATGCATGTTACGTGTATGCAGAGAGAGAGGACCCAAGATGCAGAGATTTCAAAAATAACAGATTTTATTTTAAAAGGTACACAAGGTAAACCGAAACGAACAGAGAACAAAGGGCAATAAACCAAAAACAATCCGGGGATCCCGAATAAAGCCGAAATCGTCCTGGCTAACTGAAATATAAACAGAGAAAACAAAAACCCACAAAACGGAAAACGCGAGTCGCAAACCCTGGTCGCTCACTCGCGGGAGCCGCGCCGACACAGCTCGCTACAGCGAGGCTTAGAGGAGGCGGGGACTCAGGCGTCTATGAGGGGGCGCCAAGCGTGAACGCGCTCGGAAAAAACCACCGAGACTTGGTAGAAGGGCGAAAACAAAAGACGGGCTAGCAGGGAGCCCGAACGGCACTGTCACCAGCGTAAGGCTGGGAAGCGGCCGGTAACAAGAGTAATAGAGAAAAATTAGCGAAGCCCGGTATCGAACCTGGGTCGCTCCAGGGAGAGCGCGGCTCGCTAGGCGGGAGCCAATAACGCTACTGAATACCCCGGGGAGTGGATAGCGCTCAAAGCGCTGCTGGGCGAGTGCTGCGGCGCTAGCACTTAGCCGGCAGCTAACCGGCTGACAAAGAGGGGACGCTGGTTAAATAAACAGCAGCGCGAGGGCTGCACGACAGTCGCACCAGACTGAAAATGCTAGGTCTAGTTACCTCGGCCTTACGACCTACCCATCCTGCCACCATACGGCGCCAGGAGAACCACCTAAGCTATAAAAGAAAGAGGCTGGTGCGAGGCAGCCATTAACCAGGTAAGAGAACAAACGGTGCGACGCCGGTAATCGGGCGACGCCCACTTATATAGTGGACGCGCAGGTGCCGGTCATTCGCACTAATCAGCGTGCTTCTCTATTAGAAGCCACGCTGCTCTTTGTTCTGTAAGATCTGCGACGCTGAGAACAGGTGGTAAGTCCATCAGACGCCGCAGACCCCCTAACAGGACCCCCCCCTCTAGGGACAGCACCCGAGGTCCCAAGACCCGCAGACCGGTTCCTACGGAACTCACGGATCAGTTCGGGGTCCAGGATTTGTCGAGCCGGTACCCACGAACGTTCCTCGGGGCCGTAACCTTCCCAATCCACCAGGTATTGGGTGCTACCCTGCACTCTCCTGCTATCCAGGAGGCGGCGGACCGTAAATGCAGGGGCACCCTGGATGATACGAGGGGCGGGAGGTTGTGGGAGGGGTAAAGCTCCCCCGCTCGCGAACGGGCGCAGTTGGGAGACATGAAAGGTTGGGTGTGCCTTCATCCTGGGAGGCAACTCCAACCTATATGTCACCGGGTTGATCCGTCTGACTACCTTAAACGGGCCAATGTACCTCGGTGCCAACTTGTGTGTGGTACCTTTGACGGGGAGATCCCTCGTCGATAAGAGGACACGTTGGCCTGGCCGAAACGTCAGAGCCGGCTGTCGCCTGCGGTCGGCATTGCGCTTCATGGAGCGCTGAGAGACCAAGAGGGCCTGTCTTGCTTTCCGCCAGGCGGCGCGGCAGCGACGGACATGTTGCTGCACAGACGGCACCGCAACCTCTTGTTCCTGATCAGGAAACAGTGGAGGCGGGTAGCCGTACTGTGCCTCAAATGGTGACATACCCAATGCGGCATGGTGCAGGGTATTGTGGGCGAATTCGGCCCACAATAATTTATCCGCCCAAGTGGCTGGATTCCCTGCTGTTAGGCACCGAAGCATCTTGCCTAGGTCTTGAATAACCCGCTCTGATTGCCCGTTGGACTCGGGGTGATACCCCGAGGATAAGCTGGCCGTCACGCCCAGGAGTTGGCAAAAGGCTCGCCAACACTGGCTGATGAACTGCGGACCCCGATCCGAGACAATGTCGGATGGGACCCCATGTGCTCTCACCACATGTTGCAGAACAGCCTGTGCTGTGGCCATGGCAGACGGGAGCTTGGGCAACGGAACGAAGAGGCAAGATTTGGTGAACCGGTCTACGATTACCAGTACCACCGTAAATCCCCTGGATCTTGGCAACCCTGTGACAAAGTCCAGTGCCAGGTGGGACCACGGTCTCGAAGGGACTGGCAATGGACGGAGGAGCCCGCGAGGACGCTCTCTTGTGCTCTTGTTAGTAGCACAGACTGCGCAGGTTCGGACTAGGTCCTTGACCTGCCCCTCCATCCGTGGCCACCAGAATTTTCGGCGCAGTAGGATCAGGGTCTTAGAGACTCCTGGATGTGCCGCAAATGATGACGCATGAGCCCACTCAAACACCTGACGGCGAACTGTCGATGGTACGAACAGTCGGTCAGGCGGACCCCCTCCTGGGTCGGGCTCAGCTGCTTGGGCGTCCCGAACAGTCTTGAATATGCCCCAAGTTACAGGGGCTGCTATTTGGCTCGGGGGAATAATGGGAACAGGCTCCGCTTCGGGTCTAGTCAGGTCCCACTGCCTGGACAACGCATCCGGCTTAGTGTTCTTCGACCCTGGCCTGTAGGACAGGGTGAAGTGGAACCGACTGAAAAAAAGAGACCAGCGGGCCTGACGAGAGTTCATCCGCTTCGCTTGCTGGATAAACGACAGGTTTTTGTGGTCTGTCCAAACAAGGAAGGGATGTTTAGCCCCCTCGAGCCAGTGTCGCCATTCATCAAGTGCCAACTTGATGGCCAAAAGCTCCTTGTCTCCTACCGGGTAATTACGCTCGGCAGGAGTCAAACGGTGGGAAAAGAAGGCACAGGGGTGGAGCTTCTTTTCTGGACCCACTCTCTGGGACAATACTGCCCCTACTCCGACGTCCGAGGCATCCACTTCAACTATGAAGGGTTCCTCGGGGTCAGATAACTGCAAGACCGGAGCAGTCGTTAAGAGAGATTTAAGCCTGTTAAAGGCTTGTTGGGCCTGCACCGTCCACTTGAACGGACCCTTGCCCGTCAGGACCGTCAAAGGAGCGGCGACCGTGCTAAAGTTCCGAATGAACCGCCTAAAAAAGTTAGCAAAGCCCAGAAATCTTTGCACTTGGCGTACGGAACTGGGAGTCGGCCAAGCCTCCACTGCTTTAGTTTTAGCCGGGTCCATCTGCAGGGCGCCCTGAGAGATTACGAACCCCAAAAAGGAGACTGATGGGGCGTGAAACACGGATTTCTCCAGCTTGACGAACAAATGGTGGTCGAGCAGAAGCTGAAGAACCTGACGGACGTGCCTGACATGTTCTTTGATGGATCGGCTAAAAATCAGGATATCGTCTAGGTAGACATAGACGTATCGGTCAAGGGCCTCCCGTAAGGCCTCATTGATAAAGCGTTGGAAGACCGCAGGGGCATTCATTAACCCAAAGGGCATCACCAGATATTCATAGTGTCCCGTGGGCGTAATGAACGCAGTCTTCCACTCATCCCCTCGCCGGATACGGATCAAGTTATACGCGCTGCGTAGATCCAGCTTCGTAAAAATGGAAGCCCGCTGAAGAGCTTCAAAAGCTGTGGCCATCAGCGGCAGCGGATAACGATCCTTAACCGTTATAGCGTTAAGACCTCGATAATCGATACAGGGGCGCAGGGTCCCATCCTTCTTTCCCACAAAGAAGAATCCCGCCCCAGCTGGGGAGGTCGAGGGTCGGATGAACCCCTGATCGAGCGCCCCTCTGACATACTCCTCCATGGCGATCCTCTCCGGTCCCGACAGGGAGAAGAGGCGCCCCCTAGGAGGAGAAGTGCCAGTAAGCAGATTGATGGCGCAATCAAAAGGTCTGTGTGGGGGTAAGTCCCGCGCCCGGGACTTACTAAATACCTCCTGTAGGTCATGGTACACAGGGGGCACCCGGGTCAGATCAGGGGCCGCCTCTAAGGACGCTGTTGGGGCCGATGACAAGCTTGCTGGCAACAGGCAAGCATCTTGGCACCTAGTACCCCACGCAAAGATTGACCCGGTCTGCCAGTCGATCTGGGGGTTGTGCTTCTTAAGCCATGAGTGCCCCAGTACCACTAAAAGTTGGGGAACCTGGGTCACTAAAAAGGTGACCCGTTCCTCATGACTCCCCAAACGCATCGTGAGAGGACACGTTTGATGCGTGATTGGACTCCCGGCCACCGCCCGGTCGTCCACGGCGTGAACCGCAATGGGGACCCGTAGTGGCTGAAGCTCAATCCCCCACCTGTGTACCAGGTTGTGGTCAATAAAGTTTTCCACCGCGCCTGAATCGACACAGACTTTGAGATCGGTGGACCCGGACTCCCAGCGTAGCAATGCGCTGAGAAATAGGCCTTGCCCAGGGATGGCGGAGTGGCACGCCCTCGACTCCCTACCACGAGAGCGGCCTACTCGTTTAACCGAGGGCGAGCTCTCGTGGAGGGGCCGGATGGATGTTGGGCGCCCCCCCGGGTTGACCCTAGTTGCATGGGCTCCGGGCCCTGATCTCCCGAAACGGCCCGGGGCGGACCTTGAGGCCGGAAAAAGGGTTGGTGGGACCCTCGCTCCCGGACGCGTTGTCGGAGTCGGGTGTCAATTGAGGTTGCTAGGAGATAGAAGGCTTTGAGAGATGTGGGAAGATCTCGAGCAGCCAGCTCGTCTTTAATTCTTTCTCCTAGCCCGCGGTGGAAAATGGCGACTAATGCTCCCTCGTCCCATCCGCACTCAGCCGCCAGAGTGCGGAACTCGATGACGTATTCGGCGACTGAGCGTCCCCCCTGGGACAGTTCGAGCAGTCGCGGACCCGCTTCCCTCCCCTCGGTGGGGTGAAAGAAGGTATCCTTCAGGGCCTCCCTGAAGGCGGCCTCGGAAGCGCACTCAGGGGCACCCTGCTCCCAAAGAGCTGTCGCCCATTCTAGGGCCTTGCCGGTTAACAGGGATGTTATAAAGGCCACCTTGGAGCGCTCCGAAGGGAAGCGGGAGGGCTGGAGCTCGAACGTGAGGGAGCACTGTAGGAGGAAGCCTCGACATTTCTTCGCCTCCCCTGAAAAACGTTCGGGGGGCGGAATGGAGGTTTCCACTCCTACAGGAGGAGCCGGAGGAGGTAAAGAAACGGGGGGGGGGCCGGGGAGCGTCGGGCTGGCCGCCAGGTTTGACAGCAGCCGGGCGATCTCAGCAACCTGCTGCGTCAGCTCAGTGAGGGCCTGTTCGTGCCTCCCCAAAGCGACCCCCTGATGCCGGAGGGCATCGGCCATGGGCGGAATCTCTGCTGGGTCCATGGTGGTCGCACCGTACTGTTACGTGTATGCAGAGAGAGAGGACCCAAGATGCAGAGATTTCAAAAATAACAGATTTTATTTTAAAAGGTACACAAGGTAAACCGAAACGAACAGAGAACAAAGGGCAATAAACCAAAAACAATCCGGGGATCCCGAATAAAGCCGAAATCGTCCTGGCTAACTGAAATATAAACAGAGAAAACAAAAACCCACAAAACGGAAAACGCGAGTCGCGAACCCTGGTCGCTCACTCGCGGGAGCCGCGCCGACACAGCTCGCTACAGCAAGGCTTAGAGGAGGCGGGGACTCAGGCGTCTATGAGGGGGCGCCAAGCGTGAACGCGCTCGGAAAAAACCACCGAGACTTGGTAGAAGGGCGAAAACAAAAGACGGGCTAGCAGGGAGCCCGAACGGCACTGTCACCAGCGTAAGGCTGGGAAGCGGCCGGTAACAAGAGTAATAGAGAAAAATTAGCGAAGCCCGGTATCGAACCTGGGTCGCTCCAGGGAGAGCGCGGCTCGCTAGGCGGGAGCCAATAACGCTACTGAATACCCCGGGGAGTGGATAGCGCTCAAAGCGCTGCTGGGCGAGTGCTGCGGCGCTAGCACTTAGCCGGCAGCTAACCGGCTGACAAAGAGGGGACGCTGGTTAAATAAACAGCAGCGCGAGGGCTGCACGACAGTCGCACCAGACTGAAAATGCTAGGTCTAGTTACCTCGGCCTTACGACCTACCCATCCTGCCACCATACGGCGCCAGGAGAACCACCTAAGCTATAAAAGAAAGAGGCTGGTGCGAGGCAGCCATTAACCAGGTAAGAGAACAAACGGTGCGACGCCGGTAATCGGGCGACGCCCACTTATATAGTGGACGCGCAGGTGCCGGTCATTCGCACTAATCAGCGTGCTTCTCTATTAGAAGCCACGCTGCTCTTTGTTCTGTAAGATCTGCGACGCTGAGAACAGGTGGTAAGTCCATCAGACGCCGCAGACCCCCTAACAATGCATATGCACATACCCTCACCACTGTATTAGATACACCTATTTGGTATGTACATTCAGTGTTTTTTATACAGGCCAAACCTAACACACTGATAAACTTTGTGGGTATACAATTACTGACTGCGCTTGTAAATTATTTATAAATCAAAAGGGAAGATTATTGAACAATTTACAGCAGCCAGTCAGTGTAATGGCATGTTTAGGGTATTAACCAAAGTTAATAAAATGACTGGAGATGTAAGATATAACAGTGCTTATGTGGTCTATGGGTAACATTAAGGGTCTAAAAAAGTTAAATGATGTTAATATATGTTATCATAAGTTTATTTAGCTCATCACTTCAGATAAGCTAAATAAAGATGCCGGGCTGCATTTCGCTGTTTCTCTCATTAGGTGTTTTTTCCATGCTCTATGACATTTAGAGTTATTTTAAGTCCCTAAGAGATGGTTTCGGCTCTGATTCAAGGTATGTAATTCACTGCAGTACCATCATTCTTTCCTGCTCGCTTAGTCCTCTCAAATCCTTTGTGATCAAAGTCTAGTTTTAAATAATTTCACAGTAGGAACAGACTGTCCTAACAGTATCATGAAACAACTATTCATGTCAACTTTTTATTATGTTCACCATATTGTGGCTTGATAAAAGCACTTTTAGGTAGAATGTAAAGTTCATAAATGCTTTATGAATACCCTAACTACCCACTTGTGATGGCTGAAAAGTACCACAACACCAGGATAAGTTTCAAGAAAGAAAAAAGTGTGCTGGTCTCATATGCCAGCAGAATATCGGACCAAACTGAGCCTAGCATCACTGTTTCAGAGAAAGAGTGTGTTTCCACAGAGAGAAGCTGGCAAGTCTGCCAGCCATAACTGTCATCACAGATGAAGCAAGATTCTGCAACGGAGTCCAGCTGGACTTTCACCTAAGTTTGACATTGAAATAGGTTCAGAAGCTTCCAGACATTCTATAGTCATTCTTAGCTCAGTGGTTAAGGAACTGAAGTAACAATGAGAAGATTGCTGGTTCAAGCCTTAACACTGCCAAGTTGCTACTGTTGGGCCCCTGAGCAAGCCCCTTAACCCTCAATGGCTCAAATTGTATTCACTCATAATTGTAAGTCACTTTGGATAAAAGCATCCGCTAAATGCCAAAAATGTAAACCTACTCCAAAAGTGGCCTATTAAAGCTCAAGTTAGGTTAGTTGCTGATTACATGAACAAAGAAAAATAAAAGCAGCACCAAGACTACCTACTATGCCAGCATGCAACACTTGTCAAAAGGATATGGAGTGTAGTAAATACAAAGTAATAATAAGGGTTTTATTAATAAATTTGCATTAGGTACATCATTATATTACACAAAATAAAAACTTATTCTTTAATGAAACTTGAAGAATAATAATGGAGGGATTTAATTATTTAATTCTGGTCCTCTTCTTTTAGTTAGACTAATTTTACAGCCAGCTGTTGGATCACCTGTCTAATGAACTAAATATTTAATCTAACTGAACAGTTGTAAACTTTCCTAGAATGTTGATGATTGATCAGAATTGCTGTGGAAAAAATGAGTCAGGTTTCAACTCAAGCTGGACTAACAAACCCGATCCAGCCACTGTTGCAAGCAGTAATTCTTTTCTGATTATTTATTCCTGTTTAATTGCTGTCGGCTGTGTTTCATTCACTATGTTACTGCTCTTCGCTGTGCGGATGACAATGTATTTAGGCTTTCTGTGCATTTGTTTGTGTATTAGTGTAAACAAGTGAAAGAAGCTGAGAAGAAAGGATGCGGAATGGAAAAGCTCATCTGATGCCAGGAGAAGACAGCCTTCTGTTAAGCGGCCTGAGATTGTTAGGATACGCCGAAAGTATTTAATATAGCCAAAAGTATGTGGACACCTTGTTAAACTTTTTATTCCAAAACCATGGAGAAAATATGGTACTCGTCACATATTTTGAAGATTTAACAACCTCCAATTCTCTTAAAGGCTTGGTTGCTAAAGTGATAAAATGTACACTGTAATTGGACTGTAGAGCAGGGAATACATTCTTAGATTTTTTTTGTTTTACCCCTTTTTTGTTTTTTTGTTTTTCCACTTTTAGCGCATCTGATTTCTACCCGTCAATCATCCTCTCACTAATGCTTGTCCCTGCTCCTGATTGGGGAGGACGAGGCTGCTCCACGCCCCCTCTGACAAGTGCACAGCAATCGAACATCTTATCACCTACACTTGACAAGTGCAGTGCGGTACAGCGCTGTGCACGGAGGGCCACACCCTCTACCGCACTCCTTCCCCATCTCTGTGCAGGCGCCACCAACCAGCCAGCCAACCATCGTAATCGCACTAGTCTGAGAGAGAGTCCCCATCCGGCTTAGTCCCGCCCCTTATCTGAACAACAGGCCAATCGTTGTTCATGTAGCCACTCAGCCTCAGCCGGCAAGGCAGAGCCGAGATTCTATACGATGTATTCGAGATCTCAGCTCCGGTGAACAGCGTGTGCTTTACCGCTGCGCCACCTGAGCGGCTCTTTGATTATTTTTAAAGTTCAGTATTGATTAGTGTGATTGCAAAATCTCACAATACTACATAATGTTTATGATCAAATAAAAATAATTTTAATTATAGGGCAGTTGTAGCCTAGTGGTTCAGGTACTGGACTAGTAAGCAGAAGGTTGCTGGTTCAAACCCCACTGCCAGGTTGCCACTGTTGGGCCCTTGAGCTTAGACTGCTTAGACTGTAAGTCTCTTTGGATAAAAGCATCTGCTAAATGCCGTAAATGTAATTCTACAACATACACATTTCAAGATAGCAGTTCCTCTGTGAACAGTGCACAAGGCCCATAAATAGATGTTGTGCTGAGTTTAGTGTGAAAGAACATGACTGGCCATGGCTATGCCTTGAACTCAACCACATCAAACACCAACTGGATTAATTACACAGACCATGTTACCCCACATCAGTGCTCAAGATGATGGTGGTAAAATGTTATGAATCCTTGTATAGTCAATAAACCGAATCTAGTAAAATTTAGACCATAGTTATGCCCAAGGTTTTAGATGTAATGTCTAGTTGGGTGTTTACAAATTGTTTGGTCATGTAGTGTTCACAAAATGCTCCATACAGCAACACAAGTGAAGGACCTTGAAGACTATGTTTATTATTCTGCTTATTGTTTAGAAGAACGCTTTGAATTCAGAGCCAACTCAGAAACTATTTGAATTTGTATCATGTTTGAGGGTAATTGGCAAAAGATTTGCATTTTTTAAAGGTCAAATTAATTACCGGGAGCTGTCACATAGCAGAGCACCATGCAGAGAGCAAAAGTGGTCGAACAGATGTTAACCAGCTGCTTGACAAAATGCAAGACTTTCAACAATGCATCACTAAACAGGAACACCTTCAAAGCAACTATACATTCCTGCAAATAACGGTTTATACAGTTCCCTCCATATTTATTGGTGCTTACTGGGAAAACAAGAGTAAATGGTTATAAGAAATTTCCAACATTAAACAAAATGTAATTTATTTGTAAGAAAATTAGCTCATTAAAAGATTTATCAGTAACAAAACCACATGTGCCACTTTTTTTTTTTAATATTTGGTTTATGCATTTTCTCCCCTGTTTTCTCCCCCTTTAGCGTGTCCAATTGCCCGATTGCGTCATGCTTCCTCTCCATCAATGCCGATCCCTGCTCTGATTGAGAAGAACGAAGCTAACCCACACCCCCTCCGACACGTGGGCAGCATGCCGTATGCATCTTATCACCTGCACTTTGACGAGTGCAGTGCAGCTCAGCATTGTGTATGGAGAGACACACCCTGAGAGCACTCTTTTCTCATCTCTGTGCAGGCGCCATCAATCAGCCAGCAGAGGTCGTAATTGCAGTCATGGGCGAGAGACCCCATCCGGCTTAGTCCCAACAATATCTGAACAACAGGCCAATCGTTGTTCATGTGGCCACACAACCTAGCCGGCAGGCAGAGCTGAGATTCAATACGATGTATTTGATATCCCTGCTCTGGTTCCAGCGTGTGTTTTTACCGCTGTGCCACCTGAGCGGCCCCACATGTGCCACATTTAGAGTAGAACTTTCCCTTTACCACTAATACAGCACTTAGTCTTCTCCAAATTCTGAGAATGCAGAGCAGAGCATTTGAGATCATTCTGCCTTACAAAATCTCTCCAGATCTTCAGATAAGAATGTGTGCAGGTTAAATGTCTAAATAATAAAAACATCAACCATTAAAATGTAGAGGCAACTATACAGTCTTGGCCAAAAGTTTTGAGGCTGACACAAATTTTGGTTTTGGCTCTGTCATCCTGGAAACAGCATTATTCACCAAATTGCTTCTGGATCACTTTTAAAACTCTTTATTAAGAATTTCAAAAACAAATCACATCACTTTTCTACATAGTCACCTTCCTTTGTGATGCATTTTTTCCCAGCGTCATACCATTTTAATGCCATCAGCAAAAAATGTTTTTGGTTGAGCGTGTAGCCACTGATGCACCGCTGCTTTCATATCATCATCACATGAAAATCTTCTTCCTCTTA
This sequence comes from Trichomycterus rosablanca, assembly GCF_030014385.1. Taxonomy (NCBI): domain Eukaryota; kingdom Metazoa; phylum Chordata; class Actinopteri; order Siluriformes; family Trichomycteridae; genus Trichomycterus; species Trichomycterus rosablanca. The sequence continues at coordinate 25,247,333 of NC_085996.1, forward strand.
AAGCTTCTTTGAGTGGTCCGAAAAGGTGGAAATCAGATGGTGTTAAATCCAGACACGACCAATTACTACTCCTCCCACCCTCACTGTTTCCAACAAAAATATAAAAGTGCGGAAACTTTTTGAAGATCCCTCGTATTATTATTAGCAATTGGGTTTTAACAGGGTTATACTTTATAAGAATTGAGAACACTATTTTGCTCTGACATTTGTCTTTGTTTGTTTATGCATTTTCTCCCTTTTTCTCCCTCTTTCGCGTGTCCAATTGCCCGATTGCGTCATGCTTCCTCTCCACCAATGCCGATCCCTGCTCTGACTGAGGAGAACGAAGCTAACCCATGCCCCCTCCTACACGTGGGCAGCATGCCGTATGCATCTTATCACCTGCACTTTGACGAGTGCAGTGCAGCTCAGCATTGTGTACGGAGAGACACACCCTAAGAGCACTCTTTTCTCATCTCTGTGCAGGCGCCATCAATCAGCCAGCAGAGGTCGTAATTGCAGTCATGGGAGAGAGACCCCATCCGGCTTAGTCCCAACAATATCTGAACAACAGGCCAATCGTTGTTCATGTGGCTGCACAGCCTAGCCGGCAGGCAGAGCTGAGATTCAATACAATGTATTTGAGATCCAGCTCTGGTTCCAGCGTGTGTTTTTACCAGAGCGGCTTGCTCTGACAATTTAAAATCAGCCAATCCAACTTGCATGTTTTTAGGAAATGGAAGTATATTGTGGAAACCCATACAGACAGACAGCAAACTTCTTACAGCCACCTTAGACTGTCCAACAATGTAACCAAGTTAATGTAAATGTAAAAAATAAACAACCTTGTTTTATGACTCATATTTGAATAATATCCCAACACGGTTTTGTACCCCTAAGTGTTAATAGTGCTTAATATTTATAAGTGTGTCTGATGCTGAGTTTATTAAAGATTGGCAGGTATGCAGTAAATGACATCATGTCAAGTCAAAGGTGCGTGTTTTAATGCTGTCTGGGAACACTGACAGGTTTTGACATGATGTTTTCCCATCGTCAACTTATTACATGACAGCCAGACGTCCAATCACAACAACATGTCCGTTCCCATAAGAGAACATATCTCCAGGATCAGGATTAAGAGCAGAGGAATGTTGTTGTGTTTAATTGAGGGATGTTGAGATGGCATATTTTTGAGGAGGAGGAAGTGTGCCCAGCAGATAATGGGACAAAGATATATTGCAGGTTTTTATGTGGTTTTAAAAGTACACAGGAGTTCTTAAGTCTCAGGAATGCATTCTCTGAGCATATGATTTCTCTAATGTCTGTTGTTCTTGCATGCCAGTCTAATGCATGCCAAAACAAATATAAATCCTTTATTTCTTTTACCAAACAACATGTGTATTGCAGTGTTAGACCATAAGCACTAAATTTTTATATACAGTATAGCACAATAATATTAAAATAGTTCTAGTTGATCCATGGCATAATTAAACATATTTTTACCAGCTCCTCGACTCCTTTACAGTAAAATAAAATATAGAAAGGCCGCTCCGGTGGTGCAGCGGTAAAACACACGCTGGAACCAGAGCTGGGATCTCCAATACATCGTATTGAATCTCAGCTCTGCCTGCCAGCTTGTTGTTCGGATATGAGCGGGATTAAGCCGGATAAGGTCTCTATCTCATAACTAATGCAATTACGACCTCTGATGGCTGATTGATGGCGCCTGCACAGAGATGAGAAAAGAGTGCTGTCAGGGTGTGTCTCTCTGTACACAGTGCTAAGCTGCACTGCACTCGTCAAAGTGTAGGTGATAAGATGCATACGGCATGCTGCCCACGTGTCGGAGGGGGCGTGGGTTAGCTTCGTTCTCCTTAATCAGAGCAGGGATCGGCATTGGTGGAGAGTGAGGATGACGCAATCGGGCAATTGGACACGCTAAAAGGGAGAAAAAGGGGAGAAAATGCATAAATGAATTATATATATATACTGTATATACACGTATATATATATATATATATATATATATATATATATATATATATATATATATATATATATATATAGAGAGAGAGAGAGAGAGAGAGAGAGAGAGAGAGAGAGAGAGAGAGAAGCAGTATAAAGGCAGTGTGTACGTCTAGATTTAGAAATGGTAGGCAAAAGGAGCAGACTTGTTATTAATTAATTTATTAGGATTTTAACATCATGTTTTACACACTTTGGTTACATTCATGACCGAAACGGTAGTTACTCGTTACATAAAATTCATCAGTTTAATGTCAAACACAGTCATGGACAATTTTGTATCTCCAAGTAATCTGACAGCATGTCTTTGGAATGTGAGAGGAAACCAGCGCTTGATACAAGGAGAACATGCAAACTCCACACAAAAATGACCCAGACCGCCCCACCTGGGGATCAATCCCAGGACTTTCTTGCTGTGAGGCAACAGTGCTACCCACTGAGCCACCGTGCCGCCCTGTTACTAATTTAAACATGAAAACATGAAAGTTCACAGTAATTACTGGGATGGTAACAAATTATGACTGACTGTACATCCTACTCATACTGACCAAGATCTGTCTTTTAATCATTATAGCATGGATTAGAATTTTTTGTGGTGACAAAATGACTAAATCAGAAGCAGAAGTCAGTGAGTCATTACATTTTTACGGCACTTCATTTGCCTGCACCAACTTCTGTATGGTTTTATCATCAGTATTGCAATTCAGGTTGGTCTCGGTCCACTGAGGGAAAAATTCACTGTAGCCAAAGAAAACTGTAAGAGAAAACTCTTTGGGTAGTCCAGTGTTTTACAGTTTAGTTCATAAATCTTCATGCACTATGTCATAACACTATTATAGTTGACTATATGTCTACAAATTTGTAATAAATTTAAAGGATAATGATCTAAGTACATTGCTCAAAAAATTAAGGGAACACTTAAATCACACATCGGATTGAACGAAAGATTGATATTGCAGGCAGCATAAGGTTCATCACGGCGACTCTTTTACGTCTGTCACATGTGCTCAGTGTAAACCTTCTCTCACCTGCGAAGAGAACGGGGCACAAATGGTGGGCCTGCCAATTCTGATGTTATCTGGCAAATGCCCATCAATCTGCACGATGCTGTGCTGTGAGTAAAGGTCCCACTAGAGGATGTCAGGCTTTCATGCCACCCTCATGGAGTCTGTTTCTGACAGTTTGTTCAGAAACATGCACAACAGTAGCCTGCTGGACATCACTTTGTAGGGCTGGCAGTGTTACCGATCCTGCTGCTGGGTTGATGCCCTTCTACGGCCCTGTCCTGCTCTCCTCGTGTAATGGCAGGTGTCCTGGTATCTCCTCCATGCTCTTGAGACTGTGCTGGAAGAAACAGCAAACAGTCTTGTGACAGCACGTATGGATGTGCCTTCCTGGAGGAGCTGGACTACCTGTACCACCTCATGCTACCAGTAGTGACAAGGACACTAGTAAAATGCAAAACTAGAGAAGAATCAGTCAGGAAGGATAAGGAGAGAGTAATTGTCTGTGGCCACCACCTGCAAAACCATTCCCTTTTTGGGGGTTGTCATGCTGTTGCCTCTTCGCAGTGTATATTGAAGATACTCAACTAGAAGAAGATTAATGATCTGGCAAATATGAAAAAGAGATCCTGAAATCAAGGAATCAGGAAAGCGTGAAGGAAGGATCTAGTGCTGAAGATGTTAAGATATATACAGTATATATACTGTATGTTTCTTTCATGTATTTATATTCTAGACTATCAATTCAGTGGTACTACTGGAGAAATGTCTAATAGAATTGCATAGTTGTTGAGGTCTTTATACACCAACCAGGCATAACATTATGAGCACTGACAGGTGAAGTGAATAACACTGATTATCTCCTATCACGGCACCTGTTGGTGGGGGGGATATATTAGGCAGCAAGTGAACATTTTATCCTCAAAGTTGATGTGTTAGAAGCAGGAAAAATGGGCAAGCGTAAGGATTTGAGCGAGTTTGACAAGGGCCAAATTGTGATGGCTAGACGACTGGGTCAGAGCATCTCCAAAACTGCAGCTCTTGTGGGATGTTCCCGGTCTGCAGTGGTCAGTATCTATCAAAAGTGGTCCAAGGAGGAAACAGTGGTAAATCGGCAACAGGGTCATAGACGGCCAAGGTTTACTGATGCACGTGGGGAGCGAAGGCTGGCTCCCCAGACGAGCTAATGTAGCTCAAATTGCTGAAGAAGTTAATGCTGGTTCTGATAGAAAGGTGTCAGAATACACAGTGCATCTCAGTTTATTGCATATGAGACTGTATAGCCACAGACCAGTCAGGGTGCCCATGCTGACTCCTGTCCATCGCCCAAAGTGCCAACAATGGGCACGTGAGCATCGGAACTGGACCACAGAGCAATGGAAGAAGGTGGCCTGGTCTGATGAATCATGTTTTCTTTTACATCATGTGGATGGCCGGGTGCGTGTGCTTTGTTTACCTGGGAAACACATGGCACCAGGATGCACTATGGGAGGAATGCAAGTGTGATGCTTTGGGCAATGTTCTGCTGGGAAACCTTGGGTCCTGCCATCTATGTGGATGTTACTTTTGAGGAGCACAACAAGGAGCACAACAACAAATTCCCCAGATCTCAATCCAATCCATGAAGGCCCCACCTCGCAACTTACAGGAGTTAAAGGATCTGCTGCCAACAACTTGGTGCCAGATACCACAGCACATCTTCAGAGGTCTAGGGGAGTCCATGCCCTTACAGGTCAGCAAAGGGGGACCAACACAATATTAGGAAGCTGGCCATAATGTTATGCCTGATTGGTATATCTTTTAGTTGTTAATGCAATAGAAATACCAGGTGCCTTTAATATGGAACATACAAACCAACTGCATGCTATTTTCAAAATTTTCCTTTAGTTAAAATCAAAAAAGGTGTAAAACAGCTGCTGTACACCTTTCCCCCCAAAATAAGTTTTTATTCTATAAAAATGTTAGCACAAAAAAGAGAAAGAGGAAAAGCAGGGATATGAAAAACAGAAATGATGAGCTCAAGCAGGGAGGCTGTAATGATAAATATGAATGGGGTCATCTACAACAGCAGCTGTAATAATATTCAAACGCATCCATCCTCCAAACGTGTTGTGGTGCTGAAGATGGATCTTACAGCTATTTACACCGATCTGGTATAACATTATGACCACTTCCTTGTTTCTACACTCACTGTCCATTTTATCAGCTCCACTTACAATATAGAAGCACTTTGTAGTTCTACAATTACTGACTGTAGTCCATCTGTTTCTCTGCATGCTTTAGCCCCCTTTCATGCTGTTCTTCAATGTCAGGACTCTCCCAGACCACTACAGAGTAAGTATTATTTGGGTGGTGGATCATTTTCAGCACTGCAGTGACACTGACATGGTGGTGGTGTGTCAGTGTGTGTTGTGCTGGTATGAGTGGATAAGACACAGTAATGCTGATGGAGCTTTTAAACGCCTCACTGTCACTGCTGGACTGAGAATAGTCCACCAACCAAAAGATTTTATTAAGATTTTATGCAATTTGAGCCCATCAGTATTAGAGGCCATATACTTCACCTTCTCTGGCATCTGTGCCCACCCAACAATGTGTCAGCAGTTCATGGCTTTTCCCTCCTTAGACCACAGTAGGTGGACACTAACCATGACTGTCTGTGAGCACCCCTGTGAGTTGTTTCAGAGATACTTTAACCCAGCTGATTGACCATGAAAATTTTGCCTTTATCAAAGTAAGTCTTTTTGCTGTACATATCTGCTGCATTCAACACGTGCTACAAGAAATCAACATAAGCCCAACATTTAATGTACTCTGACCATGACATGCTCAACTATTACCAAATAGGCTTTGCCAAACCTGTTTTGGCTGATTGATTTACAATTTATTTCTTTCTTTATGTCAGCTTAGATATTGGCTTTTTTTATACTAAACAATGAATTGTGCCAGTAATGTTAATCACAACTGTAAGTTAATATTAAAAGCTAACAAGAGGCACTCAGGTGGTGCAGCGGTAAAACACACTAGCACACCAGAGCTGACAAACTCATCGGTTCAAAACTCAGTTCTGCCATCCGACTGGGCTGGGCAGCTACATGAACAACGATTGGCTGTTATTCATAAAAGGTGGGAGCTGGATATGGACCTCATAACTGATGCAATTATGACCCCTGCTGGATGGTAGATGGTGCCTGCACAGAGACGAGGGATAACGTGATCAGGATGTGGCTCTCCGTACACAAAGATGATCCGCATATGAACTCGCCTCGTGCAGGTGAAAAGATGCAGTCGGCTACTGCAGTGGTCGCCAACCACTGGGTTGCGGACCGGTTATTGTCTCTAATCACCACTAGGTGGAAGCAACGTCTCTTTGCAGCAAAAAAAGCTTATTTGTGAGTAGTGTAGTTATTCTATTTTAAATCCCACCGCCCCCGCCGGTCCGTGAAATTATATCTTATATGAAACCGGCCCGTGGTGCAAAAAAGGTTGGGAAGCGTTGGGCTACTGCACACGTGTCGGAGGAAAAGGGGAAGAAAATGCACAAACAAAAAAAATATATTTAAAAAAAAGCATTCTGAATTCCCAAACTTATAAAAAGTTGAACTGTTTTAATCTGGTGATTGATGATGGCATGAAAGGAGCTTGAGCTTGTCCTGTTGTCTGTCAAATCCCTTTTAAATAAGTGTGGCAGTCATTTTAGAATGTGTGAAAATCTGGAAAGTGCACCATAAGGTTCATAGTCTTGTAAAACTACACTGATATATCAATGTGCAAAGCAGTCATTAGACCTGAAGTTTTCCATTTCTGGCAATGCCATTATAGCTACCCGACTGTACTTAACATTGTGGGAGATTCTGTGTTGGAAACATTCTTTTGGCTTGCTCCAAACATAAAACTATTGAGATAAATGAAAAAATTAGGAGAGTTGACTGGATCATTTTCCTATTGCTCAAGAGTCCAGGTTTTGTGCTACTTTTTTTTTTTTTTTTTAACAATAATTCCAGCTTTGTGTAACTCACAAGATTCTGTTTTTGTTAAACCCCCATCATAGTGGTCCTAGTGGTTTAATTCTCTTTTTTTTTTTTTTGCTTTTTTTTCCAATTTTCCTTCTAATCTAGTCGTATCCAATTACCCGATTGCCTTACGCTTCCTCTCAACTGATGCTGATCTCCACTCCTGATTGAGAAGAGTGAGACTGACACACGCCCCCTCCGACGTGCGCAGTAGCCGACTGCATCTTTTCACCTGCACCAGGCAAGTTCATGTGAGGATCAGCTATTTGTATGGACAACCACACCCTGATCAACGCATTATCCCGCGACTCTGTCCAGGCGCCATCGATCAGCCAGCGGAGGTCGTCATTGCATCAGTTATGAGGTCCCTGCTCCAGCTCCCACCGAGTATGAACAACCTGTATGGCAGAGCTGAGTTTCCAACCGACGAGTTCGAAATGTCAGCTCTGGTGTGCCACCTGAGCGGCACATATTACGAATGGCTTACTTCTGTGGTATTTTGTGGCTGTATGTTTTGTGCATTTTCATCTATCACCTAGCTCTGATTTGCAAACACTGTCTCTAATTACATTTGGTGCCCATAAGAAGATTGTTTACTTTGTAGTTTACTCTATGATTGTTGACAACTGTGTTTATGTAATTTGTGTACTTGCCTCACATTCTTTTACATCCTTGAGAACAAAGGTGTTTTTTATTGTACATTATGTAATAAGAAATGTATTTTGATCATGAGCTTGTTGGATTTCTTATTAGCATTATCTTGATGCCCCTCTCCATTCTTTTCACAGCTATAACCCCTCAACTATTGGTGTGTGGTGTCTGTGAGAATTTGTGCCACTGGTTTTCAAATTCTTCCCAAAAGTGTTTAATTAGGTTGAGTTTAGGATTTTGTACAGGTCACTGGAGATCCTCCACACCCCACTTATTTTAACATGGCTTTATGGATCTTGCTTTGTGCACAGGGCCCAGCCATGATGCAATAGGAAAAGTTTTAGTCCAAACACTTGCCACAAAGTTGGAAGCAATAGGTGTGGCTCAAACAGATGAACTCAATTAATTTCTCATGAAGTGCATCTGGTTAAAATTCCCCTGCCTCTGTTCTTAATATGATAGTTGGCTGTTTTTTATGACTGTTTTAATAAAACTCAATGTAAGTCTTGAATCAATCTTAATATAGTATTGCACATTTACAAATAAGTGGTGCTTTGGCGGTGCAGAGGTCTGATACGCTAGCACACCACAGCTGAGATCTGAGATCTGTGCTTCTTATTGGCTGATTGCCTACACAGAGATGACTGGCTATGTATGATGATGGGATTTCTCATTGCTGCTGCAAATGAAGTCTCTGCTTGGTAGTGAAGGTACTCGGTGAATAATACATATGACGAATAATGAAAAGCAGTTCATGACATTCCATATGCGATACTGCTTTCTGTGTGAACCTGTCTTTGATAAGTGAAAAGGAAGGGGCACGTGTTAGGAACAACCCTCCTCGGTCAGGGTAGTACAGTGGTACCTTAAAACTCGACGTCAGTTGGTTCTGGGATTGGCGTCGAGTTTTAAAGGTGGGGGGTTTCAAGGAATATTTTCCCATAAGGATGTATGGGAAACCTGTTAATGTGTTCTGTGGTTCTGTGGAACTGCATATATTATTACATTATTTATGCTGATGTAAAATAATGGGGTTGTTTTTGACACTAAAAATACCACAAATATAATATAATAACACTGAAATACAGTTAACAAACAGTTTAAATATCAATAGAAAATACAATAAAACCTGTACTTTACCTTTACTTCTTTGTTGTTTTCTTACGCTTCTTAATCGTGGAGATGTTTGATCTTGGAATACCTTATTCCATTTTGTAAAGGCGCACAAAACTTAACGTTGAAAAGCTGTATTGTCACTTCTCATGTGAATGCAACTTTACTGAATGGAATACGGTATTTCAAGATCAAGCATCTCCACAATTAAGACGCATAAGCAAACAATATACACTGCCTGGCCAAAAAAAAGGTCACACACGCTAATATTTGGTTGGACCGTCTTTAGCTTTGATTACGGCACGCATTCGCTGTGGCATCTTTTCCACAAGCTTCTGCAATGTCACAACATTTATTTCTGTCCAGAGTTGCATTAATTTTTCCACAAGATCTTGTATTGATGATGGGAAATTTGGACCACTGCACAAAGTCTTCTCCAGCACATCCCAAAGATTCTCAATGGGGTTCAGGTCTGGACTCTGTGGTGGCCAATCCATGTGTGAAAATGATGTCTCATGCTCCCTGAACCACTCTTTCACAATTTGAGCCTGATGAATCCTGGCATTGTCATCTTGGAATATGCCCGTGCCATCAGGGAAGGAAAAAATCCATTGATGGAATAACCTGGTCGTTCATTATATTCAGGTAGTCAGCTGACCTCATTCTTTGGGCACATAACATTGCTGAACCTAGACCTGACCGACTGCAGCAACCCCAGATCATAGCACTGCCCCCACAGGCTTGTACGGTAGGCACTAGGCATGATGGGTGCATCACTTCAGCCGCCTCTCTTCTTACCCTGATGTGCCCATCACTCTGGAACAGGGTAAATCTGGACTCATCAGACCACATGACCTTCTTCCATTGCACCAGAGTCCAATCTTTATGCTCCCTAGCAAATTGAAGCCATTTTTGCTGGTTAGCCTCACTGACAAGTGGTTTCCTGAAGGCTACACAGCTGTTTAGTCCCAATCCCTTGAGTTCCCTTCGCATTGTGCGTGTGGAAATGCTCTTACTTTCACTATTAAACATATCCCTGAGTTCTACTGTAGTTTTTTTACCATTTGATTTCACCAAACGTTTAAGTGATCACCGATCACGATCATTCAAGATTTTTTTCCGACCACATTCCTTCCTTGAGGATGATGTTTCCCCACTGTCCTTCCACTTTTTAATAATGCGTTGGACAGTTCTTAACCCGATTTTAGTAGTTTCAGCAATCTCCTTAGATGTTTTCTCTGCTTGATGCATGCCAATAATTTGACCCTTCTGAAACAGATTAACATCTTTTCCACGACCACAGGACGTGTCTTTCCACATGGTTGTTTAACAAATGAGAAGCTACTCACTGCATCAGTTAGGGTTAAATAACTTGTTGCCAGCTGAAACATAATCACCCATGCAGTAATTATCCAATGGGAGGCTCTTACCTATTTGCTTAGTTAAATCCAGGTGGTGACCTTTTTTTTGGCCAGGCAGTGTAGAAGTAAAGGTAAAGTGCAGGTTTTATTGTATTTTAGATTGATTTTTAACTATTTCAATTGTATTTGTGTTTTATATAGACTTATTGTACTAAAACAACAAGCAAGGAATTTCATTAGTAGAGAGAACTTATAGGCAGTAATAATTAAGAGAGGTTTAGTGTTCCTGTGTTGTTCTTTTAATACATTAATCCACGTTAAGCTTTTTTATTTACGATAAGCATTGTAAACTTGGAAAAGGTTATTACAAATTCTCAGAACCCCCAGCTATAATGCAGATTTATCTCATACGTGCACTTTAATGACATCTAGCGCTGAACAAAGCAGCTGTTCATTGTTTATATACTGTATATATACAGTGTATCACAAAAGTGAGTACACCCCTCACATTTCTGCAAATATTTCATTATATCTTTTCATGGGACAACACTATAGACATGAAACTTGGATATAACTTAGAGTAGTCAGTGTACAGCTTGAATAGCAGTGTAGATTTACTGTCTTCTGAAAATAACAACACACAGCCATTAATGTCTAAATAGCTGCAACATACAGTGTATCACAAAAGTGAGTACACCCCTCACATTTCTGCAAATATTTCATTATATCTTTTCATGGGACAACACTATAGACATGAAACTTGGATATAACTTCGAGTAGTCAGTGTACAGCTTGTATAGCAGTGCAGATTTACTGTCTTCTGAAAATAACTCAACACACAGCCATTAATGTCTAAATAGCTGGCAACATAAGTGAGTACACCCCACAGTGAACATGTCCAAATTGTGCCCAAATGTGTCGTTGTCCCTGCCTGGTGTCATGTGTCAAGGTCCCAGGTGTAAATGGGGAGCAGGGCTGTTAAATTTGGTGTTTTGGGTACAATTCTCTCATACTGGTCACTGGATATTCAACATGGCACCTCATGGCAAAGAACTCTCTGAGGATGTGAGAAATAGAATTGTTGCTCTCCACAAAGATGGCCTAGGCTATAAGAAGATTGCTAACACCCTGAAACTGAGCTACAGCATGGTGGCCAAGGTCATACAGCGGTTTTCCAGGACAGGTTCCACTCGGAACAGGCTTCGCCAGGGTCGACCAAAGAAGTTGAGTCCACGTGTTCGGCGTCATATCCAGAGGTTGGCTTTAAAAAATAGACACATGAGTGCTGCCAGCATTGCTGCAGAGGTTGAAGACGTGGGAGGTCAGCCTGTCAGTGCTCAGACCATACGCCGCACACTGCATCAACTCGGTCTGCATGGTCGTCATCCCAGAAGTAAGCTGACGCACAAGAAAGCCCGCAAACAGTTTGCTGAAGACAAGCAGTCCAAGAACATGGATTACTGGAATGCCCTGTGGTCTGACGAGACCAAGATAAACTTGTTTGGCTCAGATGGTGTCCAGCATGTGTGGCGGCGCCCTGGTGAGAAGTACCAAGACAACTGTATCTTGCCTACAGTCAAGCATGGTGGTGGTAGCATCATGGTCTTGGGCTGCATGAGTGTTGCTGGCACTGGGGAGCTGCAGTTCATTGAGGGAAACATGAATTCCAACATGTACTGTGACATTCTGAAACAGAGCATGATCCCCTCCCTTCGAAAACTGGGCCTCATGGCAGTTTTCCAACAGGATAACGACCCCAAACACAACCTCCAAGATGACAACTGCCTTGCTGAGGAAGCTGAAGGTAAAGGTGATGGACTAAACCCAATTGAGCACCTGTGGCACATCCTCAAGTGGAAGGTGGAGGAGTTCAAGGTGTCTAACATCCACCAGCTCCGTGATGTCATCATGGAGGAGTGGAAGAGGATTCCAGTAGCAACCTGTGCAGCTCTGGTGAATTCCATGCTCAGGAGGGTTAAGGCAGTGCTGGATAATAATGGTGGTCACACAAAATATTGACACTTTGGGCACAATTTGGACATGTTCACTGTGGGGTGTACTCACTTACAGGGGTTGGACAAAATAACTGAAACACCTGGTTTTAGACCACAATAATTTATTAGTATGGTGTAGGGCCTCCTTTTGCGGCCAATACAGCGTCAATTCGTCTTGGAAATGACATATACAAGTCCTGCACAGTGGTCAGAGGGATTTTAAGCCATTCTTCTTGCAGGATAGTGGCCAGGTCACTACGTGATGCTGGTGGAGGAAAACGTTTCCTGACTCGCTTCTCCAAAACACCCCAAAGTGGCTCAATAATATTTAGATCTGGTGACTGTGCAGGCCATGGGAGATGTTCAACTTCACTTTCATGTTCATCAAACCAATCTTTCACCAGTCTTGCTGTGTGTATTGGTGCATTGTCATCCTGATACACGGCACCGCCATTGGATGCACATGGTCCTCCAGAATGGTTCGGTAGTCCTTGGCAGTGACGTGCCCATCTAGCACAAGTATTGGGCCAAGGGAATGCCATGATATGGCAGCCCAAACCATCACTGATCCACCCCCATGCTTCACTCTGGGCATGCAACAGTCTGGGTGGTACGCTTCTTTGGGGCTTCTCCACACCGTAACTCTCCCGGATGTGGGGAAAACAGTAAAGGTGGACTCATCAGAGAACAATACATGTTTCACATTGTCCACAGCCCAAGATTTGCGCTCCTTGCACCATTGAAACCGACGTTTGGCATTGGCACGAGTGACCAAAGGTTTGGCTATAGCAGCCCGGCCGTGTATATTGACCCTGTGGAGCTCCCGACGGACAGTTCTGGTGGAAACAGGAGAGTTGAGGTGCACATTTAATTCTGCCGTGATTTGGGCAGCCGTGGTTTTATGTTTTTTGGATACAATCCGGGTTAGCACCCGAACATCCCTTTCAGACAGCTTCCTCTTGCGTCCACAGTTAATCCTGTTGGATGTGGTTTGTCCTTCTTGGTGGTATGCTGACATTACCCTGGATACCGTGGCTCTTGATACATCACAAAGACTTGCTGTCTTGGTCACAGATGCACCAGCAAGACGTGCACCAACAATTTGTCCTCTTTTGAACTCTGGTATGTCACCCATAATGTTGTGTGCATTGCAATATTTTAAGCAAAACTGTGCTCTTACCCTGCTAATTGAACCTTCACACTCTGCTCTTACTGGTGCAATGTGCAATTAATGAAGATTGGCCACCAGACTGGTCCAATTTAGCCATGAAACCTCCCACACTAAAATGACAGGTGTTTCAGTTATTTTGTCCAACCCCTGTATGTTGCCAGCCATTTAGACATTAATGGCTGTGTGTTGAGTTATTTTCAGAAGACAGTAAATCTACACTGCTATACAAGCTGTACACTGACTACTCTAAGTTATATCCAAGTTTTATTTCTATAGTGTTGTCCCATGAAAAGATATAATGAAATATTTGCAAAAATGTGAGGGGTGTACTCACTTTTGTGATACACTGTATATATATATATATAATTTTTTTTTTGTTTGTTTATGCATTTTCTCCCATTTTTCTCCCTTTTTAGCGCGTCCAATTGCCCGATTGCGTCATGCTTCCTCTCCACCAATGCCGATCCCTGCTCTGATTGAGGAGAACGAAGCTAACCCACGCCCCCTCCAACACGTGGGCAGCATGCCGTATGCATCTTATCACCTACACTTTGACGAGTGCAGTGCAGCTCAGCCTTGTGTACGGAGAGGACACACCCTAAGAGCACTCTTTTCTCATCTCTGTGCAGGCGCCATCAGCAGAGGTCATAATTGCACCAGTCATGGGAGAGAGACCCCATCCGGCTTAGTCCCACCCATATCTGAACAACAGGCCAATCGTTGTTCATGTGGCCACTCAGCCTTAGCCAGTAGGCAGAGCTGAGATTCGATACGATGTATTCGAGATCCCAGCTCTGGTTCCAGCGTGTGTTTACCGCTGCGCCACCTGAGCGGCCAGCTGTTCACTGCTAATTTGAAATTAAATAAATACTTTTTTTTTTCTTAAAAAGGCTAAACGCGTCAAATTTAAGGTAAATGTCGAGTTAAAGGGTACAAATTTCTCCATGAAGGGTGTCAAGTAACAAAGATTTCTAGTTTAGGGGACATCGAGTTACAAGGTACCACTGTATTCTGCAGCAGTAAAGGAATGATTCAACTGGGAAATTGGATACGACTAGATCGAGAGAAAAGGGAAAATGTAAACACCACAAAACGAAATACAGTACTCAAAATAGTTTATTTATGAGTTTGTGGACAGACTTTGTGGATACACATGCTGACCACAGCTTTCTATCACAATGCCCAGATGTTGACATGACCAGCTCTTATCACGAGTTCTGAACAATTGATTATTCTAACTCAGCTCAGACTCACGATTAGTCACCGAATTTGTTCCGTTTGGCCTCTGGATCATCGTTCAGCTTGGAGAAGTGTTCTGACATGGCTGCCAAGGCACGATAACGGTGGGAAATAGAATTCTTCACTTCTTTAGGGAGTTCTGCATATCTGTCAAACAGATCCACAGAAAGGTTTTTTAAAGACAGACTGACACAACAGAGGTTTTTCATTTTTACCCTAGCTTTATAACGACTGGACTGATAAAGTTCAGCTGAAAAAGCTAACCTTTATCAAACATTAACATCTGAGACTTTTCAAGAAGCCGTCGACTGGCTCCAAAGCTACTTTAGAAAATCATCTGTAGATCAAAATTTTTCCATTAAGGGAGGTTTCCCTCTGAACTATTTTCTTATTGTCTTGAGTGATTAGATAGGCGCTTTGGATCTGCAAGGCTGAGGGAGCTTAATAATAAAAGTTATTTTAGAACCTAAAAAGACCAAAACCCCCTTCCACCTAAGCAGTGATTGTTTGGGTGGAGTTTCAACTCCTTTATTCGGCTAAGCCAAGATGCCTAAGTACAGCAGAGTTGTTACTATCTGCACATCTGCACACCCCTTTCATCTTCTCCATGTTTTATTACATTACAGACTCATTCTATAATAGATTGAGTTCATTTTTTGCCTCAAACATCTTCACACAATCACCAATAATTACGAAGTGAAAATGGGGTTTAGAAAATATGCAATTTTATTTTACTGACAAAAATCATTTATTTAAGGGGTTACATATCTGTACACACCCTTAGCCTAGTACATGGTTGATGCAACTTTGGCAGCAATTACAGCTTCAAGGTGTCTTGGGAAAGAAGCTACAGGCTTGGCACACTTGTTCCTGGACGTTTTTGCCCATTCCTCTTGGCATATCCTTGCAAGCTCTGTCATGTTGGATGGGAATGTCGGTACACAGCCATTTTCAGCTCCTTCCATAGATGTTCGATTGGATTCACGTCTGGGCTCTGGCTGGGCCACTCAAGGACATTCACAGACTTTCTCAGAAGCCACTCCTTTGTTCTCTTGGCTGTGTGCTTCAGGTCATTGTCATGTTGGAAGGTAAAACCTTCGCCCCAGTCTGAGGTCCAGAGCGCTCTGGAGCAGGTTTTCTTCAAGGATCTCAGTTTACTTAGCTGCATTCATCTTTCCCTCTATCAGGACTAGTCGCCCCCGGTCCCGCTGCTGAAAAACACCCCCACATCATGATGCTGCCACCGCCATGCTTCACTGTAGGCATGGCATTAGCCAGGTGATGAGCGGTGCCTGGTTTCCTCCAGATGTGATGCTTGGTATTCAGGCCAAAAACCTGCTTTCACTTTGTCATTGTGGGCTATTTAGAATGAGGCTGTAATGTAATAAAACATGGAGAAGGTGAAAGGTGTGTGCAGACTTTCCAGCTTGACTAGTTTGAGAAATGAGATCCTTTTTTTAAGACTCACTCTTGTCCAATGCTGCCGCCTAGTGGTAAAATTAAGAGGTGAAAGAAGATGGTTCACTTACGTTTTATCAAAGCCTTCAGGTTGGAAGCAGGGATCCCATCCAAAGTCTCTGGGGCCCCTGGGCTCCACAATGCAACCCTAAAAGATTTAAAAAAAAGTGCATCTACTGAACAGAGCATGTAAAAACAGCATATTACTGAATAATACTACATGATATTGCAAAAAAAATTAAGCCCGATAAGCTCCCTGGACAAAAATGAATAATACTCAAGAGTAGCAGTGTCTTATTGTAATACATCAGTGTCAATAGTATAAAACTGGATGGTCAGTTGTAGACCAGGCTTTAAGGTGTGCCCAGAGCAGGTAAAAAGTACACACACACAGTTGAATATAACAGAAGATGGATTTTCAAAGTGGCGAAAATGCCACCTATCAAAGATCTATAGGTCTATACACATTAAGCACACATCAACATGGACTAAATGTAACTGGGGGTGAAAGGCATAGCTTAATGCTACATATCGACGCTGCATTACACACTTGGTGGCGAGGAACTGTTTCCAAACAAGGCAAGAATAACAGCAAGAATTTTAATAAAGCATCACTCACTTTCTTAACCGCTTATCCAATTAGGGTCGCGGGGGTGTGCTGGAGCCTATCCCAGCTGTTCAATGGGCGCAAGGCACACAGTAACACCCTGGACGGGGTGCCAGTCCATCACAGGGCAGACACTCACTCTCACACTCACACTCACACTCACACTCACACTCACACTCACACTCACACTCACACACACACACACACACACACACACACACACACACACACACACACACACACACACACACATTCATCTATAGGGCAATTCAGTGTCTCTGATTAACCTGACTGCATGTTTTTGGACTGTGGAGGAAACCCGAGCTCCCGGAGAAAACCTACACAGACACAGGGAGAACATGCTAACTCCGCACAGAAAGGACCCGGACTGCCCCGCCTGGGGATCGAACCCAGGACCTTCTTGCTGTGAGGCGACAGTGCTACCCACAGAGCCACCGTGCCACCCTGTTAAGGGAACTGCATTGTCCAAATAATTTAAGCAGAATTACCCAAAATATATCTCTGTTAACACATAGGCACAGCAAAAGTGAGCCAAATGATTCCATCACTGGACTGTATAGGAGTGGAAAACTATAATATGGTCAGATGAGTCACATTCTTCCCTTTAATTTAAAGACGCAAGGCAACAAGACAACTCGGGGCCTAATAAAGTGTTCTGTCAAAAGTGTGCCAGCAGGAGAGGGGTCATGTTTCGGGGTTTCATGTTTCAACTACAAAAAAAGTTGATTCTTTGGTTAAAAACCCAAATCAATTACATTCTCTATGTAAAGGAATCTATAATGGGTGCTCGGGTGGTGTAAAGGTGAAATACTATAGCCCACTGCCTCAGATCTTGGTACCTATCTCAGCAGGTGCCACTGGTCGGTTTAGGATGGCTGAAGCCAGTGTTTCCCAGGGAACTGGACCTAACATGACGCTTAATTTTTATTAAATAAAAAGCTAAAATTAAATGAAATGCAGTTCTGCATAACCACACATTGCTCTTTTGCTTTATGTGCAAGCAAAACACAACAATTACATTTCTATATTCCAGAACTATAACTGAGTGCATTAAATCTGTCTCCCTGCTTTATCAGGTATGATGGACCACCAGGGCACCTTAACTGGCCTGTAAAATCAGCAGACCACAGTCTCATCCATAAACTGTGTGTTTATTTGGAACAGCTTTATTTGGTTTAAAAATTTTAAACCAAAAATCTAAAATTGAACCAGAAATCAAGTGACCTGACAGGATTAGCACTCAGATGATGATAATACTAGGGTTCTTCAAAAGGTTTCCACATATTTTTAAACTCTGTAGCCACTGATGCACCGCTGTTTTCATATCATCATCACATGTAAATCTTCTTTCCCTTAAAGCTTCTTTGAGTGGTTCAAAAAGGTAGAATGGAGCTAAATCCGGACTATAAGCTCTCTCTCAGTCTCTCAGACACGACCAATTACTACTCCTCCCTCCCCACCGTGTGGAAACTTTTTGAACATCCCTCATAGAAACCATGACCATTTAATTGTTTCTATCTTTAAAGCTTGAAATAATAAGTATTTGTTATGTAAGGAATCTAAAAAAGCTAGGTACTGCTATGCATGTATGATAGGTGCTAACCTCAGTGGTTCCTCTGAAGAGCTGAACTGGATGTCCTTTGCCAGAACAAAAAGCAAATGTGCATAAAGCCCAGGCTGATTTATCTTCAAAACCTGCTAAAAGCTTATACAGTCCTGAAAATAGAAAATTATCAGCACATAGACTTACAAAGATGAATTACTAAAGCATATACAGCGCTTACCTTCTGGCTTCATTTTATCCAGAAACCACTTTCTGAAAAAAACAAACAAATGTATTTATTCATTGTGATTTTCTAGACTGCATTGCTTTGTTTATCCTTTACATCAGGTTTTTTTTAGAGTTTTTAGACCCAAATTTTGTCCATGATTTTTACATGACCCAGGCAACATAAACGCATCTTACTCTCCTGATACAATATGTAACATAAAGCCTCCAGAAGGGGGCATTCGTGTACAAGTTCATTTAATAATTTTTTTTTTCCGCAATTACATTTCTATCGTATGGAGCATAAATCTTAATAATACCCGACAGGCTGGGTGCCTATAAGGATAATGATTAGCTTGTTTACAGGTGAGATTCCTCATAACTGCTGTAAATATGACCTCTGCTGGCTGATGATGGCACCTGTATAATGAGATCGGGGATAATGGAGATCAGTGCCTGACTCCCTGTAGGCAATACTGATCCCCATATAATCCCATCTCAAGCAAGTGAAAAGAAGTAGTCAGCTACTACACATGTGTCAGAGGGGGCGTGTGTTAGTCATGGCTCTCCTCAGTCGGGTGTAAAAGTCATCAAAATGGGATCGAGTAAATGAATACGACTAGATTGGGTGGAAAACTGAGGGACAAATAAATAAATATAAATTATAGGATTAATATGTACTTACATGTATGGCCCAGGTAAGCCTCCAAGTGCCCTGAAGCATAGACAGGTGTCCTCTACAATCACAGGTCCAGCTACCTTCACAAGAGAAGACAATGGCTATTATTACAGCTATTTTGAAAGAAGTGATTTTAATTTTAGTTAATGTTTTAGTTAGTTAATTTTAGTATGTGGACACCAAAATCTTGTTGTACATCCCATTCTAAAACCATGGCCATTCGTATGAAGTTGACCTCAACTCTTCTACTTTGGAGTTGATGGCCGAAGCCCTGTAATGAATTAATGCCATGTCCAGGGTATTTCTGCCCTGCGCTTAGTGTTTTCAGTGGAACCAGACCCACCGCGACCCTGACAGGTATAAATCAGTTCATAAAAATGAAATGAACTAAATCTAGCTAAATCATATTTAGTACATGTCAGGCATGCATTCTAATGCAAACAGCATGAAGAAATATTGTTCTCAAACCTGTCTTGCAGCCTCCTGGCACTTCTGGATTGAGATCTCATCAGGTTCACCTTGGTATTCAGGCACTAGAATACAAAGCCTTTAGTCAGAAAACATCCACACTAACAAAAAAACTTAATAATGGCTGATTATGAGCAGGACGACACAGTGGCTCGGAAGGTAGCACTGTGGCCTCACAGCGAGAAGGTCCTTGGTTCGAATCCCAGGTCCTTGGTTCGAATCCCAGGTCCTTGGTTCGAATCCCAGGTCCTTGGTTCTCCCTGTTACTGTGAGGGTTTCCACCAGGAGCTCCGGTTTCCTCCCACAGTCGAAAAACATGCAGTCATGTTAACTGGATATGCTTAATTGCCCTAAGTGTGAGTGTGTGTGTTTTACCCTGTGATGGACTGGAGACCTGTCCAGGGCACCTGCTACCTTACGCCCAGTGAATTGTACCCACTGTTACCCTCACTAGGATAAAGCAGTGAAAAACATACAATGAATGAATGAATGCTTAGGAGCATACTCACAGTCAATCTTTTTGGAAATGAGTTTGTAGGGAAACTTATCACCGAGGATCTGAATAACCTGAAAGCAGTAAAAAGGCAGTTTTACAACTAATTCTATTATATTTTATACTGACCTACATGTTATACTGGTCATGTTACTGATCTACATGTTATACTGGTCATGTTACTGATCTACATGTTATACTGGTCATGTTACTGATCTACATGTTATACTGGTCATGTTACTGATCTACATGTTATACTGGTCATGTTACTGATCTACATGTTATACTGGTCATGTTACTGATCTACATGTTATACTGGTTATGTTACTGATCTACATGTTATACTGGTCATGTTACTGATCTACATGTTATACTGGTTATGTTACTGATCTACATGTTATACTGGTCATGTTACTGATCTACATGTTATACTGGTCATGTTACTGATCTACATGTTATACTGGTCATGTTACTGATCTACATGTTATACTGGTCATGTTACTGATCTACATGTTATACTGGTTATGTTACTGATCTACATGTTATACTGGTCATGTTACTGATCTACATGTTATACTGGTCATGTTACTGATCTACATGTTATACTGGTTATGTTACTAATCTACATGTTATACTGGTCATGTTACTGATCTACATGTTATACTGGTCATGTTACTGATCTACATGTTATACTGGATATGTTACTGATCTACATGTTATACTGGTTATGTTACTGATCTACATGTTGTACTGGATATGTTACTGATCTACATGTTATACTGGATATGTTACTGATCTACATGTTATACTGGTTATGTTACTGATCTACATGTTGTACTGGATATGTTACTGATCTACATGTTATACTGGTCATGTTACTGACCTACATGTTATACTGGTCATGTTACTGATCTACATGTTATACTGGTCATGTTACTGATCTACATGTTATACTGGTCATGTTACTGATCTACATGTTATACTGGTCATGTTACTGATCTACATGTTATACTTGTTGTGTTACTGATCTACATGTTATACTGGTCATGTTACTGATCTACATGTTATACTGGTTATGTTACTGATCTACATGTTATACTTGTTGTGTTACTGAGCTACATGTTATACTGGTCATGTTACTGACCTACATGTTATACTGGTCATGTTACTGACCTACATGTTATACTGGTTATGTTACTGATCTACATGTTATACTGGTTATGTTACTGATCTACATGTTGTACTGGTTATGTTACTGATCTATGTGTTATACTGGTTATGTTACTGATCTACATGTTATACTGGTTATGTTACTGATCTACATGTTATACTGGTTATGTTACTGATCTACATGTTGTACTGGTTATGTTACTGATCTATGTGTTATACTGGTTATGTTACTGATCTACATGTTATACTGGTTATGTTACTGATCTACATGTTGTACTGGTTATGTTACTGATCTATGTGTTATACTGGTTATGTTACTGATCTACATGTTATACTGGTTATGTTACTGATCTACATGTTGTACTGGTTATGTTACTGATATACTGGTTATGTTACTGATCTACATGTTATACTGGTCATGTTACTGATCTACATGTTGTACTGGTTATGTTACTGATCTACATGTTATACTGGTTATGTTACTGATCTACATGTTGTACTGGTTATGTTACTGATCTACATGTTATACTGGTCATGTTACTGATCTACATGTTGTACTGGTTATGTTACTGGTCTACATGTTATACTGGTTATGTTACTGATCTACATGTTATACTGGTTATGTTACTGATCTACATGTTGTACTGGTTATGTTACTGATCTATGTGTTATACTGGTTATGTTACTGATCTACATGTTATACTGGTTATGTTACTTATCTACATGTTATACTTGTTGTGTTACTGAGCTACATGTTATACTGGTTATGTTACTGATCTACATGTTATACTGGTTATGTTACTGATCTACATGTTGTACTGGTTATGTTACTGATCTACATGTTATACTGGTTATGTTACTGATCTACATGTTGTACTGGTTATGTTACTGATCTACATGTTATACTGGTTATGTTACTGATCTACATGTTGTACTGGTTATGTTACTGATCTACAGTGTATCACAAAAGTGAGTACACCCCTCACATTTCTGCAGATATTTAAGTATATCTTTTCATGGGACAACACTGACAAAATGACACTTTGACACAATGAAAAGTAGTCTGTGTGAAGCTTATATAACAGTGTAAATTTATTCTTCCCTCAAAATAACTCAATATACAGCCATTAATGTCTAAACCACCGGCAACAAAAGTGAGTACACCCCTTAGTGAAAGTTCCTGAAGTGTCAATATTTTGTGTGGCCACCATTATTTCCCAGAACTGCCTTAACTCTCCTGGGCATGGAGTTTACCAGAGCTTCACAGGTTGCCACTGGAATGCTTTTCCACTCCTCCATGACGACATCACGGAGCTGGCGGATATTCGAGACTTTGCGCTCCTCCACCTTCCGCTTGAGGATGCCCCAAAGATGTTCTATTGGGTTTAGGTCTGGAGACATGCTTGGCCAGTCCATCACCTTTACCCTCAGCCTCTTCAATAAAGCAGTGGTCGTCTTAGAGGTGTGTTTGGGGTCATTATCATGCTGGAACACTGCCCTGCGACCCAGTTTCCGGAGGGAGGGGATCATGCTCTGCTTCAGTATTTCACAGTACATATTGGAGTTCATGTGTCCCTCAATGAAATGTAACTCCCCAACACCTGCTGCACTCATGCAGCCCCAGACCATGGCATTCCCACCACCATGCTTGACTGTAGGCATGACACACTTATCTTTGTACTCCTCACATGATTGCCGCCACACATGCTTGAGACCATCTGAACAAAACAAATTAATCTTGGTCTCATCAGACCATAGGACATGGTTCCAGTAATCCATGTCCTTTGTTGACATGTCTTCAGCAAACTGTTTGCAGGCTTTCTTGTGTAGAGACTTCAGAAGAGGCTTCCTTCTGGGGTGACAGCCATGCAGACCAATTTGATGTAGTGTGCGGCGTATGGTCTGAGCACTGACAGGCTGACCCCCCACCTTTTCAATCTCTGCAGCAATGCTGACAGCACTCCTGCGCCTATCTTTCAAAGACAGCAGTTGGATGTGATGCTGAGCACGTGCACTCAGCTTCTTTGGACGACCAACGCGAGGTCTGTTCTGAGTGGACCCTGCTCTTTTAAAACGCTGGATGATCTTGGCCACTGTGCTGCAGCTCAGTTTCAGGGTGTTGGCAATCTTCTTGTAGCCTTGGCCATCTTCATGTAGCGCAACAATTCGTCTTTTAAGATCCTCAGAGAGTTCTTTGCCATGAGGTGCCATGTTGGAACTTTCAGTGACCAGTATGAGAGAGTGTGAGAGCTGTACTACTAAATTGAACACACCTGCTCCCTATGCACACCTGAGACCTAGTAACACTAACAAATCACATGACATTTTGGAGGGAAAATGACAAGCAGTGCTCAATTTGGACATTTAGGGGTGTAGTTTCTTAGGGGTGTACTCACTTTTGTTGCCGGTGGTTTAGACATTAATGGCTGTATATTAAGTTATTTTGAGGGAAGAATAAATTTACACTGTTATATAAGCTGCACACAGACTACTTTTCATTGTGTCAAAGTGTCATTTTGTCAGTGTTGTCCCATGAAAAGATATACTTAAATATCTGCAGAAATGTGAGGGGTGTACTCACTTTTGTGATACACTGTATGTGTTATACTGGTTATGTTACTTATCTACATGTTATACTGGTCATGTTACTGATCTACATGTTGTACTGGTTATGTTACTGGTCTACATGTTATACTGGTTATGTTACTGATCTACATGTTACTGATCTACATGTTGTACTGGTTATGTTACTGATCTACATGTTATACTGGTTATGTTACTGATCTACATGTTATACTGGTTATGTTACTGATCTACATGTTGTACTGGTTATGTTACTGATCTATGTGTTATACTGGTTATGTTACTGATCTACATGTTATACTGGTTATGTTACTTATCTACATGTTATACTTGTTGTGTTACTGATCTACATGTTATACTGGTTATGTTACTGATCTACATGTTATACTGGTTATGTTACTGATCTACATGTTGTACTGGTTATGTTACTGATCTATGTGTTATACTGGTTATGTTACTGATCTACATGTTATACTGGTTATGTTACTTATCTACATGTTATACTTGTTGTGTTACTGATCTACATGTTGTACTGGTTATGTTACTGGTCTACATGTTACTGATCTACATGTTGTACTGGTTATGTTACTGATCTATGTGTTATACTGGTTATGTTACTGATCTACATGTTATACTGGTTATGTTACTGATCTACATGTTATACTGGTTATGTTACTGATCTATGTGTTATACTGGTTATGTTACTGATCTACATGTTATACTGGTTATGTTACTGATCTACATGTTGTACTGGTTATGTTACTGATCTATGTGTTATACTGGTCATGTTACTGATCTACATGTTATACTGGTCATGTTACTGATCTACATGTTATACTGGATATGTTACTTATCTACATGTTATACTGGTTATGTTACTGATCTACATGTTATACTGGTTATGTTACTGATCTACATGTTATACTGGTTATGTTACTGATCTACATGTTATACTGGTTATGTTACTGATCTACATGTTGTACTGGTTATGTTACTGATCTATGTGTTATACTGGTTATGTTACTGATCTACATGTTATACTGGTTATGTTACTGATCTACATGTTGTACTGGTTATGTTACTGATCTATGTGTTATACTGGTTATGTTACTGATCTACATGTTATACTGGTTATGTTACTGATCTACATGTTGTACTGGTTATGTTACTGATATACTGGTTATGTTACTGATCTACATGTTATACTGGTCATGTTACTGATCTACATGTACTGGTTATGTTACTGATCTACATGTTATACTGGTTATGTTACTGATCTACATGTTGTACTGGTTATGTTACTGATCTACATGTTATACTGGTCATGTTACTGATCTACATGTTGTACTGGTTATGTTACTGGTCTACATGTTATACTGGTTATGTTACTGATCTACATGTTACTGATCTACATGTTGTACTGGTTATGTTACTGATCTACATGTTATACTGGTTATGTTACTGATCTACATGTTATACTGGTTATGTTACTGATCTACATGTTGTACTGGTTATGTTACTGATCTATGTGTTATACTGGTTATGTTACTGATCTACATGTTATACTGGTTATGTTACTGATCTACATGTTGTACTTGTTAGGATCCGCCAGCACTTACCTTTTATTTTCAGGGTTTCCCAGCGTTTTGTTTTTATTCCGGTTTGTATTTTGTTTTTCTCCGTTTTCTTTAGTTTCCCCGATCGCTTTTGTTCTTGGTGGTGGTTTGCGTTTGTTTTCCCGTTTTGCTCCCTTCTCCCCCTAGCGGCCTGGAGCGGTACTGTTTTCGGAGGTTGCTGCGGTTCCAGCCAATAGATCGCTGGAGGGCGGACCCCACACACACCTGCGCCTCATTCCTCATCTCATCAACTCCTGCATTTAAACGCCGGCTTTTCTCTCACTCGTCGCCAGATTGTCTGCTTGCCATACGGTACACAGACGGCCGTTCGTTGTGTCCTTAAACCGTGAGTCCTCTTCTTGTACCTTCTCCTCTTTAACGTATTTTGTTTTTCATCGCGTCCTAGACCTTCCCCCCGTTCCTGCGTTCCTGCCGTTCCTGGTTTCCTGTGTTCCTGCCGTTCCTGGTTCTCCTATGTTCCTGCCGTTCCTGGTTCTCCTGTGTTCCTGCCGTTCCTGGTTCTCCTGTGTTCCTGCCGTTCCTGGTTTTCCTGCCGTTCCGCCGTTCCTGGTCATCCTGCATTCCTGCCGTTCTTGGTTCTCCTGCGTTCCTGCCATTCCTGGTTCTCCTGCCATTCCTGGTCATCCTGCATTCCGGTTCATCACTCCTGGTCATCAGTCCGCCCTGCAGTTCCCCGGCGCTTCCAGTACCGCTCCTGCCGCTCCCCTCTCGTTTTCTGTTATCTTTTTGGTTGTTTGTTTTTTGTCGTTTATTTATTATTTGTTTAAATAAAATATCGTATTATCACTTCTGGGTTTTGTTGTTTGTGCACTCGCCTTTGGGTTCCCCCCTAGTCTTTGGTGGGTTATTAACTAACCCTAACAGTACAATCTGGCCACCATGGAACCCACGGGTGCACAAACGGTTGAGGGGATCCTTATCCGCCATAACCAGATGCTGGGGACACTCAGCCAGCAGCTCGCTGACTTGACCCAGCAGGTAGTACGTCTAATACCTCCTAATCCTGTACCTCTTGCTCCTTCCCAGGTTCCGGTCGTACCTCCGACGGGTCCCGTGGTTCCAGGGTCCTCCGTGGAAACACCTGTCCCCAACCCCGAGCCCTTCTGTGGAGACCTGGAGAGGTGCAGAGGGTTTTTGTTCCAATGCGAATCCATTTTCCGTCAGCGTCCCACTACCTTTGCCACCGAGGCCAGTAAGGTGGCCTTTATTATTGGTCACCTGAGAGGCAGGGCCCTGACCTGGGCCGAAGCGGTACAGTCACAGACGGACCCTCGAGAGGGCTCGTTTGTTGACTTCCTCGCCCGGTTCAGGACAGTGTTTGACCACCCGGATTATTCGGGGAGTGCCTCTTCCCGACTATTTTCCCTGCACCAAGGTTCCCGGTCCGTGGCTGATTATTCTATTGAGTTCTGGACCTTGGCCGCCGACTCGGGGTGGAACGACGAGGCCCTCCGGGAGGCTTTCCGGCAAGGTCTCATCGACTCCCTGAGGGATGAGTTGGCGGCAAGGGACGAGAGCCCCGACCTCCACTCCCTGGTAGCTCTGGCCATCCGCTTGGATAACCGCCTCCGCAGCCGCCGCCATGAAAGGGCGGCCAGAACCGGTTCCAGGCTACCTTCCCCTTTGACCTGTTCGAGCCCCTCAGAGCCCTCAGGTGCCTCCAGTGTTGCCCCTATACCCTTAGTACCAATGCCTGAACCCATGCAGTTGGGGCGTGCCCGGTTAACCCCCCAGGAGCGGGCTAACCGCTTCAGGGCCGGGCAATGCCTTTATTGTGGTCAGGCAGGCCATATTCTCCGGGCATGCCCTGTCCGGCCAAAAGAGGGCGCCCGTCAGTAGCCGTGGGGGTACTGGCGGGCGACTCTCAGCTATCCCCCCTCCCACAACTATCCCAATCCTCCCAGCAACGCCACCTCCGCATGCAGGCAACCCTTTGTTGCCATGGCTGCTCGGTCCCTCTCCAGGCCTTGGTGGACTCGGGTGCGGAGGACAACCTGTTAGACGAAGGGCTGGCAAGTCAGCTGGGGGGGACCCTGGAGCCCCTGGACCCTCCTATCACTGCGCGAGCCCTGGATGGACGGATCATTGCCCGGGTGACCCACCGTACCGCGCCTTTGTCCCTGATCCTCTCAGGAAACCACCGGGAGACCCTCTCCTTCGTAGTTATCAAAGCTCCTCAGACCCCCCTGGTCCTAGGCTACCCCTGGTTGGCACGTCACAACCCCCACATCGACTGGGCTCGTGGACGAGTTGTGGCTTGGAGCGACTTTTGCCACGCCAATTGTCTGGTCTCCGCCATCCCTCAGCCGGGGAACGGGACAAGCACCACCCCCTCTGCAGCATCCCCTGACCTGTCCAAGGTGCCCCGGGAGTACCACTTCCTCCGCGAGGTGTTCAGCAAGTACCGGGCCCAGTCTCTACCCCCTCACCGACCCTACGATTGTGCCATCGACTTGCTGCCTGGTGCCCCACTGCCTACCAGTCGGCTCTATAACCTCTCTCGTGCTGAGAGGAGCACGATGGAGAGCTACATCTCGGAGTCTCTGGCCGCCGGAATCATCCGCCCCTCATCATCTCCCGTAGGAGCTGGTTTCTTTTTTGTCGAAAAGAAGGATAAGACCCTGCGGCCATGCATCGACTACCGGGGCCTCAACCAGATCACGGTCAAGAACCGGTATCCCCTGCCGTTGATGTCGTCGGCCTTTGAACCCCTGCACAGTGCTACCATCTTCACAAAGTTGGACCTGCGTAACGCGTATCACCTGGTGCGGATCCGAGAAGGCGACGAGTGGAAGACGGCGTTCAACACCCCGCTCGGCCACTTCGAGTACCTCGTAATGCCCTTCGGGCTTTGTAACGCCCCAGCAGTCTTCCAAGCCTTGGTCAACGATGTGCTCAGAGACTTCCTCAACCGGTTCGTGTTCGTCTACCTTGACGACATCTTGATTTTTTCCAAGTCCCGGGAAGAACACGGAGCGCATGTCCGGAGGGTCCTCTCTCGGTTATTAGAGAACAGATTGTTCGTCAAGGTCGAGAAGTGTGAGTTCCACGTCGACTCTGTGGAATTCCTCGGGGTCGTTCTGGAGAGCGGCCAGGTTAGAGCCGACCCCCACAAGATCCGAGCGGTCACAGAGTGGCCTACCCCTACCACTCGGAAGGAGCTCCAACGCTTCCTGGGTTTCGCTAACTTCTACCGACGATTCATCCGAAACTACAGCCACGTGGCAGCACCCCTCACTCGCCTCACCTCGACTAAGATTTCCTTCACCTGGCCCCGGGAGGCAGAGGAAGCTTTCCTCCGGCTCAAGACTTTGTTCACTTCCGCCCCCATCCTCATCCAGCCCGACCCCGACAAGCAGTTCGTGGTGGAGGTGGATGCATCCGATACTGGGGTAGGGGCTGTGCTCTCCCAGCGGGTGAGTCCCGAGAACCCTCTGCACCCTTGTGCTTTTTTTTCACGTCGCCTTTCTTCAGCTGAGGCCAATTACGATGTCGGGGACCGTGAGCTACTGGCGGTGAAACTGGCCTTGGAGGAGTGGAGGCACTGGCTGGAGGGGGCCGCTCAGCCCTTTGTCGTCTGGACGGACCACAAGAATTTGTCTTACGTCCAGACGGCAAAGAGGCTGAACGCCAGGCAAGCCAGATGGGCACTGTTCTTCGCCCGTTTTGATTTTACTTTGACCTACCGGCCTGGATCCCGGAACATCAAACCGGACGCCCTCTCTCGCCAGTTTGCCCCGAAGGAAGCCCTCACCTCTTCCGAGACTATCCTCCCGCCGAGTCGACTTGTTGGGCTCCTCACTTGGGACGTTCGTCGTCTAGTCACCGAAGCCCAGGCCCAGGAACCAGACCCCAGGACAGGAACCCAAACCCGTCTCTTCGTCCCGGCCACAGCTCGCTCGCCGGTCCTTCAATGGGCCCATGAGTCCCGCGTCGCCTGCCATCCCGGGACTAGTCGTACCTTATCCTTCCTAAAGAGGCATTTCTGGTGGCCATCCTTGGAGAAGGATGTTGGGGAATTTGTGGCGGCCTGTACCACCTGTGCACGCAGCAAAGCATCCCATCAATCTCCTGCGGGGCTACTTCAGCCTCTCCCTATCCCGAGTCGCCCATGGTCCCATATTGCCTTGGACTTCGTCACGGGCCTTCCGGATTCCAACGGGAACACAGTCATCCTCACCATCGTTGACCGGTTTTCCAAGGCCGTACATTTTGCTGCTCTGCCGAAGCTCCCCACAGCCTTCCAAACAGCAGAACTTTTAGTTAATCTAGTTTTTCGCGTTCATGGAATACCATTGGACATTGTGTCAGACCGAGGACCCCAATTCACCTCCCAGGTTTGGAAGGCCTTCTGCAGGGCACTGGGCGCCACAGTCAGCTTGTCCTCCGGCTTCCACCCACAGTCCAACGGTCAGGCGGAGAGGACCAACCAGGGCCTGGAGTCGGCCTTACGGTGCATGGCTGCTCGCAACCCCAAGGCCTGGAGCTCCCACCTGGCCTGGGTCGAGTATGCCCACAACTCTCTGGTGTCATCTGCCACAGGATTGTCCCCCTTCGAGGCCTCCTTAGGCTACCAGCCACCACTGTTCCCCGAACAAGAAGCCGATGTGGCAGTCCCCTCTGTTGGGCACCACCTTCGCAGGTGCCGAAGACTCTGGCGCTCCACCAGGACCACCCTCCTGCGCACTCGGGACGCCAACCAGCAGTCGGCCGATCGTCGTAGAAGACCGGCCCCCCCCTATGCTCCTGGTCAAGCTGTCTGGTTGTCCACCCTTCACATCCCCTTGCGTGTCGAGTCTCGGAAACTCTCCCCCCGCTTCATCGGCCCCTACACCGTCGAGAAGATCATCAACCCCACGTCGGTACGACTGAAACTTCCCCGCCACATGCGGATCCACCCCACATTCCACGTCTCCCAGCTCAAGCCCGTGGTTTCCTCACCCTTGAACCCTCCGACCGAACCCCCACCACCCCCCCGGCTCATCGATGGGCATCCGGCATACACGGTTCGCCGGTTGCTGGATGTCCGTAGACGTGGTCGGGGCCTCCAATATCTGGTAGATTGGGAGGGTTATGGGCCTGAGGAGCGGTCGTGGGTTCCCCGGGTTGCCATCCTTGACTCCAACCTGGTCCGTGAGTTCCACCGTCTACATCCCGATAGACCCGGTAGGCCACCTAGAGGTGGCCGTTGAGGGGGGGGTACTGTTAGGATCCGCCAGCACTTACCTTTTATTTTCAGGGTTTCCCAGCGTTTTGTTTTTATTCCGGTTTGTATTTTGTTTTTCTCCGTTTTCTTTAGTTTCCCCGATCGCTTTTGTTCTTGGTGGTGGTTTGCGTTTGTTTTCCCGTTTTGCTCCCTTCTCCCCCTAGCGGCCTGGAGCGGTACTGTTTTCGGAGGTTGCTGCGGTTCCAGCCAATAGATCGCTGGAGGGCGGACCCCACACACACCTGCGCCTCATTCCTCATCTCATCAACTCCTGCATTTAAACGCCGGCTTTTCTCTCACTCGTCGCCAGATTGTCTGCTTGCCATACGGTACACAGACGGCCGTTCGTTGTGTCCTTAAACCGTGAGTCCTCTTCTTGTACCTTCTCCTCTTTAACGTATTTTGTTTTTCATCGCGTCCTAGACCTTCCCCCCGTTCCTGCGTTCCTGCCGTTCCTGGTTTCCTGTGTTCCTGCCGTTCCTGGTTCTCCTATGTTCCTGCCGTTCCTGGTTCTCCTGTGTTCCTGCCGTTCCTGGTTCTCCTGTGTTCCTGCCGTTCCTGGTTTTCCTGCCGTTCCGCCGTTCCTGGTCATCCTGCATTCCTGCCGTTCTTGGTTCTCCTGCGTTCCTGCCATTCCTGGTTCTCCTGCCATTCCTGGTCATCCTGCATTCCGGTTCATCACTCCTGGTCATCAGTCCGCCCTGCAGTTCCCCGGCGCTTCCAGTACCGCTCCTGCCGCTCCCCTCTCGTTTTCTGTTATCTTTTTGGTTGTTTGTTTTTTGTCGTTTATTTATTATTTGTTTAAATAAAATATCGTATTATCACTTCTGGGTTTTGTTGTTTGTGCACTCGCCTTTGGGTTCCCCCCTAGTCTTTGGTGGGTTATTAACTAACCCTAACAGTACTGGTTATGTTACTGATCTATGTGTTATACTGGTTATGTTACTGATCTACATGTTATACTGGTTATGTTACTGATCTACATGTTATACTGGTTAAGCAACATAACCAGAGCTGTATTATAATATCATGGGTCATTCGGCTATATCTTCTTCTAAAACTTACCACCTCTAACCCTGTGAAGGACCTAAAATCACTTTATTAATAAAAGAAATAGTTTTAAGGATCATTATTTCCATTTATACAGGAGCACTCACATTAAACTTCATTCACACATTAAAGTTCTTTATAAATTTTAGTTTTGGTCAGCAACTGGATAGTCTGAAGCAGATGCTGGTTTTGGGCAGAAAGAGGAGATAACTGGTCGATTTAATGTCAGTTCAAAGGAAATTCTCTATGTTTATTACAGTTGGGGGCGGCGCGGTGACTCAGTGGGTAGCACTGTCGCCTCACAGCAAGAAGGTCCTGGGTTCGATCCCCAGGTGAGGCAGTCTTGGTCATTTTTGTGTGGAGTTTGCATGTTCTCCCCGTGTCTGCGTGGGTTTCCTCCCACAGTCCAAAAACATGCAAGTGAGGTGAACTGGAGATACAAAATTGTCCATGACTGTGTTTGACATTAAACTTGTGTAACTACCGTTTCTGTCATGAATGTAACCAAAGTGTGTAAAACATGACGTTAAAATCCTAATAAATAAATGAATTACTCTTGAAAAAAAAAACAGGTACAGATCAGTGGAATACTGAGCACTGATTTTACTGCACCAGATAAGGATAAGTACATATTTCATTTGCATATTTAATTGCATGGAAAACACTTATCACGGTACTGTACATAATAATGTTTTGGCTGAACAGAACACATCTGGATTGACAGCACAGCGAAACCCACCATAACTAATGAATTAAGACTAAACCACATACACTACATTTGAATATGCACTGAACGTTTATTAGACCTACATTGCTATTTAAGTAAATAGGAGTCATGAGAATTACATATTTTAATTTACACTACTTACCTCTTCTAATTTTTTTGCATTTCCAGTTACAAACACCACAGATCTCCCGACCGGTACCGCCATGATTTCTGAACCTAAATAGCCTATGGTGAAACTTTAGGCTCAGTTTCACACCACCAGCCAATAGAATCAACCGTCGCAAATATTTCACCAATCAGCAACGACATGACATCAAATGTTCCGCCTTCACGCTAACCAATCCTTCTGATCCAAATCCCACTATGCGCCCTACACCTAAACACTTCAGAGTGCGTTGTGTGCTCTGCAGCACTATCAACACGCTTTATCAGAATGACTGGGTATATATATATACTGTATATATATAAATACAACAAACGGGACGTTGTAGCCTAGTGGTTAAAGTATTGGACAAGTAGGTTCAAGCCCCACCTCTGCCAGGTTGCTGCTGTTGGGCCCCTGAGCAAGGCCCTTAACCCTCAATTGCTTAAACTGTGTACAAGTCGCTTTGGACAAAAACATCTGCTAAATGCTGTGAATGTAGAATAAATGTAAACAAACAATAATGAGGGGAAATAAAATCAGTTTTTGTAAAGTTTGTGACATATATGTACTTATATATATATAAATTTACATATTATAAACTATATAAATATAAAATATATATATATAAAATAAATAAATAAATATTTTATAAATAAATATATAAAATATATAAATACTGTATATATTATATATACAGTGTATCACAAAAGTGAGTACACCCCTCACATTTCTGCAAATATTTTATTATATCTTTTCATGGGACAACACTATAGAAATAAAACTTGGATATAACTTAGAGTAGTCAGTGTACAACTTGTATAGCAGTGTAGATTTACTGTCTTCTGAAAATAACTCAACACACAGCCATTAATGTCTAAATAGCTGGCAACATAAGTGAGTACACCCCACAGTGAACATGTCCAAATTGTGCCCAAAGTGTCAATATTTTGTGTGACCACCATTATTATCCAGCACTGCCTTAACCCTCCTGGGCATGGAATTCACCAGAGCTGCACAGGTTGCTACTGGAATCCTCTTCCACTCCTCCATGATGACATCACGGAGCTGGTGGATGTTAGACACCTTGAACTCCTCCACCTTCCACTTGAGAATGCTCAATTGGGTTTAGTCCATCACCTTTACCTTCAGCTTCCTCAGCAAGGCAGTTGTCATCTTGGAGGTTGTGTTTGGGGTCGTTATCCTGTTGGAAAACTGCCATGAGGCCCAGTTTTCGAAGGGAGGGGATCATGCTCTGTTTCAGAATGTCACAGTACATGTTGGAATTCATGTTTCCCTCAATGAACTGCAGCTCCCCAGTGCCAGCAACACTCATGCAGCCCAAGACCATGATGCTACCACCACCATGCTTGACTGTAGGCAAGATACAGTTGTCTTGGTACTTCTCACCAGGGCGCCGCCACACATGCTGGACACCATCTGAGCCAAACAAGTTTATCTTGGTCTCGTCAGACCACAGGGCATTCCAGTAATCCATGTTCTTGGACTGCTTGTCTTCAGCAAACTGTTTGCGGGCTTTCTTGTGCGTCAGCTTCCTTCTGGGATGACGACCATGCAGACCGAGTTGATGCAGTGTGCGGCGTATGGTCTGAGCACTGACAGGCTGACCTCCCACGTCTTCAACCTCTGCAGCAATGCTGGCAGCACTCATGTGTCTATTTTTTAAAGCCAACCTCTGGATATGACGCCGAACACGTGGACTCAACTTCTTTGGTCGACCCTGGCGAAGCCTGTTCTGAGTGGAACCTGTCCTGGAAAACCGCTGTATGACCTTGGCCACCATGCTGTAGCTCAGTTTCAGGGTGTTAGCAATCTTCTTATAGCCCAGGCCATCTTTGTGGAGAGCAACAATTCTATTTCTCACATCCTCAGAGAGTTCTTTGCCATGAGGTGCCATGTTGAATATCCAGTGGCCAGTATGAGAGAATTGTACCCAAAACACCAAATTTAACAGCCCTGCTCCCCATTTACACCTGGGACCTTGACACATGACACCAGGGAGGGACAATGACACATTTGGGCACAATTTGGACATGTTCACTGTGGGGTGTACTGAGTTATGTTGCCAGCCATTTAGACATTAATGGCTGTGTGTTGAGTTATTTTCAGAAGACAGTAAATCTACACTGCTATACAAGCTGTACACTGACTACTCTAAGTTATATCCAAGTTTCATGTCTACAGTGTTGTCCCATGACAAGATATAATGAAATATTTGCAGAAATGTGAGGGGTGTACTCACTTTTGTGATACACTGTATATATATATATATATATATGTATATATAAAATATTTACATACATATACAGGTGTACAGTACAATGAAATTCTTTCTTCGCATATCCCAGCTTGTTTGGAAGCTGGGGTCATAGCACAGCGTCAGCCAACGTACGGCGCCCCTGGAGCAGACAAGGTTAAGGGCCTTGCTCAAGGACCCAACAGTGGCTGCATAGCAGAGCCTGGATTTGAACCCGCCAATCTTCCGGTTGCTCTACCCACTAGGCTACCACTGACCACTGTTAGGTGTGTAGGGGAGTATCTGGGGTGGCCCTGGTTCTACATAGGTGGGCATGTCTTTAGCCATATTATAAAAGCCAGAATGACCTTGATTTAAGGGTAGATCTGAGGTGATCCCAGTCTCCTGGTATAAAAAAATCCACCTTGTAAAATGTGATGAGATTTTTGACATTGCCCCTGCTTGTAGTTCCATCACTCATTGTATAATAACCCGCCGTGTCTACATTGTCGTATGTAGGTTTAATCTTATTTAGGACCAAACTAAGTGGTTGTAGCTAAGTGGTTAGAGAATAGGACTAGCGATTGAAAGGTTGCTGGTTAAAGCCTCACCACCGCTAAGTTTCTTCTGTTGGGCCCCTAAGCTATATCCTTCAATTACTTGCATTTTATTTGGTCACAAATGAATAAAAGCATCTGGCAAATGGCTTAAATGAAAATGTAGTTTTCTTCACTGGGATTTGAGTTTTGAATGTAAATTTTCTCAAAGGAGAAATGGACCTTTGTCTCAACCTCACCTGTAATGTACTACTCTCACAATCTCTCATCTCTGGCCAGCTAGGTATTTCGGTCAAAAAAGGTTTGCCCTTTTCTTAATGCATTTTCAACCCTTTTTCTCCTGATTTTTTTCAGCAAGTCAAATTTTTTTTTACCCAATTGCGTTATGCTTCCTCTCTACCGGTGCTGACCCCCGCCCCGATTAAAGAGAGCGAACTGACACGTGAGCGGTAGCTGACTGCATTTTTTTACCTGCACAAGGCGGGTTCATATGCGGATCAGCCTTGTGCACGGAGAGTGACACCCTCAACTCTGTGCAGACGCCATCAATCAGCCAGCAGAGGTCGTAATTGCATCAGCTATGAGGTCCCTATCCAGCTCCCTCCCAGGATGAACAACAGCCAAACGTTCATGTAGCCACCCAGCCCAGCCAGATGGCAGAGCTGAGATATGATGCGATGTATTCGAAATCCCAGCTCTGGTGTGCTAGCGTATTTTACCGCTGTGCCACCTGAGCAGCAGATCTGCTCTTTTTGATGGTCAGAACGTGGTCACTAATCTTGCACTTGGTTAGGATCCTGGATCTGCTAGGATCTGCTGCATATATTCATTAAGGGCCATATTCAACTCTAATTTAAAATTACGTAAATGCCTGGTTTTCCATCAGCCCAAGTGCTGCCAAATATCAACTACTCCACACAGAAAGGACCCAAACCGCTCCAAATATGAATCACACCCATCACTTGATGGCCAGACTGTGGTCATTGATCTTGTACTTGGTTAGAATCCATCTCTGCAGCATATATTTATTTAGGGCCACATTCAACTCTAATTCAACTACTCCACACAGGAAAGACCCAGACCGCTCCAAATATGAATCAAACCCATTACTTTCTAATAGCCCCAGCAAACCTGACTGGATGTCTTTCGGAGGTATAATTCAGTATAATGTTGCATATTTCAAAGTTAGTGGTTTGTAACAACGTGACCGCGTATGTGTGTTTGCTAAGAAGGAGGCTCCCTTGGTAGTGCACTATGTAGTGAGTTAGGTGTGAATTGGGACGCATGACTTGCACTGGGGCTGCATGTTGTCTGGTCCGTCAGGATAATCTGTCCGGGTGGTTACTACAAACATGTGGGAAGGTGGATTTTAACGCGTGTTTATAATTTCATGACATATGCAGAATATGAGTCTGTTACCTAAAAGCGTGGAGGAGTTCAGCTCAGCTGATTACTGGGAGCGATTTTTCCGCAAACGGGGAGAAAAAGTGTTTGAATGGTATGGAGACTACAACTCACTGTGCGGTGTGCTCCATAAATATATCAAACCCAGAGATAAGGTAACAACCTAATAACTGTACATCATGTTTATGTTTACTACTTAATACTGCACTACTGTATTTCATTTGCTCTCAACACATACTGTATTCATTTTCTGTTTATCTATTTATCTGTGTGTCTCTATATTTAAGTCAGTGAAATAAATTATTCAACACTTTTGGTTTTATTCATTCATTCACTGTCTGTTTTATCCTATTCGGGGTCGCGGTGGGTCCGATTCACTGGGCGAAACACAGAAAACACCCCTGACAGGTCACCAGTCCATCACAAGACACACACACACACACCCATAGTCTCATACACTCATACCTAGGAGGACTTTAGTATCTCTAATTATCCTGACTGCATGTCTTTGGACTGTGGGAGGAAACCGGATCGTCCGGAGGAAACCCACACAGACACGTGGAGAACATGCAAACTCTACACAGAAAACACCCAGGACCCTCTTTCTGTAAAGCAATAGTCCTACCCACCGAGCCACCATGCTGCCTCTTTTGGTTTTATTTAAAATACAACCCCATTTCTGAAAAGGACATTTTTTTAAATGCAATAAAACCAATAATACATCATTTTTTAATTTTCTTAAACCTTTATTTCATTAACAAGTACAAAGAAGTCTTTTTTAGTGTTTTCGCCCTATCAATTGAATTGTATTTTTGAGATATAATCAAATTTTGAAATTGATGCCTGTAACACACTTAAAAAGTTGGGACAGGGGCGAACATTCTACAATAAGCAGGTGTATTGGTAACAAGTAAGGGCATCTTGATATTAAAGTATGTTTTTTTTATTTATTAGGATTTTAACATCATGTTTTACACACTTTGGTTATATTCATGACAGAAATGGTAGTTACTCGTTACACAAGATTCATCAGTTCACAAAGTTTAATATCAAACACAGTCATGGTCTTTGGGTTGTGGGAGGAAACCGGAGCTCCCGGAGGAAACCCACACGGACATGGGGAGAACATGCAAACTCCACACAGAAAGGACCCGGACCGCCCCACCTGGGGATCGAACCCAGGACCTTCTTGCTGTGAGGTGACAGTGCTACCCACCAAGTCACCGTACCCCCGATATTAAGTATAAGTATAAGAGGATGATTTATAAAAAGCTTAGTATTTGCAAGCTCTGTGCCAAATGTAATGAGAGAATTATCAGTAAGCTAAAAAAAGAATACTTGCTTTTAAACATGCTTGTAAAAGCCTTTATCATTGTGTAGTGCCACATTTAAGTGTATAAAAACATGCTTTGTGAAATTTTTTAAAAAAGCTACATTTTTAACCGTTTCCCAAAAAAGGAAAACGGAAAGCAAGAGCATGCATCAACTTTTGAAGAATACTTAAGCCATGGGCAGGACTGTTACCAACAATCCTGACTGCTCATTTATCTAAATCGGCCTATTTTAATTGCGTTAATTGGGCGGCAAGGTGGCTCAGTGGGTAGCACTGTCGCCTCACAGCAAGAAGGTCCTGGGTTCGATCCCCAGGTGGGGCGGTCCGGGTCCTTTCTGTGTTTGCATGTTCTCCCTGTGTCTGTGTGGGTTTCCTCCGGGAGCTCCAGTTTCCTCCCACAAAACATAGTCAGGTTACATGGAGATACAAAATAGTCCATGACTGTGTTTGACATTAAACTTGAGAACTGATTAATCTTTGTGTAATGAGTAACTACCGTTTGTCATGAACGTAACCAAACATGATGTTAAAATTTTTATAAATCAATAAAATTGGGTTAATTGAGTTGCCAAGGGTGTTACTCAAAATTAACCAGGTCACCTGGTGCACCTAATATGTGAAAGTTCTTGCTGAGTGTTTGTATATAGTATATGTGGGTAGTTTTAATGTGCAGAACTTTAATAAACTTTTCTCTGTGCAGGTTTTAGTGGTGGGTTGTGGAAACTCAGAGCTAAGTGAGCAGCTTTATGATGTTGGCTACCGCTCCTTAACCAACATTGACATTAGCGAGACAGTCGTGAGTCATATGAACCAACGAAATGCCCAGCGACGATCTGACCTCACATTTAATCAGGTAGATGCCACCCAGACAGGTTATGAAGGTGACAGCTTCCAAGCTATTCTGGATAAGGGTACTTTGGATGCCATGGCGTCAGAGGAGGAAGGCATTGTGGCTGGACGCATGCTGGCTGAAATGGGCAGAGTTTTGGTCGTGGGTGGGCGCTACGTCTGCGTGACTCTTGCCCAAGAGCATGTGATAAAGCTGGCAGTGGAACACTTTGCCGACGCTGGATGGGCCGTACGGATCCACTGCTTGAGCCAGCAGAGCCAGGACTCGGATTCCTCATCGTTTGCTCTGCCTGTTTTTGTTCTCGTCTGCACCAAGTTTCGTCAGCCACCTCCTTTTAAAGTGCTAGAAATGTGCCTGGGTGAGGACGGTGCCCCCTGCAGACTGCCTTCAGTGTCTGAGCTATTGGCTGCAGTGAAGGAACACCAGTCCTATGCACTTGTACTTCAGAAGCTGAAAGGTGGCACAGACCCTGGTAGCACACCCTCTCTCACACTGTGTCATGCAACCACTGGTCGTCCTCGATACACATTAACTATCCAGGACAGTCCACCTTCCACCAAGGTGCCTCGCTCCAACCACTTTGCGATATTCATTGGTAAGTGGCTTTCATATTTTCTCACTTGTTAAATTAGCGGTCTTTTATTATGTCAATAATAATCATGTGTTTGATTTGTGTAGTTCCTCAAGGTCGTGAATCTGATTGGTTGTACGGGTCAGCTGAGGGTCGTGCTCAGCTAGCCTCCAGCGCTAACTTCCGGCGACTAATCATTGTTGCGATGCATCGAGACCAGGAATATAAAGACATGCAAGCAGTCCAGTCAGAACTCTCTCCCATGGTGATGGATCTTGCTCCTCCAGGAATGCCAGCTAATCATCAGGTACAGTAATAACATTGTTATGATGGTTTAAAACAAGAAGTGGTTAGCCGCTCAGGTGGCGCAGCGGTAAAAACACGCGCTGCAACCAGGGCTGGATTCCGGATACGTGGTATCGAATCCAGCTCTGCCTTACCGGCTCGAGGCTGAGTGGCTACATGAACAACGATTGGCCGGTTGTTCAGTTGGGGGGAGGCGGGACAAGGGGCCGGAAGTGGGATTCTCTCTGTCAGAATGGTGCAGTTACGACCTCTGCTGGCTGATTAGAGGCTGAAGGAGTGCTCTTAGGGTGTGTCTCTCTGCATGCAACGCTAGGTGGCGCAACACACATCAAGGTGTGGGTGAAAAAATGCAGGCGGCTGCTGCTCATGTTTCGAAGGGGATATGGGCTAGAGAAAATACAAAAAGAAAAAAGAAAAAATTGGTTGTCACATTTTTGTAAGCACAGATTTTAATTAATCATCTGCACAGAAATTTACTCCAAAGTCATAATATTATTTCTGATCAAATGCTTGAAGGTTGAAATAAACAGCCTGTTTGCATCTCTACTGCAAGCACAACAAGTCTATGGATTGGACAATACAGCGGTACCTTGAAACTCAACGTTAATTTGTTCTATGAGTGGCGTTGAGTTTAAAAGGCGTTGAGTTTTAAGGTTTTTTTCCCATAAGGATGTATGAAAAACCTGTTAATGTGTTCCATGGTCCCGTGGAACTGCATATACTTTAGGCTAATGGAAAATACTGGGGTTGTTTTTGACACTTATACACTGAAAATAACACAAGTATAATATTAAACACTGAAATACAATAAAACAAAACAGCTAAAAATAAATAAAAACTACAATAAAACATGCTCTTTACCTTTACTTTATTGTGTCCCTATGTGTCTTAATTAGTGGAGAGAACTTATGAGCAGTATAATTGAGTTTTAGTGTTTCTTTGAATCAGAATCAGAATCTTTTTTATTCGCCAAGTAGCAGATGTACAAGGAATTTCTTTTGGTGTAGGTGTCAACATACATACAAGTTAAATAGTAAAAGGTACACTATTTCTAAACGTATAATAAACAATAAACAATGTAGCAGCAGCATGAACAGTACAACATCAGGCAAAGTGTGCACTGATGGTACAGTAAAAAAAAACAGAAAAGGTATCTTATATACAGTGTATCACAAAAGTGAGTACACCCCTCACATTTCTGCAAATATTTCATTATATCTTTTCATGGGACAACACTATAGACATGAAACTTGGATATAACTTAGAGTAGTCAGTGTACAGCTTGTATAGCAATGTAGATTTACTGTCTTCTGAAAATAACTCAACACACAGCCATTAATGTCTAAATAGCTGGCAACATAAGTGAGTACACCCCACAGTGAACATGTCCAAATTGTGCCCAAATGTGTCGTTGTCCCTCCCTGGTGTCATGTGTCAAGGTCCCAGGTGTAAACGGGGAGCAGGGCTGTTAAATTTGGTGTTTTGGGTACAATTTTCATTTTTTGGATATTCAACATGGCACCTCATGGCAAAGAACTCTCTGAGGATGTGAGAAATAGAATTGTTGCTCTCCACAAAGATGGCCTGGGCTATAAGAAGATTGCTTACACCCTGAAACTGAGCTACAGCATGGTGGCCAAGGTCATACAGCGGTTTTCCAGGACAGGTTCCACTCGGAACAGGCTTCGCCAGGGTCGACCAAAGAAGTTGAGTCCATGTGTTCGGCATCATATCCAGAGGTTGGCTTTAAAAAATAGACACATGAGTGCTGCCAGCATTGCTGCAGAGGTTGAAGACGTGGGAGGTCAGCCTGTCAGTGCTCAGACCATACGCCGCACACTGCATCAACTCGGTCTGCATGGTCGTCATCCCAGAAGGAAGCTGACGCACAAGAAAGCCAGCAAACAGTTTGCTGAAGACAAGCAGTCCAAGAACATGGATTACTGGAATGCCCTGTGGTCTGACGAGACCAAGATAAACTTGTTTGGCTCAGATGGTGTCCAGCATGTGTGGCGGCGCCCTGGTGAGAAGTACCCAGACAACTGTATCTTGCCTACAGTCAAGCATGGTGGTGGTAGCATCATGGTCTTGGGCTGCATGAGTGTTGCTGGCACTGGGGAGCTGCAGTTCATTGAGGGAAACATGAATTCCAACATGTACTGTGACATTCTGAAACAGAGCATGATCCCCTCCCTTCGAAAACTGGGCCTCATGGCAGTTTTCCAACAGGATAACGACCCCAAACACAACCTCCAAGATGACAACTGCCTTGCTGAGGAAGCTGAAGGTAAAGGTGATGGACTAAACCCAATTGAGCACCTGTGGCGCATCCTCAAGTGGAAGGTGGAGGAGTTCAAGGTGTCTAACATCCACCAGCTCCTTGATGTCATCATGGAGGAGTGGAAGAGGATTCCAGTAGCAACCTGTGCAGCTCTGGTGAATTCCATGCCAAGGAGGGTTAAGGCAGTGCTGGATAATAATGGTGGTCACACAAAATATTGACACTTTGGGCACAATTTGGACATGTTCACTGTGGGGTGTACTCACTTATGTTGCCAGCTATTTAGACATTAATGGCTGTGTGTTGAGTTATTTTCAGAAGACAGTAAATCTACACTGCTATACAAGTTGTACACTGACTACTCTAAGTTATATCCAAGTTTTATTTCTATAGTGTTGTCCCATGAAAAGATATAATAAAATATTTGCAGAAATGTGAGGGGTGCACTCACTTTTGTGATACACTGTATATATATATATATATATATATTTAATTTAATACATTAATATATTTAATTTAATACATTAATTCACATTAAGCTTTTTAGACTCTCAGAAAAGCCGATTCTCACAATTTCTCAGAACCCCGAGCTATAACACAAGTTTAAAAGTGAGACAGGAGGAAAATCTAGCTAAACACAGATACATGTAGA
Source organism: Trichomycterus rosablanca (assembly GCF_030014385.1). Taxonomy (NCBI): domain Eukaryota; kingdom Metazoa; phylum Chordata; class Actinopteri; order Siluriformes; family Trichomycteridae; genus Trichomycterus; species Trichomycterus rosablanca. The sequence continues at coordinate 25,290,103 of NC_085996.1, forward strand.
GCTTTCAGAGTGAATTTGTGAATTTATTCCACACATGCAGATTCGCCTCATATTCGCACTTAATATTACCGCACCACTTAAGCCGAGCGCTGAACAAAGCAGTGGTCGCACACGTTAAGTTTAAGGGTAATGTCGAGAATTGGGGTACAAATTTCTCAACAAAGGGTGTTGAGTTTGAAAGATTTTGAGTTTAGGGGACGTTGAGTTACAAGGTACCACTGTATTGTACTTAGGTCTGTCACAGTTGTTACATAATAGCTTAATCGCAATTCATTTATTTAGAATAAACCTGAATGATTTAATTAAAGTTTAGATTTCTCTCACATACAAGGGTGTTCTTCAAAAAGTTTCCGCACTTTTTAAACTCTATTTATTAAGAATTTAGAAAAAAAAGTCACCTTCCCAGCATTTTTCCCAGCATTGTACCAACAGTTTAATGCCATCAACAAAAAATGTTTTTGGTTGAGCGTGTAGCCACTGATGCACCTCTGCTTTCACATCATCATCACATGAAAATCTTCTTCCTCTTAAAGCGTCTTTGAGCGGTCCAAAAAGGTGGAAATCAGATGGCGCTAAATCCGGACTATAAGCTCTTTCTCAGTCTCTCAGACACAACCAGTTACTGCTTCTTCTACGGGGCGGCACAGTGGCTAAGTGGGTAGCACTGTTGCCTCACAGCAAGAAGGTCCTGTGTTCGATCCCCAGGTGGGGTGGTCCGGGTCCTTTCTGTGTGGAGTTTGCATGTTCTCCCTTTGTCTGTGTGGGTTTCCTCTAGGAGCTCTGGTTTCCTCCCACAGTCCAAAGACATGCAAGTGAGGTGAATTGGAGACACTAAATTGTCCATGACTGTGTTCGATATAACCTTGTGAATTGATGAATCACTGTGTCTGTCATGAGTGTACCCAAAGAGTGTAAAACATGACGTTAAAATCCAAATAAACAAACAAACAAACTACTCCTGCCTCCCTTTGAAATGAAAATATAAAAGTAAGGAAACTTTTGAAGATCCCTTAGTTTAGTGTGAGATTGTGAGTTTATTTATTCAATTGTTTACTTATTTGTTATAGACACTTGACTTCTCCTTGTTTTGCTCAGGTTCCGTTCTTGTCTGTTGGAGGTGACCTAGGCTGGAGAGAAGTTGTGGGCAGAGGGGTCAGTGATCTAACAGGCAAGTACTCTGTAGAAGATGTCAGAGGAGAGGATGGTCATCTGTACCGTAGATTGATTTTCATGAAAAACTCTCAGCTAGTGCAGTCCGAAAGCCGCCTGCGATCCACCACAAGTGAGTGATTAATTACCAGTTTAAGACTAGTTTAAAACTTAATTTGAAAGGTATTGAAGTTTGTTTTTTTACACTCTCCTGCTTTTAGGTCTTTCGGCTCAAAAAAAGAAAAACAAAAAGAAATCAAAACACACAGCCCCCGACCCTCCAGCTTCAGCTGGCAAACATCACACTATAGACAGAGGGTTTCTGTGTTGTACTCACCATGAGGTGATGGTTGCAGGCCTGGCCATGCTGGGGAAGGACATCATCATTAATAAAGGTACTCTTTGTTGGTGTGAGCTTGTGTATAAAGAAGTATAGCATGATCCCAGAATATTGACCACAGCAGCTGACATGGCTTATTTAAATGATTATATGTATCTTCCGTACAGATGCAAAGGTATCGGTGTTGGTGGTGGGACTGGGTGGCGGAGGACTTCCCCAGTTTATCCGAGACTTCGTGCCTGGTGTGCGGGTGGAAGTGGTGGAACTTGACCCAGCCATGCTGGAGGTGGCAAAGACCTGGTTTGGGTTCCAAACTGATGACAGACTGAAAGTAATACTGGGAGATGGCCTAGAACACATTAGCACACTGGAGAGCAAGGGTAAGATTTTTATACAATTTTAGATAAATACTGATGTATAGTCAGCTGCATAATTATTGGCACCCTTGGTAACTTTGGTTAATGGCATAACAATGGGAAATTAGCTTAAATTCACAATGGAAATATCAGACAGATGTAAACTGTATAAATCATTTTTATGAAAACCACATAAACCATTGGAACCCATGTCTCTTCATCTTTCAGTCTCGTGGATTATTTTCTGTATCTAACCACATGATTTTAGTGAGGATTAGGTAATGCCTAGTTCACACTACACGATTTTAGCCTTGATTTTCGCTCGGCGACTGGTCAGCGCTAGACTCAGCATTCACTTGGGGATCGAAACTCGACTCTCAATCACTGTGTGAACTACTCAACAACTCGATCCGAGCTATGACAGAATTTCAGATTGTCAGATATCTAGATCTGAGTTGCCCGACTGGCAATTAGTGCTATGTCGAACAGCCAATTAGAACGCAAGATACGCAGGGGAGGGGATGTAAAAAGGTGGGACAAGGGCATAATATAGTTTATGTCAGAATACATCGACATACACACAGGTTTTACAGTATTTCTGACCTTATCGTTCTCTACAAAACCGATGTAATCTGAATAATTGTCCTACTGGAAGATCCAATCACCCAGTTTTTGCCTTTAAGAAGGGATGTGATATTAAAAAGAAAAAATCCATTACCTCACAGATTCCAAGATGATATACATACTAACAAGGTTCCCTGAGCCTTTGAAGAGAAACTGCCTGAAAATGTCACATTCACTACCATACCTAACATTGAGAATTAGGTTATTTTTGTAACTTTTTGTATAACTCATTTAAATATAAAGTCTTTTCATTCCTTTGATTTATTTGGCATTCTATTTATAGGTGGCCATTTTTATGATATCATTATGTTTGATGTGGACAGCAAAGACCCCAAACTGGGCATAAGTTGCCCTCCTCCTGCCTTTGTAGAAGCATCACTTTTGGAGAAGGTCTGCAAGTTGTTAACCCCTCAAGGTAGGGTAACCACACCTACATACAAAAGTTTTTAAATACAAGCTTGTTATTCCTAGGCGCCCAGGTGGCGCAGCGTTGAAACTTGGCATTGCCACCGGTCTTTAAAACGCTGTGTAAGGACCCTGATTAGCAGATAGAGAGGCGCCTGTGCAGAATGCATGGGTGAAAAAGGCTTCCGTTAAGTGCTGCTCGTGGGTAAGAGGAGGTGTGAGCAGCAATATACTCACCTCGACTGCAATCAGGGATCCCCCAGCAGCAGAAGACAAATGGATTATGCAAAATTGGGAGAAAATGGGAGAAAATGCATAAAATATAATAATAAAAGCATGTTATTTCTTCAGCTGCATCTGCTTTTTGTCATTTAATAATAAGAGAACTTCTGCAGAGAGAACTGTATTTCTTTTACACAACGCTAAGCTGCACTGCACTCGTCAAAGTGTAAGTGATAAGATGCATGCGGCATGCTGCCTACGTGTCAGACGGGGCATGGGTTAGCTTCGTTCTCCTCAATCAGAGCAGGGATCGGCATTGGTGGAGAGGAAGCATGATGCAATCGGGCAATTGGACGTGCTAAAAAGGGAGAAAATGCATAAAGAAAAAAAAAAATATATATATATATATATATAAAAAGAATTTTAAACACAAGTGACATCACTGTTCTACATAGTCACCTTCCGATGCATTTTTCCCAGCATTGTGCCAACTTTTTAATGCCATCAGCAGAAAATGTTTTTGTTTGAGCGCGTAGCCACTGATGCACCGCTGCTTTCACAGCATCATCACATGAAAATCTTCTTCCCCTTAAAGCTTCTTTGAGCGGTCTAAAGAGGTGGAAATCAGACGGTGCTAAATCCGGACTATAAGCTCTCTCTCAGTCTCTCAGACACGACCAATTGCTACTCCTCCCACCCTCACTGTTTTTCATGAATACTAAACAGAATGTAATTAAATTATTGTGTTACACTGTGGTTACTAAGGGTAAATTAATGCTTCTCTCTTTCTCTCTCTCACTTAGGAGTGTTTATGTTAAATCTGGTGTGTCGTGACTCTGTGTTGAGGAAGTCAGTGTTGGGCCGTTTACAGGCCGTTTTTTCCAATGTACTTTCTCGTCCTATTGAGGGAGAGGTAAATGAGGTACTGCTGTGTTCCATGAGGGCAGGTGAAGGAGACAAGCCTTTCAAAACGCCTCAAGAGCTGCAGCAGTCTGCCAAAAACTTACAGGGGGCACTAAGGAGCCACAGTCAGAAAGCTTCCTGCAGCCCTCAGATTGACATTACAGAAATGCTAAATGATTTGCGGGTAGCTTGATTACAAGTTGCTCGGTCAGAGGATAACTGTGTGCGTGTATGCCAAAAATGCAGGGCCGTAATCACAAGTAATAAAGTAAAATCCCCCCCCCACACACACAATACACCGATGTAAAAAATATAAATAAACATATTTTACTCACTAGCTTTGTGTAATATGATCTATCAGTCTCTTGATGCATGCTCAATAATCCAGGTACACAAATCCACAAAGTTGAATCAGTTCATCTGGACACAAGTTTGTTGTAGAGATACGTTTCATCACTCAATCCGAATGACTTCTTCAGTCTGAGCTGGTGTTGAATACCCCAACCTTATTTGCAGTTAATTTGCATAACGACTGATCACTGCCCATAACAATGAAACTGGTGATCAGGTCCATACGCAAATCACAATGACCATTAATTACAATGGCCATGTGTGCCATTCACATATGATTGGGGTATAGCTCCTATTACGGTGTTGTAAGACGGTGAGAGATGTACTCTCAGGCCCCCTCCTCGGTTCAGGGATGGTCGTTCCCTCTTCACATAGATGGCCTCTTTGACTCCTCGAACAAACCAGCGTTCCACCTTGTCAAGGATCTGCACATCATCATCATTAAATGAGTGGCCGCTGGCTTGCAGGTGAGTGTAAACTGCGGAGTCCTGGCCAGAAGAGGTCGATCTTCTATGCTGGGCCATCCGTTTCACCAGTGGCTGTTTAGTTTCCCCGATGTACACTACGTTGCTCTGTTTGTGTCAAGGGACCCAGCCCTTAGGGTGAACTAGTTTCTGGCGTGGCGTGTTTTGGGGTTTGAAAGCAACTGAAACATGGTGTTTGGAGAACATCCGTCTCAATTGTTCCGCTACTCCCGCCACATACGGAATCACCACTGGTGTGCACTTAGACAGTGGTTGTAATTGTAATTAATGGTCATTGTGATTTGCGTATGGACCTGATCACTGATTTCATTGTTATGCAGTGGGCGGTGATAAGTCGTTATGCAAATTAACTGCATATAAGGTTGGGGTATTGACCACCAGCTCAGACTGAAGAAGCCACTTGGATGAGTGACGAAACGTATCTCTACAACAAACTTGTGTCCAGATGAACTGATTCAACTTTGTGGATTATCCATCAGTGTTCCCATCAGTTGTTATTAGTACACTTATTATTGTAACACCACACCACCAGCACTTCAGTTAAATTGCTGTATCAGCTCTGACTTGCAGGAAAAGGTAATACAGAGCCCCTTAGGGGTCACTAACGAGAAAAAATCTGTACCCATGGTTTAGTAATCCATACTAAACTGTACCCACTGATTTGTAAACTGTACTCACAGATTTGTAAACTGTACTCTTCACTTAGCAAAACAATGCTCACGATTTTGTTCTTCCTAGATGAATACCCTAATATTTAATGATATGTATATTTATTATTGTGTATGTATTTATTAGAGTGGAATTCATTGTTCATGAAGGTTCGCACATACAGTAGTAAGCCACTCCATATTTACCTATTAGAACAATGTTCTTTTCATGAGGTGATGTTTTTTCTGTTTCAATTTGATGAATCTTGTTATTCTGTTAGGGGTTGTGGTGGGTTCGGTTCTTTCATAGGACATGTATCAAACTTTATAGACCTTAATTTGTACATAGGAGGACTGTCATGCTGAAACAGGAACGAACCTTTACCAAACTATTGTCTCATCATTCATCATGCGTAATTTATTCTGATTGATTTAGCAGCGGGTGTGAATAAAAAACGCCTAAATTCACTACTTAAGAGGCTTGTCCACATACTTTTGGCCATATGTGTGTATTATTTATAACGTGATGTCTCCATCTACTGGATAAGGCTTTAACATGCAGCCTATAATCTTCAGTCGCATGTTCATGTAATACAGGTTTTGTGAGATTGTTAGGAAACTGGGAATTATTCACATGAATAGTATGAGGACCGATCCCACTCCTCCCAGGATCCCTGATACTGCTACACCACCAGTTGGTGACTGAACACGTGACTCGTGACGCGCTCCTGCTTTTGAACCAATTTACTCAACGGTTCTATGGTGACGTCACAATGAGCGTGGCTGCATTACCTGAGCGCGAGGTGAATCAGCTTCATTTCTACTTACTGTGGAGGAACGAGAAGCAGAGAGATGTGAGTGGAGCTAATCGATTAATTCATTAATAAATCAGTTCATTTATCAATAATAAAGCTTAATTAATGAAACGTTAAGTATAATTTACAATATATTTAAGATGTTGCTGTACTTTTACTTTGCTATATAATATTAAAACTGGATTTGTATGTGTGTGTAAACCTATATATATATATATATATATATATATATATATATATATATATATATATATATATATATATATATATATATATATATATATATATATATATATATATATCAGAGCTCATAATGCCTTTAATCTTAAATCTTATTGCTTATGTTTACTGATACTTTTGTGTGGATACTTTTTTAAGCTATTGAGGCATTTTTAGACTTGTGTGTTCCTTTAAAAAGCTCAAATATGAAATTTAAGCCAATTTTGTGTCTTTTGTGCTTCCAGATGCGTCGAGTGAACAAAGTGGACGTTGTCCACCCAAAGGTTCCTGATCCCCAGGAGCATCTGTCACAGTATTTCAGGAGCAAATTAGGAGAAAGCGTGAGCATCTAAATAAGTTTTACTCTGGACTCTCTATAATCATGGCACTTAATTACTAAATCAGTAAATAGATCAGACACTTTGGATTATTTATGTTTGGTAAGTAATATTGCAGTGTTTTTCTTATTCGCCGATAGCTGTATGTGGAACCGGCAGAATTTGACACATCGGACAAGGACATTGAAGTGACGTGTGGATCCTACAACAGCCTCCATGATCCACACTTGAAGAAATTCTTCAATGAGCGGAAAAGGAAAGAACTTCTTTTTAAACAGGGCCTCATCACCCAGGACGATCAGGTACCCACATTAGGAACTGAGCATTTCACTACTTTAACATGTCTTTAACAGGTCTACTGGCATCTCTTTACTAGCGTTGTGTTTCTTTTAGGTCCTGTGCTCGCTGAAAGAGCTGAATCGGTACATGCGCTACATCCAAAGAGTTCAGCTCAGCTGGAACAAACTTTTCCAGCAAGAACAGGTAACATGGAGCCTGTAGTGTTTAAACCACCATCTTCAAAACCCCTTTGAGACATTTCCTGAGGAGAATTTAAGCTCACTCATGATACCAAAGTGAAATACATTAGTGTTAAAGTAAGGTGGGGCTTACAGTGCTATTAAATGATCACTTGTGGTTGCAGAAGAAGCTCCTGAAGAAGTTCATGGTGCTAAAACTTGATGGTGGAGTTCCTGAGAACATCAGCACAGCTCATTTAAAAGACTGGCTTATCCATAGAGGCAGAACCACCTTCAGGAAAATGTATGTTTGTTTTTGTTTTGTTTTTTGTGGGTCCGTAATTTATTAATCCTTTACTAATTCTTTCATATTAACATTTTTAATTGATGTTTATTTTTCTATGTAAAGCTACAAGAAAAACATCAAACAAGGCAGCAATCTGAACAATGCTGAAATGGTAAGAACTACACTACTACACTTTAATGAGATTGGGGTTGGGTGGTATTATTTTAAATAAAACTATGATTTAAAATAATGTGCTTAGGCCTGGGAGGTGACTCAAAGAATCCAGCTGGACGAACTAGAGAAAGACGTTCTTAGAGAGCTCCGGATTGAACATCGTATCCCACCAATGGAGGTTCCATCTGAAGTGAAAAACCTGAGAGAAGGAATATTTGCACCATCCTGCTCGCCTGAATCAACCTTGTTGATTGCTGATGACCAGGCCAATGGCACTACGTTGGCTCAGGATTTGAGCCGTGGCTCATCACTTGTGTCTCCACCCACTGGAACCTCAATCCAGTAAGTTCTTTAAACAGTGAATAAAAGCTGTAACATTTATGAGTATGACTAAAACATTTATTGTTGGTTTTATGTGATAGGAAAACCAGTCAATTGACTGATGAGGCTGCTGCAATACTGGAGGATCTTCTAGGCCTGGGTTTAAAACCAGCGAGATCTGGGACCAAATCAGGGAGTTCCTCTTTTTATAAGAGCGCTGTAGTAATGACCTCCAACGATGCTGTGAATTCACCCCCCTTGCTAACAACGGCTGAGAAGTTGGTGCTGGATGTGCTGAACAGTTCTGTGTCTTTGATAACATATAGTAACAAGGCTGACGATTTTAAGAACTCTGACATGGATCTTGAACCTCCAAGTCCGTCAGTGTCTCCTGTTTTCTCTCCTGAAAGGATCACAGAGAGAAATGTTACTACACCTCATGAAGAAACAAGAACTACCCTCCAGCTCTTCAATTCAGAAGACTCTGAGATCACCTCACATAAATTCAGACCTGGTAGAATGTGCCAGTCTGCTACCAGCCCAACTACAAAACATGTACAAATAGATAAACTCAGTGAGCATGTTGTTGAACACACCCTGGACATGGTAATATCAGTGCTTGAAAGTGAAGGACTTTTGCCACTGCAGAAATCATCAAACGTGCCTGATGTATCTTCATCATCTTCAAACAAATCTGTGGAATCAGACTTGTTGGCATGTTGTGGCACCACAGACAAAAGCCAGAGTCCGACCCAGAGTTCATGCTCGGATTCCGATTCCCAGCTGAGCTTAGAAGCAAGGAAGGTCGTAAGTGAGACTCTGGTGGAACTCCAAAAGAAATTATCAGATGAGTCTTTAATTCGAACCTACTCACCAGAGAACACTGATGCCATCAATGAGCTTATCAATGGCATCCTGAAGCAGATTCAGGAATCACCCAGCTTGGATGGCAATCAGCTTAACTCATCCAGCTCCTCAGAAAGCACCTTCAGGTCATTTTCAGATGCTCAGTCTGGTTGGGACAGTGAACTTACAGATGTAGCTGGAGATACTGTTAGTTCTTGGTTTCTAGATGAGTTCAACATACCTGAGTCATGCTTTGATGAAGATCTTCCTGCTGACCAGAACTGGCTGGAATTGCTGACTGAAACTCATCTAGATTTATGGCTATGTGCTTTAATTGCAGAGGAGGTCATGAAGATTCACTCTCTTTCACAAACTGGTAAGATATTTCCCATTAATATTTCTAGTTATTTAAAGATACATGAGCTCTGTTGGATGTCATTTTAAAATTACATCCATTCATGTAACAGAGGCAAAAAATGAGAGAGCAGAGGACACTTCCCTAAAAAACACCAGCACTATAGACGTCCCTAAGACGAGTGGAAGTGATTCAGATGCTTCTACCAGCGACACTGCTGAAAACCCAACTGGTGAGTAAATGTTTGACATAATGTTCTATGTAAGAATAATTATCAAAGTGCTATTATTTTAAACATTTATTCCTCTTTTTTCTCATCCAAAGGCACCAAACAGAAGAAGACAACAAAAGCTCGCAATTTCTTCAGAAGGGCCTGGAAAGCATTGAAACAGACATTCACCAGGCGCTCCAACAAGATAGCCCCGATCTGATTTTCCACCATTTTTAACATTACCCACCATTTTTAACATTACCCACAACTGTCTCATAGAAACTTGAGGAACCACGATTCACCATCAAGTCTTTGCCACCATTGTTCTTAGAATCTTCTCATTAGGAGGCTGCCCTCCTTTGTTTCCAACCAACGTTTACCTGGGACTACTGTGATCTCCCCCATCTTGGTCAATCTTGTTCCTTACTCTACTTTGGTTCTCAGTCATGAGCTCCATTATTGAGAGCTCTGCTGTACCAGAGTTTTGTTTGGTACCACATGGTTATGGTACTTCTGCTGTTCCACAATCTTACTTTGTTCCATCTTGGCTTGGTGCTAGTCATTGCACAAGCATCTGTGGTGAGTCTTTCTGAGTACCTTTGGTTGCAGGATTCCATGGTGACTATGGTACGAAGATAGTTTCCTCTGAAGAACAAGAAGAAGACACTGTTTCTGCTTCTCTGAACATCTCACCAAGTTATGTCCATATTGATGATCTAGCTAGGGGTGTTAATTTGCTTAAATCCTCAAGCCACATGACCAAGTGCTCAGTTGTACCAGCTGTGTTTCTTCACCAATACCGTCAGCCAGAGGAGGATGAGAACTGTAGACTTCGTCTTCTCACCGGGGTTTTCAGCAAGTAATCAGCGGCTTTATTCTATGTACTTTACATCAAATAAAGTTCTAGTACTTGGTGCCAAAATTCATGTTTGTCTTAGATTTCACACACAGCAGCATTTGTGTATCAGAGCAGAGTGATTGTTGAATGTTTAAGAAGTAACACAAAAACACAGGAGGAACGGTCCAGCATTAGATCAAAAAAGCACTGTCCAAACTAGACTCAGTTAGGATCCTGGTATTTGATCTTATAAAACAAAGGGTCTTAATTATAGCTTTCAAGTAAAGCCCTGTGTTAGCTAACTACAGTCTAAAATTCGCTTTTATTACCCATTCAAACATTCAAATACTCTTATCTTTACATTATACCATTAGAGATTTATGGTATCATCCATGACCTTAGGGCAGCGTTTCTCAAAGTGCGTGGCGCGCCCTCCCTGGGGGGCGCAGAGGCATGACAGGGGGGCGCGTCTAACTGATGAAGAAATTAAGCGTGGAATCAATGTTTTAACGTCGGAATCTTTTTCACGGTGGACAATAAACAAACCAGGTTTTCAGGTTAGAAGTATTCATTCTGACAGAGAGTCTAGATCAGGGGTGCCCAATATGTCGATCACACAGTACACGCTGGTACATCGCGCCTCATTCGAACAGGTCAGCGTGACTGACATGAAATGTGGCCACTGTTTGTTTAATTTGCGGTTTGTTACCATAACTACGCCTCAGCCCGCCTAAAGCACCGCTAATCTAGAACGTTTTCTGAGAAATTTTAACCTACAATCTGACATTCATATGAAGTCAAGGGCCTCTGCTGGACAATTTTGGAACTTTCACATATTGGACTGCCACATATTATATTTGACAGCTTTTTTGGATCAACCTACTTGTGTGAATCAGCCTTTTCCCACATGAAAATAATGAAGTCTAAATATGGGTCCATCCTTACTGATGAACACCTGAAAAACTGCTTGAGCATCAGCAGCTATTGTACAGACTATATAAACCTGACTGATACCATTTAGAGCAAATCATCAGAATAAGGTCAGTGTGATTTAGTGAATCAGTCACTTGCCCTGTAAAGCTGAATATCAATACAGGAAGCTTCAAAGCTTTTTTGAAAAATGATGAGGCCGACCTTAAAAAGTAGATCGTGATGACCTGTAGACTGAAACAGTAGATATCAAGCCACGAAAGTGTGGTCTAGATTTACAGAATGGAGAGGTATTTGACAGGGACGAAAAGAAAAACAGCCACTAATACAGTGATAAGACCTGAACTTTTTTTTTTTGGCACATATTTAACTTTATCTTTTTTGCAGTGTTTGCAAATTTTATTTCTTTTTTTTATTTTTGAAATAGCAGACTGATTGAAGGAGCAGTTCAGTGATATGTCAAAAGTGGTTTGATAAAGTCAAGTACAACAGAAATTACTGAAATAACAGTGAAAGGAACATTCATGATCTTTGAAGTTATTTCAACAAAGTCAAAATTAGCCGCTCAGGTGGCGCAGCGGTAAAGTACGCTAGCGCACCAGAGTTGGGTTTCTAGATGCATCGTATCGAAACTCAGCTCTACCTTTCCGACTGGGTTGGGCGGCAGTATAAACAACGTTTGGCTGTTGTTCAGGGAGCATAGGTCCTCATAACTGGTGCGACTGCGGCCCCTGCTGGTTGACTGACGGTGCCTGCACAGGGCTGAGGGCTGAGAACATTGAGGGGGCCTATCCCTCCGTGTCGCAGTGTATGAACGCGGCTCGTGCAGGTGAAAAATGCAGACTGTACTGACTGCATGCCGGAGGGGGCGCAAGTCAGTTGAGTGGTGTCCTCAGTCAGTCGCAAAAGAGTCGAATCAGTATAGAGGACACAATCAGGGTAATTGGACACGATTAGAATGGGGAAACGATTAGAATGGGGATAAAAGTTGGGGGAAAAAAGTGGGAAAAAATAGATTGTTATAAAAATAAAAAAAATAAAATAAAAAACAAAGTCAAAATTGGCCAATTTAATCTTTTTTTCATCTTCCAAGGGGGGGGGGGGGGGGGGGGGTCACGTGACAGAAAAAGACTGGGAACCACTGAAATAGACCAAAGTGACTTTATTAACTTATGAAAATCCATGATCTGCTCAGGGGCTTAAGTGGGGGTGGGGGGGGGGGGGGGGGAATGGGGGGCAAGTACACTGGGGCCTATGGCTGGGCCCATGGCTGGAGGGGCCCTCCACGACAGTTCTTAACCTGATTTTAGTAGTTTCAGCAATCTCCTTAGATGTTTTCTCCGCTTGATGCATGCCAATAATTTGACCCTTCTGAAACAGATTAACATCTTTTCCACGACCACAGGATGTGTCTTTCGACATGGTTGTTTAACAAATGAGAAGCTACTCACTGCATCAGTTTGGGTTAAATAACTTGTTGCCAGCTGAAACATAATCACCCATGCAGTAATTATGCAATGGGAGGCTCTTACCTATTTGCTTAGTTAAATCCAGGTGGTGACCTTTTTTTTGGCCAGGCAGTGTATATATAGTGTATATAGTACATATAGTGTATATATAGTTACGCCACTGGACCTGCTTTTTGATATCTGTTCCCACTGCAAAGCTGGTGTCCTAAATGAATGATTAAAATACTTTTAGTAATTAAAATGAGTATTTAAAAACAAGACCATAAAAGCTGGATAGCAGAGACAGCGTGCCACAGAATCCAGCAGTGTTATTTTTACTGTAGCAGTCGGGCTTGTCTACCGTCTCCTGCATACTATCACTTTGACGGGAATGCGAGTCTATCACGCCCCATATGTCTGTATTAAAAAAGTTGAGGACTAATTGAACTAATTTATTTATACAACATATAGTATAACTAACAACTTTTAAATAAAAAAGAAATAGTTTAGTCATGTTTGAATTTGAGTTAGTATATACTGTACAGTACTTTCCCCTTAAAGCTGTAAGTGTGGTAAGATTTGCGCATGCGCCGATACCGACCGTTAGCTGTCAGTATTCCAGCTCGGAGAAAGAGCAGCCGAATCGAATTTAGATCAGTTCAAGTCCAGGTTTTAAACTAGCCGCCGGTTTCGACGTTTTTTTTTAAAAGTTTGTGCTTTTGTGTCAGTCGAAAATTAAACTGTGTTCTTTTTTCAGTGGTGGACCACTTTTTTTTAAGCTGTGTTCGCATAACTGGAGTGGAAAGTCGTTTTAAATGACAACCGCTGGTTTGTCGACAACAAGAAAGTTTTATTTAGGGACATAACCTGAGAGAACTTCTTTAACTGACCAAACAGAAGGACCACGAGCAGGAATTTAACTTAAACTTCGTTTTAATTCCATTTAGGAAAACTCAAGCCTGTCAAAACACCCCCCCTGAGCTACGGTTCGGCTTTGAAGGAACCGCCACTCCTTAAATAGTTCATAGCCTCGCTAGCGTTCTGCTCCCCAACGTTATCCGTTTTACCCGCTTCTGTATGATTCGGTTTAAAGGAGAGATCTGTATCTGGAGGTTGAATCCGACTTATCTGTAAGCATGGGAAACCAGGGCATGGAGGAGCTCATCCCGCTGGTGAACCGAATGCACGATGCATTCAGCGTCCTCGGGCAGCGCTGCAGTCTGGATCTGCCGCAGATTGCAGTGGTGGGCGGCCAGAGTGCAGGCAAGAGCTCAGTGCTGGAGAACTTCGTGGGCAGGTAGGAGATCACACAGCTCAGGGTGTATTGTGTGTACAGGTGCAGAGGACCCTGCATTCCGGTCCGGGTTCTTTCTGTGTGGAGTTTGCATGTTCTCACTGTGTCTGTGTGGGTTTCCTCCTGGAGCTCCGGTTTTCTCCCATTGTCCTAAGACATGCAATTCAGGTGAATTGGAGATACTAAACTGTCCATGACTGTGTTTGACTTGAACTGATTATTTGTGTAACCAGTAATTTCATGTTTTGTTATAAATGTAACCAAAGTGTGGAAACATGATGTTAAAATCCTAATAAATAAATAAATAAATAAATAAATAAATAAATAACATAAGTTGCCAAATGCATGCTCCTCAAATAGAGGAATGGTTCACCCTATGGTCACTGGGCATTGTAGACAATGATGGCAATTTAGCTCCTTAACAATAAAAGTCTCTAAGAGTAAATGCTTATATATAAGAAAATTGACTGGTTAATGGCTTGTATGATTTAAGGTTAGAACAGATTAATATCAGCAGCTGCAGCTTTTTTATTAACATGGATATATTTTGGAATAAATGTCAAAACAAAGTGTACACCAACGTCAAATCCAATTAAGGCAAGCAGTAGCCTTGGTAAGCAGTAAGTGGTTAAGGTGGCTGGTTCAAGCCCCACTACTGCCAGGTTGCTGCTATTGGGTCCTTGAGCAAGGCCCTTAACCCTCAGTTGCTCGGACTGTATACTGTAACTGTAATGTAAGTCGCTTTGGATAAAGGCAAACGCTAAATGACAAAAAAGTAAAATGCAAAATCCTCATTCTGACTGTATTAACCAGATGGAGCAAGGATAATAGTTTAATTAATTAAGGTTCCTTTGCTGCCTCTAGCCTGGAACAGTTTGGAATTATTAGAGGAAACCCACACAGACATGGGGAGAACATGTAAACTCTACACAGAACGGACCCAGGCCACCCCACCTGGTGAACGAATCTAGGACCTTCTTGCTGTGAGGTGACAGTGCTGCCCACTGAGCCACCGTGCCGCCATGAAAATTTTACAGAGCTTGTACAATGAAATCAAACAGTTACTTAAAACACACAAGTAAATCAAAAGCAAAAAAAATAAAACACACACACACACACACACACACACACATATAATGGTCTGGAATTCCTCCATATTACTCTACAAGTCTGATCAGTATCAATCCTTTTAAGAGTTCTTGGACCAAACTGGTTAACAAATGGGTCTGCAACTACTTGTGACCCTTTTCCATTGCACTGTATCCTACAGTACAATACAGTACGCATTCAAAATCATTTGTGCCGTACCTAACGTGCTACTGCCTTTCCAAATAAACAAAGAGTACCAATGTAAATAGGAGGAGTTTGCTGAAGATAAGCATCTGACCATTTCTTCGCCAGACACTAAGAGGTACACTTAGTTAGAAAGTAAAACTAAGGTACAATATGATTGACTTGGTAATAAAATGTGGGATTATGGATATAAAAATGTACATATGATGGGGTAGTGTGCTGTGGGAAAGGGGTATTATTCAAAAGTTTTTACACCCCTGGTGCAAAAAAATTTATTTTTACAAGTTAGAATTTGTACCCATCCTTTACAGGGAACAACGTTATAGGTCAAATATACTGCAACATTTAGTGTACAGTGTATTTATTTATTTGCTGATTTTATTATATAAAATCAGCAAATAGTAATTTTTGTATTTTTTATTTTAGGTATTTTTACTAATCCAGTTGTAAAAGTGCCATAACTTGTGCACATAACACATTTTATGTTTTATGTTCCCAATATGTTAAATTGTTGTTGCAAACGAACAGTATTTGTGCAATATGTTTCCGTAATAGAACACGCTGTTTTATTTTTACTTTAAATCTCAACAAAACAACATGGAATTTAACTTGTAATACCCAAACGTTTGCTTTAGACCATGTAAAATGCAGGAGAGGATATCAGGCAGGTTTAAGTATAGTAAAAAATGAGATAAGCTCTGAATGTGGGTGACTAATCGGTATGTTAGTTTGTTATCGTAGCTCTGTAACATGCCACCATGTTGTTGTTTTGCTTTTAGGAGGAGTACAGCTGTTAAACGGAAGATACTTGCTTGCCAAAGTGTCCTAGGTCTGTCCACAGGAAACTGGGAATGTTAGTCAAATCCAGTTCATTGTGTACTATGGGTGGGGAAGTAAAGTGAAGCCTAGTTTTTTAGATGACCGTGTCTGACACAAAGCAGAAGCTAAAGTTTCAGTTGTGACTGGAGAAGCGTCTTGTGACTAGGATTTTTATGTGTGTGTCTGTCTGTGTGTAAAATTAGTCCAACTTATCACCTGCAGAACAGTCTGTGTCTGTGTGTTGTTTAATGGCAGTTCAAAAATGAAAAGTAAAAGTCCATTAATTTTATTATTCTACTGTATTATATTTTCAGTTCTTTATTTTTGCTTTCATTAACTGCTTTATCCTGGTCAGGGTTGCAGTAAGTCTGGCATCACCTGTAAACACTGGATGCCAAGTAATGGCACTCTGAACTGAATGCTAATCCATAGCAGGGCATTACAACTCCACCTTTACATCACTCCTTCACACCTAGGGTCAATTTAGAGAAGCCTGCACAGACATGGGAAGCACATGACCAGATTCAGGTATTGAACCCAGGTCCTAAGTAGTCAGGTGCAGCATGGTACCCATGCTATCATCTGCACCAATGCGCTATCTCTTTAATTTCACCAATGCTTCTATTCACATACAGTGATATAAAATTGTATTGTAGTTATTACTTCAAAACTGGACCTAAGTTCAAAAGAATAGAAGAATGCGATAAAATAATTAGCACTTAATTTTTTGCATTTTTTCAAATTTTCCTCTCCATCTAGTCGTATCCAATTACCCGATTTCATTAAGCTTCTTCTCTACTGATGCTGGTCTGATTGAGGAGAGCAAGACTGACCCCCTCCGACGCATGTGTAGTAGCCGACTGCATCTTTTCACCTGCACGAGGCGCGTTCATATGCAGATCAGCTTTGTGTACGGAGAGACACACCCTGATCAACGCATTATTCCCAGACTCTGTGCAGGCACTATCAACCAGCCAGCAGATGTCGTTATTGCATCAGTTATGAGGTCCCTATCTGGCTCCCCACCCTGTAGGAACAACGGCCAATCGTTGTTCATGTAGCCGTCCAGCCCAGCCGGATGGCAGAGCTGAGATTCGAACCGACGAGTTTGAAATGTGTGCTAGCGTGTTTTACCGCTGCGCCACCTGAGCGACCACTACTTTTGATTTCTGATTGGAATTGGACACACATTGGCTAAAAGTCTGGTAAGAGATTTTCTTTGTTAATATTTTATGAAGGAACAGATTAGTAGAATGATGTTTAGGTTTTCTTTATAAATTAACCTGCATACTTTAGGATGTTTCCAGTGGTTTTTTCACAACTGTCTTGTCAGAGAAAACTGGTAAATGTAGCCAAAGCAATAAAAAATAAATGACTACCAGCATCTGAAGCCATCTGTGCTTTCATCGTTGTGCTATGCCCACTGCTTAGAGGCCTGCGGCCATAAGTGTTCACTAGATAACCAAAAATTCAAGGAAAGAAAGAGCATGGCCAGTATGCCTAAAAGCTTCTTTTACACTTCACTACACTTCACACTACACTACATGTCCTATAAAATACAAACATAGTCTATTAACGTCTTTTCACCTTGACAGACATTAAAAATACCAGAATCTGTAATTATTATGGCCTAATGTGCTTCTGTTATCCCATATATGCAGACTGCTAAAAACTGTTTTGAAAGCTTACTCAATAGAGTATGCACTTACTTGCATTTCCATGTTCTTAGTGATTTATGTTTCACAAATGTCTCACATTGTATGTTCTTTTATGGCATTTAGCAGATTCTGGCTGTGTCTCAAACTGCATACAATGTCACTGAAGTGTATTTATTAGTGCACTCCCATGGTGTCATGATTATTATGCAGAAGAACAGCAGATGATTAAAGATACAGTCATGTCAAATAATAATAGTAATTACAATAATTCAGCTAAGAGTGTGGCAGGTATGAGTGAGATATGTGTATTTAAGTATTAACAGCTAAAAAAGCTAAACAGAAGTTTGGGACTTACATTTTAAAATAGATAGTAAACCTATCATTATACACTAGTAAACTTTTATTAAGGCTTACTAACTTGCACTGCGGTGTATGGTTATAAAGTTGTGGTCAGGCGTAGTGAAAAGAATTAATGGAGTTCAGACAGAGAATAACACATTGTTTAATGATTCTGTGCCAGATGGGCGGAGTTTATTACAGACTCAGCAAAAACAGCCTGACTGAATGATCTAAATGCTATAGAAAAGAGTTCACTAAAACATGACTGTACAGTCTAACTGCAGTGGAGACACTGAACCTCCCAGCTGCATTGTTAAGGACTGCATTGTTAGCAATGACTCAGTTTCACTCAGAATTCTGTCCTGTATAAAACCTTACTATTTTGCACACATGAGTTTACTCTGAGTACTCCCCAAAACATGCCACTTGGTGGATTTGCTGCTATAATTGACCTCATAAGCTTCAGTAAGTGACGTCCTGCCATGGATTGGCACCATGCACAGGTCCAGTAATTTCAGGTGGGCCCCGAACATAAGGTGACATCACTTAAAACAAGTCAATATATTTTACCCACGATTATTGATATACACTATGCTTAGATGGAATAGTCAGTCGCAAAATTCTTTTTTTGTTGTGATGTGCCACACTATTGTATAAGCAGGCACCCTAAATATCCCAGGACGGTGGTAAATTTTGTCGGAAATAAGTAAGTAAATAAGTTGTGTGTGTGTGTGTGTGTGTGTGTATAAGGGGGGGGGGGGGGGGGGTGTGTTTGTGTGGTCTATGAGGTTAAAGTAACTCTTCTGTCCTCTTTTTCAAGGGATTTTTTGCCGAGGGGCTCAGGAATCGTCACCCGAAGACCACTTGTGTTACAGCTAATCAACGCCAGCTCAGGTACATGTTTGTGTACACAACAGCAGAATGTAATACAAATCACTAATCACCATTTAATATATTAAAATTAAAAACAGTTGCTAAAATCATTAAAATCTCCAGTCTGCAATGGCATGACCTGCTGTACAGTAAACCCCTGATGAACTGATGTAGATTGTATGAATGTTGTGGTAGTCTTTTTGCGTCAGGATTCCAGTCACTCTATGCAAATCGCCGACTCATGCTTCCTCCTCCATATTTGGCAAGAGGTCACATACTGAGGAACCTTACTTTTGGCAACTGTGTGATAATCCCAAAATTATCTCAGCAATGGCTTTTTTACTGCCATTGCTGAGATAAACATAAACATGCCATAAACATGCAACTTGAAATCTTCTCTTAACAATCCGGGCTTGCATACTTCAACCTATTTTATCTTGTGTTTGAAGTTGTCCTATGACAACTCCAAATCTCCAAACCTTTCCCTTTCAGATTTCCCCCAAGTTTTCCAGTGCATTTTGATGGTGTAAGAAATTGTACTCCTGTACTACTGTACACCTTTGCTTTTTACTAAATGTCTCTAAATACTATATCCTGCATTACTGTCAAAGTTCTGATCTAGAGGGTGTAGCAGCACAGTCTGCTCCAACACTGCTTTTAAAACAAAGAAAAGATTCTAAGTAATCAGCTAAATGTGGGACACCTGTACGAATTGTTTGCATCAACTATGAAAGCATCTGCAGAACAGCTGTAAACAGATTTGGAATTTAATGCATGCAGAACACAACATTGTTTCAGAAATGGTTCTTTAAACTTTAAACTCTTACTTTGCAACTGCTTCTGTTTTTGAGTGTGTTGCAGGCATCAAACATCTTGTAAAAATCTGTTTACAAAATAAAATCTGTAAAACAATCTGTATCATGAAGTGAACATTGCTGGCATTAGTGGAAACTTGGTTAGATTCTTCTTAGCTATCTCCAGTATTAATCACATAACTAACTGACTAGCATAATACTTTTTGGTCAAATTACACAACTTCCTTTTATGTTTTTTTAAACCCTGACTTTTTATATATCTGTGGCTGATTTTACTGTCATAAGTACATAGAATATAAAACATTTTTATTTCACCATGTATACAGTGAAGGTTTTGAGTACTATAAGCTTTGCTTGCCCCCACAAAATGACACAATATGTGATGGAATCAATACGTGTGAAACAAGTGCAATATATAAGATGTTTATTATCAATATAATATTTAGGTATACAATTACTGTTAGCTCTCCCGTTACCAAATAAAACGACATTTGTACTCTCCCAGTCACCACTGATGAAATGCACAGTTATACTGAGGTATGACTCCAATGATTGTACAACTTGATCACAGGTCATAGTATGTGCTACGCTAAGGAGGTATATAAAAAATTCATACCGTGCAAGGAATTGAAGCCGGTATACTGAATGTACAGTCATACCACCCAGCTCTAATTGGGACCACTGCTTTTCTTCTCACTGGTCAGAAGTAAGGTTGTTTCTTTCTTTTTTTTGTTTTGTTTATGCATTTTCTCCCCTTTTTCGCCCTTTTAGCGCGTCCAATTGCCCGATTGCGTCATGCTTCCTCTCCACTAATGCCGATCCCTGCTCTGATTGAGGAGAACGAAGCTAACCCACGACCCCTCCGACACATGGGCAGCATGCCGTATGCATTTTATCACCTACACTTTGACGAGTGCAGTGCAGCTCAGCGTTGTGTATGGAGACACACCCTGAGAGCACTCTTTCCTCATCTCTGTGCAGGCACCATCAATCAGCCAGCAGAGGTTGTAATTGCACCAGTCATGAGAGAGAGAGACCCCATCTGGCTTAGTCCCGCCCATATCTGAACAACAGGTCAATCGTTGTTCATGTGGCCGCTCAGACTAGTCGGCAGGCAGAGCTGAGATTCAATACGATGTATTTGAGATTCCAGCTCTGGTTCCAGCGTGTGTTTTTACCGCTGCGCCACCTGAGCGGCCTATAAAGGTTGTTTCATTATCAAATGACATTAGTAATAGAATTGACATTTCTTAATGAGCACTGTGCCCATTGCAAATCATGCTTGCAGTATTGTTAAACCGTTTATTTAGTGTTATATAGGTGTTAAAATAGTTAAAATCTAAAATATGTTTATATAATTTAATATATATAATATATTTGTGATGCATTTTTGGAGCAAGCTTTGTCAGCTCTGATTGCTCCATAAGTGTATCAGCATTGGCATGCATGAGAAATAGCAGGAGTCTGTGCTTTTGGATACAGAAATAATTCATTACCCACTGGAGGGCAGTGTTGCCCATGGCGTGTTCCATCTGCTCTGATTGACTGTTTCTCAGCAATACTTGTGGTTATGAGTTTTGAGTAAGAAATGTTAAATGAATTACTGTTTAAGAGTAATAATTTTATGTTCTTTTATGGCTGCTCCCTCTTTATCAGAGTATGCAGAATTCTTGCACTGTAAAGGGAAGAAGTTCACATACTTCAGTGAAGTTCGACAGGAGATCGAAGTGGAGACGGACAGAGTTACAGGAGCCAAAAAGGGCATTTCCTCCATTCCTATCAACCTGCGTGTTTATTCACCGAATGGTCTCTTTACACTTTTTTAACTTAACTTTTAACAATTTTAACTTCATGTTTTACATACTTTGGTTACATTCATGACAAAACAGGTAGTTACTGGTTACACAAGATTAATCAGTTCACAAGCTTAATGTCAAACACAGTCATGGACAATTTTGTATCTCCAATTCACCTCACTTGCATGTCTTTTGACTGTGGGAGGAAACCGGATCACCCGGAGGAAACCCACGCAGACATGGGAAAACATGCAAACTCCACACAGAAAGGACCCAGACTGCCCGACTGTGTTGCCCAAAATACATTTTAAACCAGGCTTTAATATTATGTTAGCACGCCTGTAAAAAATTTCCATTAACCATTCTATTAAATTATATATAAATATAAAGTATATACTGTATAATATTTTGTTTCCAAGAAGCTCTTCTAATACAGGATAAAGCGAGCTATAAAAAATTTAATGAAATTAAATATTAGTTCTTCAGCATTAAATAACATGATAAAATGTGTAAAAAAACTAATAACTTATTTTTAAAAGAACATGTTTGACTGTGATTTGCTATGTCACATTCATTCTTGTTCTATCTTCCTTTTTCAGTTCTAAACCTTACCTTAATAGACCTGCCGGGCATCACTAAGGTTCCAGTAGGTGATCAGCCTCCAGACATCGAGTACCAAATCAGAGACATGATCATGCAGTACATCTGCAGAGAAAACTGCCTCATCTTAGCCGTCACTCCGGCCAACATGGACCTGGCCAATTCAGATGCCCTAAAATTGGCCAAAGATGTTGACCCGGAGGGTAAGGATAAACGAAAAACAAGTTTCTGTCTGTCTTACTTAATCTCACTTTTTAAATCCACTTTTTTAATCTGTTCCTTCTGTCTGATTCTATTAAGTACTCACTAACAAGTCATGAAAATCATGAAAATAAGCTATATCGAATAATACATTTGTATTATTAATTCTATAATAAATATAAAAAATTTGCTTATCTTTTACCCTTTACATGTTAGGGTATGTAAATATGCATACATTTTAGACTACCCAGCTACCTGCTGATAATCAGGTTAGCTTGTGCTTTAGATGTTAGATGTTGGATGCTGTCATATTTACAGTGATTTGTTTAATATTTAAGTAAAATTTCAGAACATACCATAATAACTGTGATTTTAGGTAGGTTATAGATCCACTTCATTTACATGCTGGCTAGCAAACTGGCTACCTACAAGAACTGCACATGAAAAACTAAAACGGGTGATGCAGCAGTAAATCACGCTAGCCCAATACTGCTGAAATCCAGGGTTTTGAATGTCAGTGGTGCTATCAGCCAGCCAGGTGTCTAAACAGACATGGATGTGTTTGAGGAGGGGTGGCCAAAGCCTTGTGATTGATTGGCACTCTGTTCAGTGTATTCCTGTCTTGTGCTCAGTGTTTCCCAGTGGAACCAGACCAACTGGACCAGGACAAAGCAGTTAATAAAAAAGTTGAATGAAAAAAAAAAACTAAAGCACTGACAGACTTATAAAGCATGTGACTTCCATTCATAAAGACATATAACCTGATGTAAGGAGCACAATATCTTGACCTGTGTGCCAAAAATATGGTCTAATGCATCTGCTTTTACTTTATTTTCTGCATGTTAATGTAACAGAATGCCTGTACACATGCACACTAGGCTACCACTGTCCCAAAGAATCCAATCTATACATGAAAATAATTAGGAATAATATGCTTTGCATGGTCATATCACAGCCATACTTATTTGAATAAATTAAGCCTGGGTGGCGCTGACTCACTACCTCTGAGATAACCTAGTCATGCACTCAAAAACAGTTGCCATGGCCAGCCAGCAAAGGTGGAATTAGCAGCAGCAACGAGGAACCCCATCAACCACCTTTTCTTAGGTACAGACAGTTGTGTCTTTTGGATGCCTGGCCTGGTTGTGGTGTGCTAGCACATTAGACCACTTTGCAGCCCAAGTTCATGTTTAGGGGGTCATTAATTATCTCTAGCTTCTTTCTGGCAGGTCTGAAGACAATCGGTGTCATCACTAAGCTGGATCTGATGGATGAAGGGACAAATGCCAGAGACATCCTGGAGAATAGAGTATTACCTCTACGGAGAGGTACAGTGTTTAACAAGTATTTTACTGCCTTCATTTCTTGAACTGCTCTTATTCCCAGGCTGATCCACATGAATGGTCAATGGTCAAGTTATGAAATATGCTGTCACATCTGCACGGACAAGTGTGAACATGTGCATTTTTAAGCTCAGTGTATCTAATGAGGTCATGGTGGTGACAGAAAAACAGTTCTCAAGTTCTCATAGTTCCACTTCAACAGGGCTTGGGTTACAGCCAGAGCTGGCCTGTAGGAACCAAACTGGTGACAAGCAGTTCTCGCTTCAAGCTGTTCTCTCTAAAGGACAGGTGCTGGGCATTCATGGTTCTATGGTTCACTCATATAAATATTCATAGATATACATATATCGTATATATTGTATATGGCTAATTTTTATGCAGATTACTGTAAAACAGCCTCACACAACCTTTTTGTTTCAGTGTTCATTTTTGTCATACTTTTGTCATATTCTACTGGATTTATCATATACTGTATGATGATTTGCTTGTCTTATAAAACACTTTCATAAAAAATGGGACAGTGTGAATACTGTAAATAAAAATCAGTCAGCAATTATTTGCAAATTATATTGTTGTAAAATATTTCATGTTTTAGCTAATTCACTTTTGTTTTGTTTGGGTAAAGACTTGTTCTAAATTTGATGGTTGCATCATGTTCTGAAAAACTTGGGACAGGGGCATGTTTGCCACTTTGCTACATTTATCTTTCTTCAAACAGTGTTCTGTAATTATTTGAGAACTGAGGACACCATTTATTGTCGCTGTGGCCCAAAGAAGTCTGCTGTGTTTCTGGGTGTTGTTTCTAGCTCTTTTGCTCTGCTTTGTGAAATGTTAATTTTTCTGCAGATGTTTATGTGTTTTAGAAAACCCACTATAAACTTAGGAAAGAAATATGTTACAGTCATTAGATCACATAGATATTGTAATTATCATTAAAATTTTAACACTGTCATAACATACAGTACCTTTAAATAAGTATGTATGCAACCTTTTGACCTCAGCTGTGTCTTGTGTTGGTGTAGGATATGTTGGAGTGGTAAATCGCAGTCAGAAGGACATTGATGGGAAAAAGGACATCAGTGCAGCTCTTGATGCTGAGCGGCAGTTTTTCCTTTCTCATCCGTCTTACAGGCACATGGCCGAAAACATGGGCACACCTTACCTGCAGAAGATCCTCAACCAAGTAAGAGACAAAACCTTATAAGCTTATATTTAATTACTGGGAGTTGATGTCATAGGGGTTAAGATTGTTAGAAGTAGTGATTTACAAAGGTAAG
Organism: Trichomycterus rosablanca; assembly: GCF_030014385.1. Classification (NCBI taxonomy): domain Eukaryota; kingdom Metazoa; phylum Chordata; class Actinopteri; order Siluriformes; family Trichomycteridae; genus Trichomycterus; species Trichomycterus rosablanca. The sequence continues at coordinate 25,315,132 of NC_085996.1, forward strand.
ACAGCCTGAGAAGTGATGTGACAATAGAGAGGGCCTAAAATCAACTAATGTCTGCTAAAGACTAATGTCAAAAATCCATGGAAATTGGAGTAATTCAGAAATTAAAGTGTTAGCTCTTAATAATAAGTTTAATATAAGCATGATTCATCATTTATAAGCTTGTCCCTTTAAGTCACACAAAAATGTGGCAAATTAAATTAATTTGTTTATTCAATTATAAAAAAATGTATGCTTGTCTGTATTCCCCCCGTGTCCATTTGTTTTTTTCTTGGGCTACTCCCAAAAAAATAATAATAAAAATAATTTTTTTTTTCTAGCTGTGAGCAAGTAAGCAAATGCGTCACTATACAATTCACAGTGTGTGTTTGGCATGCTGTTTAGTACAGCTGTGTGCCTTTTGCAACAAAGCCAGCCTACATTGTAAAAAGTGAATGAGGTGATTGACTTTTAATATTTAGAGTTCCTGTCCTAATAATATTTGGTTCCTGTTAGTCTCTCCAGTATTCAGTATTCTCTCCAGTTGCAAGGCTATTATTGCTTGGTGCCATATCCAGGATGTATTCCCACCATGTGCTCAGTGTCCAGCATGAAGTGGTTAGTTTCCTAGTTAACAATTGCTTGTTGGTCATAGTGGATCTGGAGCCACTGGGTCAGGAATGCACCCATGAGCACCACAGACTCACCCATCCACTCAGTCACTCACATCTTGGGGGAAGTTAGAGAAGCCAGATCATCTTGCATGTGTTGTTGGATGTCAGAGGAAACACATGCAAATATAGGGTAAACAAGCCAATAAAAGATAACGGGCCCACCTTCCATGGATATTGGCGACTTGGCTCAGTTAAGGAATCACATCTTTCTGCCTTGCCAAATATGGTCAGCAGAGGGGGCATGGAGGCACAGATGATTGACGTGTTGTTTTCTCTAAACTGACAGACTTCTGCACCTCAGTGAGTGTTAATTCGATACATGTGGAAAAGTTTTCATTTATAATGGTTTCTTCCTCACGGATTTGTTATCTACTCTGTTGGTTTGTCGATAGCACTATGATGTCGGGCTTTACACCAGTTTTCTGCTGGTGTATGATGCTAGCACACTTTGTCTTTTTTTCTGGGAACTCAGCCGGTGTTGTGGTCATTTTTCGGTAGCCCTGGACAGGCTGCCCCAGAAAAAAAATTTTTATGTAATTTTTCCTTAACCCTTTTTGTTTGGGGCTTTTAAGCCAGAGTATTGTACCTCACTGGTTAATCGTCCTGCAACCTGGGTTCAGTTTTAACTTCGGCACCTTAGTAGTCAATTAAAAGGGGTTGAAACTTATATTTTACCATATCCACTTGTTTCCTTTTGAGTAGTATGATAAAAATGAGTGTATAAAAGACTGCATTGAAGTTTTCATAAATAGATTTTACTAGGCTTTTATAAAACATCATTTTCCCATAAGTGAGCCTTTTACCTGTCATCTGTATGCACAGCAACTGACCAACCACATTCGAGAAACATTACCAGTAGTCCGCAGTCAGCTACAGGCTCAGCTGCTTTCATTGGATAAAGAAGCTGAGGAGTACAGACAGATGGATCCTGACGACCCCTCACGCAAGATTAAAGCAATGATGCAGTAAGTCACAATCTAAACCAAATCAATACTTTAAGAAGGAACAATATGGCCCCAGCAATTTACAGTGGTTTCACATACACTGTTTGGCCAACCATGTGGACACCATGAGTTTGTCACACATCCTATTCTAAAACTATGGGCATTAATATAAAGTTGGCCCATTCCACTTCATCCCATGTTCAGTGGGCTTGGGGTCTGGGTTATGTCTAGGTCACTGCAGTTCCTTAAGTGTAATTGCAGTGTAATGGCAGTTTTTTTCCTGTCTGTGCTTTGATTGGCTGGCAAAGCAGGAATATCCTAGACAGAGCACCAATCCATCGCCTGCTTAGATAATCATGTCTGTGTAGACACTCGGCTGGCTGATAGCATCACTGATATTTGAACCTAGTTTACAGTGGTCGTGGGCTAGCATAATACTGCTGTGCCACCCAAGCGGCCCTGGTTTGTAGTGTATCTAGGAGTAATTTAAAGGAATATTTAAACAATCCTGAAACTAAAGGACAAAATAGTGCTCTTTATTTTGAGAATTTAGCATTTGATTTGGCCTTTTGAGGAAAAAATATTGTGCAAGACTGTTAATATTTTACACTGTTCTTCACGGTGTTTCGAGTAAGTGAGTGAATATAACAAACTGACAAGCCCCTGAAAGACTGTTCCCACAAAGCTGGTTCAAATTAAGTGTGTTAGAACATGAATACACAATCATATTCTCAGAGGCACCAAAACTTGAGACAAACCCTTTTAGAGCTTACACAAAGATTTCATTCCTCCATCTCTCCAAGCCCAATATTCAGTATTCTGTCTGAACTATTTCGTAAATAATTTCTACTGCTGTACTCTGTTGTTTTTATGTAAATGTGTTGTCATTTTAAGTGAAATCCAGACCTCTAAAACAGGCTTTTTTGCTTTTGTAAAAGCTTGGACACCCTATCAGTTGAGAGCTTTAGAACTAGTTGGGCCTAAACTGACTCAGATGATGAGTAATGAATACTCTGCCACTTAAAATTGTGCTAACACTCAACACTATTTGGTTAAGGATGTAAAAATGAAGTTAATAGATGCATACAAAGCAGGAATGCTTCCAGCTTGTTTTCACGCTGTGAAATGTAAAAAGGGCAGGTTAAGGTAAATCTCGAGGTCTAAGCAAGATCTAGAGGACCAGGAATACTATTAGATATAACTGCTCATATGCTAAAGGCAAAACAAAGTTCTTTTATGATAGCAAAACTACTATCAGAGGATTCAGCTCACAGGATCAGGATTTTGACAATATACCAAATATACAAATAATTTTTTGTTTTGGTTTGTTTTTATTAAGTTATTTATTATGTGTTTATTAGAATTTTTAATGGCATGTTTTACAGTTTGGTTATATTCATGACAGGACAGCTAGTTAGAGGTTACACATGATTCATCAGTTCAAGTTCACTCAGGAGGAAACCCACACAGAAATAGGGAGAACATGCTACATCTGGGAATTGAACGATGGACCTTCTTGTTGTCTTGATGTGAGGCAGCAGTGCTACATACCGAGCCACCCTGCTGCCCTATTTTTTATTAAATGAATTTAGGTTGTGTTTATGTTTTTATTTACAAAACCAGTGAATGTTAATACATCCCTTTGTGTTATACAGGCTAATCCAGCACTTTGGACTGGACTTTGAGAAGATGATTGAGGGCTCTGGAGACCATGTGGACACAGTTCAGCTTTCAGGAGGAGCAAAAATCAACCGCATCTTTCATGTGTACTTTCCACTTGAACTAGTTAAGGTGTGCTAATCAACACACACCTTGTACAAAATATGTTACTTAAATAACTATTTCAATAATAGATTAGATCTTAATTTTAAAATCCTTTTATGTTTCACCAAATCTTACTGCACTTACTTTTTATTCTTTATGTAAAGCATTTTATCCCTCTGGTTTTAATTTAATGTTCTTTTATTTGTAACTATATTTGCAAAAATCCTTTCTGAGGTCCTAGATCTAAGGAATGTTTTAATGCTTTTATTTTTCCTTATGTAAAGCACTTTGAATTGCCACTGTGTATGAAAGATGCTACAATTAAACCTGCCTTGCCTTGGTAAACTGCAGTCAAAATTATACCAATAAGAGACATTTACCCATCCTCCCATCTTCAGTAAAACCCCCTAACTGACAGCTGTTTTTTTTTTACAAAGCGAAAGATATAATATTAAAGCCAGGACTGCTTAGTATTCGCAGTGCATGAATTAAGAGGACAGAAACTGACCACATTCTGAAGCACTGAACATTAAGTCATCAGTCTGAGCCCACTAGAACCATAAAACTGTCAATCTAAAACGATCTATTTTGCACCACCATTGTTGCAATGTTTGGAACTGTTTGTTATTTACTTGTCAGATTGAGTTTGATGAAAAAGAACTGCGACGTGAGATCAGCTATGCAATCAAGAACATTCATGGTATCAGGTACAGCTTCCAAACACACCTTGTTTATTGAATTCACAGATTATTAAACATGTATCTCATAGGTTTATTCACTGGTAATGTTGGCCTGTTTTGCTCTTTGTTGCTTTAGGACAGGACTGTTCACTCCTGACCTGGCATTTGAAGCCATCGTAAAGAAGCAGATAGTAAAGCTTAAAGGCCCATGCATTAAATGTGTGGACATGGTCGTCCAGGAGCTTATAGCCACAGTGAGGCAGTGCACGAGCAAGGTAAAGTGCTTCTTATTGTAAAATTTCTGCAACTGTAAGTGTAACAAACTTCACTGTAAAACAAATCAAGCATGGATGTATATGGTTTTGGTGTCATTTTATTCTTTTTTGGTGTTCAGTTAGGGATCTTTCCTAAGCTACAAGAGGAGGCGGAGAGAATTGTGACCACACAAATTCGGAAGCAGGAAAGACAAACTAAAGACCAGGTCAGAAAAAAACCGACCTCTTGTGATGCAGCAGGGAGGTATTGGTAAGAAAAAATGCCACAGTCTGGAGCAGCATAGTCATGATGTCCACAGCTCCTTAAAATATTTAGTTATTGTATTTTACAGATTAGTTAAGGTCAAATAATAAATTATTACAACCTGAATTATTACTTGCATCATATCAAGCTATGCAGCACTTACTTTAATGGATTGGGTTTACCATGCATCCAACATGCTTTTCTTGTCAGGTTTTTGTTTGAAATGAATCACGTATATGCAAAATGAATTTAATTGACTACCCTGAACACTACATGAGTGTGGAGTAGCAATAATGGTTGGACCCTGCGTAGTGCATCCTGGTACAAACTTCATCAGCAGTTTCATATTTAGCCATGTTAGTATGGAATAAACAATAAACAGATTATCTAACTGTTGATAATCAATTTAAATTGATTTAAATTGATAAAGTAGTGCACATTGCTTGACAGGGGAGGTTTAAATTGCCAACACTAGTAATCACAATGGCGACAAACCAAGTTTAGACAGTCTTTTGGGGGGCTTCACAAAATGTCACATGCATTTTAAAAATATTTTATTATGTAAAAATGTCAAATCCATTTAGTTTGCAGTAAAATAAAATTCTATGATTTGTTGATCTGGGTGGCGTGGTGGGTAGCACTGTCGGCTTACAGCAAGAAGGTCCTGGGTTTGATCCTCAGGTGGGGCGGTCCGGGTCCTTTCTGTTTGGAGTTTGCATGTTCTCCCAGTGTCTGCATGGGTTTCCGGTTTCCTCCCAGAGTCCAAAGACGTGCAAGGGAGGTGAACTGGAGATACAAAATTGTCCATGACTGTGTTTGACATTAAACTTGTGAACCGATGAATCTTGTGTAACGAGTAACTACCGTTTCTGTCACGAGTGTAACTAAATGGTGTACAAACATGACGTTGAAATACTAATAAAACAGAAAACTTGTTGATCTTTTAACCTTCATGAACTAACAGAAGTACAAATTAAATATTTCCAGCGTTTTTACTGATCAACTTCATTGTATTTTATGAATATAAACACATTTTGATTTTGATGCCTGCAACACTCAAAAGAAGTTGGGACATATACGTGTAAAGTTGAATATTTTGGTTACCGCGTTTTGAAACATTCCACAACAAGTAGGTGAATTGGTAAAAGATGAGGGTATTATGAATGGGTACTAAAGCAGAATCCACCAATAGGTAAATCCGACTTTGCAAGCAAAGACGGGTCATCGCTCACATGCCAAATTTTTTAAAAGAATCTTCAATTAGTTCAAATTAAATGAAAATATACAACAAGAGTTTTTCAGTAAAAGATTCAAGCAATTCTAATAACATAACAATTGACAATTTGGAGTTGAAATGAAAAACATCTAGTTCTCCTGAAAAATGTCCGTGTGCACTTTTATTCAATCCCCAGCCTCAGTACTTGGCAAAACATGCTTTTGCATTTATAACCTCTAATGAGCAATTTTTCTAAAAGCTATCAAGGTTCTGACACCTCTCTTGTGGATTTTTACCCATTATTTTTGGTAAACGCTTCCAGCTCATTGAGGTTTGGTGACTTTTGTGCTGCAACTACCTTTCTCAAATCTCAAATGCCTGAATTAGTCCTGGAGATTGCATATCACAATGGTCCATGACTTTGCTGAGATTCAAACTCCTGACTTTAAACACTCCACCATGGTGTGCTAGCTTGTTAAAGTGCTGCACCAACTAAGTGCCCTGTTTAGCAAGTTTTGTGTGGAGGAATTATAGTGCATGGAGCCCAGACCTTAATCTTACTAAACGTTGGGCTGTTTTACACAGTACTGTTTTGTTTTTTCAGTGTGTGAGATAGGTAATCTCTAAAATGGCTGGGAGAACTCATTTTTTCCTTTAAAATAGAATACCTTCTTGGCAAGTCAAATGAATATACTTTGAGTTAATAAGAATATGCACATAAAGTTGCTGTCTGCTGTACTGTTGTTTATAATGTTGTTTTATAATGTAATATCTTCTGACAGATTTTTCTTTCAGTTAAGATTCAGCTTTCATACATCAACACAAATCATGAAGACTTCATCGGATTTGCTAAGTGAGTTTTCAAAGCCTGATGTAGACAAACAAAGAGATTTTAACTGGCCCAACAGGAACCAACAGTTTTAGTTCTAGTTTAAGTAAATAGCTATGTATATTTATTTGACACGCCTTTGCTGAACAATCTTATAAATGCCAGTGTTAAGTACAGTACTTAAGTGTAAGTACTGTAGATGTTCTTTGGGATACACATAGATTTAAAAATTAATAATTCCATAAGAAAAGCTAGACAGTGCTGGCTATAGAATGTATTTTATTTTAATCAATTGTTAATTACAAATATGGAAAATAGGACTTAAAACCTGCATTCCACATAACTAAAAGGTTAAAAGTGTTTGTTTGTACTTCATTTAAGAAAGTAAGTGACACTAGCACAACAGAGCTGACATCTTGATCTGGCGAATTTAAACCTCAGCTCTGCTGGGTGCCTATACGGACAGTGATGGGTGGGAATGCCAAAGGGGATTCCCCATAACTGCTCCAGTTCTGACTTCCGCTAGTTGATTGTTGGCTCCTGCACAGAGATGGGGGATAATGGAGATCGGTGTGGGATTCTCTGTACATGATACGGATCTCCATATGAGCTCGCCTCGTGCAGGTAAAAAAGGATCAGTTGGCCGCTGTACACACGCTGTGTCAGAGGGGACGTGTATTGGTGCGGAGGAGAGAGTGGAGGTGAAAATGCGATTGGGTAATTGGATACGACTGGATTGGGAGAAAAATTGGTGCTGTTGGACAGGATATGTATTATCAATTATCAACCAACAACATGAAATTCTTTTAACCTTGCCCCCAAGTACCATTAGTTCATAGTGGAGTTAAAATGAACAGGGTTCTGGAACTAAAAATAAAAAGTACCAGCACAGTATTAGTTTCTAAGTAAACTTGCAATAATTGTGTTACTCCACCTTGATTTTTCTTTTGGTTTTCCAGTGCACAACAGAGAAATAATGCTGTGAATAAAAAGGCTGCAGCATGGAACCAGGTGAGTCAGTGTCATGGATATGAAAGCCTGATGGTGTGAGTGTGGCCATTAAAAACGTTATGTTAAGTTTAAAGCAGAGTAGCTAATATTGTCTTTCTGTTTCCTGGTTTGCCTCTTTGTTTTCAGATAGACGTTTATTAATGTCTCACTTCTAACATGCATGTTTTATTTATCTTCTGTTCAAACCATTAGCATGGGGGTATACAATGAAGCAAGATTATTGGGCTAGAGTTATAACTTCATTATTTACTTGGGCGTAATAGTTTCACAAATGCATTTTTTATAGTGCTAAAAGTACTAATATTTTTAATGTGTGGTCTCCAAAGGATTTTTTCCCTACCAGTTACCAAATTGTTTATGCTCATAAATATGCTACACATCATCTCTTACTTAAGGCTGATGACAAACTTTTTTGATGACATTTCTGGTCCGGGTCACGGTAGGTGCAATGACTGGGTGCAATGCAGTAACACACCCTGGACAGAGCGCCAATTCATCGGACAGACATAGCCAATCATGTCTGTATGTAGACGCCCAAACGGCCGATAGCGCTGCTATGGATTCAGACCCTGGATTCCAGCGGTAGTGGGCTAGTGTAATTTACTGCTGCACCACCCGAGCACCCACTGATGACAAACCTATTTTAAATAATCATCACACTAGATTAAGGAGCTCATGGGCACCGACTCGTAATGGTCAAAGATATGTATCTTCTTCATTTAATTTCATTTTATCAACCACTTTATTTTGGTCCGGGTCACGGTCTGGGGAAGGTTCTTTCCTGTTCCAGCATGACTATGCCTCTGTGCATGAAGAGAGGTCTAGGGTCAGTACCTGACCTCTCAAATGTTTTTTGACTAAATGGGAGCGAATTCACACAGACACACTTCCTAGAAAAATTAAGGTTATTAAAAGTGGAAGCTGGGGTGAGGGGTGGGGGTTGTTTAAATTCTCTGCTTTTAACCCACTTTGTCTACTGCATTAATTCCACCTTAATTGTGTTCTTGTGTCTGTATTCTTTTTATTCCTGCACTGTATTTGTTGCTTTCTTGCTTTACTGAGCCTGTCCTGCAGGGGCCATTGTGAGTAACTTTCTGCGTTTGGTTTACTCTATCATTGCACTCAACAACCTATGCCACTTTTTTCTTTTTTCTTTTACCAAACAACAAAAATGAGTCCAGTTTGCTGTATCTTATGGTATACTGTATTGTTCTGTTGTCAGTTTAGCCTAAATTTAGCTCTACTTGGTTTTTTAGTGTCAGAGCGCAGATGTTCTTGTGTTAAAGTGTATATGTGAAATTATATCCTGTAATACGGAGGATGCATGCTGGTCCTGTTGTAACGGTTTCATTTTCTCTACTGAAATTTTAGGGTGCAGCTCCTCCACCTTCCAGTCAAATTGTACGAGCCCACTGTCTGTAAGCCTTAATGTCTACCGTCTGCCGTCTTCCTACTGTTGTCTCATATTTTCCCTCTGTTCATGTGTCTGTATGTGAGAGAAAGAATGACTGCTCTTACCAAACTTATTTTGCTCTTGCGAGCATCCTTTGTTTCAATTACTATCCCTTCATTATTTATTTTGCTGTCTACAGCCACTGACATACACATGCACAAAAATATATATACTGTATATAAAGGACATGAGGGCCATGACTTTTTTGTTACCAGTCCAGAAATTATATAGCACATATTTTTATTTGAAAATTGTTATTATGCTAAAGTAAAGCCTAAAAATAAATAAATTGGACAATTACTAAATAAATAAAGATGAGTATATATGGAAGGTCTTTTTTGTACCTTAGACAGAGGATTCCTTGGTAAAATAAATGGAACAAAAAATATACGTACCCAATGTACCCAAAACCCAAATTACATTTTATTTTATTTGTATTTTATTGTACAAAAATACATTTTATATACATAATTTTATATTATGGTAACATAAATATAGAAATATATGACTCGTAGACGTGGTAGAAATAGATGCTTATTTAAAATGAAAACCGAACCATATCACACCACACTCCACAAAGTTGGATTGTATTAAGTTGGAGTGCCGAAAAATCACTCTCTGATTGATAATTTAGAAGAAGAAGAAGAAGTTACATTTCCATTTATTTACAAATTCAGTGAACTGGAAATTTTACCCATCCGAATAAATCTTTTGGGCAGCATGATGGTGCAGCCAGTAGTGTTTTTACTGACCCAGGGTTTCATTCCCACTTGCAGGTTGTGTGGAGTTTTCATGGCCAATAGGTCTGTGTGGGAAATGAAACTGATGTGGCTAGGTTTTTTAGGGTTGATTTTTGCCCTGTTCCCAATGATCTCGGGATTAGTAGCGGACCCACCATGGCGATTAAGATGTCAAAACTGGCCATGGGTTCAGCTTTTGATCTTGGTATTATCTAATCACTTGTCTGAATTACATTCATATTTATATTTGAATCATTTTTCTAAATGGCTGGGCTGGCACGGTGCAAGTGACATGAACTGGAGATACAAAATTGTCCATGAATGTGTTTGATATTAAAGACTTAAACTGATGAATCTTGTGTAATAAGTAACTACCGTTCCTGTAATGAATGTAACCAAAGTGTGTAAAACATGATGTTAAAATCCTAACAAATAAATAAATATCTTCCAAATGCCAAAATCCTAAACCTATCGGCACTGTGAAGCTTTGTTCATCCAGTTCATTTCAATATTTCTCCACAAACTGAAATCTACCCACCCAATCCTTAGGCTAACTAAGCTAAAAAAAAAACTTGCTGTAATCAACTCAGTTTTTTGTAAGCTCTTATAATAATTCATAAAAGCAGCAATAATTCCTATTTTCACCGTTGTTTAATCTTATTCAGGTGTGTATTCATGATGTACGTGTGCTAATGTTTAAAACAGATCTGAATCAATTCCGGTATAACCTTTCAGGCTTAAAGATTCACAGTGTCTCATCTTGGTTCAGCGAAAGGACTAAAGTAACTTTATTTATATGCTGTAAACTATTATTAGTGAACAGAGACCACAGTCTAGCATTTTATGTGTATTTACGTGTACTGTAGATTTTGCCAGACATCTCTACAAATATATATTATTTGTTGCAAATAGATATAACTGTTAAGGTAAATGACTGAAAGAACACAGTGATAATTCTGTATATCTGGTAAGGTTGTACAGGATGTTCGGGATCTCTGCCCTATTCCCCCTGCTTTTTCTGTTTGTCTCATTCTGCATTTTACCAGCTGGGCTCACTGTTTCCCGTTCTTTTACCACCTCCGCCCCTCATCCCTTATTCCTATCTTATCCTCTGCTGGCATTTTTCTTATTTTAGTTTCTACTTCCTTTATTTTATTTTTCCTTTTTTACATTTGTCTCTTCCTTTTCCTCTGCTGGCCAGTCCTTATGCCACAGCCACACTGTTCCTATGCCATGAACTACTTACTATTGGAAACATTAACAAAATATATTTAAGGGTAATGGAAATACACTAAAACCTTGCATACACTTTGAAATGGACATGTATGTTAGGGCAAGATTTTATTAATTCTGCAACTGTCATTTTTCTGTGACAAAATATTTAGAATACCAGATGTATTTTTTAGAATTTAGAATACATATTTACTGTAGGCATTTTAAAAATATAACAAGAAATAGGCTGGGTCAGAAATGTACAAACAACAAATAAAATAATTAATTTGGTTTAGAAAGTTTCATTAAACCTTAGTGGCTTCTGTCATCTTATGCTGACAATAAACTGATCAGAATAGTTACATGTGGTAACTATTTTTGTGGTTCTTGGGTTACATCTAAATTTCCTCTCAGCATAAGATGTCCATTTTGGTCTTTTTGCCCTTAGCTTTGCAAATAGACTACTGTATTTCTAAAGGTGTGTTAAACTAGTCCTTGTTGTATAGCCATACAGGAGACACAAGACACAAATTGTAGTCAGATGGAATTAGGAGGCCATGCCACAAAGTTAAATTAGTTGTATAATGTTCTACACCACCAAATAACTTAACCTGCTTTCTGTGTATTTTTGACCCACCAACATTTTGAACGTGGACAAAAATGTATGTGTTTTAATTATTTAATTACAAAAAAAGTTGCAGAAATCTTTGAAATTCTAAGACTGTGATAACATGTATGTCCATTACAAGCAAGTGTATGTAAACTTTTGACCTCACTTCTATGCCTACTTTTTTAAAACAGACAGCAAAGCTTAACAGTGTGGCACTGGAAGTAAAAAATGTCATTTATTTACACCATGGAAAATTACAAGTCTGATTTACCATACACGCTGTGAGTGTTTCTGGCTTCTGTAAAATCCATAATGAAAACACTACATTATTATCAACCCTGAAGCAAAACCCACAGGAGAAAGTTCCTGTAAACACAAAAACTAAAGAGTGATTTTCCAGTTTTTTTTTTTATTCAGAGAATCTCTGGGTTCCAGAAATTGTCTTATGTGTTTGTATCTAGCTGGCTATTCGTCAAGAAAAATCACTAATAGACAAAAACTCAAACCATTAATGTGGATGAGATGGAATATGAATGGAATTTACTCTATATTATAGGAACAGTATTTAAATTTTAATGTGTATATATAATATGTATACCATATAATATAATATGTATAAACATTTTAGGTATGTTCTAAAATATCCTGAGTAAATGAATGGACAAGAGACTTCCAGAACCAACATTATTCAATAGTGAATGGTCACTATTCAACTTTTTATTGCCATTTTGCGGACACACACTCATTTATGGGACTTTATTTCACTTCTCTAGAGAACACTTTCATTTTTCCAGATGTCCACAATCTCTGTTTTCTGAGAACTTGTTAAACTCTTGCTTCTAGTATCTTTTCATCACCTCTTCACTGATGGTAAACTTGATGATACCCTTTCTGTCCTGACCTGTCTCTTGCTCTGCAGGTGATCCGTAAAGGCTGGCTGACCATCAACAACATCAGCCTGATGAAGGGTGGTGGCCGGGAGTACTGGTTTCTGCTGACTACAGAAAGCCTTTCCTGGTTTAAAGACGATGAGGTGGGTGGTGATGAGATTCCAGCTTCTGTTTGCGTGACATCTCGTACGATGATTGGTTCGTGACTAGGAACAGTTTTAATTAAGAGTTTGTGCTCAGGTACATTAACAAGTCTTCATTGATCACCCGACCTGTACGTTGTGCTGTGTGGCCTGCCAGGTGGGCTGCCATCTGTCTGCCTGTCTGTGCCTGCTGTACAGGTGGAGGAAGTTCTGCACAGCAAGTGTAGACAGGCAGACAGACAACGCTCTTAGCCAGTGGCAGCACAGTATGCCATTGGAAAAGGAAGGATGGAACCAGACAGGAGAATCATCTACCTATTGGTTTTATAGTGTTAATTATATTTAAAAAAAACATTTTATGGAAGTGTTTAAAGGTCTTTTGAGTAACATGTACAGAATATAGGAAATGTGTCAAAATGTTAAAGAAAATGAATTAGTGATAAGCATTTCAAAAGGCCCTGAATGTCTATAGTTAAGGACTGAAAGCGGTTTTCTTCTTTTTACACATTAGTATTCCAACTTCCATACTTGCTTCACTCTTCTATAGGTCGCTGCTGTATGTTTCTTCCTACCTCCTTCTCTTTCCCCCCTTCCTCTCTTGCCCCCTGTGACCCTCTCTCACTCTCTTTCTTGCGTTCACTCTCGCGCTCCAGCTCTGTTGGGAATTTAGGCATTTGGATGGATCGGATCACCCTGACACAGCTGGATCTCCCATAAGCCAAACTAACTCCATGCACTCACACACACACATGCATACATATGCACACAAATGGTTAGAAGAATAAAGAGTAGGTAAGATAAACACAAACTTTTAAGGATATAGAATCTTATATTAGCATGTGCAACCGACATAGTATAAGTGCAAGCACTCACAAAGTGTAGAACAAAACTAACTAAGCACAAATGCTGACTGTACATAGCACAGAGACTTATATTTCTCACTATCTGTTGCCTTTTTTATGTGTTATTGTTCTAGGCTTACAGAAATGTAACAAATCAGGTCTCTTTCAAGTAAAAAAAAAAGGATTTTGATCAATATATGCATGGTCAATTTAATGGTAGACTCGGCTGAATCCAAGTTCAGGATATTAGCCTTTAGTTTATCATCATATAACCAAGTAATATTTGTACCTGAATCCGTTTTAACATACTTCAGAAACTACTGCATTACAATCATCAAAGCATATCAAAATATCACCAAAACCTCTTCTCAAACCTCTGACAAATCCTTTATCTGCTGTGTAGGCAAGACCTTGACTGCCTTTTCAAATCTAGGGTCAGATTTCCTTTCTACCATTGATATCTAATTCTTTTATATCAAAGATAATCTCAGATCTTTCTGTAGTTTTAAGCTTCTCTGACATCTAAGACAATCAGACTTACTATTTAAATCGCACATAAAGCTGCTTGGCGCTGTCTATTTTCTTCACGGCTGCCCCCCTTGTTGTTTTGTCTAATCACTGAGCACTTTTCTACATTTACTCTTGTATCCATCTTTATTTCACACTTAATTAGTAACTGGATTCTCTCTCACTTTAACTCTCTCTCTCTCTCTCTCTCTCTCTGTGGCTGGCAGTCTCTCTGGGACCATACACATTCCTGGCTGGAAAATTGTAAGGTTTTGTCCAAACACCAGCCTCCATGAGCCTGCTGAGAAAGAAGGCAAAAGAGAGACAGACAGGGACAGAGAGAGAAAACGAGATCCCACAAGGTTGACTCCTATACCCACTTACCCCTTGTCGCTTATCATAGACAGGCAAGGTCTGCTGTTACAACTGTACAGCTTCATATTTTTCATTAGCATAGAGCCACTATGAATATCTTTCTTCTGCAGATGTATAATTGATGATGTCTTGGTCCTACTAGTGCTGCTGCTTTGAGTGGATCAACCAAACACTAAACAGACACACATTCCAGCGGCCCCATCTCTCACCACACTCTGTCTAAACCTCTCTCGCTCTTCAGCTCTGTCTCACAGTGGTGCTGCAGGAGGGAAAACAGACGACACTTACCTACTTTCTGTCTACCGAGTCTGGGAGTGTGTTTTATTCCAAGATATAAAAGATTAATAGATACAGTGCATCGGTGTGGAAAGTGTGTGTGAACGCTGTTCCATGTAAAGTTGCTTTACTCATACCAGGCATGTTATGCTAGTTTCTTTGCATGCAGCAGCATTCAATGGTAATTTAAATCTTAAGAGACATGCCGGATAACTCAGGTCACACAGAAGGCATGCATAGTGTGTGTGAAGCCTACGTTAAATGCACACCGCTTACTTTCAACTGTATAGATTTCTTCTATGCTAGTATTGAGTATCGACCTGCAAATGTTATTGCTAGCACAAACCCACTTGATCTAGTCTAATATAACCTTGACTAAATCTCAGCAACGGCAGGTTAGACAGGCATCGCCCATCTGCAGAAGCTTTGTAACTGCCAACACAAATCGACATAAAACACATCTAGAAAAAAAAGCAAAAATGTAAAAAAAAAAAAAAAGTACTTATTTATGAGTGAGTGTATCTGTTGCACATACATGTAGTTAATCCATGCACAGTCTAACCAATGTGCAGACTACTGTACACCAGTATGATCCTGAACAGGTAGTCTGAACACTGGGATGACGGAGCAGGAGACCATACCATTTCGTTCTTTTTTTTCCCCTCCTATATACTCTCATGCTTCTCGCTGACCCAGACATTCACAGGAGGAGACAGAAAATAGAAAATAAACAAGACAGACATAATCTCCATTTCCCGCCGTCTCTCCCTCTCTTCCTGGTGGGGGCGAGAAGAAAAGAGGGCAGGGAGCAGCGCCCCGAAGCTCGGCGGTCAGTTCTGTTCCATTCTGTCCGTCGCTCTCCGAGAAGCTTGGGTCATCTCGGTCTCAGAGTCGCTTAGCATTTTCCATGCCGCTCTGGTTGAGTATCCAGTCTTGACGTGGCACGTTTCACTCCTGAAGCCGGCAGTCTGGCAGCGCATTTAGGGAAGGCATGGTTTAAAAAAAGAGTTGGAGAAGGACGCGGGAGCAAAGGCGAGCGGGCGGAGAATAGAAGAGAGAGAGGGAGGAACCTGTAGGCCATATAAGGGTTGATGGGACCCGAGGGGAATCGATTTTTTTCTTTACTGACTTATCCATTGTTGCTATCACTTTTTTCGGAACCCTCAATTCTTCACTTTGAAGCTCTGCTGTCCACACCTCTGTCAGCAGTCGTCCACTTTTCTCCTGTCCTCCCATCCTCTCCCTCTATCATCCTTCTGTTCTTGGAGGACTTGTCTGAACTTTTCCTGCTCCAACTCTCTCTCTCTCTCTTTCTCTATCTTTCTCTCTCTCTCTTTTGCTGTAAAGCGGTACCAGATGTTGTAGTCTTAACGCCAGCCCGTCATTTCTGACCTTTTTTTTCAACCTCTGAAAAGTCAGGCAGGAAGTGGGCCTCTCTGGAAGGGGAAAAAAGAGAACACGGGGCACAGGGTAACAGGCTAGGAGGTGTGCAGGGAATAAGTGAGAGTGAAGGTTAAAGATGAGAAGGTGACAGAATTGAATGGCAAGGACAGAGAACAAGATCTTTTTGAAAAGCTTTGTGTTTTCCATCTCCTAATTTACATTGTTGTATTAGATGTCTCAGACACCATCATCAGATTCATTCTCCATCTCTGTGTCCTCTCCTGCCATTGCTCGCCAAGCTTCAGCTTCTCCGCTGTTTTCTTATTCATGGTGTAATCCAAGCTGTTTCCTGAGACCCCTACCTTTCTCCGACAGAGGGAGGGAAAAGGGGGGAAGCTGCCCCCTCTTTCTCTTTTTGAGAAATGCTGTGTTTTAGAGGCTCAGGCTAAATAATGACTTCCACATGTGGGCTTTCTCTTTCTATCCTTCAATCCCTTTTTTCCTAACTTTTTTTTTTTTTTTACAATACCAAGTCAATGCCGCTCACTAAAAATCCTGCACCACCGCTGTCTTTTAGCATGCTTACCTCCAGCAATGCTAAGTCTGATTATGTAGATATAGATCAGAACAGCACCGAGATTCTGTGAAGGAGGTTTGGGACCTCGCTTCAGGCTGTTATTAGAGTTGATTGGTCTTAAACAGCAAATCGCAGCATCGGGATTCAATCTGTTAAACGCTCTCACATGATTCTATTTGATTCCCATTGTGTAATTTGTGTGTTTAGAATTTGCAAACACAGAAATAATCAAGAAAGATTCCATCCGCAAATTCCAAACTTCACATAACCCTAAACGCTTCAATGATATTTTCATCTTCAAACGCCCTGGCAGCAATTACATCTAGAGGATTTTTCCATTAACTGAAATGTTTTAATTACAGATTTTCTTTTGCATTTACTACTTTTAGTTGAAATAACATTTCAAGTCAATGAAAAGTTAGGTGCGTTTGGTTTCCCGTATGTTGTTTATTTGCTTCAGAAGTGGGTTTTAGTCTTTCAACGGCAACAACAAAGCTTGTATTACCTGTACATCATTTTTATCTTATTATTTCAGATAGAGTTTATCAGTACTAAGGAGTCTAAATGTGCATCCCACAAAGAAGTTTTAATAGTGAAGTCAAGTAAAAATTTTTTATATAGCGCTTTTTACAATGAACATTGTCTTAAAGCAGACCAACAGATAAAAAACCCCTATTGAGCAAGCCGAGGGTGACAGTGGCAAGGAAAAACTCCGTTAAAATTACAAAAAAAAACCTTGACAGGAACCAGACTCAGCAGGGACCCATCCTTCTTGGGTGGCCTGGAGGATACTTTAAATAAATAGGATTGACACAAATCATACAAACACAAAATTAAATTGAACTGAAAGTTGTAACTAGCAAAAAAATTCTTCATCGTTCAGTCCAGTCTGTGATAAAGTCCGTTGTAAGTTCTGGACATTTTTGGTGCAAACATGCCAGATTTCCATCCCATCTACATTTATCAGTTAAATAAAGATTTAGGAGAATTACCAAATCAGATTCTTCTTTTATTTGAATTTTACAAACCTTGTTTTTTTTTATTTGATATACATTATCAGTACAAACTAAGAGTATGATTTATTAAGATACCAAATTAATACCTGATACTGTACATGTGGTTAAGTCATATGATGTGGATGACTTACATACTCTGCCTGAGTCATAATTAACAGGTCTGTGTAAAGTAAGTACTTACACTAGACTTGCCCCTTTGCAGTTATGCTAAAGTGTGAAGTCATCCACATCTGTGGAAAATAAAGTACAGACTCTGCAGGTGAGAAAGAGGTGGTACAAACACGTGCAGAAATAACTCCCCGAATAACGGATTTGTCAAGACAAATGCTCAATACATGCAAGTTTTTTTTTTAAATACACAGTCTGCTGTAGAGCATTTTGTAAATAGGTGCCTTCATGTAATAGAGTTACTATTGTATGTGTGTCTTTGTGTTTTTAAAGAAGCATTGGAATGGGCTATAACTCTTTTTTGCAAGTCACAGTTTACCACACTGAAGTCACATGAATTTTATTTAAAAAAATATATATATATATTTATATATATATATATATATATATATTATATATATATATATTATTTGAAGATTTTGGATATCATTCAGGATATCATTTTAATTTAGCTAAGTACTTTATTAGGTATACCTATCTTGTTCATATATGTAGTGATTATTTTATAAGGGGAAATGTGCTTAATTTCACAGACCTTGTTTTTCAAAAAAATCACAGTTTTCCTGGATTTATGTATGTTATTTCATGGCAGTCATTAAGTAATATACATAAATTGAATAATAGAATAAATGAAAGCTACAATACACGGCACAGCCTACCTTAAAAGGTGCAAGACGGCACAATGAAATGGCTCATTTTTTACGGTCCGGTGATGCAATTTTCACGGCCTTGAATTTGGTAGGGCCTTAGCTATATCTAACATACAGGTGAACTTTGTGGGTTTACAGTAGGCCATCTGTTGCTCTGTTCCCTATTTATTAATCAAAAAGTGCCCACTGATTCAATACTAGAAGATGTGCATGAAAAAGATCATTGCTCTACAGAGTTTGGTCAAAGAGCATATGTGAGCTCAGACTCTGATGTTGTACCAGAAGGCCTGCCTTGTAATCAAAGTTCCAGGTCATGTCAAAGGTGTTTAGTGTGATTGAGGTCAGGGCTCTCTGGAGTTCACTCATCAAACCATGTCTTTACGGACCTCGCTTTGTGCACGTGAACAGTCATGCTGGAATGTGTTTTATTTTATTGGATCAAAATGGTTTAATACTGTTTTTTAGTAATGGGTGTGGCCTATATTGGTGAACTTGATAATTAGCAGGGACATCCACATACTTTTTAAGCTAAGCACACGATTACTGATAATGAAATAATAACAATATTAATGTTACAAAGTGCTAAATATTTTAACACAGCATCATTATTACTGGCTTCAGACACTGTAACTGTAATATTGTGGTCTGAAGTCGGAAATATGTAGTAAGGAGTAAGTAGGAATTCCCCACATCCGAATTTGAGTGGAACTCAGCATAAGCTCATAAGTCCTTCACGTCAAATTATGGATTCGGCTGAATATTTTTTAGACCCGACTTGAGGTGGCCTCCTGTTTCAAAGGCGCTATCATTTACTTCTGGCCCTGTGTGTGTGTATTCTATTTAGGAGAAGGAAAAGAAGTACATGCTGCCTCTTGATAACCTGAAGGTGCGTTATGTGGACAAGACCTTCATGTCCAACAAACATGTTTTTTCCATCTTCAACGTGGAGCAAAGGTCAGTTTTGCGCGCGCACACACACATATACACACACACACAGACGTGCACTGACACACGCAGAGTACTGGGTTTATGTAGAGAGGATTTGAATTTGTGTGGGTGTAAGATCATACATTTAAATCTGGAGGCACAGCTAGCTACAGACAAACCGCACTTAAGCAACTTGCATAGCTCAGCAAATACACACTGACCAGTGTGTGTGTGTGTGTCTGTGTGTGTGTGTGTTCTACCACTAATAAGAGGATGTCACACCCACTTAGAGCTGGGATTTAATTGTGATTTATTATAATTCAGTCATACATTCATAAGAAAAGCCTCTAAAGCATGATGCACTCTTTGACAAACACTTCATCCTCTTTCAAATGGCTTTGATAAAACAAAAGAAGACAAACTGCCAGCTGTAGTATTATTGCCACCTTGTTAAATCCAAAAAGGTCTCTTTTTGATTAACTAGCTTTAACATTTAATTAAATTTGAGGAATTCTTTTTTATGATGTATTAATTATATTAATATTATTATAATTAATAATTAAATATTATTAATAATTAATATTATATTATATTAATTCATGAAAAAAGGCTAAAAATAGAATTTTAGTTAAAGAAAAATGTTCTCAGATGTATTGGTTTATATTCTTCAATCTTCTCTGGTATTATAGGAGAAGACTCAGTGATGTTATGTTTGCAAAACTAAATGCTGGGCTGTCTAAAATTAGGACATTTGTTTTTTTTAAACAATAGTTTTTATTATTAATATCATAACAAGTCAGGTTTTGTAAGTAAATAAATGTAATACTTTTTGTACCCAGATGTGAAGCCATGAGTGGTAAGGTGGCACTAAAATGAACTACAGTATGACCACTTTTCTGCCCACTCCTGACAGCACTGTTTAAATAATCATACAAACCCAATTTAAAAAAATTTGGATGGTCTGAAAAAGAAAGAAATTAATTAAGTATTAATCTTTTTTTCTTGCTGTTTTAATATACAGTATATATCATATATATGCTGTTCAAATATATATGTCAAATGCTAAATACATGTTAAATCATCAAATGATTTACAAATCACTGCTTTCTGTTTTTATTTGCATTTTACTTAGTCCCAACATTTTCGGAAATTGAGTTGTACATTTTTAAGCAAAAACAATGAGAATACTGAGAACATTAATATATGTATTTTGATACATACAGTGTATCACAAAAGTGAGTACACCCCTCACATTTCTGCAAATATTTCATTATATCTTTTCATGGGACAACACTATAGACATGAAACTTGGATATAACTTAGAGTAGTCAGTGTACAACTTGTATAGCAGTGTAGATTTACTGTCTTCTGAAAATAACTCAACACAAAGCCATTAATGTCTAAATAGCTGGCAACATAAGTGAGTACACCCCACAGTGAACATGTCCAAATTGTGCCCAAATGTGTCGTTGTCCCTCCCTGGTGTCATGTGTCAAGTTCCCAGGTGTAAATGAGGAGCAGGGCTGTTAAATTTGGTGTTTTGGGTACAATTCTCTCATACTGGCCACTGGATATTTAACATGGCACCTCATGGCAAAGAACTCTCTGAGGATGTGAGAAATAGAATTGTTGCTCACCACAAAGATGGCCTTGGCTATAAGAAGATTGCTAACACCCTGAAACTGAGCTACAGCATGGTGGCCAAGGTCATACAGCGGTTTTCCAGGACAGGTTCCACTCGGAACAGGCTTCGCCAGGGTCGACCAAAGAAGTCGAGTCCACGTGTTCGGCGTCATATCCAGAGGTTGGCTTTAAAAAATAGACACATGAGTGCTGCCAGCATTGCTGCAGAGGTTGAAGACGTGGGAGGTCAGCCTGTCAGTGCTCAGACCATACGCCGCACACTGCATCAACTCGGTCTGCATGGTCGTCATCCCAGAAGGAAGCTGACGCACAAGAAAGCCCGCAAACAGTTTGCTGAAGACAAGCAGTCCAAGAACATGGATTACTGGAATGCCCTGTGGTCTGACGAGACCAAGATAAACTTGTTTGGCTCAGATGGTGTCCAGCATGTGTGGCGGCGCCCTGGTGAGAAGTACCAAGACAACTGTATCTTGCCTACAGTCAAGCATGGTGGTGGTAGCATCATGGTCTTGGGCTGCATGAGTGTTGCTGGCACTGGGGAGCTGCAGTTCATTGAGGGAAACATGAATTCCAACATGTACTGTGACATTCTGAAACAGAGCATGATCCCCTCCCTTCGAAAACTGGGCCTCATGGCAGTTTTCCAACAGGATAACGACCCCAAACACAACCTCCAAGATGACAACTGCCTTGCTGAGGAAGCTGAAGGTAAAGGTGATGGACTAAACCCAATTGAGCACCTGTGGCGCATCCTCAAGTGGAAGGTGGAGGAGTTCAAGGTGTCTAACATCCACCAGCTCCGTGATGTCATCATGGAGGAGTGGAAGAGGATTCCAGTAGCAACCTGTGCAGCTCTGGTGAATTCCATGCCCAGGAGGGTTAAGGCAGTGCTGGATAATAATGGTGGTCACACAAAATATTGACACTTTGGGCACAATTTGGACATGTTCACTGTGGGGTGTACTCACTTATGTTGCCAGCCATTTAGACATTAATGGCTGTGTGTTGAGTTATTTTCAGAAGACAGTAAATCTACACTGCTATACAAGTTGTACACTGACTACTCTAAGTTATATCCAAGTTTTATTTCTATAGTGTTGTCCCATGAAAAGATATAATAAAATATTTGCAGAAATGTGAGGGGTGTACTCACTTTTGTGATACACTGTATATCAAAATGTATGTTTCGAAATATATGCAAATAAAAACAGAAAGCAGTGATTTGTAAATCATTTGATGGTATTTGACAAATATTTTATTTAAAACAGCAAGAAAAAAAGATTAATACTTAATTCATTTCTTTATTTTTCAGATCGTCCCAACTTTTTTAAATTTGGGTTAGTATGATTATTTAAACATTTGACGTTCTCACCTGGCGCTGTGCTGAGTGGCAGCCAATTGCAGCAGCTCCGTCCTAGAGACATTTTTTTCTAACCTATATTAGGTTGATACTTTTTTATATCTACTTTTTTCATTCTTAGTTTTGTGTAGTTCAGACACGCAGTTTTTTTACATGACTTCACTATGGGATTAATAAAGTTATCTATCTATCTATCTATCTATCTATCTATCTATCTATCTATCTATCTATCTATCTATCTATCTATCTATCTCTCTCTCTCTCTCTCTCTCTCTATCTATCTATCTCTCTATCTATCTATCTATCTATCTATCTATCTATCTATCTATCTATCTCTCTATCTATCTATCTATCTAAGCAGTGCTGTCAGGAGTGGGCAGAAAAGTGGTTATATTTCTTTTTAGTGTCACCTTGCCACTCTTGGCTTCACCACTGAGTATAAAAGGTATTAAACAATCATTTAAAGAACATGACTTGTGATATTTATAATAAAAATAATAGTTTTAACAAAACCAGATGTCCCAATTTTAGACACCCCAGCATTTAGTTATTTGTGCAAACCTCCTTTTGCCAACATAAATATAAGTAGTCTTCTCCCACTAAAATTCTATTTAATATTTCTATGTATTAATTTGAAAAATAATTTGTATCCCATATTACAAGTTGTACTGTATTATGCAGAAACCAACCATACACTAAGAATACTAATATATTCTAATAGTTTTGTTTACTAATACTAATACTGATTTTATGATATAAACTTAAATCTTTTCAAACATCATGGCATCACACCACCTGGTATGATAAACTGCACCAGTCTAACCATTAGTCAAATTCACAAATTTTGAAAAGTAACATTTTAAAATAAAAGAGAACTAGTTTAGGTAGCACTGAGCTGGAATATTGCTAGTCCGTCTCCTCAGCCTGTCACTCCTGCCTCTGGTCCTCTGTGTAATGCAGTGGCTAAAATTATTGTACTTTCGCTGGAGGAATGTCTGCTCTCTTTTGCTGGCCTCTCTCTGCTTGGGAGTTTCCCGAAAATTCAATATGTTTGACACAAACTGGGAGCACAGAACTGGTGACCACGGCACACAAAAATGTAACAAGTACACCCCAACTCATGTACGGTGTAGATGCAGCCAAATTTGTAGAACTTAAGTTCACACGAGTTTATTTGCATGATCACAAGTTAATTAAACACTGATTTAGGGCACAAATTCAATCTGTGGGTTTACATGCACTTAAATTTTTTTAAATAGTAAAACTATGAGCTGGACTTTTATTAGATTTCTTTAAGTTGTGTACATACCCTACATGTAGTGTGTAGTGAAGCTGTTATTTTATCTATTGTTAATCAAGTAGCTTTGCCCAAATTGCTGTTTACTTCTCACCAATGGATGTTTTAATTAATTCATTCATTCATCTATTTAAAAGCTTTTGCAAGCCAGGATACCACATCTAACAAAAACTACTAAACTACTACTGGAATCCTGAGACCTACCAACTTTATTCACATATGCTGCTTGGCCCATGCATATTATATTTTCCCCTGAACACTTAATTTAGATAGAAACCATTTAGGACATAACTCTGCCTACACTTCACACGTAGGAAACAGTAAGAGTGTCTTGGCTATTTAAAAAAAAACCCCAAACTTTGCCTTTTTAAAATCAGCTTATTCGTAATTACCTGTATGTTTTGGGTTGGTGGGTCATCAAGTTCAGGGTGATTGCTGCTACCCTGGCATTGTTGTTAAATGTCTTAATACAGTTTGTAAAGAATTGTGGCCCTAATGATTGCAAGCTCTCCAGGCCCTTGAGCAAAGTAGCCCCAAATCATTGGGATTTCTGTTTATGCTTCACAGTTAGGGTAATTGTTGGTATGCAGAGCATCTATTCAGCATTGCAAATTGTAAATTAAATTTAAGGTACCACAGCAATGTAGTCGAGAGTACTAGTTAAGTGGATTACCTACAGAAAGCACTATATAAATATGTGCAGCTAACCCAACAACTCAGAGAGGGCTGTATGCTTTGTCCACACTTTACTACAAGCTGAGGCTCATTACCTAAGACATGAATATTTTATTAAATAATAAGTACTATTTTTTATTGCAATGCAGCCCAACTATCAGTTTTGTCAACAATAATAAAAAATCATTGACACAAGACATTCAACAAACCAACATCTATTAAATTAGATTTGCGGATCACAAAGCTGTCAATATCTGTAAAATAGAAAACTGAGCATGCTCAATTACCAAGTTTTCATAGTAACCACAAAATGGACATTTTGTCAACAAATGCATGAGAGAATGATTGAAATGTTTTAAAACAAGTGTTCCTCAAAGAAAGATTGGAAGGGATTTGCATATTTCTCCCTCTACAGTGCATAATATCATTAAACCATTCAAGGAATCAGGAGAAATATCAGTGCGTAAAGGCCAAGAATGCAAACATAGGCTGAACACTCGTGATCTCCAATCCCTCGGATAACACTGCATCAAGAACCGTCATCCATTAATAGCTGATATATCTACATGGGCGAGGGATTACTTTGGCAAACCTTTGACAAGCACTAGTGAGTTACATTTACAAATGCCATCTAAAACTTTTTTGTGCTAACAGACGCCTTATGATCGTGTTCAGGTCTTTGGGCTTGGAGGCATCTGGGATGGATCCAGATCTTTTTGCAGACTGTTATCAGCCAAGTCCAAAAGCCACAGTTTGTCATGGTATGGGGCTGTGTCAGTGCTCTTAGCAAAGGTCATTTACACTTCTGTGATGACAGCATTAATGCAGAAAAGTACACTGAGATTTTAAAGCAACATATGCTGCCTTTAAGACAACAACTTTTCCAGAGACGTTCATGCATTTTTCAGCATGACAATGCAAAACCACATGCTGCACATATTACAAAGGCATGGCTGTGGAAGAACAGGTCATAGGGACTGGACTGGCCAATAGAGAATGTTTGAAGCATTTTGAAAGGAAAAATGCGACAATGACGACCCCGTGCTGTTGCACATCTAAAGACGTGTTTGCAGGAAGAATGAGACAAAATAAAAGCTGAAACACTAAATCACTTGGTCTCCTCAGTGCCAAAACATTTTTTAAGTGTTGTGAGAAGGAATAGCAACATTACAAAGTGGTAAATGCTTTACTGTCCCAACTTTTTAAAAGTGTGTTGCAGGCCTGAAATGCAGGAATGGATATATGTTAAGAAATTAAATTAAGTTAAGCAGACAAAACATGAAATATCTCAGGTTCATCCTGGCTGCAATGAAATAAAAGTCAAAGTAAATGTAAGAAACTCTGTGTTTTTTTATTATCCAACTTTTTCTGATTTGGAGGTTGTTTTTTTTATCATCATGGATTTCTTTAACTTTTACTGGATTAATTGATCAAAAAGGTGTTTGGATAAATGATCAAAGGGGGCTTTTATTTAAGGTTGAAGGGTATTTTGTGTAAATTGTTAGTGGCTTTTATGAGTGATGGCATGTTGCCTGTACTGCCCTCATCGTGGTCAGAAAGAACACATTTAATTCTTTACTTAAAAAATACAGAAAGCAATACATTCCAAAAATGATGCAGAACCTTTTTTCCTTTGCTGTTTAAGGATGTTTTGTTGTTTTGCCCATGGTAACACATTCTAAACTATATTTCAAAGCTTTTGTTAGTCAGATTTATAAGCCAGTGCTGTTGTAGATAGATGCAGTTTATTTCTGCTTCTTGGCTTTGCTTAATACTATTAGTGTGTGTGTGTGTTATTTTGTATGTGTTTGTTATTGTGTTTGTGACTGAAATTAACTTGAACTAAACTGAAAAGTATTTTTTATTTGAAGTCTCAGTGGTTGCTAGGCGTATTGACCATCATTGTTAAAAAAAACACTACATACAACAAATTATGATCACATAACAAAAGCAGCAATTATTCAAGGTTTAAAGCAGTGGACTTCTGTGTAAATAGACATTTTATGAAAGAGGTCATTTTGCACCTCAGTGAACAGAGTTGTCACTACCAAAATGTTGGTAGTCACTACCAGTACCTGGAAAGATTTAGTAATTTAGGAAACCAATTCAATACAACTGCAAAAATAGAAATATCATTCAAACGATCCTTTAAAAAGTATTTTAATGTATTTTAAAGGTCTGGCATTAAAATTTTGTAGTTATGAACTTCTGAGAATCTTTTAAGAATATGTACGATATGTGTGTACAAATATACAGGCCCACCTGCCATTATGAATGGATGGATGGATGGATGGATGGATAGATAGATAGCTTTATTAATCCCATAGGGAAAGTCAGTTATTACAGCAGCTCAAGATACATTAAAGCAAAAGTGTTAAAGTACACAAGTATTAAAGTACAAAGTATTAAAGTACAAAGTATTAAAGTACACAAGTATTAAAGTACAAAGTATTAAAGTACACAAGTATTAAAGTACACAAGTATTAAAGTACAAAGTATTAAAGTACACAAGTATTAAAGTACACAAGTATTAAAGCAAAAATATTAAAGTACAAAGTATTAAAGTACACAAGTATTAAAGCAAAAGTATTAAAGTACAAAGTATTAAAGTACACAAGTATTAAAGTACAAAGTATTAAAGTACACAAGTATTAAAGTACACAAGTATTAAAGCAAAAATATTAAAGTACAAAGTATTAAAGTACACAAGTATTAAAGCAAAAGTATTAAAGTACAAAGTATTAAAGTACACAAGTATTAAAGTACACAAGTATTTAAATACAAAGTATTAAAGCAAAAGTATTAAAGTACAAAGTATTAAAGTACACAAGTATTAAAGTACACAAGTATTAAAGCAAAAATATTAAAGTACAAAGTATTAAAGTACACAAGTATTAAAGTACACAAGTATTAAAGCAAAAGTATTAAAGTACAAAGTATTAAAGTACACAAGTATTAAAGTACACAAGTATTTAAATACAAAGTATTAAAGCAAAAGTATTAAAGTACACAAGTATTAAAGTACAAAGTATTAAAGTACACAAGTAATGTTGTACAACTATGTAATTAAATAAATAGAACTCTTCATTGCAGTAAATGTAGAATATGTAGTATAGTCTTTATGAACATAGTGCTAGATCATGCCCCATGAGTCTATATGGGCCAGCAGGGGGCTTGACTGACAGTGCAGGTTCCTTTATCACTGTCCCCAGATCACTGTCCCTTCATTATCCAACTGTTCAGCAGACAAATTGAGCATTCTTTTGGCATTTAACAAGACCAGATTCAGACAGCCAGATGTTGATTTAAAAAAAAAGCAATAGTTTGCTTTACATCACAATTACTGAGTATAATAAATTGTTCATGGTGCTAGAACACAAAGATCATTTTCACATTTTGTACTCAGCATTCTTTGACCTTGTGTGGCCTCCTACTGAATGGTTTTACTTGTTTTTATTATCAACACTTATCAGTTAATCAGGGCAGCTTTTGGTTCAGCTACCCATTGTGTCTATGACCACTGCATGACTGTGTGTTTGTTATGCAATGGGTGTGGATTAAAAATTCACCAGGCTTGTTGACGTATACGTTAGTACTTGGTGATTATCTATTGGTATATAGTGACCCAGCCAATGATGTTCATGTGCTTGTTTTAACTCATACATTTACATTTTTGGCATTTAGCAGATGCTTTTATCCAAAGCAACTTACAGTTTAAGCAATTGAGGGTTAAGGGCCTTGCTCAAGGGCCCAACAGTGGCAACCTGGCAGTGGTGGGGTTTGAACCAGCGACCTTCTGCTTACTAGTCCAGTCCCTTAATCTCTAGGCTACAACAAGGTCTCATTTACTTTTGATCCTGGTCTAAGGTGCAGCCAGAAACATAATCATGTTATGGAAAAGCCCCATAAAAGCCCACGAACAAGGTGGGGTGAGGGATGTAAACGAGGAGAGGAACAACACAGTCATTAGGGGGAATCTAGAACAGATGGGGAGAGCTGGACTCCGGATTTGTGCTTCTACCAGAGCTTATCCAGAGCGCCAGAGACAAAGTCAGGTTTGGGAGAGAATGTAGAAGGGGTAAAGGGGGAAAAAGACACAAAAAAAAGGAAAAAAATAAAAAAATAGAAAAGTCTTTTTTTTCACAGAGGTTGAATGTATATAAGCATCAATGTATTGAGGCTAAATGTGTTGGAGTAATGGATGCATGTGTGATCAAATTCCTCAGTGTGTTTGTATATAAGTGCTTGTGTTGAGTATATGTGGTTGTTGCATCTATAGGAACGTGTATAAAGACTACAGGCATCTGGAGCTGGCCTGTGAAACACAAGAGGAAGTTGACAGCTGGAAGGCCTCATTGCTGCGAGCTGGAGTCTATCCTGAGAAATCAGCAGTAAGAGCTTATATTCATAGTCTGGAGTGCTGTACACATCCTAGCTTTAGCATGTATGCAATTGTGTATTTAGGTTTTATCCAACACTGAAGCCTGGATTATTATTTTTATTCTTATGAAGCCATTGGATGTTTAAATAAGTGAGATGGAAAGTGGGTGGCAAGGTCGTTTGGAAAATTCAGCTCTCTGAAACCGAATCATTCAAACTGTTTGCCCACTTTCCTAAATATAATAGCATAAAATGTTCTAAATGATACATTTTCTCCTCCATACTTATGATTTAAATTTTCAAGTTATGTAACACTTTTCTTTCAAGTCAACGCATTGGGTCTTTTTCTATAACAGGTTAAGGGTGGTTTTTCTGCTGGTCAGATTCAATGTTTTGTTGACTTGCTATGTAATAATCCACACATTCCATACAGAAAACAAAAGTCAAAATTATTGTTTATTTTCTGAATTTAAAAAAAATTATGTGGAAAATTTTAATAATAACATATGCAGATGTTTTGGCAAATTTATTTGTTTTTAATAAGTTACATTTACGAGTTATCTTCAAAAAGTTTTCGCACTTTTATATTTCGGTTGGAAACGGTGAGGGAGACTGAGACAGAGAGAGCTTATAGTCCGGATTAAGCGCCATCTAATTCCCACCTATTTGGACCTTTCAAACAAGCTTTAAGGGGAAGAAGATTTTCATGTGATGATGATATAAAAGCAGCGGTTCATCAGTGGCTACACACTTAACTAAAACATTTTTTGCGGATGGCATTAAAATGGTACA
Source organism: Trichomycterus rosablanca (assembly GCF_030014385.1). Taxonomy (NCBI): domain Eukaryota; kingdom Metazoa; phylum Chordata; class Actinopteri; order Siluriformes; family Trichomycteridae; genus Trichomycterus; species Trichomycterus rosablanca. Next base: position 25,344,662 of record NC_085996.1, read on the forward strand.
ACGCTGGGAAAAATGCATCACAAAGTAAGGTGACCATGTAGAAAAGTGATGTATTTTGTTTTTGAAATTCGTAATAAATAGAATTTTAAAAGCGCAGAAACGTTTTGAAGAACCCTCGTAGCAAATTAATATGCACTAATATACACAGTCACCAAGCACTATTAGGTACACCATTCTAGTACAAACAGTACATTCATAGATTATTATAAACAGGTTATAAGCTTATATGATTATAAGCACTTACCATACTTACCACTTACAGATAAACTTTGTGGGTATACAATTACCGACTGAAGCACATCTGTTGATCTGTACTCTTTCTACCCTGTCACCATCTAGTATCCTACTTATCAATCTAAAGTGACCCCATAGGATTCCTGCTGAAATGAAAAAGCCTTAGACTAAAATAAATCTTTGACCTTTTTTTGATTTTACAAATATACTTACTTGCTTTTTAATAATGCCAATTACTAAGATTAATATATATATATATATATATATATATATATATATATATACAGTGTATCACAAAAGTGAGTACACCCCTCACATTTCTGCAGATATTTAAGTATATCTTTTCATAGGACAACACTGACAAAATGACACTTTGACACAATGAAAAGTAGCCTGTGTGCAGCTTATATAACAGTGTAAATTTATTCTTCCCTCAAAATAACTCAATATACAGCCATTAATGTCTAAACCACCGGCAACAAAAGTGAGTACACCCCTTAGTGAAAGTTCCTAAAGTGTCAATATTTTGTGTGGCCACCATTATTTCCCAGAACTGCCTTAACTCTCCTGGGCATGGAGTTTACCAGAGCTTCACAGGTTGCCACTGGAATGCTTTTCCACTCCTCCATGACGACATCGCGGAGCTGGCGGATATTCGAGACTTTGCGCTCCTCCACCTTCCGCTTCAGGATGCCCCAAAGATGTTCTATTGGGTTTAGGTCTGGAGACATGCTTGGCCAGTCCATCACCTTTACCGTCAGCCTCTTCAATAAAGCAGTGGTCGTCTTAGAGGTGTGTTTGGGGTCATTATCATGCTGGAACACTGCCCTGCGACCCAGTTTCCGGAGGGAGGGGATCATGCTCTGCTTCAGTATTTCACAGTACATATTGGAGTTCATGTGTCCCTCAATGAAATGTAACTCCCCAGCACCTGCTGCACTCATGCAGCCCCAGACCATGGCATTCCCACCACCATGCTTGACTGTAGGCATGACACACTTATCTTTGTACTCCTCACATGATTGCCGCCACACATGCTTGAGACCATCTGAACCAAACAAATTAATCTTGGTCTCATCAGACCATAGGACATGGTTCCAGTAATCCATGTCCTTTGTTGACATGTCTTCAGCAAACTGTTTGCGGGCTTTCTTGTGTAGAGACTTCAGAAGAGGCTTCCTTCTGGGGTGACAGCCATGCAGACCAATTTGATGTAGTGTGCGGCGTATGGTCTGAGCACTGACAGGCTGACCCCCCACCTTTTCAATCTCTGCAGCAATGCTGACAGCACTCCTGCGCCTATCTTTCAAAGACAGCAGTTGGATGTGACGCTGAGCACGTGCACTCAGCTTCTTTGGACGACCAACGCGAGGTCTGTTCTGAGTGGACCCTGCTCTTTTAAAACGCTGGATGATCTTGGCCACTGTGCTGCAGCTCAGTTTCAGGGTGTTGGCAATCTTCTTGTAGCCTTGACCATCTTCATGTAGCGCAACAATTCGTCTTTTAAGATCCTCAGAGAGTTCTTTGCCATGAGGTGCCATGTTGGAACTTTCAGTGACCAGTATGAGAGAGTGTGAGAGCTGTACTACACACCTGCTCCCTATGCACACCTGAGACCTAGTAACACTAACAAATCACATGACATTTTGGAGGGAAAATGACAAGCAGTGCTTAATTTGGACATTTAGGGGTGTAGTCTCTTAGGGGTGTACTCACTTTTGTTGCCGGTGGTTTAGACATTAATGGCTGTATATTGAGTTATTTTGAGGGAAGAATAAATTTACACTGTTATATAAGCTGCACACAGACTACTTTTCATTGTGTCAAAGTGTAATTTTGTCAGTGTTGTCCCATGAAAAGATATACTTAAATATCTGCAGAAATGTGAGGGGTGTACTCACTTTTGTGATACACTGTATATATTAGGGCTGTCAAACGATTAAAAATTTTAATCGCGATTAATTTCAGAATCTCATATAGTTAATCGCGATTAATCGCATTTAAAAAAAATCTGTGTAAATGTTATAGAAAACAAGGATTTTTAAGTGAAATTAAAATGGTGAACACATTTTATGCTAAATGTACTCATGTTAAAAACTGCTGGGACAAGAGAAAACTGTAAGGTTGTTTTATTCACTCACATACTAGGCAGTAATACTATCCAGCAGAGACCCTTGACTTCGTATATATGTCAGATTGAAGGTTAAAATTTCTCCATCAGCAAACATTGTAAGTGTGTTTTGACCCTTTGGGGCTTCCATAGTGCATGGAATAGCATGCTTGGCTAACGGTATGACTCTAGCTGTTTGCTATTCGGTACCGTAACAGAAGAAGTAATAAAGTGTTCTGCTCCCGACAACTTGTGAATATAGCGTGTATTTATTTCTTTATTAAGCAAGTGCATCACTACAATGCTCGGTTACATTATGTTAACAAACCGCAAATGAAACAAACGGTGGCAAGTCCGACGTTAAAACGTTGGTGCACGGTCAAGTCTCAACATGAACTACGGATGACTCGCAGGGCCAAATAGAATTTGCGTTAACGGCACTATTTTTTTAAATTGCGTTAAATTGAGATTGCGTTAATGCGTAATTATCGCGTTAACTTCGACAGCCCTAATATACGTATATATACAGTACAGGCCAAAAGTTTGGACACACCTTCTCATTCCTGTGGTTTTTTTTAAATTTTCTACATTGTAGATTAATACTAAAGACATCCAAACTATGAAGGAACACATATGGAATTATGTAGTAAACAAAAAAGTGTTAAACAAACCAGAATATGTTTTATATTTTAAATTCTTCAAAGTAGCCATCTTTTGCTTTAATGACAGATTTGCACACTCTTTGAAATTTTCTCAACCAGCTTTATTAGGTTTCCACCTGGAATGGTTTTCAATGAATGTTTGTGCCTTGTCTAGAGTGAATTTTTGGAATTTGTTGCTTTTTTAACGTGTTTGAGACCATCAGTTGGGTTGTGCAGAGGTAGAGTTGGTAAAATATAAAACATATTCTGGTTTGTTTAACACTTTTTGGTTCACTACATAATTCTTCATAGTTTGGATGTCTTCAGTATTAATCTACAATGTAGAAAATAAAAATAATCAAGAAAAAACATTGAAGAGAAGGTGTGTCCAAACTTTTGGCTGGTGTGTCCAAACTTTTGGCCTGTACTGTATATATATATATATATATATATATATATATATATATATACCGTATATATTCTGTTTATGCATTTTCTCCCCTTTTTCTCCCAACTACTCAATTGCACTATGCTTCCTCTCTACTGATGCTGATCCCCGCCCCGATTGAGGAGAGCAAGACTGACACACGCCCCCTCCGACACGTGTGCAGTAGCCAACTGCATCTTTTCACCTGCACGAGGCGAGTTCATATGCGGATCAGCTTAGTTTATGGAGAGCCACACACTGATCAACGCATTATCCCTCGAATCTGTGCAGGCGCCATCATCATCCAGCAGCGGTCGTAACTGCCTCAATTATGAGGAGTCCTTTACCGGCTCCCACCCTGTATGAACAACAGCCAATCGTTGTTCATGTAGGTGCCCAGCCCAGCCAGATGGCAGAGCTGAGTTTCGAACTGACAAGTTTGAAATGTCAGCTTCGGTGTGCCAGCGTGTTTTACCTCTGCACCACATGTGAGCCCTTACTAAGAAATTGTCTTTGCTCATTATATGATTTAATTAAAACACCTCACTAGTGGTCTCAAACCTTTTGGCCACACTATACAGTTGCAATCAGAAATAGTCAACCCCTCCCACCTTAGAGCTAATCACTGTTGTGTTCTCTGAGCCAAAGAAAAAAAAAGATCATCCCAATTGTTACAAAATTTTTAAAAACTAGCGTCTGATGTAACTCAGTGGTAACAATGTCCATATACTAAAATGTACATGAACTATATTTTTATACTCAGTATGTTTGTGTTTGTTAGTCTGTCGGTGCTTCGACAGCAGCAGCTGACTTCCTTTGACTACCTTTAAAATGTCTTAAGCAGTTTCCATAGAGAATGGTATGAGTTTACTCCAGTTTTTACTTGCAGCTAGAAAAAAAAAACAATAAATGATTCCCAAATGGGTGTCTGGTTTTGTAACTAAAATGTGTTCATGCTTTTTGATTTGGCAGGAACCAGTAAGACTTTACTTACTGGGACTTTCCTCTTCTTTTTTAAAGCGTGTGTACTTTCTCTGGCTGTGTCTTCTAAGTTTGTCACCTCTCTGACTTTGTCCCATTACTAGGGTGCGAGTGTTTTCCCTAAATGTGTCCTATTAAAACGTGTCCATGTGTGTCCTCTTTTTAAGTGTGTACTCTGCCACTTGGCCCAGGGGCTGCAGGCTCTCTACCGGCTGTTCCACCATAAGCACGCCGCTTGCATTCCTTAGTTCTTGTGTCACTGTATTGAAGAGACAGGATGAGGGGCGCAGATCTGTTTCTAATCAGCTCCCTCTCGTTTTACTCTCCCTCTTTTGTTCTTTCATATTTTTTTCTTTCTCTCTAATTTGGTGGTACTTGTTGACTGATTTCAGAGGTCTGTCAGGGTTCCCCATAAGTTGTTTTGACACCCGCCTGGAATATTCAGTATTGTGTTGAGAAAAAAGCGTTTCTTTATTTCTGTCTCTTTTTTTCCTCTATTATACTAAATCTGTATTATATTCAATAGCTGGTACTGCGCTTCCATTTCTCACAATCACATTTCCAATCTTCCAAAACCTTCTTTCCTTTTTTTTATTTGCTCTCTTGTCAATGTACCTTTTCTTCTTAGGTGGATGACGAAAATCCCGAACAGGATGAGAACTTATCAATGGACCCACAGCTGGAAAGGCAGGTGGAAACCATCCGAAACTTGGTGGACTCCTACATGGGCATAGTCTACAAGAGCACACGGGACCTGATTCCCAAAACCATCATGCACCTGATGATTAACAATGTCAGTTAACTTTTTTTCTTTTTCCTGTCAGTCAATCTGAATTCACTTGTAAAGTATATGCATGTTATAGCAATCTTGGGATTTCAGTCATTTCTGCAACTTTGCTTCTTTTCTGTAACTGAATGATTGGACCAAATAATTCCTTGTGTAAGAAACATGTTATATACAGTTATAACTACACATTTTTATATACATTTATATAACTACACATTTTTATATAACATCTGCTGGGTCAAAAACATACATGCAGCATCTTGAAGGCATAAGACTGGCATAGTTTATACTAATCAGCCATAACATTAAAACCACCTCCTTGTTTCTACACTCACTGTCCATTTTATCAGCTCCACTTACCATATAGAAGCACTTTGTAGTTCTACAATTACTGACTGTAGTCCATCTGATTCTCTACATACACCCTGTTCTTTAATGGTCAGGACCCCCACAAGACCACCACAGAGCAGGTATTATTTGGGTGGTGGATCATTCTCAGCACTGCAGTGACACTGACATGGTGGTGGTGTGTTAGTGTGTGTTGTGCTGGTATGAGTGGATCAGACACAGCAGCGCTGCTGGAGTTTTAAAATGCCGTGTCCACTCACTGTCCACTCTATTAGACACTCCTACCTAGTTGGTCCACCTTGTAGATGTAAAGTCAGAGACGATCGCTCATCTATTGCTGCTGTTTGAGTTGGTCATCTTTTAGACCTTCATCAGTGGTCACAGGACACTGCCCATGGGGTGCTGTTGGCTGGATATTTTTGGTTGGTGGACTATTTTCAGTCCAGCAGTGACAGTGAGGTGTTTAAAAAGTCCATCAGCATTGCTGTGTCTGATCCACTCATACCAGCACAACACACACTAACACACCATCACCATGTCAGTGTCACTGCAGTGCTGAGAATGATCCACCACCTAAATAATACCTACTCCGTGGTGGTCCTGTGGGGGGTCCTGACCATCAAAGAACAGGGTGAAAGCAGGCTATGTAGAGATACAGATGGACTATACTCATACTCCGGGTGCTCCGGTTTCCTCCCACAGTCCAAAGACATGCAAGTGAGGTAAATTGGAGATACTAATCTGTCCATGACTGTGTTCGATATAACCTAGTGTGAACTAATGAACCTTGTGTAATGAGTAACTACAGTTCCTATCATGAATGAAACCAAAGTGTAAAACATGACATTAAAATCCTAATAAACAAACAGACATAAACAAACAATATAGACAGGCGGCACTGTGGGTAGCACTGTCACCTCACAGCAAGAAGGTCCTGGATTCGATTCCCAGATGGGGTGGTCCAGGTCCTTTCTGTGTGGAGTTTGCATGTGCTCCCCGTATCTGTGTGGGTTTACTCCGGGCACTCCGGTTTTTCAAAGACATGCAAGTGAGGTGAATTGGAGAATGCCTCGGAGCACAAAGCAAAGTCTAAAAAGGCACGAAGACAATCTTCGTTTAAATAAACTCCAGTGGCCTCCACTGACCCCAGTGCCACTGAACAGCTTTGGAATGATTTGCAACATCAATTAAGGCTTTCTTGACCAACATAAGTGCAGAGCTGTATAAATGGTCTTTTGCCTGAATGGGCATAAATTCCTACAGACATACAAAGTCTTGTGAGAAACCTTCTCAGAACATTGGCTGAGGTTACTCTATTTTAATAACATTTGTTTTTAAAATGGGATGTCTAACAAGTTCATGGTAAGGTACTTTTGGCCATATAGTGTACTTGCCTGTAGATCGCTTATTACATATTTCAAGACTGAAGTGACTTCCAGTAAGATTTGAGTAAATGAGGCGCAGATCTGTTAAATTAGACCGCACGTTAAAGAAACACAGTGGAAAACGGTTTGTTAATAATGGCATTGCACACATGACAAATGCAAGTGCTTTCTGTTTTACTGGAATGCCAGAGAGAGAGACTTTAGTAAACCTCAAAAAGGCTTTGGAGGGAAATGGAAAACATGATCACTTACACTTAAGACACACTGAGTCAAGTAAAAGCTGGGTTTAATCTGATCATTAATAATATGCAGGAACAAACATGCGGCTTTTGTTATATTTGACAGGAACGTGTTCTGGTGCTATGGACAGAACCATCTTTTCTTTTGAACTACATGTCACTATGGTTACAAGTGCAACTGTTATTGTAAAACGTGGACTTTGGTTACCTGATCATTCAGAAAGAGCTTTAGTTAATATGGTTGTCTGCCCCAAACTTGACTGTATGAATTAATTCGGTAAAAGACAGACAGGGTTGCTGAATAATGTCCTTATTCTATTCCTGCTCAACTGCTTGCTAATTGTGTGTTTGCTTATTCAGACATGAAATAAATCAGGTTTCCAGCTTTGTGACTGGCCCTTTTTCTGTTTTTTTTTGGTTCAAAGAGTAGTAGGCGCTCAGGTGAAGCAGCGGTAAAACACGCTAGCACACCAGAGCTGACATTTCATACTCAGCGGTTCGAAACTTAGCTCTGCCATCCGGCTGGGCTGGGCGCCTACATGAACAACGATTGGCTGTTGTTCATACAGGGTGGGAGCCGGATGTGGACTCCTCATAACTGAGGCAATTACGACCTTCGCTGGCTGATTGATGGTGCCTGCACAGAGTCGAGGGATAATGCATTGATCAGGGTGTGGCTCTACGTACACAAAACTGATCCGCATATGAACTTGTGCAAGTAAAAATATGCAGTCGGCTACTGCACGTGTCGGAGGGGGAATGTGTCAGTCTCGCTCTCCTCAATCAGGGCGGGGATCAGCATCAGTAGAGAGGAAGCTTAATGCAATTGGGTAATTAGATGCGTAAAAAAGTCAGGAGGAAAGGGGGAGAAAATGCATTTAAAAAAGTAGTTGGCCGCTCAGGTGGCGCAGCGGTAAAGTACGCTAGCGCACCAGAGTTGGGGTTTCGAATACATCGTATCGAATCTGAGCTCTGTCTTTCCGACTGGGCGGCAGCATGAACAACGATTGGCTGTTGTTCAGGGTTAGAGGGTAAGAAAGTCGGATCATAGGTCCTCATAACTGGTGCAACTGCGGCCCCTGCTGACTGACTGATGGCGCCTGCACAGGGCTGAGGAATAATGCTGATGGGGGTGTGGCCCTCCATACACAGTGCCCGGCAAGTGTATGAACTCGACTCGTGCAGGTGAAAAATGCAGTCTGTACTGACTGTACGTGCCGGAGGGGGCGTATGTCAGTTGAGAGGCGGTGAAGGGTCCAATCAGTATAGAGGACGCAATCAGGGTAATTGGACACGACTAGATTAGGGGAGAAAAATGGGGGGGGAGGAACATCAATAATAATGTCCATGTATTTAGAAGGGCATGTCCAACAAGCCCATGATGGTTTTCCAGGTGTCTACATGTGGACTGGCTATGGATTGGCTATGTCTGGTCTGGTCTAGTCTGGTTCCTCTCAAGGTTTTTTCCTGTAATTTTCAGGGAGTTATTCCTTGCCACAGTCGCCCTCGGCTTGCTCATCAGGGGTTTTTGTATCTGTTGGTCCTGGATTTTCTAAAGTTGCTTTGAGACAATGTCTATTGTAAAAAGCGCTATATAAATAAAGTTGACTTGACTATGTCTGGTGGTGGCCGAGCCCCACAATGAATTGCTGTCCTCTCCAGGGTGTGTAATTGCCTAGCGCCCAAAGATTACGGTGAAGCTGGACCCTGGAGTTGAAAAATGATTTTATTTGACTTTATTTTTTTGGTTATTTCTCTTTCTTTCTTTCCTGCAGGTGAAAGAGTATATCCACTCAGAGCTGCTGCCTCAGCTCTACTCTGCAGGAGACAAATCAGCTCTAATGAATGAGTCTCCAGAGCAGGCAGAGCATAGGGATCAGGTGCTACGGGCCCACTCAGCCTTAAAAGAAGCGCTGTCCATACTCGGCGAGATCTCTACCTCCACCCTGTCTACCCTGCTTCCACCCCCCGCAGACACCACCAGACTAAAGGCCAGCATCAGCAAACGAAGGTAGGATAAACCTTTGCCATACAGTCATGTTAGAGAGGAGATGAAAAAGAGGGTGTGTATTATATGAAATGTGCAGGTACTTTCTCACAGCACCATTCCTCCTCTGTTTCTTTTTCTTTTTTTAGGTCTCCCCCAAGTCACAGTGCTCCTAAGAAGACTTCTAAGAACGCTGTCCCTCGTGGCCCTGCACCTCCTGTCCCTTCTGCTTTTCCTGTCCCTACTCGTTCTGCTCCTTCTATCCCCACAGTCAAGAAACACGCAGAGTCTCAAGCACTGGGACGCCCCAACCGAGCTGTTCCCTCTATTCCCAGGTAATTTGTTACAGAGTGCACAGATATCTTGCACTTTCTGTGTAAGGTCTGGGTGTAGGAATGTCAGGGTGTTGAGGCTTACAAAGTTCAAAAACACGACTATCTGTAATGAGTTCATTATGTGTTCCTTTTTAGAGGAGAGGTCATCTTCACAATGAACATCTCAAATCGGATTTAGTTGGTTTTAGAGACTTTTAAAGATTCAGTTAGAGAGGCAGACTACTTACTTGTGAAGGAGTTGTAAAGGAATGATCATTGTTTCAAACAAAGTAAAGAAAAGTGAATTCCAGGATAAGTAAACTAGGCTCACACATTTACTAGGGCTGGGCGGTATGACCAACAATTTGTATCACAGTATTTTTTAAGATTCTGAAGGTTTCACGGTATGTTCTATTTTTTGTAAGACTTGGACTTTTTATATTTCTGTGGCTGATTCTACTGTCATAAGTACATAGATATACCATGTATGTAATGAAGGTTTTGAGTGCTATAAGCTTTGATTGGCCCCACAAAATGACACTTGAAAATGACAGATGCAATATACAGTGCCTTGCAAAAGTATTCAGCCCCCTTGAACTTTTCAACCTTTTGCCACATTTCAGGCTTCAAACATAACGATATGAAATTGTAATTTTTTGTGAAGAATCAACAACAAGTGGGACACAATCGTGAAGTAGAACGAAATTTATTGGATATTTTAAACTTTTTTTAGAAATAAAAAACTAAAAAGTGGGGCGTGCAATATTATTCAGCCCCTTTACTTTCAGTGCAGCAAACTCACTCCAGAAGTTCAGTGAGGATCTCTGAATGATCCAAAGTTGACCTAAATGACTGATGGTGATAAATAGAATCCACCTGTGTGTAATCAAGTCTCCGTATAAATGCACCTGCTCTGTGACAGTCTCAGAGTTCTGTTTAAAGCGCAGAGAGCATCATGAAGACCAAGGAACACACCAGGCAGGTCCGAGATACTGTTGTGGAGAAGTTTAAAGCCGGATTTGGATACAAAAAGATTTCCCAAGCTTTAAACATCTCAAGGAGCACTGTGCAAGCGATCATATTGAAATGGAAGGAGTATCAGACCACTGCAAATCTACCAAGACCCGGCCGTCCCTCTAAACTTTCAGCTCAAACAAGGAGAAGACTGATCAGGGATGCAGCCAAGAGGCCCATGATCACTCTGAATGAACTGCAGAGATCTACAGCTGAGGTGGGAGACTCTGTCCATAGGACACAATCAGTCGTACACTGCACAAATCTGGCCTTTATGGAAGAGTGGCAAGAAGAAAGCCATTTCTCAAAGATATCTATGAAAAGTCATCTGGGAGACACACCAAACATGTGGAAGAAGGTGCTCTGGTCAGATGAAACCAAAATCGAACTTTTTGGCCACAATGCAAAACGTTATGTTTGGCGTAAAAGCAACACAGCTCATCACCCTGAACACACCATCCCCACTGTCAAACATGGTGGTGGCAGCATCATGGTTTGGGCCTGCTTTTCTTCAGCAGGGGCAGGGAAGATGGTTAAAATTGATGGGAAGATGGATGGAGCCAAATACAGGACCATTCTGGAAGAAAACCTGTTGCAGTCTGCAAAAGACCTGAGACTGGGACGGAGATTTATCTTCCAACAAGACAATGATCCAAAACATAAAGCAAAATCTACAATGGAATGGTTCACAAAGAAACGTATCCAGGTGTTAGAATGGCCAAGTCAAAGTCCAGACCTGAATCCCATCGAGAATCTGTGGAAAGAGCTGAAAACTGCTGTTCACAAACGCTCTCCATCCAACCTCACTGAGCTCGAGCTGTTTTGCAAGGAAGAATGGGCAAAAATTTCTGTCTCTCGATGTGCAAAACTGATAGAGACATACCCCAAGCGACTTGCAGCTGTAATCGCAGCAAAAGGTGGCGCTACAAAGTATTAACGCAAGGGGGCTGAATAATATTGCACGCCCCACTTTTCAGTTTTTTATTTCTAAAAAAAGTTTAAAATATCCAATAAATTTCGTTCCACTTCACGATTGTGTCCCACTTGTTGTTGATTCTTCACAAAAAATTACAATTTCATATCGTTATGTTTGAAGCCTGAAATGTGGCAAAAGGTTGAAAAGTTCAAGGGGGCTGAATACTTTTGCAAGGCACTGTATACACTGATCAGCTATAACATTAAAACCACCTCCTTGTTTCTACACTCACTGTCCATTTTATCAGCTCCGCTTTCCATATAGAAGCACTTTGAAGTTCTACAATTACTGACTGTAGTCCATCTGTTTCTCAACATATCCTTTTAGCCTGCTTTTACCCTGTTCTTTAATTATCAGGACCACCACAGAGCAGGTATTATTTAGGTGGTGGATCATTTTCAGCACTGCAGTGACACTGACATGCTGGTGGTGTGTTAGTGTGTGTTGTGCTGGTATGAGTGGATCAGACACAGCAGCGCTGCTGAAGTTCTTAAATACCATGTCCACTCACTGTCCACTCTATTAGACACTCCTACCTAGTTGGTCCACCTTGTAGATGTAAAGTCAGAGACGATCGCTCATCTATTGCTGCTGTTTGAGTTGGTCATCTTTTTTAAAAACTCCAGCAGCGCTGCTGTGTCTGATTCACTCATACCAGCACAGCACACACTAACACACCACCACCATGTCAGTATCATTGCAGTGCTGAGAATGACCCACCACCCAAATAATACCTACTCTGTGGTGGTCCTGTGGGGGTCCTGACCATTGAAGAACAGGGTGAAAGCAGGCTAACAAAGCATGAAAAGAAACAGATGGACTACAGTCAGTAATTGTAGAACTACAAAGTGCTTCTATATGGTAAGTAAAGCCGATAAAATGGACGGTGAGTGTATTATAGTATAGTGTATTAAGTATTATACAAGTACCCTTAGGTCTCCCTTTAACAAATAAAACAACGTTTGCAGATGAAGTGCACAGTTATACAGTTATACTGAGGTATGACTCCACTGATTGTACAACTTGATCACAGGTCTGTTGTAGAAAAGTGGACGACTTTATACATCTGCGCTTCCAGCTTGCTTTGATGTTGTTGGTATAACGTCGGTACAGCAATTAAACAGAAGTGTTTTCACCCCGGTAGTAATGTCACTTTTTGTGTTTGCTTTTTTGCGACAACCGTGTCCCGACAAACCGTACAGTATATAGTGTTTATATATAGTATATTGTGTCCAAAAAAAAACTTTTAAACTGCTAACACAGCTCATTTCTTGGTTATTTTTGTTTATTTTTTTCCGCCATATTGAGAACCTCTCATCTGTTAATACTGTTATGCTAACGCTACCTGGTTAACAAGGTCTGCACATTGCTCCATAGCACTTTTAGCGGTGAACAATATTATATGATTTGCTGCCTATTGAAGTTTACAGCTGTTGTATTAACTGTGCTACGGTATGGTGGTATATAAAAAAAAAACATACCGTATGAGGAATCAAAGCCGGTATACCAAATGTACCGTCATACCACCCAGCTCTAACATTTACTTACTCACTCACACCTGTGGTCTTATTAGAGTTGTCAGTCGAACTTTTGCATATATTTGGGAGCTGAGGGAAAACTGTAGGGCCCACACAGACGTGGGGAGAATATGAATAAGTTCTCAAAGACCATGACTAGAGTCAAGTATCATACCCAGGTTTCCAAGAAGCAAGTTGTTTTTTCGTTTAGACAGAATGTGTAGATCAGACTGCATTTCACAGTTCACAATCTCTTTCTTGCAACTGTATTTCCAGAAATCGTCAGTTTAGCTAGCTATGTCATAAGAAATGTCACCGTTCAAGCGGAAATTATTCAAAGCTACACATCTACCACACTCCGTTTGAGTTTCACAATTCTTTCCGAAGGGTGTTTTTGAAAAACAGTGTGGAAAAAAGATTGTCAGGATAATATTGTTATTCCCTAATAAATTTTCCATCAGGACTCTGACACTAAACTGGCATGATCTACCACATATGCCTAATGCAGAGCTGTGGGCTGTCAGTAATTGTGAATAAGTAACAGTATTTGTGTGCAAAAAGGGGTTGTGTGTATATGTGTGTGTGGGATAGGGCAGCATTCCTGCACTTCAGATCCAGGAAAGATCCCTGTGGAGGTTCAGGAATCTCGCTCTCTAATGGAGCTGGCAGAGGGGGCTGTTTTCTGAGATGAGAATGAAGAAAGAGAGAATTTTATTTTTCCCGATCTGCGGCGGGTCTCCGACAATCGTAAAAGGGAGACGATGGAAAAGAAAGCAAAACATAGCTGAAAGAAGCCAAGCTGGTCTGAGAAACTAAAGGTTCATTCCTAAGACAGAGAGAGAATACGATCACAGTTTAATATACATTCCATTAAACTGAAAAAAAACCACAAATAAATTATTTAGTGAGAGTGAGTAAAATTTAGTTTTAGTTTAGTTAGGGCTGGGCGGTATGACCAAAAATTTGTATCATGGTATTTTTTAAGATTCTGATGGTTTCATGGTATATCACGGTATGTTTTTTTTTGTATGACTGGGACTTTTTATATGTCTGTGCCTGATTCTACTGTCATAAGTACATAGAATATAAAAAGCTTTAATTTCACCATGTATACAGTGAAGGTTTTGAGTACTATAAGCTTTGCTTGGCCCCACAAAATGACACAATATATGATGGAATCAGTACGCGTGAAACAGTTGCAATAAATACAATTTTTATTGTTTATTTAATATGTAAGTATTGCTCAATTACCCTTAGCTCTCCCTTTAACAAATAAAACAACATTTGAAAAGTGGACGACTTTAAATATCTCTGATTCCAGTTCGCTTATAACGTTGGAATAGCGACTAACATAAAGTATTTTTGCCACTTAAGACACTCCTGGAATCCAGTGTTTTAATTACTGCTCTGAAAGCTTCTTTCTCGACTCTCTATAGAGGAATCGTGTCCTTGCATATGTGGATTGTAACTGCGTTCGTAATGTTGTTATTTGCAACAGCCGTGGCTTGACAAACCGTGCAGTATATAGTGTTTTAGTCTGTTCTAAACTGCTGACATGCCTTATTTCTTTGGCAGATTTTATCGGTGCATATTTGGTCTTCCTCTCTTCATCCTCCATCTGTTTTTGTTTCTTTTTTTTCACCATATTAAGAAAACCTTTCTCATCTGTTAACATTGTCATGCTAACGCTACTTGGATAACTCGTGAGCTGTATTTAATCTGCACAGCCTCTATAGCGCAGCCTCCATAGCGCTTTTAGCATTGAACAATTTTATATGATCTGCTGCCTTTTAAAGTATACAGCTTTTCAAATTAACTATGTTACGGTATGGCAATATATGAAAAATTCATACAGTAAGAGGAATCAAAGACAGTATACCGAATGTACTGTCATACAGTGTATCACAAAAGTGAGTACACCCCTCACATTTCTTTATTTCACATTCAGATATTTTATAATATCTTTTCATGGGACAACACTATAGAAATAAAACTTGGATATAACTTAGAGTAGTCAGTGTACAACTTGTATAGCAGTGTAGATTTACTGTCTTCTGAAAATAACTCAACACACAGCCATTAATGTCTAAATGGCTGGCAACATAAGTGAGTACACCCCACAGTGAACATGTCCAAATTGTGCCCAAAGTGTCAATATTTTGTGTGACCACCATTATTATCCAGCACTGCCTTAACCCTCCTGGGCATGGAATTCACCAGAGCTGCACAGGTTGCTACTGGAATCCTCTTCCACTCCTCCATGATGACATCACGGAGCTGGTGGATGTTAGACACCTTGAACTCCTCCACCTTCCACTTGAGGATGCGCCACAGGTGCTCAATTGGGTTTAGTCCATCACCTTTACCTTCAGCTTCCTCAGCAAGGCAGTTGTCATCTTGGAGGTTGTGTTTGGGGTCGTTATCCTGTTGGAAAACTGCCATGAGGCCCAGTTTTCGAAGGGAGGGGATCATGCTCTGTTTCAGAATGTCACAGTACATGTTGGAATTCATGTTTCCCTCAATGAACTGCAGCTCCCCAGTGCCAGCAACACTCATGCAGCCCAAGACCATGATGCTACCACCACCATGCTTGACTGTAGGCAAGATACAGTTGTCTTGGTACTTCTCACCAGGGCGCCGCCACACATGCTGGACACCATCTGAGCCAAACAAGTTTATCTTGGTCTCGTCAGACCACAGGGCATTCCAGTAATCCATGTTTTTGGACTGCTTGTCTTCAGCAAACTGTTTGCGGGCTTTCTTGTGCGTCAGCTTCCTTCTGGGATGACGACCATGCAGACCGAGTTGATGCAGTGTGCGGCGTATGGTCTGAGCACTGACAGGCTGACCTCCCACGTCTTCAACCTCTGCAGCAATGCTGGCAGCACTCATGTGTCTATTTTTTAAAGCCAACCTCTGGATATGACGCCGAACACGTGGACTCAACTTCTTTGGTCGACCCTGGCGAAGCCTGTTCCGAGTGGAACCTGTCCTGGAAAACCGTTGTATGACCTTGGCCACCATGCTGTAGCTCAGTTTCAGGGTGTTAGCAATCTTCTTATAGCCCAGGCCATCTTTGTGGAGAGCAACAATTCTATTTCTCACATCCTCAGAGAGTTCTTTGCCATGAGGTGCCATGTTGAATATCCAGTGGCCAGTATGAGAGAATTGTACCCAAAACACCAAATTTAACAGCCCTGCTCCCTATTTACACCTGGGACCTTGACACATGACACCAGGGAGGGACAACGACACATTTGGGCACAATTTGGACATGTTCACTGTGGGGTGTACTCACTTATGTTGCCAGCTATTTAGACATTAATGGCTGTGTGTTGAGTTATTTTCAGAAGACAGTAAATCTACACTGCTATACAAGCTGTACACTGACTACTCTAAGTTATATCCAAGTTTCATGTCTATAGTGTTGTCCCATGAAAAGATATAATGAAATATTTGCAGAAATGTGAGGGGTGTACTCACTTTTGTGATACACTGTACCTCCCAGCACTAGTTTTAGTTGAGAATAGTTACAGAATTGGGGAATTATTAGGAAAGTAACTGATGGCACAGTAGCACAGCAGCACTGGTTTTGGGCACCAGGGTTTAATCTTCACCTTCAGTGACTGTTTGTAGAAAATAGTATGTTCTCCTTGTGTCAGCAAGAATTGCTATGAAATTTATTTTGATTAGGTCATGGGATTTTTTAAGAATATTTTTTTGCATTTTTTTCCCCAATTTTCCTCCCAATCTGTTTGTATCCATTTACCCGATTGCATTCTGCTTCCTCTCTACTGATGTTGACCTCCACCCTGATTGACGAGAGTGAGATTGACACCCCACCTCTGACACGTGTGCAGTAGCCTACTGCATCTTTTCACCTGCAAGAGGCGAGATCATATGCGGATCAGCTTTGTGTACAGAGAGCCACACCCTGATCAACACATTATCCCTCGATCAGTTAGCCAGCCAAGGTCATAATTACACAAGTTATGAGGTCCCTATCCGGCTCCCGCCCTGTATGAACAACAGCCAATCGTTGTTCATGTAGCCGCACCTTCAATCTTGTCTCCTTAATTGAAAGAACATCATTTAGAAAATTCACATTTGGCTCAAGGCCCAAGGGTTCACATAGATTCTTAACCTGGACTGTAAATGACGAATCAGTGTTTTTTAATGAATCAAAAATCAAATCAAATCACTTTATTGTCACGTCACATTAACACAGGTGTGAAAGCATAGGAATCCCCACCATACACACCCCATACAACCCATTCGGCACTCTGCACTTTACTCACTCGAACTATATTCATCACACCTGCACACATACCATGTATAATTCATATCTTGTACAATACCTCTACATCTCGGACTTATTATTCCAATTTTATATATTTATATTCATTCACATTTCATAATTTTTGTACATCTGTACATAAAGATTCTTTAATCAATACATGTATATACTGAACAAATGGTGCTAGTTTTATGTAAGTTAATGTGTATATTTTTTGTAATTAATGTGTATTGCAACTGTGAGGGACTATGCACCTAAGATTTTCACGAAATTAACATTGGAACTGCTTGTGTGTTATGAATGTAGGCAGATTATGTTTAATACTGTGTGAGCTAAAAAAAGATAGACATTTTTATGAGTAATTTATGCATAAATCTAGTTAAGTGTTCACGAACTTTTTTGACACAGCAAAACTGTGGGTTTTTAAGGGTGTACATGAGAAAGAAACATTTTTTTAGGAGAAATTGTATAGCGTGGAGTGAGAAAGGGAGGGAAATTGAGAAGCGAGAAAGAAATGGGGGATTTGGGTGACTGAGAAAAAGCAGAAGAAAATGGGTGGAGGTCCAAATCGACCCATTTCAGAGTATGAAGGAAATGGGGCAGAAAGCAAATGAAAAGAAAGCCAAAGTGAAGCAAAGAAGCAAACAAAACAGTGAAAAGGGAACATTGTGGTAAGATCTCAAGGGTGATAGTGAAAACAACAACTGGAGAATGAGTACAGTGATGAGAAAATGGGGTGGTGGTACACAGCAGAGGGCATATACAGCATCCTGGCTGATAGACCTAATTTCAGTCACTCAAGAGGTGCAGGTTTAGTCTACTACACACTTTATGATAAGAAACCCTAAACCCCCCAAAAAATTGTAAAAACTGTATGAAAAAATTGAAGCGTTTATTTATTGCCTTTGCTGACTGCATTTCACCATCCAACAAATGAGAGCGAGAGAGCGAAAGAAAGGGGGGTGGGGATGGAGACAGTCTGTACTGAATGCTGAGGAAAAGAAATATGAAAAACACATTTTCCAGTAGACCCCCACCCAGCTCAAGTAACCTCCGCTCTCACTATGCCGGCATCTTAATTCAAGTTTGTGTGTGTATGTGTGTGTGTGCATATTTTCTTTTGTTGTTTTTTTCCTTTTGATTTATAGCCGCAACCAGTTTTATGGTCAACTCTCTACTTTAGCATTTTAGTTAAGAAAACGTTAACCATACAGTAGAAATGATTATGCATTTGTTTCACTGCACGGAGTAAGGTCTATTGAGAATAATGCTAAAGCTTCATCAAAGAAACTGCAAGATGTGCTTTTCAACATCCAACAAAAGATAATAATCAGTTAGATTCAGAACACTAAGCATTTGACCTAAGCATTTGAGATGGCCAGGTAAAACTTAACCTGCACTGTAAATCACATACCACACAAATGTCAGATTTACTTTGCTCATACAGAGATTTTGTGAATGCTTTGGAATTGCTGCATTATTCATAAAATGTGGTCTGATTTTCTTCCAAGTCATAGTAATACATTACAACTACATTCTCTCAGTCTATAGCCAACATAAAAAAACAACAACAGTAAAAGTCCTCATGTATGTACCAGATAGGTGTACCCAATAAACAGCTAGCTGAGTGCACATGTATATAACTTTAAAATGATCTGTTCCAACCATATAACAATAAAAAACACAATAAAAAAACAGTCACAGAAATCTTTTAACTCCCAAGACTGCCATGACATGTCCCCGACAAGTGTATATAAACATTTGACCATTCGCATACCAAAGGGTTCACAAACTTCTTTTTTTCCCGGCAGCTGTATGAAGCTGAGCAATGTCGTTGAGTTCTCATGTACAAATATACAGTGCTGGCCATTATAAGGGGTAAAAGTCAGTAGCTCATACTCTGAGGAATGCGTTATATATCAGACGGTGCAATTTGGGATCCTGCCAGTGTTTAGTTACAGGGGCCCTAACCGTTTACACACGAGTAAGGCCTTTTGAGCTGAAGTCCACCTCGGACCCAGCAGGCCTTGATTAGTTTATTCAGGTGTACTGTGGAGAGATGGAGGGAATGTGCAAATGATTCAAGCTGGTTCTTAAAAGGAACAAAATATTCCCCATAAGCTAGTCGTCATGGCTGATGGATACCATTGCAGTCTTCATTTTAAAGTGCAGTGTGCAAGTTCCCAAATATGCTTTTGGTCCAAGCATCTTAGGACCCATGCTTTAGCATCCACAACCATCCTGAGGACATTATTATTATTATTATTAATTCCAGTCAAATAAATTTTATCATAAGGTAAATGTACAGGGTCTTACTAGACTAAACTCTTAATGCTAAACTATACTTGTTAAATTACATTAATTTTAATAGAATTTTTGCAGATAAGTGATTTTAAGTCAAGAAATTTATACTCTTAAACTCAACATGTTCAGCTTTAAAAAAAAAAAAAATAATGTAATTTCCAATTAACAATTAATAGCCTCAGGGCTTGGCTTGAGCGGTGCAGTAATATGAGACAAATCTGCATTTGTGTGGAATAACCATCAAATCCACTCTAAAAGTATCCACATGTATCTGTGTTTAGCTGGATTTTTCTCCTGTTTCACTTTTAAACTTGTGTTATAGCTCAGGGTGCTTAAAAAAGCTTAATGTGACTTTATGTATTAAAAGAACAACACAGGAACACTACACCTTTCTTAATTATTATTGCTTATAAGTTCTATACACTAATGAAATTCCTTGCTTGTTGTTTTAGTACAATATATCTCGTTAAGCTTTGTGCACCTCCATACTGCATAGGAAATAACTGCACAGTCAGCGCAAAAAACTATTTGCCACTTCGCATGTGAATGCGCCTTTACTAAACGGAATACGGTATTCCAAGATCAAGCATCTCCACGATTAAAAAGCATAAAGAAATAAGAAGTAAAAGTAAAGTGCAGGTTTTATTGTATTTTTTATAGCTATTTTAACTGTTTTTCAATTGTATTTTAGTATTTTTTTTACATTTTATTTGTGTTATGTTACTTATTTTACTTATGTATAATTGTCAAAAACAACCCCATTATTTTACATTTGCCTAAAATATTTGCAGTTCCACGGGACCATAGAACACATTTACAGGTTTCCCATACATCCTTATGGGAAAAAATACCTTGAAACTCAACGCCTTTAAAACTCAACGCCACTCCCAGAACCAACTGGCGTTGGGTTTCAAGGTACCACTGTAATGTAAATTTAGTTTCCTCGATTTATTTGTGCTAATGCTAATACCAGCCTTTAATATTTGTCAGAGCTATCCACAAACCTGAAGCTCTTTGAGTCAGAGCTATCTGCAAACCCTGGACATTTAAATGCAATGAAAGCATGAATCTGAGTTGTTAATTCTCTTGAACATCTATTGAACTGACCAAAGTAGAGGGAAATTAATTACTTTTATTGTTTTCACCAACCAACTTGATTGTGTTTGTTAAACAAATTTGGAATTAGATTCCTGCAGTACACTCAAAAAACGTAAAGGTTTATAGAACATTCAAGTTACACTATTTCAGACATTCCACAAAATGCAGGTGAATTTGTAACAGGTGAGGGTAGGCTTGACTAGGTATAAAAAGAAGATTCACCAAAGGCTCAGTCTTTGCAAGCAGAAATGCATTGTGGGTTACCTTTTTGTGCCAAATTTTATGAAAGACTTAAGAAAGATTTAAAAAAAGAACATTTCTTAATGCAGGATTGCAAATAGTTTAGGCCTTTCCCCATCTACTGTACACAATATTGTAGAAAGATTTAGGGAAACCAGAGAAACAGTCCATGTAGGGCACAAACGTTTTCTTGCAACTGTACCTCAAGTCCTATGATTAAGTTCTATGTGATGTTTATGTAGCTTGTTCGATTTAAAACCCATTACACATTTTATTTTAAATTTATATAAACAACGAAGAATAGATGATTTTCTTTTTTTCATCAAGGACTTAACCAGTGCTAATGCTACATCATGCTGTGTTTGTGTGCACATTTTAGGAGACAGCCGCCAGCAGTGCCATCTCAACAGCCACACTAGTGCCCAGAAAGTGACACATGACATCTGTCCAAGAGAGTCCCAGCCACAAGAAGGAAAAGAGTGAATCACAGAGGAGCTACACTCATGTAGCATTGGTCAAAAAGTGATTTATTATTAGTGTTTGTTCTGTTGGTATTTGTTCAGTGGTGGTAGACTTTGGCTACATCCAACATCCAAAACTTGACACCCCAGCTTACCAACCAAAACTATGTAGATTATTATTGAGTTGGATTTTGGAACAGTGAAGCTATTCACTTTGGAACAGATTAATTGTAGCCACAAGAAAATGACTAGGCTCTGTCATGTCTATAGGGCAGTGTCATGCTAAAACAGCAATCTGTTCCAACAATGTTGGAAGCATGCTTTTTGTAAGAGTTGTAGTATTATAAATTTAAATGAACCCCACTGAAATGTTGTGCCACAGCCCAAATCAAAAACAGCACCAAAGCATTATTTCTATGCCACCAAACTTTACAGTTGCCACTATAGTAGCCAACTAAAGTTAGCTCTAGTATGGCTCTCATGGTATCTGCCAAATATAGATTCTTCCATCAGTGAACTGCCGGATGGCAGAGCTGAGTTTCGAACCGACGAGTTTGAAATGTCAGCTCTGGTGTATTAGCGTGTTTTACCACGGCACCACCCGAGTGGCAGAAAGAGCTTTTAAATCAGTATTATTTTGGAGCCAAGGACAGATGTTTTTTACTTGTTTGTACTTTTGCACTTATTTCTTCTCTAAGTCCCTATTTACTAGCATTGTCTAGGAGGAATTTGTGGCCGTGTGCTTGATTTTAGGCAGCTGTTAGTGTGTGGATTAAATAAATGAATCCACTAGCTTAATGAGTGTCTACTAAATGAGGCTGCACAGTCTAACACACCAGCACACCACTGCAGAGCGATAAGAAGCTGTGATAAAAGACTTGATAAGAAGTTGATAAGAAGTGGCTGCAGCTGATTCCCAACCAGGATTTGGAAATGACTATATTGGGAGATAAATGGAGCAAATCCAGAAAAAAGAATATCAACTAGATTCTATAATTTATTTTCACTAACTGCTTTGTCTTGGTTAGGGTTACGATAGGTCTCATGCCCCCCACCCCCACAAAAACACAATGTTGTTTAATACAGTACGGGTAGCACTGAGCGTGCCATCTTCAGCTTATGATTTGTAGTTGAACTCAAGCTGGATGCAATCACTGTATTTGCTATGGCAAGTGCAGAACCAATTAAATTGCAGTGTGTTTTTTATACTTCACGTGTTGCAAAAGCAATCATATGTACTGAAGCTTTGCTTGTTTTGTAAATGCTGTATTCATCATGCCATACAGTATATATTAAGTATTTTATGTTTGGGAGTAAGTGTGTGAGTGCAAGCTTTTAATAAATATGGTTTTTAGTTTTTGTAGGGAACTGCAAAGAGCATCATATGGTATAGGTGAACTCATTACTGCTGCTTCAGAATCCAGTGTTTGTGTGCTTTATACCACATCAGCCAATTCATGCCACTGTGCATGTTGAGCTTAGGCTTGTGTTCTGCTGCTCATCCTTGGACATCCAATTTGTAAAGCTTGCTTTAAATGAACTGACCTTGTGTTGTTGCTTCAGAAAGAGCTTTTAAATCAGTAATATTTTAGTCCTGGAGCCAAGAATAGACGTTTTTTACATGTTTGTACTTTTGCACTTATTTCTTCACTAAGTCCGTATTTACTAGCATTGTCTAGGAGGAATTCGTGGCTGTGTGCTTGATTTTAGGCAGCTGTTAGCAGTGTGGATTAAATAAATGAATCCACTAGCTTAATGGGTGTCTACTAAATGAGGCTGCACAGTCTAACACACTAGCACACCACTGCAGAGCGATAAGAAGCTGTGATAAAAGACTTGATAAGAAGCTGATGAAGAAGTGGCTGTAGCGGATTCACAAGTGGGATTTGGAAATGACTATATTGGCAGATAAATGGAGCAAATCCAGAAAAAAGAAATGGTTTGTCTTGGTTAGGGTTGCGATAGGTCTCATGCCCCCCACCCCCACAAAAACACCAGACACAATGTTGTTTAATACAGTACGGGTAGCACTAAGTGTGCCATCTTCAGCTTATGATTTGTAGTTGAACTCAAGCTGGGTGCAATCACTGTATTTGCTAGTGCAAGTGCAGAACAATATAACACAGTGTGTTTTTTATACTTCACGTGTTTCTGAAGCAATCACATGCACTAAAGCTTTGCTTGTTTTGTAAATACTGTATTCATTGTGCCATACAGTATATCAATATACAGTATATTAAGTATTTTATGTCTGTGGGAGTATGTGTGTGAGTGCAAGCTCTTAATAAATAAGGTTTTTGGTTTTTGTAAGGAACTGCAAATGGATTAATGAATTATGAAATCACTACATCCAAAATGCTACAGACCCGCTTTCATTTTTCTTAATCCAGGTTTATTTTTTTATTTACAGCAAGACTAATGGACAATGAATGTACGATAGGTAACACTTCACTTAAACCTATTGATGCGTATTTTGCCAGATGTTCCATGCTGTCTTAAGTCGGCAAAACAGTTGATGTCAGCTTCTATGTTTTTATGTATCTGTTTATTTATATATTAGGATTTTAACGTCATGTTTTACACACTTTGGTTACATTCATGACAGGACAGGTAGTTACTGGTTACACAAGTTTAATTAGTTCAAGTCATGGACAATTTTGTATCTCCAGTTCACCTCACTTGCACGTCTTTGTACTGTGGGAGGAAACCGGAGCTCCCGAAAGGACCGAGACCGCTCCACCTAGGAATCGAACCCAGGACCTTCTTGCAGTGAGGCAACAGTGCTACCCCTCAAGCCACTGTGCTGCCCTTTATGTTACTGGGTTTCATTGCTAGTAACGGTAATTGTCATTACAGCCTTGATAATAATGGTATGACAGTTTCTTAGCATGTGACATCTAGAGCACAACCCCAGTTGGAAAGCACAGTAGGAAAAAATAGTAGCAAATCATTCTTGCTTGATTCGTAACTTTCCGAGGTCTCTGTTGTTCTAGCACTTGCACTCCTACTAAAAAAGCCATGCTGTTGTAACATGCGCAATGTGGCTTGGCATTGTCTTGCTGAACCAAGCAGGGACCTCCCTGAAAAAAGATGTTGAAAGCATAAGAATTAAATAAGAAGCATATGTTGCTCCAAAATGTAGATGTTCCATGCCATTGGCACTGACACACCCGTCTCTGAAAAAATGCCGGTTAATTAAAGTTAACAATTGCTTTCTAGGCGGCACGGTGGCTTAGTGGGTAGCACTGTCGCCTCATAGCAAGAAGGTCCTTGGTTTAATCCCCAGGCGGGGCGGTCCGGGTCCTCTCTGTGCAGAGTTTGCATGTTCTTCCTGTGTCTGCTTGGGTTTCCTTCGGGAGCTCCGGTTTCCTCCCACAGTCCAAAAACATGCAGTCAGGTTAATTGGAGACACTGAATTGCTCTGTGTGTGTGTGTGTGTGTCTGCCCTGCGATGGACCGGCGCCCTGTCCAGGGTGTTACTGTGTGCCTTGCGCTCATTGAACAGCTGGGATAGGCTCCAGCACACACACACACACACACCCGGGTGACCCTAAATTGGATACGCTGATAAAAAATGAATGAATGAATGAACTGCTTTCTAGGGTTTGTGTTACATTTAACCTACTGTCCCAATTTTTTTTTATGCATTTTCTCCCCATTTTCCTCCCGATTTAGCACACTAAATTTTGTCTTCCGCTGCTGAGAGATACCAGATTGCATCCGAGGAGAGCACGTCGCTGTACACGCCTCTTCCGACACATGCACAGCCCTCCTCTTCTCGCCCATGCATTCTGCACAGGCGTCTCTTCCGCCAATCAGGGTCCTTACACAGTGTATGAAGTAACCCACCCACCCACACATAGTCCGGCCCCCACCCTGCAGATATGGTGGCCAATTAGTATCTGCTGCAGGCAGATGGCACCCAGCTGACCGGAGGCAACACCGAGTTTCGAACCAGAGAGTTTTTGGATTTGGGTTTGTACCTGACTTCAACTGCAATGACCACTTACGACAGCATATGGCGCCTGCCGTGACAGGGTTATGACAAGTTCATGCAAGTGTTATGATAATAGTAGGATCTGTAGTGATGCTTTAAATTACAATGGATTTAACAATAATCAGTGTATAAATGTGTAAAGATTATGTGATTTTGGGTCCAGATGCAGAACAGATACTGGTACACTGTGTGGTAGCTCTTCAGTCCTCATTCAGCTGGCTGATCGAAGTTCATTTGAAGCTGCATACAAGTAAGTCACGACAGCAGTGCTCAATGTATGACTGACCTCTAGTGGACAATCTGATTACATTACATTAGGTGCCAAACCCTGGCCCTAAACAGGCACTGCTATAAATGTGCTTAATTTTACAGGCCTCGTTTTTCATTTTTAAAGAAAAGTGCCACATTTCACGGCAGTTATTAAATACCACTCATAAATTGAATCATATAATAAATGGTAGCTACAATATACAGCACAGCCTACCTTAATAGCTCCCTCTCAAAGACCAAAATACTCATCCGTGTTTTGACACCATCATCGTCTGCGTCCACATAAACGGTTGGGAGTTTTCAAAACTCAGTTACCCGAGTCTGTTTTTAGCTGCTTTAGACTTCGACATCTTGGACATTTTGTCTAACCGATTGAAGAAAGAAATCAACTGTACATAGACACTATCGGGAGCACAATACTTTACTGGCTTTTTTCTTTTTTTCCCTACTTTTTTCCCCCCAATTTTCTCCCCTAATCTAGTCGTGTCCAGTTACCCTGATTGCGTCCTCTATACTGATTCGACCCTTCACCGCTGACTGAGGACGCCTCTCAACTGACCTACGCCCCTCCGGCACGTACAGTCAGTACAGACTGCATTTTTCACCTGCACGAGTCGAGTTCATACACCGACGAGCACTGTGTACGGAGGGCCACACCCCCATCAGCATTATTCCTCAGCCCTGTGCAGGCGCCATCAGTCAGCCAGCAGGGGCCGCAGTCGCACCAGTTATGAGGACCTATGATCCGACTTTCTTACCCTCTAACCCTGAACAACAGCCAATCGTTGTTCATGCTGCCGCCTAGTCGGAAAGGCAGAGCTGAGATTCGATACGATGTATTCGAAACCCCAATTCTGGTGCGTTGAAAGTTTTAAAGAAGAAGATGCCACACAATCAAGCATTTTAATCCTCAAAAATCCTGGTGAGACTGATCTCTTATTTCCAGATTTATTAATAATTGCTTATTACCATCACTGTAGCCACCAAAAAAATTTTTAATCCATAACATTTATTACAAATTAAATACATTTTATAACAATAAATAAAACATGACTACAAAAACAATTGTCATTTTCCCAAAGAACATGTTTTTAAAAGTTTTTAATATTTTATAAAATACTCATCGTTCATAATCACATTAATATGATAAAAACAAGTCAGGCAGTTATCAAGTAGTTAAACTGAGCAGAATGAGTAGTGAGAACATTTAAAAAACGTTTTCCCTGAGTGATTATGTCAAAGTGCCAACCTTCCATTACAAGCAGCCCTTATTCTGAGGACCCTAAACTGGGCAATATATACATTAAAACCACCTCCTTGTTTCTACACTCACTATCCATTTTATCAGCTCCACTTACCATATAGAAGCACTTTGTAGTTCTACAATTACTGACTGTAGTCCAGCTGTTTCTCTACATACTTTTTTAGCCTGCTTTCACCTTGTTCTTAAATGGTCAGGACCTTCACAGAGCAGGTATTATTTGGGTGGTGGATCATTCTCAGTCATGGTGGTGGTGTGTTAGTGTGTGTTGTGCTGGTATGAGTGGATCAGACACAGCAGCGCTGCTGGAGCTTTTAAATACCGTGTCCACTCACTGTCCATTCTATTAGACACTCTTACCTAGTTGTTCCACCTTGTAGATGTAAAGTCAGAGACGATCTGTCATCTATTGCTGCTGTTCTAGACCTTCATCAGTGGTCACAGGACGCTGCCTACGGGGCGCTGTTGGTTGGATAATTTTGGTTGGTGGACTATTCTCAGTCCAGCAGTGACGGTGAGGTGTTTGAAAACTCCATCAGCGGTGCTGTGTTTTATCCACTCATACCAGCACAACACACACTAACACACTGTTAGCCTGTCAGTGTCACTGCAGTGCTGAGAATGATCCACCACCCAAGTAATACCTGCTCTGTGGTGGTCCTGTGGGAGTCCTGACCATTGAAGAATAGCATGAAAGGGGGCTACAAAGCATGCAGAGAAACCGCTGGACTACAGTCAGTAATTGTAGAACTACAAAGTGCTTCTATATGGTAAGTGGAGCTAATAAAATGGACATAGTGTGTAGAAACAAGGAGTGATTTTTATGTTATGGTTGATCGTTGTATATAAACCGTGTTTATACTGTGGAATTTGTCAACTCAGAAAGCGGGACAGGTCCTCTCTGATCTCAGCTTCATCCCACGGGCCGTGGATATTGTCCTTGTGTCTCTGTAGGCGAACCAGCAGCAGTGGGCACACCAGTGTGAGCACTACTAGTGCTCCAAGTAGAAGAAGAGCTCCTACAGGCCACAGAGTACCAACACCTACCACCCCACCCACACACACCAGCCCGGCTGCACACGGAAAAGTCCACTCAGCCTTGAGCCTCAGTCGCTGCAGTAGGCAGGGCCACAAAGCAAAAATTAACAGGGCACAGCACATCATGGCAAAGGTGTGCAGGGTACCAGGCAGGCGCGATGCCAGGCAAACTGAGGCAAAGAGGGCAGCATTGAGAGAAAGGCTACCCGACAGACTTGGCTGTGTGTAGGGAAATGACACCAGATGTGCCATGAGCATGACTGCGGTCATGGCGTACACTGTGTCTGTACTCACAGACTCGGTCAGCGTTTTGAGCACGGGTGAGAAGCCAAAGGTGAAGGCCAGGAAGATAGCAGCACTCTGCAGGTCAGCACAGCGTGTTCGCTTTCCTTTGTTTCCAATCCCCAAAGCCTCGTGAAGTGTGTAACCCAGTACTGAGCAGCCTAGGCCACACCAGAGCAGTGTTGATGCACTCACATATCCTCCATCCATGTAGGACCACAGGGTTAGAAAAAGTGCAACACATGAGAGCTGCTGAGAGACAAGCCCAGCTTCCCGAACCACACTCCAGTAGCGGTAGTGGCGTACACGGATGTTGCGTCGCAGCTCCTCCAAGAAGCGGCGGTCCACATAGTTGTCGGGGAATGGCTGGCGCTCATACAGGACCTTACGCCATGAAACAGACGGAACTGCATCACTGTCTGCGCCCATCACCTGGTAAAAGACATCAGTTATTTAAAAAATAGTCTTAACGTCTAATAACATACAGTTCTAAAGTGAAATATTAAACCCCCATAAGAAAATAAGCTTTTAGAACTCGAACTCTTCTACAGTTAGATTTTCCTGTAAATTAATATTTTGTTAATACAACAATGTCACAATTATTTAAACCCTAATAATATTGCTGATATATAAACCTATTATTGGTCTGTATAACCTAAAGTTGGGGTACAACATAATCAAATCATTGGGACTCAATAGCCTTAATTTTTCCTTAATTTTCTTTAGCTGTGATTTGTTATAAAGTTTCCATACATTGTTTAACACTTTAACATTTATTAAGAATTTCAAAAACAAATGACATCACTTTTCTATATAGTCACCTTCCGATGCATTTTTCCCAACTTTTTAATGCCATCAGCAAAAAATGTTTTTGGTTGACCGTGTAGCCACTGATCCACCGCTGCTTTCATATCATCATCACATAAAAATCTTTTTCCCCTTAAAGCTTCTTTGAGCGTCCAAAAAAGGTGGAAATCAGATGCAGCTAAATCCAGACTAAAAGCTCTCTCAGTCTTTCAGCCAAAGGTTTCCAACCAAAATATAAAAGTGCAGAAACGTTTTGAAGATCCCTCATAAATGCCACCCAGAGATGTATTCAGGGTGTGTTGTAACCATGGTGAAAACTGATCTGAAATCTGAAAAAGGAGTTCATTTCATTGCACCAAAAGATTGCCTGGAATCCACATATGAAATCACCTCGTGCAGGTGAAAAGATGCAGTCGGCTACTGCACACGTGCTGGAGGGGGCGTGTCCCAGTCAAAGTGGAGATCAACATCAGTAGAGAGGAAGCGTAATGCAATCGGGTAATTAGGGGTACCTGACACAAAAGGATTTTAAAGGAAGGGGGTGTTGTCATTAAGCAACAAGTCATGTCCCGTACCACATTTGTGGGTTACTAAACTATCGACCTCATATTGCACTCAAGAAACAGTACAGTAGCGTGTAAACCATGCAACTTGATATTACTTGACATCACTATTCTTTCAAAATTAAACATCTTGCTTGCTTTGGGGAGAAAACAGAAAACCAACATTACACAACATGTATTGAAATAATTTGATAAGTGTTTTTTGTGGACTTGGTGAGGCACAGAACCTGTTTAATTCTTAGATCTGGCTACTGTCTGTATGGAGCTTTACATCTTTGCCCTGTCTATCTGGTTTTCCTTTAGGTACCAGGTGTGACTAAGTGACTACATGTATGTGTGTTTATTTATTTATTTAGGATTTTAGATGGAGATCAACATCAGTAGAGAGGAAGCGTAATGCAATCGGCTAATTGGATACGACTAGATTGGTAATAAAATTGGGGGGAAATGCAAAAAAGGCAAAAGGTCTGAGTCTGGTTCCTCTCAAGGTGTCATCCTTGTAATACTAAGAGAGTTGTTTTCCCTTCCATTGTTGCCTTGGCTTTCTAAACGGGGAATTTTTGGTCCTAGGTTCTGTAAAGACAATGTGTTTTAAGACAAGGTCTACTGCAAAATAAATACATACGAGTTGACAAAAAGCCCTGAAACATTCCTTGGTGGGATCCAACCGTGGTAGCCAACTATCTGGTAAATGCCACAGAAGCTGAAGCTTATACCCCTCCTGTCAATCAGGTTTAAGGCACGTCACCCAAAGGGCCACTAATCTAATAAAACAATAATGCTTAATAAAAATTGCATCTTAATTGATTTAATAATTTAGCTATGAATTGTGAAGCCCTAGTGAACCCTGTGTCTGGGTGAATCTCTAGGTGCACTAATCAGAGATGGGGACTCGTGCACACAGCGACTCGACTCGGACTCGCAAAAAATGACTTGCGGACAACAAAAGTCAGCAACATTAGTTACGTGTGACAATTATATATACAGTATATGATCCGACATCATTCTGATCGTGTCACTTTCTGCTCTCTAATAACGCTCCGGCCGTTTCAAACCGCAATGCACGCAATGGCTAAATGTTCCAGCCAGCTTCCGGCGTAGTGATGAAGCGTCGCTCCCTACTTAAAATGGTGGAATACCCTACGTAGTGCACTTCACAGTAACAGATAGTGAATGGAACGCTCCTACATAATTGGCGCCAATGATTGTAAAAAACGCTTTCTGAACCAATCAGACCTTCTGATTTTAATTGTTAGTAAGAAATGTTGTTATTTGCATTTACTTAGTTTGAAGCGTCACACAGATGATTGTCAATGAATTTAAATTTAATAGCATCTGGAACAACATAAGATAGGATAAGATACTGTAAGGTAAACAGTATTATGGATATTTTGCTGTGTTTGGGATTTTGGCCGCTGTGCCGTAATTTGCAATGAAAACAAAACGTATCAGTTTAAGCTTTTAACTGGTACCTAAAACGGCAAAATACAGTCACTAATCTGTTGTTGTTTTTTATCTGAACTTACATATTATTTGTTTATTTCTACGCTACATTTCCAATACATGTTTTGTGTATATTATATTGACTTGACTCTGACTCTAGCCTAAAGACGCGTGACACGACTCGGACTCTAGTCTAAAGACTCGTGACTTGACTCGGACTCTAGCCTAAAGACTCGTGACTTCACTCGGACTCTAGCCTAAAGACTCGTGACTTGACTCGGACTCTAGCCTAAAGACTCGTGACTTGACTCGGACTCTAGCCTAAAGACTCGTGACTTGACTCGGACTCTAGTCTAAAGACTCGTGACTTGACTCGGACTCTAGCCTAAAGACTCGTGACTTCACTCTGACTCTAGCCTAAAGACTCGTGACTGGACTCGGACTCTAGCCTAAAGACTCGTGACTTGACTCGGACTCTAGCCTAAAGACTCGTGACTTGACTCGGACTCCAGCCTAAAGACTCATGACTTGACTCGGACTCTAGCCTAAAGACTCGTGACTTGACTCGGACTCTAGCCTAAAGACTCGTGACTTGACTCGGACTCTAGCCTAAAGACTCGTGACTTCACTCGGACTCTAGTCTAAAGACTCGTGACTTCACTCGGACTCTAGTCTAAAGACGCGTGACTTAACTCGGACTCTAGTCTAAAGACTTGTGACTTGACTCGGACTCTAGCCTAAAGGCTCGTGACTTGATTCGGACTCTAGCCTAAAGACTCGTGACTTGATTCGGACTCTAGCCTAAAGACTCGTGACTTGACTCGGACTCTAGCCTAGACTCGTGACTTGACTCTGACTCTAGCCTAAAGACTCGTGACTTGACTCTGACTCTAGCCTAAAGACTCGTGACTTGACTGACTCTAGCCTAAAGACTCGTGACTTGATTCGGACTCTAGCCTAAAGACTCGTGACTTGATTCGGACTCTAGCCTAAAGACTCGTGACTTGATTCGGACTCTAGTCTAAAGACTCGTTACTTGATTCGGACTCGTATTTTGTGACTTGTGAACATCTCTGGCACTAATCTGTATGGACTCGACACACTTTATAGAGCAAATGATTCACAGTAAATGTAGTTAGTAGGAGAGAATGATCACATACATTTGGTGTTATGATGATGTTATGAAGGTGAGTACCTGAGCGAGGTGTTAGAGCAGAATTACAGTAGAATCTGATGTAGATATGTCATGTCGACAGGAATGAATCAAGAAGGAACCGAACAGAGCCGGTGTAGCAGGTCTCATCGTCTCACCGTCTTCCGTACAGAGGAAAAATACTAGTTTGTTTCATCTAGGTAAAGGTTAAATACACAAGCATGGAAATAACTAAACCCAGAACCTCAAATAAGCAATAAACTTAAGAGAAATACGGATTAAATAATGACTTAAATCCGTTACCGAATCAGCTCATTCCTGTATACTGCTCTCCATTAGGATTCCCGGTAGTGACGAGTAATGACAACAGGAAGCAACAGAAAGAGTGAAATTGCGCCCCCTGCTGAAGGTGCTAAAGTATTTACATTTACATTTCCAGCATTTAGCAGACGCTTTTTTATCCAAAGCGACTTACACTATACAGTCTAAGCTTTAATTAATGTAGGGTTAAGGGCCTTGCTCAAGGGCCCAACAGTGGCAACCTGGCAGTGGTGAGGTTTGAACCAACAATCTTCTGATTACTAGTCCAGTACCTTAACCACTAGGCTGCAACTGCAGTCTATAGACAGACATGTAGTAATTACATGTAGCTGAGACTCTTAGTATATTTTAGTCTGCTGCTGTACATGTACACTGCCTGGCCAAAAAGGTCACCACCTGGATTTATCTAAGCAAATAGGAGAGCCTCTTATTGGATAATTACTACATGGGTGATCATGTTTCAGCTGGCAACAAGTTATTTAACCCTAACTGATGCAGTGAGTAGCTTCTCATTTGTTAAACAACCATGTCGAAAGACACATCCTGTGGTCGTGGAAAAGATGTTAATCTGTTTCAGAAGGGTCAAATTATTGGCATGCATCAAGCAGAGAAAACATCTAAGGAGAAGCTGAAACTACTAAAATCGGGTTAAGAACTGTCCAACGCATTATTAAAAAGTGGAAGGAAAGTGGGGAAACATCATCTTCGAGGAAGGAATGTGGTCGAAAAAAAATCTTGAATGATCGTGATCAGCGATCACTTAAACGTTTGGTGAAATCAGATGGTAGAAAAACTACAGTAGAACTCAGGGAGATGTTTAATAGTGAAAGTAAGAGCATTTCCACACGCACAATGTGAAGGGAACTCAAGGGATTGGGACTAAACAGCTGTGTAGCCTTAAGAAAACCACTTGTCAGTGAGGCTAACCGGCAAAAACGGCTTCAGTTTGCTAGGAAGCATAAAGATTGGACTCTGGTGCAATGGAAGAAGGTCATGTGGTCTGATGAGTCCAGATTTACCCTGTTCCAGAGTGATGGGCGCATCAGTTTAAGAAGAGAGGCGGCTGAAGTGATGCACCCATCATGCCTGGTGCCTACCGTATACAAGCCTGTGGGGGCAGTGCTATGATCTGGGGTTGCTGCAGTTGGTCAGGTCTAGGTTCAGCATTTACATTTACATTTACATTTTCTGCATTTAGCAGATGCTCTTATCCAGAGTGACTTACAGAAGTGCTTCCATAGTAAACATTTCATTTCTCAAGTTTTATTAAAGTCAAAGAACACAAATCTGCTGAAACCTGTTAGAACCAAAGTATTTTTAAAAAAATTTTTTAAGTACAAATAAGTACAATAAGTACAAGTCAGCTTAAGTAAATAAGTTCAAGTCAGCTTAAGTGTTTAGTAAAGAGGTGGGTTTTTAATCGTTTTTTTAAAGACAGCAAGAGACTCAGATGTTTGGACAGACAGAGGAAGTTCGTTCCACCACTTGGGCGCTAGAACAGAGAAGAGCCTTGATGCTTGTCTTCCTTTAGTCCTGGGTGGAGGCTCAAGTCGAGCGAGACTAGTGGCTCGGAGGTTGTGTGGTACAGAGCACGAAGGTAGCTTGGGGCTGGTCCATTTTTGGCTTTGTAGGCGAGCATCAGTGTTTTAAACTGAATGCGTGCAGCTACAGGAAGCCAGTGGAGAGAATGCAGCAGTGGGGTGATGTGGCAGTGTTTGGGTTGGTTAAAAACCAGACCGGCAGCTGCATTTTGAATGATCTGCAAGGGTTTAATAGTGGACATGGGAGCTCCTGCCAGGAGGGAGTTGCCGTAGTCCAACCGTGAGATTACAAGTGATTGGACCAGAATCTGGGTAGCTTCCCTGGAGAGAAATGGTCGAATCTTCCTGATGTTGTACAGGAGGAACCGGCACAATCTTGTCATGTTGGCTATATAAGGTCAGCTGGTTATCCAGGACAACACCAAGGCTTCTTACCTTATCAGATGGTCTGATCTGGGAGTCATCAAGAGAAATGACTAGGTCCTGGGTTGGAGACTGATCTCCGGGAATTAGCAACATCTCTGTCTTGCTGGGATTAAGTTTTAGATGATGAGCTGACATCCATTCAGCAACGTTATGTGCCCAAAGAATGAGGTCAGCTACCTGAATATACTGAACAAACAGGTTATACCATCAATGGATTTTTTCTTCCCTGATGGCACGGGCATATTCCAAGATGACAATGCCAGGATTCATCTGGCTCAAATTGTGAAAGAGTGGTTCAGGGAGCATGAGACATCATTTTCACACATGGATTGGCCACCACAGAGTCCAGACCTGAACCCCATTGAGAATCTTTGGGATGTGCTGGAGAAGACTGTGCAGTGGTCCAAATCTCCCATCATCAATACAAGATCTTGGGGAAAATTAATGCAACTCTGGACAGAAATAAATGTTGTGACATTGCAGAAGCTTGTGGAAACAATACCACAGTGAATGTGTGCCGTAATAAAAACTAAAGGCGGTCCAACCAAATATTAGTGTGTGTGACATTTTTTTTGGCCAGGCAGTGTATATTGTAGTGTTAAACCATGTGTAGTGTAAGATAGTTCTCATATAGTCATAAAAAAAACTAGTTGGTTGGAGCTGGTCATCCGTCTCAGCTAGTCAGGCTTGTTTTTAATGGTTTAAGGGGTTGTGATGACCAGACGGACAACCAGCTGCAGTTCGGCACCAACTATTTCAGCCTTAGTTTAAAATGAAAAGCATTAACAGGTTTCCCATACATCCTCATAGGAAAAATATTTTGAAACTCATCACCACTCCCAGAACCAATTGACGTCGAGTTTCAAGGTACTGTACCACTGTATTTAGAAAGAGATACAAGAAAACGCCAGAATGTGGCGCTACAGACCCAGAAATGCACAAATAAACACACAAAGGAATTAATAGAGTTCCAACACTGAACTCAACTGACAACCGTCTGTTTTTATGTGGTTACCAGAGATGTTCACAAGTCACTTGTGAAGTCTGAGTCGAGTCACGAGTCAATATAATATACCCAAAACATATATTGGAAATGTAGCGTAGAAATAAACATAATATGTAAGTTCAGATAAAAACAACAACAGATTAGCGACTGTATTTTGCCATTTTACTTAGTGCCTTTACTTTCCTAGGTACCAGTTAAAAGCTTAAACTGATGTTTTGTTTTCACTGCAAATTACGGCACAGCGGCCAAAATCCAAAACACAGCAAAAAAATCATAACCACTGCTTACCTTAGCTTATGTTGTTCCAGATGCTATAATTATAATTAAATTTATATCCGTGTGTTGTCCCATTAGTAATATAATCCATTATTTTGTAAATGTGCTTATAATTAAAAACCTCCAAACTTTTCCTGGTTGTGAGGTTTGTTTGTTTGTTAGGATTTTAACGTCATGTTTTACACTTTTGGTTACATTCATGACAGGAACGGTAGTTACTCAAACCGGAGCTCCCGGAGTAAACCCACGCAGGCACGGGGAGACCATGCAAACTCCACACAGAAAGGCCCCAGACCGCTCCACCTGGGGATCGAACCCAGGACCTTCTTGACTGTGCTACCCACTTAGCCACCGTGGGTTGTGAGGTAAAACACTTATTAAATGTATACCGATTCAGCTAATATGAATTGCAAAAGTTATTATAATTAAATGCCTGGTGATGGCTGCCAAAACAGTAAGTAACCTGAATTTGCAGAAGAGAATTTGAAGAGAACCCTTTTCATCCCACAGACAATAATATGTCTATAGTTTACTACTTAAAAGAGCACTTCAGTATATCTTCAAAATATAAGATGTTGCCGCTCAGGTGGCGCAGCGGTAAAAACACGCGCTG
This sequence comes from Trichomycterus rosablanca, assembly GCF_030014385.1. Taxonomy (NCBI): domain Eukaryota; kingdom Metazoa; phylum Chordata; class Actinopteri; order Siluriformes; family Trichomycteridae; genus Trichomycterus; species Trichomycterus rosablanca. The sequence goes on from NC_085996.1 coordinate 25,381,019, forward strand.
CAACCAGAGCTGGATTTCGAAAGTGGGTGGTTTCGAATCCAGCTCTGCCTTCAGCCGGTCGAAGGCTGGGCGGCTATACGAACAACGATTGGCCTGTTGTTCAGGTGGGGGGTGGGATTGGAGACCGGAGGGGGTGGGTCTCTCTCTGTCAGAATGCGATTACGAACTCTGCCAGCTGATTAAGAGGCGCCTACACAAGAGATGAGGGAGGGTGCCCTTAGGGTGTCTCTCCGCATGCAACGCTAGGTGGCGCCAAACTCATCAATGTGTGGGTGGCAAAAATGCATCCGGCTGCTGCCAGTGTTTCGGAGGGGATGTTGGTTAGCTTCCATCTCCTCTGTCAGGGCAGGGTTCGGCATAGACAGAGGAAGCATGATGCAAATTGGACAATTGGATGCGCTAAAGGGGGAGAAAAAGGGGAAAAATATAAAAAATATATATATAAGATGTTTGGCAAAACACTAAGAGTGCATTGTTAATGTGCATTAATAATCCATGCAGTGTAACTGTCAGGGTCTAAATAACTGTCTACCTATGCTAGCACACCAGAGCTGACATTTCAAACTCGTCGGCAGGCTGGGTGGCTATATGAACAACATTGGCTGTTGTTCATACAGTGGAGGGAAATGCCGGATAGGGACTCTCTCATAACTGCAATTACGACCTCTGCTGGCTGCCTGATGGTGTCTGCACGAAGAGAGGAATAATGTGATCAGGGTGTGGCTCTCCGAGCACAAAGCTGATCCGCATATGAACTCGCCTCGTGCAGGTGAAAAGACGTGTCAGAGGGGACGTGTGTCAATCTGCTCTCCTCAATCGGGGAGGAAGCATAATGAATTGGGTAAAAATGGGATGCGCTAAAAATCGTGAGAAAATGCATAAAATAAATAAATAAATAATTGTCTACAGTCAGTATAGTTAACACTTTATTAAAACTATGTCATAAGAAATAACAAAAATATCAGTTCATTATCTCTTTGTGCGAGTTAAAAAATAATGGTGTTTTTTTTTTTTTTGCCGGATCTCCATCACGTATAGCAGCGGCTCCACGTTCCCTGTTAGACCTGCAGAGGAAACAAACTCATGTGTCCTTGGCTCAGCTAAAAGACATGATTGTGTTCATCGGGAGAGAATAAGAAAGAGTTGAGGATGGTAGTCTTGGAAAAGATTTGTCTCCCAGAGTTAAGCGGTGGTTACGTGCGTGTTTTTCTCTTGTCGTCGAAAAGGCTGCGCAGGAGGTAAACCTGTATGCAGGACACCACCACCATCACCACAATGTTGGTGAATGACCAGACGTTAACACGATCATAGTTGCTCTCCTGCAGGTTGCGGTCACGTGCTTCGAAGGCCTTCAGCACAGTCTGGATCTGAAGACTCTTCCCTAAGCGAGCTTTCACACTGTTTATAGTGTCCTGGATAGAAAGAAACACACAGCGATAAATCATCAATTTGATTGAGTGGTTTATGATCACAGGTTCTATTCAGCTAGAAAAAAACGTTTAACAGGGTGCTCGGGGGAGCAGCAGTATAATGTGCTAGCACAACACTGCTAGCACAAGTTCGAATCCCACAGAGCTTCTGACTTGGCTGGGTGACCACACAAACACAGTTGGCCACGTTTGAGGAAAAGAAGGTCAGACGGTGTCAAGTCAAGTCAAATTTATTTGTATAGTGTGTTTTACAATGGACATGGTCTCAAGGCAACTTTACAGAATCCAGGACCAACAGACCAAAATCCCTGTTGAGCAAGCCGAGGGCGACAGTGGCAAGGAAAACTCCTTTAAAAATACAGGAATAAACCTTGAGAGGAACCAGACTCAGCAGAGACCCCCCATCCTCTTTGAGTCTCTTCCCGCTGCAGTATGCGATCTCCAGGACTGTTCCAGGTGACCTGCGCAAACAAGGGGAAAGTCACATGGAGCTTAGCGTGGCTCTCCGTTCAGGATATGGCTCTGTGTGGGAACCAAACACTGGCAGGTAAAACGGCTGCAGATGGACGCATGTCGGAGGGGGATGTTGTGATCCAGCTCTCCTTTATCAGACAGGTCAGTCAAGTGGGAGCTTAAATGAATATATTGGGAGATAAAAAGCAAAAAAATATTCCACTAGCACACCAGCACAGAGATTCTGAACACCCCAGTTCAAATCTTGGCTCTGCTAACAGTTGGCTGGGCGCCATCTAGCGGGCACAAATTGGCCACCGTGTCTGCTGGTTGGGGAAATGACCGGACTAAGTGGGTGGGGTCTTCAAACTCTGTGCAAACTCTGGTTACCAGACTGAGGCGCCTGTGCAGAAAGTGGATGAGCCTCGTGTGAATCCACCAAAGCACGGGCGTAAAAGGAGGGGTCCGGCTAGGACTGCGCACGCGTCAGAGGGCACGTGAGCAGCAATATACCCTCCTCGAACTCGATCGGGGATCCACAACAGAGGAGCACTACGCTAAATTAGGGAGAAAAAGGGAGAACATGCATGAATAATAAGAAATAAAAGCAAAAAATCCAGAAAAACATCAGACATGGCCAATTGTGTCTGTTGGACTGACCAGGTTGATAGCACAGCTGGGATTAGAACTCGAGTGTTCAAGCTTTCAGGTCACTGCACCATCCAAGTGCCCCACATTTATGTTTCGTCTTTGTTTTACTCCCCAGATGTTCTCTGGAAAGTCTCCAAGCTATCTTAAGATCAAGAAATTAGAACAGGCCACAGTCAATTTATGCAGGAATAGTTGGTCTACTGTAGCTACTACAATGCACCCACACAAGGGGCATAATGTCAAAAGACTCTATTGAGAATCCCAGCTTTATCATGGGCGTGACATGGGGTTTCCTATATAAAGCTTGTGACCGTCTGCTATTTTCAGTCTTTGCACAACTGGTCTCAAGGGAATAGGGTTACGCAAGAACCACCCAAGTCGAAGTCAGGCCTCGTCCACAGCAGAGTCGGTCAAACAAAGCCTTAGTTCCACAGTGATCACACATTATTAAGTCAAACTGGCGACTAGTGCTGCAGCTTTGATTATTTTTGTAATCGAGTATTCTACCGATTATTCCAGCGATTAATCGAGTAATCGGATAAGAAATACTTTTGCTTCAATAAAGCGCAAAAACAAATACATAAGATGAAGCGTCTCTTAAAACAAACTGCACATTTTTATTTCTTGTACAGTTTAAAGAGAACATTTTTGAAATGCAAAAATAAAATAAATCAAAATAAAATCAAATTCACATTCAACAGACAACCTAAAACTAAGGCATGAGTAACAAATAAACAATAATACATAAACATTGCCTTTAATTTGTGCAACTTTCAGAACTAAAAGTTTCAGCTACGGCTCACACAGAATATAAAGGTTTAATATTTTGTTGGAAAGCATTGTGGCATCTGTAGGAGTAAAAAAAAAAGTTCTGTCAGGATTGTATCTCCTAGATGAGTTGGATCTGGCGTTTGTGTGCATGCACATGTGTGTTTGTCTAAGTCTTCAAAAAAACATGTGGTGGTTGCAATGACAACAGTACGCGGGAGCGGCGAGCGTGTCCAAATATGTAGTATTCATTCAACTGTATGCGAAAAGTATCCGGTTTAAGTACTGTTTAAGTATGTGATTTCGGACGCGTTGTGCAAAAGTAAAAGTCGTCCATGTGAAACACCGTGAAATGTATATAGTTGTATGGATTAAATGATGCTTCGATGCAAAAAAATTGCATCGATGATTTTTAGTAGTTTTAGGAGTTTATCGAGGAATCGTTTCAGTCGTACTGGCAACCCAATTGACTTTCCTTCAGAACAGAAAGTGCATCATGCAGAAAAGCCTCCTATTCAACCTCACAAAGAGAAGCAGATTCTCCTGCGATGGTTGCAAAGTTAACTAAAGGTCTTCACCAGAAGCAGATTTAAGACTCGTCAATGTTTGAAATTGAAAATTTATGCAAAAGAGCTGCATTTTTTTGCTGCACCATACATATTGTGAACAAAGCAGCTCCTTAGCATTATGAGTGCCTTTAACTTAAACACATCTACAAGTAAATCTCTATAATCTTGGCAATTGAGTAGGTAGATTGTTACATCTTCTCTAAATATTATTTTTTATATTATTATTTGGGCTGTATTTTGTTTATCTATAACACTCAGATCAACCTGATGTGTTGGCTCACACCCACACATATACATGTGACTGATTTAATAAGACTGTTGAATATTAAATTGATGTCCACATGTAACTGGCTAGTGAAACCTAAATGGCACTACCCACAAGAAACAGTACACAAAAAGTGTCATCCATGTAAAAGCACTGGTACTGGTATATTAATGTAATTCAATTCAATAACTGTCAACTACACCAGCCCACCACAGGTTTGATCCAGGTTCAGATCTCAGCAGTGCTTTTGGCTGTCCACACAGATATAATATCGTCTTTGTCTGGGCACCCTGTTTAGGGTATTCCTCCCCTGTGCTCAGGGTTACCCTAACCAGGGTGAAAATGAAAAAAAAAAAAAAAAAAAAGATTTGATCAAATGATTAGAATAGTGATGCAAGGGGTTTGATGACCCAGCGGTGCTATCGGCCCACCGTGCGTCTACATAAAAACATGATTGGCTATGGAAACTGAACCCATCACATTTACATTATTGATGTTCTATGTGAGTACCCAAAGTAAAAATACTAAATGAGAAACTAGGGGGTGAATAATAATTTATCTTTAGGTTAGGGTTACCAGTTCACAACAGTATGCACTAGGCTTTAAAAAGCAGATGGAGCTGAAACCCTACTGACAGAGTCACTGACAGGTTTTATTGTGTCATAAAATATAACAGCCTGTCATTCCCAGTATGTAAATACAGGTTATGTAACAGCAGCATGTATAGAAATCAGGGTACAGAAATTCTACTGTGCCTTTTTGAATAATTGAATGTTAATATAAGACATCATTGTTATTTATATAAAATAATTATGTTTTGTTTTATTGGGATATAAACTGCCTTGCATAAAAATGTCAGGATTTGCTAAGAGACAAGAAGTAAAATAACATGAACATAAAAGACTGAATAAAAATGTAAATAACTCCCTGTTACGAATAGAATTTAGGTTTGTTAGCTACAGTATTTTTTTTATTATTATAGTAACATGCACAATACTGATGACACACATATGAAACACACATGAAATGCAGCCACTTAATGCTGCTCTGCTTTAATCAGTTTTAATCTTCTTAAAACTGATAATGGAGGTGCAGTCTATTTAACGTTTAGGGTGTTCAGGTGGCGCAGCAGTAAAGTATGGTAGCCCACTACTGCTGAGATCTGGTATCTGAATCTCAACTGTGCTATTGCCCGACATGCCCAAAGGCATTCATACATTTAAAAACAGGTTAACAAAAGCGGTCGGGCGAGCTTTGGCAGCACATACGCTGCACCTTGTAACTGGGAGCCATCCTAAATTAGTCTGACTAACACCTCTTGGCACTTTAATGGAGATCTTTATATTCCATTGGAATTGATAGTGCTATCCCCAGCAGTGCTATCGGCCGGTCGAGCATCTATATACACACGATTGGCTATGTCTGAGAGAGGGGTGCCCAAAGACCTGCAAAGGACTGGTGTCCTGTTCTGAGAAAACCATACCCACTGACCCTGACCTGGATAAAGCAGTGGAAAAACAGGAAAATAAATGAATAAAAAACAAACAGATAAATAAAGTGATTGTGATAAATATGGAGTTGCAAGATACATGCTGGCGCATGTAATGCATTTGGGTGTGTATCAGTACATATTGTTTTGTTAGGCTCTGTATACACTATTAAATAAATTAGCTCTATTACAAAAAAATGTTGTGTTACTACTTTCATTTGTGTGCACACTACTTAAAACCTGCATTTAAACTAAGCCTTTGTCTCTACGGATATGACGTCAGGCTTGTTTGACATATGGTATGCAGGCTTCTGAATGAAATTACTAAAAATCCTATTGAACTAAAGCTGATTTTGTTACCTTACTTTAGTTTAACTTTCAGTAAGGTTTCACACTGATTTTCCATTCTATAGTTATTCTATTTTAAATCCTCCCGCCCCGCCGGTCCGTGAAATTATATCTTATATGAAACCGGTCCGTGGTGCAAAAAAGGTTGGGGACCGCTGGCCTAGTGGTTAAGGTACTGGACTAGTAATGTAAAGGTCACTGGTTCAAGCCCCACCACTGCCAGGTTGTCACTGTTGGGCCCTTGAGCAAGGCCCCTAGCCCTCAGTTGCTTAGACAATGTACTGTTACAGTACTGTAAGTTTCTTTGGATAAAAGTGTCTGCTAAATGCCGTAAACATTTGTCAGCCCGATTTCGTTGTTACTTATGTTTCCAGCAGGTAAATCTGCTAACAAATCCATATATGACATACAGGGGTTGGACAAAATAACGGAAACACCTGGTTTTAGACCACAATAATTTATTAGTATGGTGTAGGGCCTCCTTTTGCGGCCAATACAGCATCAATTCGTCTTGGAAATGACATATACAAGTCCTGCACAGTGGTCAGAGGGATTTTAAGCCATTCTTCTTGCAGGATAGTGGCCAGGTCACTACGTGATGCTGGTGGAGGAAAACGTTTCCTGACTCGCTTCTCCAAAACACCCCAAAGTGGCTCAATAATATTTAGATCTGGTGACTGTGCAGGCCATGGGAGATGTTCAACTTCACTTTCATGTTCATCAAACCAATCTTTCACCAGTCGTGCTGTGTGTATTGGTGCATTGTCATCCTGATACACGGCACCGCCATTGGATGCACATGGTCCTCCAGAATGGTTCGGTAGTCCTTGGCAGTGACGCGCCCATCTAGCACAAGTATTGGGCCAAGGGAATGCCATGATATGGCAGCCCAAACCATCACTGATCCACCCCCATGCTTCACTCTGGGCATGCAACAGTCTGAGTGGTACGCTTCTTTGGGGCTTCTCCACACCGTAACTCTCCCGGATGTGGGGAAAACAGTAAAGGTGGACTCATCAGAGAACAATACATGTTTCACATTGTCCACAGCCCAAGATTTGCGCTCCTTGCACCATTGAAACTGACGTTTGGCATTGGCACGAGTGACCAAAGGTTTGGCTATAGCAGCCCGGCCGTGTATATCGACCCTGTGGAGCTCCCGACGGACAGTTCTGGTGGAAACAGGAGAGTTGAGGTGCACATTTAATTCTGCCGTGATTTGGGCAGCCGTGGTTTTATGTATTTTGGATACAATCCGGGTTAGCACCCGAACATCCCTTTCAGACAGCTTCCTCTTGCGTCCACAGTTAATCCTGTTGGATGTGGTTTGTCCTTCTTGGTGGTATGCTGACATTACCCTGGATACCGTGGCTCTTGATACATCACAAAGACTTGCTGTCTTGGTCACAGATGCGCCAGCAAGACGTGCACCAACAATTTGTCCTCTTTTGAACTCTGGTATGTCACCCATAATGTTGTGTGCATTGCAATATTTTGAGCAAAACTGTGCTCTTACCCTGCTAATTGAACCTTCACACTCTGCTCTTACTGGTGCAATGTGCAATTAATGAAGATTGGCCACCAGACTGGTCCAATTTAGCCATGAAACCTCCCACACTAAAATGACAGCTGTTTCAGTTATTTTGTCCAACCCCTGTAGGTCAGTACTTTCTTATAAAGTCAAGCTGCATTCTGCTAATTCCTTTGAAGTAACTGGGCAAATGAAGTCCAGGGAAGCACAGGTTGGATCTGTTTGGCTTGTAGTAATTGTTCAAAACGCTTAGCTGTAAACATGAGCATGTTCTCTTACCATAATATCCTCTAACTTCATGTCCAGTAGGTCAGCTCCCTGTACATACTCCTTCCAGTCCTCAGGATCCCCATCATCCATGTTGTCCAGAATCAGCTCGAAGAAGATGATCTTCTCAGACACGGTGCTGAAGGTGTTGTCAAAGCAGAACATATAGTCTCCATCCTCTGTCTCTACTCTGGAAAAGGTGAACAGACACTCTTAGCATATGTAATATAAAATGCATGTGTATATTATTAAGATTACTGAGTAAAGAAGAGTTGAACCTACGTATGAACCCCATCAGATTTTCGAAAGTCAGAAACCAGCACATGACCACTGGGAGAGGACAGATAAAAATCCACATCTAGGCCCGCACCATCCAGAACCTGCAGATCCATATCCAATATTGAATGAGTCACAAATATACAAGTATTTGCTCATACATATAACTAATTCAAAATAACTCAACATGAAGGTTCATTTGCAGGAGCCTTACACACATGTGAATAGAATGATATTAAATATGTGTATCCCTGGCCAATTAAGAAATCGCAGTTTATCTTAAAATGACCTACATCCATTGGAGAGTGTACTAAATATTTTTTATAGTAGTCACATTTACTTTCATCTGTCTGTGCAATGTTTTTAGTGCCACTGGAATGCTGTTTCGTTTGTCTCTAAGCACACCTTGCATAACTTAGTTTATTAGACTTACCTTAGAAAGATAGCAGTAATTAACCTAATTGTTCATTTAGTAAATTAAATAATCAACACAACCCTTCTGTTCCTTAACCAGCTACATTTTTAGATTGCCTCTTTCTAGGATGTCAATTTTCACATTTGTGTATAATTTTATTGTCAGCTGTATTTTACATTTTAAGTATGGGATCCAATACTCTGGCCCAAATCACTGGATCAGACATAGGAGGGAAAAACACGTGTAATCCGATCCGTTCCTTACTGTTGCTTAATGTAAATAACACTTAATGTAAATAAGGCCATTCAGAAATTAAAACACACTGATCTACTTAAACTTTTGGCATTTTAAAAAATCATCTACTACTGCCACATCTAAAAACACTGTTTAAACACAATAAAAATCATCTACTACTGCCACATCTAAAAAAACACTGTTTAAACACAATAAAAAATCATCTACTACTGCCACATCTAAAAACACTGTTTAAACACAATAAAAAATCATCTACTACTGCCACATCTAAAAACACTGTTTAAACACAATAAAAATCATCTACTACTGCCACATCTAAACACACTGTTTAAACACAATAAAAAATAATCTACTACTGCCACATCTAAAAAAACACTGTTTAAACACAATAAAAAATCATCTACTACTGCCACATCTAAAAACACTGTTTAAACACAATAAAAATCATCTACTACTGCCACATCTAAAAACACTGTTTAAACACAATAAAAAATCATCTACTACTGCCACATCTAAAAACACTGTTTAAACACAATAAAAATCATCTACTACTGCCACATCTAAAAACACTGTTTAAACACAATAAAAAATCATCTACTACTGCCACATCTAAAAACACTGTTTAAACACAATAAAAATCATCTACTACTGCCACATCTAAAAACACTGTTTAAACACAATAAAAAATCATCTACTACTGCCACATCTAAAAACACTGTTTAAACACAATAAAAATCATCTACTACTGCCACATCTAAAAACACTGTTTAAACACAATAAAAAACGCTTTATAAATGATAAATCGCTCACCTGAGATAAAGAAAACCTATCTTGTCCCGGCTTGGAGATCTCTCACATCCTCAACGATTAATCCATTAGTGTTATGAAATAAAACAAACTACACCGTTTCCCGTTTAGCCACAGATGTCCTCTTCAAAATCCAGCAGGGTTTAATAATAAGCGTGCTTTGGTTTTTAATAATCTACAAACATGACAGAACTTTAACGGAAAATTCTAATTGGTCCATCGCATTCGATTGACATCCAAATCTTCCAATTGTGGACACTTTATTTAGACCTGTTATTTAGATAGTTTAACCATGCTGCATTGAGACATGTATTATTACTGCTTAGTTGTTTGAGAGGAGAAATGACGGTATTAGATACTCAATTTGCAGTATTGGTATAGGTCATAAAAAAGTGGTATCGAGCCAGCCCTAATTTTAAGTATTTAATACTAGATTTACTTCTGATTCCTATCAGAAAAAAAAAGTGTATTAATCCACCTCTGGTACTCAGTGTCAAGAGATCTGGACATACACTTTACACTACATTTGAAATCAGTTCTAAGTTTTATAAACACAAATTCATAACTTTTATTGTATTATATTATATTGAATTTACTATCAGAGCTGATTGTACACACATTTTATAATTAAGGCCCTACGCTTACTAGGTCAGCCTTCCCAGACCAGGCTTAGATTCAACATTGTGCAAAATGACCCTTTGCCTGTAACACTGGCTCCTGGTATTTGTTTCAAAATTGTTTGGATTGTACCAGAATCTTGCCTTTGAAGGACACCACGATCATGCAGTCTGACATTTGCAAAACTTGATTTGTATAGCTTGTAGAAGTCAGCTCGTGTTTCAGTGGATGATGTTTGATGTTAATTTATGTAACATGTTCACAGTTACAGTGACAAAATACACTGATCAGCCATAACATTAAAACCACCTCCTTGCTTCTACACTTACTGCCCATTTTATCAGCTCCACTTACCATATAGAAGCACTTTGTAGTTCTACAATTACTGACTGTAGTCCATCTGTTACTCTGCATACTTTTTTTAGCCTGTTTTCACCCTGTTCTTTAATGGTCAGGACCCCCACAGAGCAGGTATTATTTAGGAGGTGGATGATTCTCAACCCTGCAGTTACAATGACATGGTGGTGGTGTGTTAGTGTGTGTTGTGCTGGTATGAGTGGATCAGACACAGCAGCACTGATGGAGACACTGTCCACTCTATTAGACACTCCTACCTAGTTGGTCCACCTTGTAGATGTAAAGTCAGAGATGATCGCTCATCTATTGCTGCTGTTTGATTTGCTCGTCTTCTAGACCTTCATCAGTGGTCACAGGACGCTGGATATGTTTTTGGTTGGTGGACTATTCTCAGTCCAGCAGTGACATTGAGGTGTTTAAAAACTCCAGCAGCGCTGCTGTGTCTTATCCACTCATACCAGCACAACACACACTAACACACCACCACAATGTCAGTATCATTGCAGTGCTGAGAATGATCCACCACCCAAATAATACCTACTCTGTAGTGGTCCTGTGGGAGTCCTGACCATTGAAGAACAGTATGAAAGGGGGCTAACAAAGCATGCAGAGAAACAGATGGACTACAGTCAGTAATTGTAGACCTACAAAGTGCTTCTATATGGTCAGTGAAGCCGATAAAATGGACAATGTGTGTAGAAACAAGGAGGTGGTTTTAATGTTATGGCTGATCGGTGTATGTATAAAAATCTTAAATATTTAACAGTGCATGCAGTAACATATATCTACCATAGAGGGCTCCAAAATCCTAAATCCCAGATGTGTACTGGAACTTTAATTTAATTTAGTATATGTATTATTCACTGCAAGGAAAAGACCAAGTGAGCACCGAACTCACTGATGTGTATTAAACGGAAGTAGAAAAGAATAACTTTTGATAAGTTACCTGATATTCAATCTCCAGTGAAGCATCTTTCCTCATAGTTTGGAAGAAGCACTCCTTATGACCGGCGGGTAACGTAATGGTGAAGTCGCTGTCCAGAGACTGTGTAAAAGCACCACTGACCACACTCCAATCCACCGTATACAGCCATATTAACACCATAAACACTCTCACCAGGCTGTCTTTCAACCAAACCATCTCCCACACTACAGCTGAACTCTCCCCCGTTCCCCCGTTATAATAAACAACAACTTGTTACCACCGAATATCCTCCCAACTTCCCTGACTAACTTCTTCGGGATGGTCGATACAGATCCGTGAATCAGTGAGTGGAAGGATACATGGTGTGACTTTAGGACCCCGCCGTGTTACACAGTCAACAATAACATAACCTAGCGCTTTATGTAGTTTCTTTCAAAATGTATATTCATTTCACATTTTATCTAACAAAACACAATAACAATGACTTTTACGTTTCTCAAGCTATTAAACAGCGCAGGCGATTTTTACAGACGCTCTAACAATGTTGCATTATGGGAAATGAAGTTTTTTAATTATGGCTACGTTCTAGTTTGTTTGTTTGTTTGTTTATTAGGATTTTAACGTCATGTTTTACACTTTGGTTACATTCATGACAGGAATAGTAATTACTTATTACACAAGGTTTTATTGAACACAGTCCTGGACAATTTTGTATCTCCAATTTACCTCACTTGCATGTCTTTGGACTGTGGGAGGAAACCGGAGCACCCGGAGGAAACCCACACAGGCACGGGGAGAACATGCAAACTCCACACAGAAAGGACCCGGACCGCCCCACCTGGGGTTCGAACCGAGGACCTTCTTGCTGTGAGGCGACAGTGCTACCCACTTAGCCACCGTGCCGCCCTTAATATTAGTTGTCTTAGTGTAGCAATAAAAGTCGGCTCTTAATGCTTAAATAAATGCATTTATTGTGGTTTCCCCCCTTTTTCTCCCCCTTTAGCGCATCCAATTGTTCAATTTGCATCGTGCTTCCCCTCTGTCTATGCCGAACCCTGCCCTGACCGAGGAGATCGAAGCTAACCCATATCCACTCCGAAACATGAGCAGCAGCCGGATGCATTTTTGCCACCCACACATTGATGAGTTTGGCGCCACCTAGCGTTGCATGCGGAGAGACACACCCTAAGGGCACTCTTCCTCATCTCTTGCAGGCGCCTCTAATCAGCCGGCAGAGGTCGTAATCGCATTCTGACAGAGAGAGACCCACATCCGGTTCTTTGTCCCACCCCCCCAACTGAGCAACCGGCCAATCGTTGCCCATACAGCCACTCAGCTTCGAACCGGTGAAGCAGAGCTGGATTCGATACTAGCATCTGCTAAATGCCACAAATGTAAATGTCAGCAAGAATTGATCCCAGGTACTTAGCACCTATGGGGCTGGGCTTTGTTTAGTTATTCATTTTTATAAGCTTTGATTGACCTGAACGTGTGCTTGGGTTCATTCTTTTGCTGGAAATTCCAATTATTACCATGGTTCAACAAAATCACAGAATGCATAAAATTCTACCTCAAAATGCCCTGAAATTTCTGTAAATCACCTGGTGCTATTTTCTTCAGCAGAAAAAAAACAATCATATTATCACTGATCCACCTCCACGCTTCACTGTGGAAGAAGCGCATATATAAATGAAAGTTAAATGTCAGACAGTAATAAGAAATCAGCCTCCCCTCTTATAATTAATAATTGATTGAGACAGCTTTTGCAGTTATTACAGCCAGTATTCTTATAAATAAGTCTCAGTTCTGTTCTTTTTACAAAGTTGTACCAAGTGTTGTCATGTTAGTTGGAAAGTAGTGGTGTACAGAAATTTTAAGATCTTGCAACATATGGGGTCAGGTCACTGACTGGGCCACCGGCCACTCCAACAGTGTGCATTGGGTCACTGTCTAGCTGAAAGACAAACGTCATTTTGGGATGAGCATTCTTGCAGAGAAGAGAAGGTTTGTGCCTCTCAGAACTGTACACTATCAACTTTTCTGTCAGTCCTGACCTGACTGTAAGTCCCATGTTAGAAGCACCACTATAACATGAATCTACAACCATATTTCTATGTGGAATGTTGTTTCCTGGCTGATTTGCTTTTTGAGATTTACACCATGCATCCCACTGACAATTGGAGCTAAAATCAATACTTAAGATGTTTTTAAGGGTAAGAAATAGTCAACAATATTTCACATCAAAAGCACACCCAAATGCCATGTGTCTGTTTATCAGAGTTGCAATTATAAAAGCTAGCTACACCAAATTTATTTTAGGTTGGAGGAATTTAAAAAGCTGTTACCATAATAAAAAATCTTGACAAAAAATATTAATAAATGGGCGCTCAGGTGGCGCAGAGGTAAAACACGCTAGCACACCAGAGCTGACATTTCGAACTCGTGCCATTCAGCTAGGCCGGGTGCCTACATGAACGATGATTGGCTGTTGTTCATACAGGGTGGAAGCTGGATAGGGACTCCATGTCACTGATGCATTTACAACCTCTGCTAGCTGATTGACGGCGTCAATAATGCATTGATCAGGGTGTGGCTCTCCGTACACAAAGCTGATCCGCATTTGAACTCGCCTCGTGCAGGTGAAAAGATGTATAGTCGGCTACTGCACACGTGTCGAAGGGGGCGTGTGTCAGTCTCCGCTCCTCAGTCAGGGCGGGGATCGGCATCAGTAGAGAGCAAGCATAATGCAATTGGAAGAAAAAGGGGAGGAAGTGCAATAAAAATATGATTAAATGCTTTCTAATGTGAAGAAATGTATTCAGATACAATAAGTTAATTTATTGGGATTGTGGCACAAAGCCACATCTACTCAGGTTTCTATGGTTCTGCTTCAGACCACTTTCTGACACTTTGTTAGGGAGTGTTTTTGCTCATTTTCTTACTAGTGGCTCAATTATTGCATCAGGTGTTGGCTATCCAAAACAAACACTCACTCACTTTCTTAACCGCTTATCCAATCAGGGTCGAGCGGGGAGGGGGGGTGCTGGAGCCTATCCCAGCTTTTCAATGGGCGCAAGGCACACAGTAACACCCTGGACGGGGCGCCAGTCCATCGCAGGGCAATTCAGTGTCTCCAGTTAACCTGACTGCATGTCTTTAGACTGTGGGAGGAAACCGGAGCTCCCAGAGAAAACCCATGCAGACACGGGGAGAACATGCAAACTCCACACAGAAAGGACCCGGACCGCCCCGTCTGGGGATCGAACCCAGGACCTTCTTGCTGTGAGGCAACAGTGCTACCCACCGAGCCACCCTGCCGCCCCTATCCAAAACAGTCTCTGTTATTTCATTTTCAGCCTGTTGGCCGATATGATAGGTGTATTTCATAAAGAGCAACTGTAGCCTAGTGGTTAACATACTGGACTAATACCTTAAAGGTCGCTGGTTCAAACCCCACCACTGCCAAGTTACGACTGTTGGGTCCTTAAGCAAGGCCCTTAACCCTCATTTGCTTAGACTGTAAGTCGCTTTGGATAAAAAGTGTCTGCTAAATGTCTAGAATGAATGATGAAGTGGCTGCTATGTTGTTTTTTTTACATCATTCATTTACATTTACATTTTCAGCATTTAGCAGACGCTTTTATCCAAAGCGACTTACAGTACTTTGACAGTTTATTGTCTAAGCCAGTGTTTCTCAACCTTTTTTCAGTCACAGCACCCTTTAAAAGTATTCAAAATCTTAAGTCACCCCAGTCTAAAATGTATTAAAAAACTTACACTCTGCATCCCTCGGACTGCTAACACACAAAAACACTACAGGGAAGAGACGTACTGTGGTTGCACTGCATTAGGTTTCAGAAAAATCCTCTCTTGTGCAGAGATGTGCCTGTGTTTGTTTCTGCTTTAAAACATACGCGCCATGAACCAATCAGATTTAACATCATTAAACAAGTTTATAGTTTATTTCTCAATTATTTGTCATTATACCACTAGCACTGCTCATTGTCTGCATGGTTTTTCTGTAGCTCGGTTACGGCTCTCAAACTTAAACTCAAAAGAAGCTTTATTGGCATGACAAATAAGGACATTCGTATTGCCAAAGCAAGTTAGAGAGAAATAATAAAAAGAACAATAAAAAAGAACAAATATATACAAAACAGTTACATGTGCAAAAATATAAAATAGAATAAAATATTAATAAAAAAGTGCAAAATAATAACAATAAAAATTATAATATTTACATTAATGAGGTAATTACCTCTCTCTCTCTCTCTCTGTGTGTGTGTGTGTGTGTGTGTGTTGCTTGCTCTCTCCGCGATACTGAAAGTGATTTGAATTTCGACAATAAACAGCTCTTATTATGACTGATTAATTCCCTCTACTGATGGAAGCGGAATGGTTGAATTACAGCCGATAAGAACTGCACAGAAATATAAATATATATTATAACGGCTCCCAGAGGCGCGACTCGGTTCCTTTTGTTTATTTTAAAGAGCCGTTTAATAGGATCGGATCGTTTGCGAACGACTCATCACTATAGGCAACGCACGCAACCCGCGTTGACGTTGTAGCGTGGGGAAAGGGGCGTGTGAGACAAATTTTGATGTTTGAGGCGGCTAATGGTCTACATTTTCATGATAAGTTGACTTTTTTGTATTTTTAATTTATTTCATTTTCAATATCAGTAACGTCAGAATATTTTTGACGGCACCCCGACGAAGCCAGACGGCACCCCAGGGTGAGAAAGGCTGGTCTAAGCAATTGAGGGTTAAGGGCCTTGCTCAAGGGTCCAACAGTGGCAACCTGGCAGCGGTGGGGCTTGAACCAGCAACCTTTGGATTACTAGTCCAGTACCTTAACCGCTAGGCCACAACTGTCCCATTCATGTCATATCAGTCCTGTCCTGGTTATCTAGGATGTATTACTCATGCCAGCATTGCTTCATCACACTATGCTGATGTAATAAAATGTGCTGATATCACTGGTGACGCGTCCGCTCATCAAACTTCCAACTCACCCAGAAAATAGTGGCATGTGGGCGGAGCTTAACTCAGTGCACGCGTGCTATTGGTGGAGAGGTTGACCGAACGGAGCGCTAGAGAGTCAGAGCAGCAGCGTGTGAGCTGAGACGAGAGAGCTTCAGCTCGAGCTAACCGCCCTGAACATATACCCGTTTGTTCTCAAACACCCCCCCCCGTACATTCAGAGGCAGAATTATATATTAAATAAAGACAACTGTTTAGCTGTGTTTTTAGTCTTTTGAATTCTGTGCTCGACATTGGAGTGTGAATAAAGAAGCGAGGATGTTGGTCCCCGCGGGAAGATAATGAAGAGGCTGTGCGGTTTGTTGCTGTGCCTCAGTGTAGCTCTCCTGTGCTGGTAAGTTCTCTCACATAGCTTTATCTGCGTTTCTATTTTAGCACTTTTATTGTAAAATAATGACTTAACAGTCTTAAAAACACGTTAAACCTTATTGAAATGGTAGGTTGGGATTAAAAACCTTTGTACTACTGTAGTGTTCGGTGTTTAATGCGTAGCTTGCTAGCTTCTCAGAAGAATATTAAAAGACTGATGCTGTTTGTTCTCCTATGTCGGGAATGTTGTTTAAATTTCCTTTTAACTGTAAGTTAGCAAATGTGCTAACCTTTATATTATTTTCTAATATTGCTAATGCGTTTTATTTCATATTATTATTATAACTCCATATTAATGCTACACATTCATGCTTGTTGTACGAGCTAATGTATAGCTAGCTATAGCTTCAGTCTATAAGTTAAGCTTGTTACGCAACGTCAAGGTTAGGCAGCACATGCCAAGACTAAGAAACGTTAAATACATCCAGCTAAAAATCCTCATTTATTTCTGCCTTTATGCTGCATCAGTTGTCCAACATGTTGATAAGGTGTATCTGTTATTCCTAAAATCGATGCCCCATTTACTAAGCTGAATACATTCAAATACAACTAGCTAGCTAAGCAGACAGCAGTAGTAATGCAACAGCTAAGCTTACCAGAATCTGAAGGTACCCTCGGAACAAAACATGGTACTATTTTGTATTTTAATATTTACCATCCATTCAATAGATCCAAATTCTTTATTGTCTTCCATACTGGTCTGAAACACTGGATCTGTGTTGATACACTGATATTTTGTGCTATGATTTTAATTTGACTAGATTAACCTGATGAGATTATTCACATTGCACAAATTACAGATGTTTGACTGTTTTACCATCATGTATTTGACATTTTGTCCTCCAAAGTTATCTTGTTTACTCAGATGAGTCGGTATTGGGATGATCAGTATTAGGGATGCACCGATATGGGAATTTTGGGCCGATGCCGATATCCGATATTATACACGTACTTATCTACAGATGCCGATGCCGATGCCGATATACACATTTATAACTTACAGAGAGATCAGACACCCCCGATTTACATTATAAACAAATGTACCATTTATTTGCATAACTTTTTAGCTTTCAACCAACTGTATGCAAACAATAAAATAAAAGGTGTCTCCTGAGAAAATTATTAGGCACATTTAGTTTAGCTAACTGGTTCTACACAGACTGGTCACCACTTTTAAATAAAATAGATCTATTCAAACTAATAATATATAAAAGACATTTTAAAAAGTGATCTTATATCAAAGGATTTTAAATTAACAACTTAAATAAAATAATATCTACTCAAATTAATAAAAAATAAATAGATTTAAGTCAAATTAAAGCAAAGAAATGCCAGTTGCCTTTTAGCAGTGTAACTAATCAACGATACAGTAACAGAGAAATAAGAATCCTTCAGCACTGACTTTGTGCTTCTCCACACTGTTAGAGGTGGAAGAATCTGAGCCAAATTATTTTTTTCTACAAGTTCATAAGTCTATTTTTTTTAGAACAAGAGGAAGGTTTTTCTTAACGAACAGAAGCATCTCTGCTTTATCACATGTAATTCTGTTCCTCTTTTCATTGATTACATTGCTGGTTGCACTGAATAACCTCTCGCTGTCAACGCTAGTGCACGGAGCTGACAAGAACTTGCGTGCTACTTTGGCAATAGTAGGGAATCGACTCTTGTTGTTATTCCAGTACTGCAGTGGGCTTTCATTCCTTGGTATTGGAGCTTCTGACAGGAATCCCTGCACCTGAACAAGAAACATGTAGATATGCAGGATTATATTCATTGTCATTTTTTATTAATAAAATATTGCATCAAAACGTTCAGTTGATTTTAGGACAGCATTTTATTAATGTGTAAATAATGTACACATTTGAAACAAGCATATTACATTCATATTGAAGCCAAATATTTAAAAAGGGCTTTTTTCCTTGTGATATTGAACTCACCTCTGTTGCTATCTGAGTGTTTTCTTGAGGTGCCTGCGTTTCTTCAAGAATTTCGTTGTACATATCAAAGAGAGAGCATGTCTCCTCGCCATCCCTCCTAGCTCTTTTCTCTTGTGGGCGGTCAAGCTGTGGCTCGCATGTTTGCTCTGTGCGCTCACTCGATACTTTCTCCATCTGAGTTTGGAACATTTCATGTGTCTGTAGTTTCACGTCTGCTGTAAAATATCGATCCTTATATCTTGGGTCTACAATTGTGGCGACACAGTACAGGGACTCAGTGTACATCTCACTGAAACGTGTGTTTACAGCCTCTAACAGAGCATTTTTGCTGGTTTTAACTCCGAAGTCAGAGTGAGCACTTTTAGTCAACAGTCGTTTCAATGCACTAACTGAAGGAATCGCGTCTGATGCCAAGGCTTCCGACTGGCAAATCTCTCTTGTCAATTGTTCAAATGGAGCAAGGAGTGTAATTATGTTTTCAATTAAACTCCATTGAGAAGCCGTCAGAGTAGCTGGTAACTCAAAATCAGCGGCATAAGCACCAATTGCTCTCTTCTGCTCTAGCAAGGTTTGCAACATGTAGAACGTACTGTTCCATCTGGTAGAAACGTCCTGCTGAAGCACTTTCGATGACATACCCAGCTCCGTTTGGATGGTTTTTAGACGAGAGCTGGCTAAATGCGAGTGTTTAAAATGGCCAACTATCCTTCGGCCAATCGCAATTACATCCGAGATACTGCGCTGAGAGAACACACCGTCGTTCACAGCGAGCTGTAACGTGTGGGCCATACACGGCAAACTCGGAACGCCGCATTCCACCATAGCTTTCGCAATGTTACGTGCATTGTCGCGCAGTACAACATGAATGTTCTCCTTAGAAATCTTCCATGTTTCAAACATTCTTTCAAATGCCACAGATAGTGCAGAGCTTGTGTGTGAACCGGAGCATTCTTGGGCGTGCAAAACTGCCTTCTGTAATTCAAAACTGTTGTCTACCCACTGCGCGGTTAAACTCAGAATACTCACTGGACTCACATCAGATGTCCAGATGTCCGTGGTAAGGCTAATGGAGGACACATTATCGTCGATGAGCTTGTGAATGTGAGTCGCTACCAAGTTGTGTAGCTCCGGTAGGGCTACGTCGGAAAAGTAACGACGGCTAGGTATGGTGTAACGTGGCTCAAGATGCTCGAGCAGCCGGCGAAATCCAATATCCTCCACAACAGAGAACGGCTGATCATCGAGAGCGATGAATTCCATCACCTTTGCTGTAATAGCTGTAGCTTTTGGGCTGTTTTTGTCAAATTTCTTAAATTTCTGAAGGAGTTGGTCAACCGGCTGAGTAGCTGCAGATTTTGCTGGCGTGCGCGGTGCTGTGCGAGTCTCCTCTTTCACCGTGAGGAACTCTGTATATTTGTCAGGATGGTGTGCCTTCAGATGTATAATTAAATTTGTGGTGTTGAAATTTCTTACTTTGCTCCCTCCACGCAAGACGTTAGTTGAGCAAGTGTTGCAAACTGCATGCTTTATGTCATGCTCGCTCACTTTGAAAAACTTCCATACCACAGACATTTTTGCTGCACTGCTGTAGCGCGGCCTGCGTCACCCCGTCTTCTTCCGGCAAATAATAAATGCGTCGGCAAATATCGGTTTGAAACATCGGCCAAATCTAAGCATCGGCCCGATGCCGATTGTTCTTAAAAAATATATTATCGGCAGATACAGATATAATTCCGATATCATCGTGCATCCCTAATCAGTATTAGTCAAGTGTCTGCATGAGCATACAGTCAGAGCTTTAATATTAATATTAATATCCTGTTATGTTTATGGGTCAAATTGACCCGTCTTAAAGTTTCAAAATTTAAAAAGATATAGTTTAAAGTATTTTTTGGTATGAAACTTCATTGATTTCACTTATTAAGCCAAGCAGAAGGAGTTAATAATGAAATATAAACAGAGATTATTGGGATTGTTTTTGGTTTCTGACACTTTTGGATAATTAAACCTGCCCTGGGTCAAATTGACGAGAAACGGACATAACAGGAGGGTTAATATAGGATTTATATAATGTATTTACACAATTATTCACAAAAACAAAAATCCTGAGTTAACAGACAAAGTAAAAGTGGGATCATTATCAGTATTAGTATTTAATAATTGCAGCATTAAAAAGAAGTTATTAATGTCTTTCATAAATCAGACTGTCCTCTAATCTGAAGTAAATGTACAGTAGCCGTAGAAATGGCCAGCGACAACCGAAGGTACGCTTTGTCGTACGCTTTGTCGTTCCTTATTTATGACTGTAGACCATACAATTGCATCCAGATTTTAATTGCTTGAGTGCAAATTAAAACTCCCAAGATCCTCCAAATCACAAGATCTTGGGAAAAATCCCAAAGAGTGGCAACACTGCATACGGTGGTTGTATATAATTTTGCTTTGTTAGATCTAAATTAGAGATGCAAATTTTGCTAATAATTTTAACCTTGGAAGACATATTTTGTGCTGTGATTTTGTCATGACTAGCAATAGGGATTGTTCGCATTTACATCTGAACAAATGAAAGATTTTTGACTGTTTTACCATCATGTATTTGACATTTTGTCCTCCAAAGTTATCTTGTTTACTCAGATGAGTCGGTATTGGGATGATCTGTATTAGTCAAGTATCTGCATGAGCATACAATCAGAGCTTTGATATTAATATTGAACATGGACTAAATAGGATAGCTCCTGTCTAGTTGGATTGGTTGTTGTCTGTTAATTAAAGAAATCACATACTGTCAGTGTTGCCTCTCTTTAATTCTTAAAGAATTCCCAAGATCTTGCCACAAAAATCCCAAGTAACTGAAAATGACAAAATTGTGAAGATTTATATAATGTATTTTCACAATTATTCACAAAAACAAAAATCCTGAGTTAAGACAAAGTAAAAGCGGGATCATTATCAGTATTAGTATTTAATAATTGCAGCATTAAAACAACATTATTAATGTCTTTTAAAACTCAGTGTCCTGTCTAACCTGACTTGCTATCACTATCAGACTCTGAAAACCTGGTAACAAGATTACTTGTTTCTGCTGATTAACACAGATTTATTCTATAACAACAATTACCAAAAAACGGAAGTAAAATGCATGGATGACAACAGACGTTACATCTTGTTCTCTCATTCTAGATGTAAATGTACAGTAGCCGTAGAAATGGCCAGCGACAGCCAAAGGTTGTTACTACTACTAATTATTTTGTATGTTTTGTCATTCCTTATTTATGACTATAGACCATTAAATTGCATACCATTTGAATTGCTTGAGTGCACATTAAAAATCCCAAGATTACTTGGCAAAATCCCCAAGTCCCAAGTAGATCCACCAATTCCCAAGATCTTGGAGTGGCAACACTGCATACAGTGGTTGTATGGCATTTTGTTTTGTTACTTTCACCTGTAAGAGATGTGTTTATAAGATCTAAACTAGAGATGCAAATTTTAGTAATTACTTTTAACTTATAACCCACTGTCATTAGTTGAATGTTAACCAACAAGCTTGTAGTGTCCAAACTTTTTGACTTCATGTGTTTAAAACTCTAACACATTGTGAACATGACAATAATGTAGAACAGTAAGATGAACAGACACTCAGTGAACAGAATTAGTTAAGCTTAATGAATAAATCATAAGAGAACATTTTATTACAAGCATTATCAAACATACATATCAAATGCTAGAGTTGCAGTCGGTTTCTTAAAGCTTTCTGACATCATTAGTGTAGTTATTATAAGATAAGCACAGTTCCACCTTTATACTGGGGAATGATGATGCACATATTCCACAATACATTTGTAAAAAAAATAAACAGTTAATGCACTTTTGCGCAGAAATTAACATGCCTGATAACTACATACTGACACAACAGCTTTTCTGTTTACAAATCTTTATTGGAATGGTTCTGTCATTTATGCAAATATGCATTAAACTGCATAGTAAAGTTTTACTGTTTGGGCTGTCCAAATGCCCACCGAGCGTAAGTTTACAGCTTAGCACTTTCACTGTACCTTCTTTCTCAATTCCAGTAAGTCGTCAGCTGTTGGAAATTAATTTAAACAACATTTTTAATCGATTACAATAATCAAACAATGACGTCTTATTGCGTGTCATAAATTATGTGACATTTAGGACTGTGAAACTTTCTCTCTGGCCTACAATTGATCTAATGTATAGTCAGCTTCTTACATGATTACAAAAAAAAATACTAGACACAGTTCTCTTTTTTTATTTTTTTTATTCAGGTAGTTATAGTTACAGTGAACTAGAAGTGAGTAGCTTTTTAACTATTCCTCATTTCTTGTAATAAGTGTACCATCATCAAAACACTACTGATGCTGTTCACTTCTGTTTATTAGAGCTAATGTGCAGCTTGCTGTATCATCTATAGCTTATGTACACCGATCAGCCATAACATTAAAACCACCTCCTTGTTTCTACACTCACTGTCTATTTTATCAGCTCCACTTACCATATAGAAGCACTTTGTAGTTCTACAATTACTGACTGTAGTCCATCTGTTTCTCTACATACTTTTTTAGCCTGCTTTCACCCTGTTCTTCAATGGTCAGGACCCCCACAGGACCACCACAGAGCAGGTATTATTTAGGTGGTGGGTCATTCTCAGCATTGCAGTGACAATGACATGGTGGTGGTGTGTTAGTGTGTGTTGTCCTGGTATGAGCGGATCAGACACAGCAGCACTGCTGGAGTTTTTAAACACCGTGTCCACTCACTGTCCACTCTGCTAGACACTCCTACCTAGTCGGTCCATCTTGTAGATGTAAAGTCAGAAACGATCGCTCATCTATTGCTGCTGTTTGAGTTGATCATCTTCTAGACCTTCGTCAGTGGTCATAGCCAACGGGGCGCCGTTGGCTGGATATTTTTGGTTGGTGGACTATTCTCAGTCCAGCAGTGACAATGAGTTGTTTAAAAACTCCATCAGCATTTCTGTGTCTGATCCACTCATACCAGGACAACACACACTAACACACCACCACCATGTCAGTGTCACTGCAGTGCTGAGAATGACCCACCACCTAAATAATACCTACTCTGTGGTGGTCCTGTGGGGGTACTGACCATTGAAGAACAGGGTGAATGCAGGCTAAAAAAGTATGTAGAGAAACAGATGGACTACAGTCAGTAATTGTGGAACTATAAAGTGCTTCTATATGGTAAGTTGAGCTGATAAAATGAACAGTGAGTGTAGAAACTGGAAGGTGGTTTTAA
This sequence comes from Trichomycterus rosablanca, assembly GCF_030014385.1. NCBI lineage: Eukaryota > Metazoa > Chordata > Actinopteri > Siluriformes > Trichomycteridae > Trichomycterus > Trichomycterus rosablanca. The sequence goes on from NC_085996.1 coordinate 25,405,074, forward strand.
TGTTATGTTTGATCAGTGTATATTGATACACAATGTACAGAACATTGTTTTATTCTTGTGGGAGAGTGTGGCTTTAAAGTGAGTGATGATAAGGACTCTAAATCTGGCTGAGTCTTAAATCACATATTAAATGGTATGCCATATAAGTGCCATAGTAATGGTGTAGTTAAACACTATAGTACAAGAAATGTGGTTTGGAACGCAGTTATTCAATCACTGATGAGCATTGTCTGCATATCCAAAAAAGCGGATAGCATGTAAATTAAGTGTGAGGTTTGACTGGCAAGGGAGAACAAAAGCAGATAGCATGTGAATTACCTGCAAGTATCATACCATAAACAAGTCGTTATTTAAGGTATAAACTGCAAAATGTGCAGAAGTAAGAAATCTCTGTGTATTAGGTAAAAGTGAATAATACTGCATTGGAGCTAAGCAGTGTGGTATTACTCCTAGGAAATAATAAAAAAAAAAAACCATTGATTTAAGGCTTTGCTTGTTAAACTACTCGTTTTCTCTAACAACACTATTCTTGATACGTTTATCAAAATATATGTGGATTAGTTAGCTGTAATTTTGACTTTTGGGTTACCGATTGAAGAATGTACCAGTTTTAAAGCATTTATTAGTGTAATTAAAAGGTGCACCAGATCTGTTGTGTAAAACTTTTAGTTAAGTAGGACCACAGCAACCTTTTTTGGCCCCTTTATATTAAAAAAGCTCTATGTCATGATATATGTCAAAATGTAAGGTTATGTAGTATAGAAAAACACCTTTTTAAGGCTTTGGCTTATGTGTAGCAATAAAGAAAGAAACTTGTTTAATGCATGTTCATCTTTTTGTTGTACAAATCTGTCTGACTCTGTATGTATCTTTTTTAGGGATGCATCGATACCATTTTTTCCCAACCGAGTACGAGTACAAGTACATGTATTTTTGTACTCGCCGATACCGATACCTATTTAGAATGATGCAATCTGGAGCATTATGGAATAGTGTAGTTTTTAGTGTAAAATAGTGCAGTGGAACAGTTGCTTGGGTTGCCATCACTAATTGTAAAAAAAAAAAAAAAAAAAAAAAAAAACACCGCACAGACATCATTGAGAAAGCTTCTGACAAGCTAACCTAAACTTCCATTAATAAACGCACGTAATTAACGTTGTGCACATCATACATGCGATGCAATTCTGCTGATTGAAATATTTACTTTAAAAGGATAATGCATTCCGATCCCATCTGAGCCGATTCTATCAGCACGTACATTCGTGGTTCACCTCGGTAAATCGTAAACGACTCTGAGTCGGCTCCCGCTCTGTGGTAATAACCAGTATAATTAAGCCTGAGCTTTATAATGTAAGCGAGTCACACAAAATGTTCTATAGTAGTTGGTGTTTATTTACAACCGCATCATTCATTATAACAGTAAACACGGAGAGATGACTGAGAAAAGAAGCTTAAAATGAGTCGACTCCTGAATCACTTGTATCGACACTGTGAACAGAGTATTGAACACAAACACGTCCTATAACAGCGGTCGCTGCTTTTGTAACCGGTTATCTTCAGTTAGCTCTATTTTGAAGGTTTTTTTTTTTTCCAAACGGAACTAAATAACATTAAACGTGCGTGTGAGCGTGGTCAGTGAGAATAATTCAATCTGTCTCCCGTGGGTGAAAAATGAATTGCTTTAGTTTTAGAAGTGAAAAAATCTCGCAATGTCACGCCCCCCCGGTCAGGCACTCGCGCCCCACAGGTTGAAAATCCCTGCGTTAACGCAGCAACGTGCACTAGGCACAAGGTATCAGATGTTTAGTATCGGAGCCTCGTTTGCGAGTGCGAGTACGAGTTAATGAGCGCGGTATCGGGCTAATACCCGATACTAGTATCGGTACTCATGCATCTCTAATCTTTTTATCAGTGGCTTTAGACTTTAGGTTACTCAAATCCAGTAATACATTGGTTAGGCCCTTTAAATTAGTTAAAAGCAGGAAAATGGCTCTTCAAGTGAAGTGTAGAAATTTGCTGTATCTTTGGGACAGCAATGTAGAGGTTAAACCAGTTGGTGAGTTTTGGAAACGACTAAAGAGGTAGAAAATTAAGAAAATAATATTAATTTTGTGAAGGTATAATTGTGAAGCTATAATTTACCACAACATTTACTATTGTGCAAAATATTCCACTAGATTTGTAAGAGTGCCTTTAGTGTTTCTTTTTCCCATGCTGCTCTGCACTTTGGCCATGGTGCCATGGGTTTGACAGATGGAGGATTTAACTACGAGCAGGCCACAATATTTGGAGCGGGCTGCACAAAATGATTATAGTCTTTACCAGCCAGGAGACTTGTGCAGGCAGGTTGGAGTTTGCTTAGAGTTCTTTAAGGTCCCGGTTACATTGTATCGTAACGTAATGTTTCGATCTTTGCAAATATTGAATTAAATGAGCTTGAATTCGAATGAGCTTTTTAAAGCACTGTTTCAGATTGACTTTAGTTGTTCAGTGGTTCATAAGGCTCAATGCAGATGCATTAACGTCTGGCCATGCAGGAGAAGCGTGTTCTTAAGCCTCCAACAGATGCCTTATGCCACTGTTAATAGCCAACACTTATTGTTGGCTCTTTATTAAAAGATTGCTTTGTGGTGTTTGTGTTGTGTGGTGTATACAGAGCAGCCTGCAACGAATAGAACTGAAGTTTCCTCAGAGTAGCTGCTATGCTGATGCTTGTGTGTGTACATATTGCATTACTTTTGCCAAAAGCAAACTTGGGATGAAAAGACTGGCTTTTTCAGGTACTGAAACAGTGTGTTCCTTTACTTTCACTACCCCCCTTTTTACAGCTGAGGAAGTTTCATGATGCAAAATGAGCCACTGTTGATGTTTAGCTTCTACATTTAACAATGTCAAGTTAAATGTAGACTTGTTTAATGCCTGTACTCTTTTTGGTGTACAATACTTTGTGCTAAACATTGTGAGAACTGTCAATCAGTTAAAATGATTTTAACTCAATATTGCAAATAATTTAAGTTATTTGCTATCTACCATATATAATATTGTTAAAAAATTGGAGGCCAATGAACGTAAGAGGGCCAAATACTCTGAGTTAGTGGCTGAGTGTCGGAGCAAAGGCTGGAAAGCCCGATGCGAACCAGTCGAGGTGGGGTGCAGGGGTTTTGCTGGCCAGTCTCTACCCCGCACCTTGAAGCTCCTTGGAGTTAAGGGTCAGCTGTGCAGAAAAGCCATTAGGAACATCATAGAGGCTGCGGAGAAAGCCTCAAGATGGCTATGGATCCGGAGGGGGGACCCTTGGAGTAGCAGGCCACTTGGACACAAGTTGGGGGCTGATCACCCCCGGCTGGGTCGCCCGAGCGAGGGTGTTTGATGATCAAAGACCCGAAACACCCAAGGACCTCGGGTTCATCACTGATGATGTGTCCAAGTAGCACCTAGTGGTGTATTCAAGAACTGTGGGAAATTTAAGTCTGAGAAGGGTGATGCCAAAAACCACTGTTTATACAGCATTGGGCGGCATCGTGGCTCAGTGCTACCTACCTAAGCTCACAGCAAGAAGGTCCTGTGTTCGATCCCCAGGTGGGCTGGTCCGGGTCCTTTCTGTGTGGAGTTTGCTTGGTCTCCCCACGGGAGCGCCGGTTTCCTCCCACAGTCCAAAGACACGCAAGTGAGGTGAATTGGAGACACAAAATAGTCCATGACTGTGTTCGATATAACCTTGTGAACTGATGAATCTTGTGTAATGAGTAACTACCGTTTCTGTCATGAATGTAACCAAAAAAGTGTATAACATGATGTTAAAATCCTAATAAATAAAAACAGCATTGCATGAGAAACCATCAGGGTACTGTAATAAATAAATCCACATGGGCTTGGAAGTGCTCCGTAAAAAGACGTCGTCAATAGCACAGTCCTTAGAGGCACCGTGGCTAAGTGGGTAGCACTGCCGCCTCTCAGCAAGAAAGTCCAGGGTTCGATTCACAGGTGGGACGGTCCGGGTCCTTTCTGTGTGGAGTTTGCATGTTCTCATGGGTTTCCTCCGGGTGCTCCGGTTTCCTCCCACAGTCCAAAGACATGCAAGTGAGGTGAATTGGAGATACAAAATTGTCCATGACTGTTCGATATAACCTGTCCGATGAACCTTGTGTATTAAGTAACTACCTGTTCTGTCATGAATGTAACCAAAGTGTGTAAAACATGACATTAAAATCCTAATAAACAAACAAACAAACTAGCACAGTCCAACTTTCCAAGCTGTCAAATAGATTTTTTGAGTTTCCAATGTTGGCAGAACAACATAAACCACCCAGCTTCTCTTCTGCTCAAAGGATTGCTTTGTTCTGGTAGAGTGGCCTCGGAGTCCACACTCCCACCTCATGTACGTTAGTAGGCATTCCTTGAGCTTCTTTTTCAAAATGCAACAATCTTTGTAAGAAAACTTTGATTCCCACAAGCAGAGCCATAATGAGCAATGCAATTGTAAGACTGGAGAGACAGTGAAGGAATGAACGCCAGGAAAAAAAGCCTAGTCAGGCAGAAATGCAGATATGTGCAAAATGCTGCTCTGGTACAAATCCCACTCATACTGAAGTTTCAACTCCTTCCCTTCTTCTGCATCATCATATCATATGGATCATGCATTGATAAATAGGATTGTTAAGGGGACAGTAACACTTTTAATCATGGTGATTGATTTGACACTTACCACACTTTTGGGTTTATTAAAATAAACCTTGATTTGATTTTGAAATAGCTTTTAATACTTATTACTTGTTACATTATTATATTATATTATTATGTTAATTCCTTAGGAGAACAAAAAATATTGTCGATACTTTTAAGTAGTCTGCTGTCAGAAGAGAAGAAGCCTGTTTTACCTGCTAAACAGATGATTAATGTTAAACTGCTAGTGCATAGCGTACTACAGCTATTAACAGATTCCAATGTGACTGGGTGTAAACAAATTAAACTATTTTAACAAATATTAGTTTTGACATCGATAAATGAGAAGAATTTAATGTGTTTAAATAAGAAGTGGGTGGACAAGCCCAGTCCTGAAGAGCCGTAACCCAGCCCAGCCAGACAACCTGACATATCATATTAAACCAAGCCAGCAGGTCGAATGAGCGCACCACACTGCCTCGACTAACAGGGTCGGATCTCTACACCCTTGTTTTACAAAGGCTAATCGAAAGCCCAAGTAAATAAATATGTTTTAATCTGGTCTTGAAGCCTAATGCCAAGTTCACACTACATGACTTTCCAAGTCGTCAGATCGCTGTACAGTTCAGACTACACAACTGGATCTCTTGTAATCGGAAGTAGGGGTGGGCGATATGGCCCTAAAATAATATCGCGATATTTCAGGATATTTTTGGCGATATAACAAAACACTGAAAAATATTTTATTTATTTCGAGAAAACACTATTGCAAAAAAAATAATGTTCAGGTTTTATTTAGAATGAATATAAGTTAACACTTCGTAGAAAAATGTAAGAAGTATGTAAGAATTACGCACACTTTTCTGTATTTTGTCTTTCCAATAAAAATAATGTAACATAATGTAATGGCGAAGCCAGACAATTTTTATAGGGGTGGCCAGACTGAGACCATTGCTCACACAGGGGTGGCACAGAAACTGATACCTTTTTTTATGTGGTCACTCACTCATTTACCTATACAGGCAGTGAGTGCCATGTAGAATTACATCACGAAGACTCGCATAATAATAATAATAAGCTTTTTTCTTTTCATTTTCCCTGACAAGTAAAAAACCAAAATATAGCAACTTTAACATTTATGAGGAAGAAATACATTCCTTTGCAATACTTTATCATTTGGCTGCCAACTTGTGTGTAATGATGACACTCAATTGAACCCAGAACATGCCAGTGTGAATGCATGGAATACTAATTTTAATTTTCTTTCAACAATATGATACAGACTGACCAACAATATTAAGCCAAATCAGCATTGAAAATTGACTTTACTTTTAATAGCCTTCTTCAATACTGGAGCTTTTTAAAACGGAATATTTTCTTTTAAATAGAGGGGTGTGAACCTGCGTGCAGAAATACTTCCGCAAAAAAGCTGCCGGCAAAGCGGTGGTTGGGGTTTGGGTTGCCAAAGATTAATTTATGGTGGACTTGGAGTTTTTGGAACGAGCTCCTCCACCGCAGAGCCGCTTTCCGCCATACTCGTTGCTGTGCCCAAATGACACACGTAACGAACGTACGCCATTTGCGTAGCTGTGTGACGTCATTACGTAAACAACGCAGAATATCGCTATTATTACGATATGGGATTTTTTATCGTTTTAGAAATTATACGGGTATTATCGTGAACGATACGATATAGCACAACCCTAATCGGAAGTCTTTTAAGTCGTTGTGTATTTTACACTACACGACTGATCGGCGATAGGGGGTCACACACTACACCATCTATGACCATATGGAATCGCAGGCGGGTCTGTCTGGTCTCCCAAACTACTTTTGTCACGAAAACACATGCGAGAAGTGACGAGGGGTTTAATGATACCATGCGACCGGCTAGAAACTATATTACGCCCCTGTCCCACGTTTTCACACTCCTCCTCCGGGTTTCTCCCTCACCCCTTATCCTGCATTCTTATTGGCTGTAGTTCAACATAGCAATCGCTGCCACTCGCAACCTGCGATTTCGAGTTGGCGACAGGTCCAGATATTTAACATGCTAGATATTTTTCTTCAGTCCGCGAGTGCTCGGCGAGCCGCTCGGATCAAGTCGCTGAACGGTTCACACACAGCGATTGAGAGCCGAGTTTCGATCCCCGAGCGAATGCTGATTTGCCTCCGAGCTGTCACATCGTCAAGTCATGTCGTTTTCCCACCAAACGTTAAATGCTTAGTATTGTGACATACTGGTAAGCAAAAGTAAATGATGCCCTGAGGGGAACCTCTTTCAGTACTGTGTGAAGGTCTGTCCCCATATGTTAAAATAAAGAAGCCAGTTTTACTAGTTTCTTACATAACATGGAAGCAGAATTTACTCAGAACTTACTCAGAATGTACTGTACTACTTGCACCTGCCTGTGTTCACATGCTTAGTGAGGGTGCTGCAAATATTGCAAAAAACAGTTAAATTTGCATAAATGATCCAGTTCCCAATTAGTCCATTTTATTTGTATAGTGCTTTTTACAATGGACATTGTCTTTAAGCAACTTTACAGAATCCAGGACCAACAGACCAAAAACCCCTGTTGAGCAAGCCAAGGGCGAGGAACTCCCTTAAAAATAGAGGAAGAAACCTTGAAAGGGACTAGAGTCAGCAGGGACCCCTAGACTATATAGACTGTATAGATATGGTTTGTCTCTTAAAAACTTAGACTAACTCACACCCCTGAAGTTACAGACTGTTTTGTTTTACCAAGCATGATCGATTTCTTAAAGAAAACTGGAGGACCACGCTATGCTCTGTATTTCTTCACCACTTGTTCTTGCAGGCAGTAGAAGTCTCTGTTGCAACAGTAAGGTGCTGAATTCCCATCCAGTGTTTTCATCTCTCTGCTACCTTCAATTGTATCTAATAAACTGACCATGGTCGTGACACAGCTAAGATTCAATTTTGGGTCTCCACAGTGGTGGGCTAGGACACTAACTGCTTTTGTTTTTGAATAGGACATAGATGATGTTTGGACCCTTGTTTTTGTCAGCTGATTTAAGGTATGCAACCTTGGTCATGTGTATGTTTCTGAAAATATCATCCGTTTACAAATTTTTTTGCTCGAAAGTTGGTTGATTCCGATTCATAGCCAAACATGGGTCCTACCATCTCTAATGCAGTCTGTATGTAATAAAAACAAAGCCTAGATCAATCACATGAATATGGTTTGGTTTTTAGTTACGGTGTTGTTACAGGTACTGTGAAGATTTTGACATTAATGCCCAACCCTCTGCTTTATACCAGACCAACCAGAAACATGGCAGCATATTCAGCTACTCTTGTTTATGCAGTAAAATGTGTGTCATTTTTTCCCCTGGTAAGAGTAACTTCAGTTTCCTCATGTAATCTAGATCAGATTTGATCTTTCTCTTCCTTGTGTGATCTGTAGGTGATAAACAGGTCTGATCAGCCTGGATTTTTTTTAGCTTTTTATCTGAATCCGGGTCTAGGGCGCACTTACCATGTGCACTGGCTTGACAAAAGCAACAGTTTCTCATTTACATCTGTTACAAATCAGCAGCCCTTTAACATTGTTTTCTTTGCATTTCTAAATGACTAGAAACATAGTCAGTGTATTTGTAGTTATAAAAAATGTATAGTTTTATAGATTGTTGCATATTGATTAGGGGTGGGTTTATAAAATAGATTTTTCGATTTTAATCGATCTTTATTTGAACGATCCGATATCGATTCATATAAATGCGAGATCGATTTTTTAAATACGCCCCTTTTTACGGTGCACACGGAAATCTATTACTATTGTTACCCCCTTTAATTTCGCGTGACCAGCCACTGTTTTTTCATGCAACGAGATCTGACCTGCACATCAGTTTAGCATGGCAGAAGCTCAAGTTATGACCACTACACAACTTTTTGCACTGATTTTCGCTGGGCTCTGGATTCGGGAGGAACTCGGTGTTCGCTCTGCGATCAAAACTCGGCTCTCAATCAATGTGAGAAACAGCGAGGGGAAACACAGGGGAGAGGTTGGAAACAGGTGGTGGAGCGCAATATAGTTTCTATCAGAATACATCAGCACACGCGAGATCGTTCTCTACAAAACAAAATATTTATTAACCTCCAACTCACTACAGAACGATCCATGCTGCTCGTGTTGCCAAATCCACTCAGATTCATTTATTTCATCAGCGCACAAACTTTGATTGCTCGCTACTTGTTGATGTGCATGTTTGGAAGTGGTATCATTAAACCTTTCATCACTTCTCACGTGTGTTTTCGTGACAAAACGTAGTTTTGGAGACCAGAGAAGCTCGCCTGTGATTCCCCCTGGAGATGGATGGTGTAGTGTAAAACTCCCCATCGCCGATCAGTCGTGTAGTGTGAACATTACAGTGACCACGTGTTAATCAGAGTGTCGTGTAGTGTAAACTTGGCATAAGCTGTACAACAGCCAGGTGTATGTTTACATTACATTTACAATATTGTAGCATGTCAGACAAATGGAAGAAAACAGTAACATTCATTTTTTATTATTATTTCATTTGTCTGACATGCTACAACATTGTAAATGTAATGTAAACATACACCTGGCTGTTGAATGTTACTGTTTTCTGTTTTGGATTAATTATTTATGTAAACAAAATACACAAATATTTTTAATAATAAATGTTCTTTGTACAATTATCACATTCGTTCTCTGAACATCTGTACATATGTAAACAAAACCTGTTAATGTAACTCAAATATGCCTAAATGTGTTGAATCGAAATTGGATCGAAAATCGAAAATCGAAAATCGAAGATCGAATCGAATCGGGACCTGGTGAATCGGAATCGAATCGATCCAGGAAATTGGTGGCGATACCCAGCCCTAATATTGATTATAGATTAGGCCAAAAATATTTATTCACTTCATACTTTTTATTAGGGATGCATCAATACCATTTTTTCCCAACCGAGTACAAGTACATGTATTTTTGTACTTGCCGATACCAATACCTATTTAGAATGATGGAGTTAATGAGTTGGAGGTTAATAAATATTTTTGCAATGTTGGTGTTTTGTTGTTATGTTTTGTAGAGAACGATCAGGTCAGAAATACTGTAAAACGTGTGTGTGTGCCGGTGTATTCTGATATAAACTATATTATCCCCCTGTCCCACCTGTTTACACTCCTCTCCTGCGTTTCCCCTCACACCGTATCCTGCGTTCTCATTGGTTGTTCGACATGTCACTCATTCCCAGTCGCACATCTCAGATCAGATATCTGACGTGCTAGAAGACTCGATCGGTCGGATCGAGTTGTTGGATCGAGTTGTTGGATAGTTGGAGTTTTGATCGCCGAGCGAACGCCGAGTTGCTCCAGAGCCGGCAAATCTAGCGCCGACCAGCCAAAAAATCAGGGCAAAAATCGTGTAGTGTGAACTAAGCATAACGCAGCACACGGTATCAGATGTTTAGTATCGGAGCCTCGTTTGCGGGTACGAGTACAAGTTAATGAGCGCGGTATCGGGCAAATACCCGATACTAGTATCGGTACTCATGCAGCTCTACTTTTTATGTATTTAAACAGATAGTTTTGTCCTGCAGTTACCTCTTTCTTATAATAATAATAATAATAATACATTTTATTTATATAGCGCTTTTCAAGATACTCAAAGACGCTTTACATAAGACAAATAATCAAAACAAATACGTACATACACCATACAAATCAAATCATAGTACAAAATCAAAATAGTACATCAACATCAAGAATAATTAAGATAAAAACAAAGAGAGCAGCATAAGACAGTTCATTAAAAATTAGCTAAATTATGAGAGAGAACAACAAATATAGAACAATTTCTTAAAATTAGACAGAAACAGGACAGATTTACATGCAATCAGGAAACTGAAAACTTTACAAGTTTTAGGATCTAGGACTTCACATTTCTGTCGTGATCTAAGTATAAAAACTATTAAAAAGAATAGCAAAAATAAAAGCATTTATTTCGTGTTGTTACAAGTTAAATGCCATATTGAATAGATGAGTTTTGAGAAGTGACTTGAATTTGGACAGGTCAGGACAATCTCGTAGGTGTTTGGGGAGAGCATTCCATAAAGATGGAGCAGCTATGGAAAAGGCCCTGTCACCCCAGGTCCGGTGCTTGGTCCTAGAGGGTATGGACAGTAGGTTAGCCTCAGAAGAGCGAAGGCTACGGGAGGGAATGTGCTGATGGAGCAGGTCGGTGAGGTAGGATGGGGCCTGATTATGGAGAGCTTTGTGAGTGAATAGAAGAATTTTGAATTGAATGCGTTGAGCAACGGGAAGCCAATGAAGTTTTTGTAGAACAGGTGTAATATGATCACGGGAGCGAGTATGAGTAAGGAGGCGAGCAGCTGAATTCTGGATATACTGAAGTTTTTTTAGGATTTTGTTAGATGTACCATAAAGGATGCTATTGCAATAATCAATTCTGGATGTAATAAAAGCATGAATCAAGGTTTCGGCGGCAGAAAAGGAGAGTGATGGACGGAGACGTGCTATGTTTTTTAGATGAAAGAAAGCAGTTTTGGTGATGTGATTTACATGGCGGTCAAAAGAGAGGTTGCTATCAAAAATTACACCAAGATTTCGGATGTTAGAAGACGGAGACAAAGTGTCATTATCAATGGTAATTTGAAAATTTTTTGTGGTTTTTGCCAGGGTTGTAGGACCTACGATGATCATATCTGATTTTTCACAGTTTAATTTGAGGAAATTAGCTTTCATCCACAATTTCATTTCAGTGATGCAATTTGTCAGAGTGGAGTGAAGTTCAGTATTAATGGATTTGGAGGAGATGTAAAGCTGAATATCATCAGCATAGCAGTGGAAATGTAAACCATGCCGACGTATGATGTCACCAAGGGGGAGCATATAAAGAATAAACAAAAGGGGACCTAACACTGAGCCTTGGGGAACGCCTTGGGACAGTGGAGCAATGGCAGAACTACAATTGTTGATATTAACAAACTGTTGTCTGTTTACGAGATATGACCTTAACCACAAAAGGGCAGTACCAGTGATGTTGACAGAGGATTCAAGGCGGGACAGAAGAATGGAGTGATTAATGGTGTCAAAAGCTGCAGTAAGATCAAGGAGGACGAGAATATTAATTTGTCCAGAGTCTGAGGAAAGAAGAAGGTCATTTGTGACTTTGAGGAGGGCTGACTCAGTGCTGTGCTGGGGGCGGAAAATGTTTATGTTTTCTTCTGCCTTCTCACATTTGTGGCCACTGTATAGAGTTAAAATGGACCAGCATTGTATAGGGTAAGGAAAAGTAATTTAAATTATTTCCAACAGCTGCTGATTAAAACTGAAAGTGGAGCTACAGATCTTTAAGGTAGCGTTGTGCAGGAGGTGCTATTGTTTGACGTGTTAAACAGTGAAGCTGTTTTGCATCAGTAAGGAGTCTGATTGCAGCTGTTTCAACACTCTTGTCAGCCTGCATGTCGCTGCAACAGTAACCTCACTGTCTGGTCGAGGCTCAGCTAGAGCAATGGAGGAATAAAGAGAGCATAGCGTGTCCTCTCGTATGTGTTAAAGTTGTTAACTGAAATTATTTCTTTTTTTTTATTTTTAGAATTTTCTTTTGGAACTTTCTGTGCGTCTCAAAAATCACTCAGATTTGTTCATGTAATTTCACCTTTAAATAAAATTTCCAGATGAGGTTCAAGCCATGAAACTAATGGGAAATAGATATACACTATTTTAAACAAATTGAAACCTAAACAAGTACAGTCCTGCATTAACAGAAAGGCATTTTAAAGTTTCGAGCTCTAGCAAGCTAAAAAACACATCCTAGAAAGGGCAGCAATTCATTGTGGGGCCCACACACTTTTACAAACATTACTATCACATTCAGGTGCTTCGACTAGACAGTAGGAGTCGCTGTTGCAGCAGTAAAAATGTGACGCAGCATTTGACCTTTTCTCAGACATGGTTAAGAAGCACCTGACCAGGCTGGTGACACATCACATTGTTTGTAATGCTGCTTAAATGTCAACTTCAGCTTCACGTCAGTGGATCTGTGCACTCTTTTTAACCAGTGCCACGTTGTCACTCTATCGGTGCGTCATTCACGTATCATGTAAGACCACCGCGAGCGCCTCTTTTGTGCTAAACCTGTATTCAGAGCTTTGTTCTTGTTTTGACACTCTATACTGTTATAGTCACTACAGTTCACACCCTTTAAAATAACAGAGCAGCTTATACAGTTAAAGTTACTAAATCTGCTATCATATCTCACACATGGATCAATCAGTGTTTTGGGTAGTTACACTTTACATTTATAATAATTAAGTGTATCATCAGATACTGGTTGTTTATTTTTATGTCTCACTGCAAGCTGATCCAGCTTTCAGTTCACTAGACAGCAAGGCTATATTTATTGTTAATGTACAAATATTAATTTATAGATTTGTTTTTACAGCATGGAGCTGCATCATATAGGGTTTTTTAATATGTACTGACAACTGGAAAAGTAAAGTGCCCAGCCATTGCGAAATCAGAAGAAGCTGGGAGAGAAACATTCACCTTTGCAATTTAAGAGGAGAAAATGGGCCGCTCAGGTGGCGCAGCGGTAAAGTACGCTAGCTCACCAGAGTTTGGGGATACATCGTATATGAATGTATACGAATACATCGTATCGAATCTCAGCTCTAACTTTCCGACTAGGCTGGGCGGATGCATGACCAACGATTAGCTGTTGTTCAGGGTTAGAGGGTAAGAAAGTCGGATCATAGGTCCTCATAACTGGTGCGACTGCGGCCCCTGCTGGCTGACTGATGGTGCCTGCACAGGGCTGAGGAATAATGCTGATGGGGGTGTGGCCCTCTGTACACAGTGCCCGTCAAGTGTATGAACCCGACTGTACTGACTGTGCGTACCGGAGGGGGCGCATGTCAGTTGAAAGGCATCCTCAGTCAGCGGTGAAGGGTCGAATCAGTATAGAGGACGCAATCAGGGTAATTGGACACGACTAGACTGAGGGATAAAAAAAAAAATTGGGGAAAAAAAAGAGGTGGGGAAAATATAAATGAAAAAAAAAAAGAGGAGAAAATGCTAATTGGCTAAGATCTACTGAATTCAGTGTTAAAATGTTATTTTTTACTGACTAGTATGTTTTGCATAATGTATAATCACAGGTAAAAATAATGTCTGAGGAAGGGCAACTTCTTTGACCAAATCTGGCCTGTTAAGGATCAAATAATGTTATTAATAAAAATGTGTTCAGTAGAGTCTGGAAAAACACAAGGAGCACTGTAATGAATTTGAACTGATCTGTTGTTTTTCCATTTGATACTGCTTTCATTTTATGTTTTTGAAGTGGCAGGTATTAAGACTTTAACGGTGCTTTTACACTCGAAATAAAAGGCAAGATTTATAGATGACTGGTCTAAATCCTCTACCTGGACGTGTGCACTAAAAAACAAACAATTAAAGTTTGCCAAATTCAGGGTCTTCTAAGATGTCATTTCAATTAGGCACCAAGGGACAGGTCAGGATAGTGATCATGACAATACAAATAAGGAGTGCTGTGTCAAGAGGGCCATACAGCGTAAAAACTGTGCCAAATTGGGTTTTTGGACCAGAATTATCCACAAAATATCCTGACCCCTAATATATGGAAGCAGCTGAAAGAAAAAACAGCTGTATTTGTTAAGTGGTCTAGGGGCAACAACTCAGCCAGGAAGTATTAAGGGACACAACTGTCAGGAGGAGCCATCACTGAATTAACTGCTGTAAAGACTTTAAAATGGGTTGTTGAAACATGATTGGCATACCGGATCCAATGTACCAAATCCCACCAATGGACCTCAAACCTACAATAAACTCATATATCAAGGACAAATGGCAAAACGACTGGAACATACACCAGAATCATAAGTTGTACTAAGTAGGGCTGGGCGATATGGATCAAAAATAATATCTCGATATTTTTTGCTGAACGGCGATATACGATATATATCTCGATATTTTTTTATCCCATAAGGTAATAACAAAAAGACACTTCTGAGACAAAGCTACATGTTCCAATTTTTTTACAGGCACTTTTATTAATATTCATGCTGGGGAAGCTTCACACAAGAACTATTTTTCCTTAATAAAAAAAAAAAAAGAGCTATTCTAAGAAAAAAATAACTTGTTTTCTAAGGCATCTCCTGTTGTGTAATGTGAATTACAAATATATTGTCTGGCCCTTTAAGAATGTTAAGTGCACTATAGGGCACAGGGAGCGAGTGTGTAGGGAAGATGTCGGAATGACACGGTTTCCGGCTGAGCTTGTGTGACATTAAAAGTAAAACCCCGTTAAAGTAAACCCCTCGTTAACCCCCCACCCCACCCCCACATGTTTGGACTTTATACATTATTTTATGTATATGTCGCCATAACATTTACATTAATTTTTTTTTTACGTATAGAACTCAGTTCTGTAATACAGGCAGAACTAATCGTTCATGTTACTGTGTAACTATTACAACATTTAATGCATTTTAATCAGCGTTCTGCTTCATGCACTTTATTATTATTTAACAGCTTTATTTGTTGTTTAATTGCTGTTTGCTCCTTGTTTACTGCAGAGTTAGTTCATGCAATTTAATAATGTTTGGTTGTTTATTGGCCGACAACAAGAAATACTATAATAGAAGATAAATAAATAAATGACGTGTCGGACGTCGGGCGATCGTCCAGTATAAACTAACACAACCACGTACATCCAGTACAGAAATCCCCATAATGTTTGTATTTACAGATAGCAAATATATGCACATCACATATACAAACACAAGAGTCAGAACAACAGGAGACGCACCGTTACGTTATTATTA
Organism: Trichomycterus rosablanca; assembly: GCF_030014385.1. Lineage (NCBI taxonomy): Eukaryota > Metazoa > Chordata > Actinopteri > Siluriformes > Trichomycteridae > Trichomycterus > Trichomycterus rosablanca. The sequence goes on from NC_085996.1 coordinate 25,420,596, forward strand.
CTTTCTCAACACTTAATGTGAAGTAAATACGTGCATGTCAGCGCGTGCATGCCCTTGTATTGGTTTTTGAAACGAATAACGACTCGTTTTCTTGTTTTTTAACTTTGGGATTTGAAGTGAAAATGAATGACCAAAGGTACACGGAGCTGGAACCTTTTGTCTGGACTTGTTTTCGGCATTCTCTACAGAATACGTTATTCTGCTGCTCATCTGACACTTTGAATTCGAACCATCTCCAAATAATTCCAAAAAGAGTCATTATTTTTCTTTTTAGTAAGCAGCTCCTCTTCGATAGCTTCTGTCACGTCTTTATCCGTCTCCATGCTATCGCTGCCTGCAGGAATTACTGGTGAGGCGGTGGGGCGGGGCGAGTTGTGTTCAGTGAGGGAGAGAGGCGGGGCAGGTGAACATGTGCAGAGACAAACTGGGAGAAGAGAAAGACGAACTGTCTGATCTAACTGGAACGCAACATCTATATCGATATATGCGATATTGTCTTATCTTATATCGCGTATGAAAATATATCGATATTTTATAAAATCTCGATATATCGCCCAGCCCTAGTACAAAGCTAATCCCACTATTGGGGAAAAAATGAAGACCTACCTCGAAAACCGTTGGGACCAGACAGTGTACACAAGATGCCATATTGGACATACTAGATTAACACACATGTACCTGATAAAAGGTGAAGCTGTTTTATATTGCGCAACATGCCAAACACAGATTACAATAAAACATTTAATGCTGGAATGTATCATCTATAACCATGAAACACAACAGATCTTATCAGCAAAAACCATAAAGGAACTCTTTAGCAAGACAAAAGTAACATCACTCCTAAAATTCCTGTCATTAATAAAACTGAAGCAACACGTATAAATGAACATACATAGACAACAGACATAACTTCTCTAAGTCAAATGAAATAAGTAAATAAAAGACAGATTACGACCTTTCCTGACATGAACATGGCCAAAAGGGCAGACATGGCGTCAAAAACTAAACGCTAAACTAAACTTGAAACATGATTGGCGATCATGTTGAATGCTTCTTTGTGTGCTGATTGGTTTAACATTGACCGCCACTTCCAGGTTGCCAGCTCGGACACTGAGAAAATATGCAAAGAAACGACTCTGGTCGTCCAGCTGAGGAATAGAAAAAAACACATGGCTGTAATAATTAGTCGGGTTACATTCAACCAGACACACAGATTTAGAACTAAATATTCACATAGATCTTTGTTATTATGAAGAATTATTACTGCCAGCCAATCAGAAACGAGAATTTTTTTTATGACTGCATATGGTCAATAGACGAAGTGGTTTGGTCTGTCCTATTGCTCACAGTAGCTTTACAGTATATTTGAATTGACTCCAGTCTGCACAGTAATGCTGTGAGAGAAAGGAAGGATAATATTGAATGATCAGGATTTAAACCCTGTTGCTTTGCTGTTGGTTCAGACAGAAGCGGCTGTCTCTCTCCAGCCATTCAGCCCGTGATGAGATGATTATCTCTCTGGCCTACTTTCCAGCACAGAGCTGGAAGCTTTGTTCCCTAGCCACGTGGCTTTTTTTACACTCCAGCAGAGCTCCAGCTATTCCTTTGCTTTCTGTGCACTTTGTTGTAATCTAAATCTGACCTTTTTCTTTAATCTTTTGTTCTGAAATCACTTTTAAAATCATGTAGACTGTAGATCATCAAGAGCATGGATTTTTTGCATCCAAACAGTTGAATGTACACTAATACGTATATACTGCTGTATAATTTAGATTTCTGCCTGCATTGATGCCTAGTGAAGAACCCTTAAGGTGAAAAGCACAGATTCCTGTTTTTTTTCTATCATTTAACAATTTATTAATGCCAGCCTTAAAGTTGTGCAGACTTGTGCAGACAAACTTGAAGCAAATGAGCTTTATGTGTAAAACCGTCCTACTAATTTTACTTTATTAACATACTTTAGTCACATTGTGTTGGGTTAGGAATGTCAAATTTTTTGTAGTTTTTGTAATCATCTGTCAGTGCTAAGTCATTTGGTCTGTTTGCTGAGGAGTGCTTGTCCCCCGATGTATCCGGTTGCAGGTTTATTTTTATTTACAGAATCACAATAGCAGACTATTTCCTTGTGTGCTGTTTAAAAACCAGACACTAACTGATGTTTACTTTAGTAACGCTACAAAAACATGGTTGTGCCACAACAGGTTTTTTGTCTGTGTCTGTCTGTCTTTGTGAGTCTGTCTATGACTGTCGTTGTAAGTCTGTCTGACTCTGTCTATCTTTGTGATTCTGTCTGTCTGAGTCCGTCTTTCTATGAGTCTGTCTTTCCTTATAAGTCTGTCTGTCATTGTGAGTCTGTCTGAGTTTGTCCGTCTGTGAGTCTGTCTGTTCTTGTAAGTCTGTCTGTCCTTGTAAGTCTGGCTTTGAGAATCTGTCTCTTTGTGACTCTGTGAGTCTGTCTATGAGTCTGTCTGTCTATGACTGTCTTTGTGAGTCTGTCTGTTTGTCTTTGTGAGTCCGTCTTTCTATGAGTCTGTCTTTCCTTATAAGTCTGTCTGTCATTGTGAGTCTGTCTGTCTGAGTTTGTCTGTCTGTGAGTCTGTCTGTCCTTGTAAGTCTGTCTGTCCTTGTAAGTCTGTCTGAGTCTGAATGTCTTTGTAAGTCTGTCTGTCCTGTTGAGTCTGTCTGTCCTGTTGAGTCTGTCTATGACTCTGTCTGTCTTTGTAAGTCTGTCCGTCTATGACTGTCTGTCTTTGTGAGTCTGTTTGTCTCTGTCTTTCTTTGTAAGTCTGTCTGTCTGAGTCTGTCTGTCTTTGTGAGTCTGTCTATAAGTCTGTCCTTGTAAGTCTGTCTGTCTTTGTGAGTCTGTCTGTCTTTGTAAGTCTGTCCATCTATGACTGTCTTTGTGAGTCTGTCTGTGAGTCTGTCTGTCTTTGTAAGTCTGTCTGTTTATGTATCTGTCTTTTTTTGTCTGTCTTTTTTTGTAAGTCTGTCCGTCTATGACTCTGTCTGTCTTTGTGAGCCTGTCTATGACTTTGTCTGTCTGTGTAAGTCTGTCTGTATGTCTCTGTCTTTCTTTGTAAGTCTGTCTGTCTATGAGTCTGTCTGTCTTTGTGAGTCTGTCGAAGTCTCTGTCCTTGTAAATATGTCTGTCTGTCTGTGACTCTGTCTGTCTGTGACTCTGTCTGTCTTTGTAAGTCTGTCTTTGTAAGTCTGTCTGTCTTTGTGAGTTTGCCTATGACCCTGTCATTCTTTGTAAGTCTGTCTGTGGGTTTGCCTATGACTGTCTGTCTTTGTAAGTCTGTTTGTCTTTGTGAGTTTGCCTATGACTCTGTCTGTCTTTGTAAGTCTGTCTGTCTGTGAGTTTGCCTATGACTCTGTCTTTGAGAGTGTCTATGACTGTCTTTGTAAGTCTGTCTGTCTATGACTGTCTTTGTGAGTGTCTATGACTGTCTGTCTTTGTAAGTCTGTCTGTCTGTATTTCTTTGTAAGTCTGTCTGAGTCTGTCTTTCTGTGAGTGTCTGTTTATGTCTCTGTCTTTCTTTGTAAGTTTGTCTGTCTATGAGTCTGTCTGTCTTTGTGAGTCTGTCTAAGTCTCTGTCCTTGTAAGTCTGTCTGTGACTGTCTGTCTTTGTAAGTCTGTCTGTCTTTGTGAGTTTGCCTATGACTCTGTCTGTCTTTGTAAGTCTGTCTGTCTATGACTGTCTTTGTGAGTGTCTATGACTGTCTGTCTTTGTAAGTCTGTCTGTGAGTCTGTCTGTCTCTGTATTTCTTTGTAAGTCTGTCTGAGTCTGTCTTTCTGTGAGTCTGTCTATGACTGTCTGTCTTTGTAAGTCTGTCTGTTTATGTCTCTGTCTTTCTTTGTAAGTCTGTCTGTCTTTGTGAGTCTGTCTAAGTCTCTGTCCTTGTAAGTCTGTCTGTCTGACTGTCTGTCTTTGTAAGTCTGTTTGTCTTTGTGAGTGCCTATGACTGTCTGTCTGTAAGTCTGTCTGTCTTTGTGAGTTTGCCTATGACTGTCTGTCTTTGTAAGTCTGTCTATGACTGTCTTTGTAAGTATGTCTGTCTATGACTGTCTGTCTATGACTGTCTGTCTTTGTAAGTCTGTCTGTGAGTCTGTCTGTCTGTATTTCTTTGTAAGTCTGTCTGAGTCTGTCTTTCTGTGAGTCTGTCTGTTTGTCTCTGTCTTTCTTTGTAAGTTTGTCTGTCTATTAGTCTGTCTGTCTTTGTGAGTCTGTCTAAGTCTCTGTCCTTGTAAGTCTGTCTGTGACTGTCTGTCTTTGTAAGTCTGTCTGTCTTTGTGAGTTTGCCTATGACTCTGTCTGTCTTTGTAAGTTTGCCTATGACTGTCTGTCTTTGTAAGTCTGTCTGACTGTCTTTGTAAGTCTGTCTGTCTGTCTGTCTGTCTATGACTGTCTGTCTTTGTGAGTCTGTCTATGACTGTCTGTCTTTGTAAGTCTGTCTGTGAGTCTGTCTATGTCTCTGTATTTCTTTGTAAGTCTGTCTGTCTTTGTAAGTCTGTCTGTTCTTGTCTGTCTCTATGAGTCTGTCCTTGTAAGTCTATCTGTCTTTGTGAGTATTTGTCTTTGTATGTCTGTGTGTGTGTCTGTCTGTCTGTCTTTGTGAGTGTGTTTCTCAGTGTCTGTGTGTGTGGGGGGGGAAGGACCAAAATAGAGTACAGAAAGAGAACGTTGATAATGATATTCAGTCAGGTGTGCTGGGCTCTGTTTTTCCATTCCTTTTGCATACATTAATAAACCACATGGTGGTTTTATGCAAGGTCTCTTCACTGAATAATCCATGCAGGTACTTTTTTGACTGGGTACATCATTAGCATCTGTTGGCAAAAACTCCTTCCTGGTACAAAACACATATTAATTATTGAAGTAAAGTCAGTAACGAAGATGACGATCACTAGTTTAAATTTACCTCATAATCTTTACTTATTCCTGCTCACAAAGTCCCATTTTGTGTGGTGTTACTTGTTTGAATGCTGGTTCTGTCCTGGAAAATTAGTAGTCTATCTATAAATGTTTATCTGTGTTTATCTGTAATACTAAATGCTAGTGTTTGCTTTGTTCTTAAATCTTGGCTCGAAGTGAAGAAGAGACAGATCAGGGTTTTAACAATGATTATAGGTAGACCAGGGACTCGTCTGTTTATGACTTAGTTGGCAAACATTAGTGTTCTAAATCTTACGTGGGCAGCTACCAAAGCCAGTGGAAAGAATTTAGCAGTGTACTGACAGCGCCTGCATCAATGTGTCCATGTTTTTATAGCGTCTGAATGAATTTGTTGAGCCTGTGATCAAAACTGTACTTAATTATACAATGATTTTAGCACTGGCATGATTATGGCCAGAAGTATGTGTGAGCTTGTTGGGCATCCCATTTTAAAACCATTATTATTGTGACCATGCATTTTTACAAGATTCAGGCTCTAATGTTGGAAAGGAGGCCTGGCTTGCAATTGATGTTCCAGTTCATCCCACAGCTGTTCAATTGGTATGAGGTCTGGAATTATAGAGGAAATATAAAGGTTTTTTTATACTATTTATTCAGCTTACTGTGAACCGGGAACACAGTCATGCTGGAACAGGAAAGGGCCTTCCTCAATCTACTGTCACAAAGTTGAAATTAGGTTGTTTATTTACAGTGGGGCCAAAAAGTATTTAGTCAGCCACTGATTGTGCAGGTTCTCCTACTTAGAAAGATGAGAGAGGTCTGTAATTTTCATCATAGGTACACTTCAACTATGAGAGACAAAATGAGAAAAAAAAATCCAGGAAATCACATTGTAGAATTTTTAAAGAATTTATTTGTAAATTATGGTGGAAAATAAGTATTTGGTCAATAACAAAAGTTCAACTCAATACTTTGTAACATAACCTTTGTTGGCAATGACAGAGGTCAAACGTTTCCTGTAAGTCTTCACCAGGTTTGCACACACTGTAGCTGGTATTTTGGCCCATTCCTCCATGCAGATCTCCTCTAGAGCAGTGATGTTTTGGGGCTGTCGCTGGGCAACACGGACTTTCAACTCCCTCCACAAATTTTCTATGGGGTTGAGGTCTGGAGACTGGCTAGGCCACTCCAGGACCTTGAAATGCTTTTTACGGAGCCACTCCTTCGTTGCCCGAGCGGTGTGTTTGGGATCATTGTCATGCTGGAAGACCCAGCCACGTTCCATCTTCAATGCTCTCACTGATGGAAGGAGGTTTTGGCTTAAAATCTCATGATACATGGCCCCGTTCATTCTTCCCTTAACACGGATCAGTCGTCCTGTCCCCTTTGCAGAAAAACAGCCCCAAAGCATGATGTTTCCACCCCCATGCTTCACAGTAGGTATGGTGTTCTTGGGATGCAACTCAGCATTCTTCTTCCTCCAAACACGACGAGTTGAGTTTTTACCAAAAAGTTCCATTTTGGTTTAATCTGACCACATGATATTCTTCCAATCCTCTTCTGGATCATCCATATGCTCTCTGGCAAACTTCAGACGGGCCTGGACATGTACTGGCTTAAGCAGGGGGACACGCCTGGCACTACAGGATTTGAGTCCCTCTCGGCGTAGTGTATATACTGATGGTAGCCTTTGTTACTTTGGTCCCAGCTCTCTGCAGGTCATTCATCAGGTCCCTCCGTGTAGTTCTGGGATTTTTGCTCACCGTTCTCATGATCATTTTGACCCCACGGGATGAGATCTTGCGTGAGGCCCCAGATCGAGGGAGATTATCAATGGTCTTGTACAGGGGTTGGACAAAATAACTGAAACACCTGGTTTTAGACCACAATAATTTATTAGTATGGTGTAGGGCCTCATTTTGCGGCCAATACAGCGTCAATTCGTCTTGGAAATGACATATACAAGTCCTGCACATTGGTCAGAGGGATTTTAAGCCATTCTTCTTGCAGGATAGTGGCCAGGTCACTACGTGATGCTGGTGGAGGAAAACGTTTCCTGACTCACTTCTCCAAAACACCCCAAAGTGGCTCAATAATATTTAGATCTGGTGACTGTGCAGGCCATGGGAGATGTTCAACTTCACTTTCATGTTCATCAAACCAATCTTTCACCAGTCTTGCTGTGTGTATTGGTGCATTGTCATCCTGATACACGGCACCGCCTTCAGGATACAATGTTTGAACCATTGGATGCACATGGTCCTCCAGAATGGTTCGGTAGTCCTTGGCAGTGACGTGCCCATCTAGCACAAGTATTGGGCCAAGGGAATGCCATGATATGGCAGCCCAAACCATCACTGATCCACCCCCATGCTTCACTCTGGGCATGCAACAGTTTGGGTGGTACGCTTCTTTGGGGCTTCTCCACACCGTAACTCTCCCGGATGTGGGGAAAACAGTAAAGGTGGACTCATCAGAGAACAATACATGTTTCACATTGTCCACAGCCCAAGATTTGCGCTCCTTGCACCATTGAAACCGACGTTTGGCATTGGCACGAGTGACCAAAGGTTTGGCTATAGCAGCCCTGCCGTGTATATTGACCCTGTGGAGCTCCCGACGGACAGTTCTGGTGGAAACAGGAGAGTTGAGGTGCACATTTAATTCTGCCGTGATTTGGGCAGCCGTGGTTTTATGTTTTTTGGATACAATCCGGGTTAGCACCCGAACATCCCTTTCAGACAGCTTCCTCTTGCGTCCACAGTTAATCCTGTTGGATGTGGTTTGTCCTTCTTGGTGGTATGCTGACATTACCCTGGATACCGTGGCTCTTGATACATCACAAAGACTTGCTGTCTTGGTCACAGATGCGCCAGCAAGACATGCACCAACAATTTGTCCTCTTTTGAACTCTGGTATGTCACCCATAATGTTGTGTGGATTGCAATATTTTGAGCAAAACTGTGCTCTTACCCTGCTAATTGAACCTTCACACTCTGCTCTTACTGGTGCAATGTGCAATTAATGAAGATTGGCCACCAGACTGGTCCAATTTAGCCATGAAACCTCCCACACTAAAATGACAGGTGTTTCAGTTATTTTGTCCAACCCCTGTATGTCTTCCATTTTCTTACAATTGCTCCCACAGTTGATTTTTTCACAACAACCTGCTTTCCTATTGTAGATTCACTCTTCCCAGCCTGGTGCAGGTCTACAATTTTCTTCCTGGTGTCCTTCGACAGCTCTTTGGTCTTGGCCATGGTTGAATTTGGAGTCTTACTGTTTGAGGCTGTGGACAGGTGTCTTTTATACAGATAATGAGGTCAAACAGGTGCCATTAATACAGGTAACGAGTGGAGGACAGAAGAGCTTCTTAAAGAAGTTGTTACAGGTCTGTGAGAGCCAGAAATCTTGCTTGTTTGTGGGTGACCAAATACTTATTTTCCTCTCATAGTTGAAGTATACCTATGATGAAAATTACAGACCTCTCTCATCTTTCTAAGTAGGAGAACCTGCACAATCAGTGGCTGACTAAATACTTTTTGGCCCCACTGTAATAGAGTTTATTTTATACGTCTGTTAGCAGTGGGTGTGGCTGAAATACCTGAGCGCAATTGTGTTTGAGCATGGTTTGAGCAGCTAGCCATCTACTAGCATAAAGCTATAGGAATCTTATTTGGCTGACCCTTGACTTTGATGTTTCCTTCTTTGCTCCAGTAATGCCAAGTTAACACTACACGACTTTCAAGTTGTTCATATCACTGTACAGTTCACACTACACAACTGGATCTCTTGTAATCGGGAGTCTTTGTGGTTTTCACTCTACATGACTGATCGGTGATAGGGGGTCACGCGCTAAACGATCTATCACCAGGATAAATCTCAGACGAGTCTGTCTGGTCTCCCAAACTGTTTTGTCATGAAAACACACACAAGAAGTGACAAGGGGTTTAGTAATACCATGTCCAAAAATGCACATCAGAATGAAGCAAGCGATCAAAGTTTTTGTGTGCTGATGTGTAGTGTATTCCACAACAGTTAGTTCCGACCTTACAATCTGATTGGTTGAGAAGCGTTCTAGCCGTGTTGATATTTGTGATAACAGCACGGCCTTTTCACACCACAACTGTACTACTCCGCTGATGCGTTGCCAGTAGCGACAAGCTTCATGCACACAAGCTGCAGTTGTTTTGTAGGCCTATTTGTGCTCATACACATCCAGAAATTGATAAAATGGATCACTTTTAGATAACATTCGACCTGCAGCCTGTTTGGCCAGACTCTGAAGAAGAGTGTGACAGCAAACGCACATCAAATTCTGATTCGGTAAACGCTGTTAGGTCGGCTTCAGTGACGGAAGAACAGCTGAATACGCTGGAATTCGCTTCCAAACTAGCGTTACTTTGTAGTGTTAAACTACATGCCTTTTTAGCTTACTGTGTTAAGGCAGAGTAGGGTATTTTTACCGTTGCATAGCAGCAACTCATTCGTTGTGGAACTACTTTTTGGCGGAAGGTATTGTCAATATTAAAGCATATTTAATATGAAATTCAGGGCTTCTTTGATTTATTTTCTTTCTTTATTTTGTAAAAAATGTTGTATAAAAGCAATAGAACACTTGAGGTCGTGTATTATCGCGAATAACATCACCTTCGGCTCGTGCCTGCGACCAGATCACAGCCGTGATGTTATTTGCTATAACACACTCCCTCTCGTGTTCTATTGCTTAAAAAACAAATAGGAAAAATACATGAATCTGGCTGAAGGAGTGGGTTTGGCTTCACAGCCAACAGGGATTGTCTGTTCTGCCAAAAGAGTTGGAAGTCAAATAATAATATTTTTTGCAGTGCAACGTTGGTATTATGGTTTGGCATGGATGGTAAGTCACATACTGTTAAGCTTGTGTGTGTGTGCGGATGTATTCTGATAGAAACTATATTATGCCTCTGCCTCATACATTTACAATTCCACCCCCGGGTTTCCCTTCTATATCTTGTGCTTACAGCAATCACAGCCTTATCGCAACACCTTTCACACTACAGGATTTTGAGTCGCAGACAGGTCCAGATATTTCGCATGCTAGATATTTTTCTTGAGTCTGCGAGTGATCGGATCGAGTCGTTGAACGTTCATACATAGCGATGTAGAGTCGATGTTCAAGCCTCGAGCGAACGCCGATTTGCCTCAGAGCTGGCACGTTTAACAAAGACTTGTCGTCAACCGAAAATCAGGGCAAGAATTGTGTAGTGTGAACTAGGCTTGCGATCAGATGTCTGTTGTAGGGATGTAACGATGCACCACAAGACAGTTAAAAATCGATTCAAATGTGTAACGATTCAAATCGGTTAACATGTATAATGAATCGATATTCACTATAAACAGCAGAGGGCACTGGCGCTATTTACCTCGCTTGGTTGGCGTCACTACAGGGTTGCCAGGTTCGGAAATTTCCAGCCAAATTTACTTATGTGAGGATACTTTCTTTATTCGTAGTATTCATTTATTTGATATGGGATTTATTTTAAAATTTCATTTGTTTGTTTTTTTTATGCAAAAAGCGAAATGTGTAGCATTGTTTTGCATAGTTTGTACCTACCTCAAAAATAAAAGAACATTCATTATTTAGATAAATAAAAGATAAGCACAAATACAGAATTTATTTTTAAAGAGAAATAATTAAAGGAAACTTTGTCATTTGTCTAATTTAATTTTGTTTAAAAAATCGGGAAGAAATCGTATCGTGAACCCAGTATCGTGAATCGCATCGTGGGTAGAGTGTATCGTTAGATCCCTAGTCTGTTAAATTGATTCTGGATTATCCTCTACATTTCTATACTATTTTTACGTTGACTAGTACTATAAGATACATGCTATGGACAAACATTGTAATCTGTTTCTTTATTTTGGTAGATGTGGTCCAGTTCTGGAAATCAGAACAGAGCTGCCCACAGACTACGTTCAGCATAAGCTTACAGGAAATCTGTAGAGGGATTATGTTGTGCATCTGGCCTTCCTGAACCCCCTCAGGCAGACCAGCCCAGAGAATAAACCCTGGCACAGAACACAGAGATCTGCCACATCAATTACAGTGATGGCTAATTGAACTCTCTCGTGTTTTGTGTACCACTTTGTGAACTATTTTATTTCTCACTGCCTGTGTTTGGACCAACATGCCACTCTGGTCTTTGTTTGGATAACTTTTACAGCTCTTTCATTCTTGTTCTGCCAAGTACCAGTCTGTGGTATTTCCTGACTGCTGGATGCTTTGATGTTAATAATTGATCCAAGTAGGCAAAAGCAGTCCACCACTTAAACATCTTTACCATCAATGGTAGGGATGTAACGATACATTCTACCCACGATGCAATGAGATTCACTTTACGATTTTTTAAAACTAAAATTAAAGACAAAGTAAGACAAAGTTTCCTTTTATTATTTCTCTAAAAAAATAAAATAAAATATTGTATTTGTGATTATCTTTTATTTATCAAAATAATGAATGCCCTTTTATTTCTGAGGTAGGTACAAACGATGCAAAACAATTTTGAATTAAGCCCAATTTGTCTGAAAAACCCCGAATTTGGCAACCAGGCGTATAGCGCCAGTGACGTCCACCAGGCGAGGTGTATAGCACCAGTGCCCTCTGCTTTTTAAAGTGAATTTCGATTCATCCAGTGCTGCTTCTGTGACTATATGTTCAGCGTAAAGGCTGAACAGGTATGGAAACTCCTTTGCCAATGTGGAACCAGTCTGTTCGTCCAATAAAATAATGAGATGTTCTGATGTTCCCATATATACAGTGTATCACAAAAGTGAGTACACCCCTCACATTTCTGCAGATATTTAAGTATATCTTTTCATGGGACAACACTGACAAAATGACACTTTGACACAATGAAAAGTAGTCTGTGTGCAGCTTATATAACAGTGTAAATTTATTCTTCCCTCAAAATAACTCAATATACAGCCATTAATGTCTAAACCACCGGCAACAAAAGTGAGTACACCCCTAAGAGACTACACCCCTAAATGTCCAAATTGAGCACTGCTTGTCATTTTCCCTCCAAAATGTCATGTGATTTGTTAGTGTTACTAGGTCTCAGGTGTGCATAGGGAGCAGGTGTGTTCAATTTAGTAGTACAGCTCTCACACTCTCTCATACTGGTCACTGAAAGTTCCAACATGGCACCTCATGGCAAAGAACTCTCTGAGGATCTTAAAAGACGAATTGTTGCACTACATGAAGATGGCCAAGGCTACAAGAAGATGCCAACACCCTGAAACTGAGCTGCAGCACAGTGGCCAAGATCATCCAGCGTTTTAAAAGAGCAGGGTCCACTCAGAACAGACCTCGCGTTGGTCGTCCAAAGAAGCTGAGTGCACGTGCTCAGCGTCACATCCAACTGCTGTCTTTGAAAGATAGGCGCAGGAGTGCTGTCAGCATTGCTGCAGAGATTGAAAAGGTGGGGGGTCAGCCTGTCAGTGCTCAGACCATACGCCGCACACTACATCAAATTGGTCTGCATGGCTGTCACCCCAGAAGGAAGCCTCTTCTGAAGTCTCTACACAAGAAAGCCCACAAACAGTTTGCTGAAGACATGTCAACAAAGGACATGGATTACTGGAACCATGTCCTATGGTCTGATGAGACCAAGATTAATTTGTTTGGTTCAGATGGTCTCAAGCATGTGTGGCGGCAATCAGGTGAGGAGTACAAAGATAAGTGTGTCATGCCTACAGTCAAGCATGGTGGTGGGAATGCCATGGTCTGGGGCTGCATGAGTGCAGCAGGTGTTGGGGAGTTACATTTCATTGAGGGACACATGAACTCCAATATGTACTGTGAAATACTGAAGCAGAGCATGATCCCCTCCCTCCGGAAACTGGGTCGCAGGGCAGTGTTCCAGCATGATAATGACCCCAAACACACCTCTAAGACGACCACTGCTTTATTGAAGAGGCTGAGGGTAAAGGTGATGGACTGGCCAAGCATGTCTCCAGACTAAACCCAATAGAACATCTTTGGGGCATCCTCAAGCGGAAGGTGGAGGAGCGCAAAGTCTCGAATATCCGCCAGCTCCGTGATGTCGTCATGGAGGTGTGGAAAAGCATTCCAGTGGCAACCTGTGAAGCTCTGGTAAACTCCATGCCCAGGAGAGTTAAGGCAGTTCTGGGAAATAATGGTGGCCACACAAAATATTGACACTTCAGGAACTTTCACTAAGGGGTGTACTCACTTTTGTTGCCGGTAGTTTAGACATTAATGGCTGTATATTGAGTTATTTTGAGGGAAGAATAAATTTACACTGTTATATAAGCTGCACACAGACTACTTTTCATTGTGTCAAAGTGTCATTTTGTCAGTGTTGTCCCATGAAAAGATATACTTAAATATCTGCAGAAATGTGAGGGGTGTACTCACTTTTGTGATACACTGTATATATATATATATATATATATATATATATATATATATATATATATATATATATATATATATATATATATACATATATACATATATACAGGGGTTGGACAAAATAACTGAAACACCTGTCATTTTAGTGTGGGAGGTTTCATGGCTAAATTGGACCAGTCTGGTGGCCAATCTTCATTAATTGCACATTGCACCAGTAAGAGCAGAGTGTGAAGGTTCAATTAGCAGGGTAAGAGCACAGTTTTGCTCAAAATATTGCAATGCACACAACATTATGGGTGACATACCAGAGTTCAAAAGAGGACAAATTGTTGGTGCACGTCTTGCTGGCGCATCTGTGACCAAGACAGCAAGTCTTTGTGATGTATCAAGAGCCACGGTATCCAGGGTAATGTCAGCATACCACCAAGAAGGACAAACCACATCCAACAGGATTAACTGTGGACGCAAGAGGAAGCTGTCTGAAAGGGATGTTCGGGTGCTAACCCGGATTGTATCCAAAAAACATAAAACCACGGCTGCCCAAATCACGGCAGAATTAAATGTGCACCTCGACTCTCCTGTTTCCACCAGAACTGTCCGTCGGGAGCTCCACAGGGTCAATATACACGGCCGGGCTGCTATAGCCAAACCTTTGGTCACTCGCGCCAATGCCAAACGTCGGTTTCAATGGTGCAAGGAGCGCAAATCTTGGGCTGTGGACAATGTGAAACATGTATTGTTCTCTGATGAGTCCACCTTTACTGTTTTCCCCACATCCGGGAGAGTTACGGTGTGGAGAAGCCCCAAAGAAGCGTACCACCCAGACTGTTGCATGCCCAGAGTGAAGCATGGGGGTGGATCAGTGATGGTTTGGGCTGCCATATCATGGCATTCCCTTGGCCCAATACTTGTGCTAGATGGGCGCGTCACTGCCAAGGACTACCGAACCATTCTGGAGGACCATGTCCATCCAATGGCGGTGCCGTGTATCAGGATGACAATGCACCAATACACACAGCAAGACTGGTGAAAGATTGGTTTGATGAACATGAAAGTGAAGTTGAACATCTCCCATGGCCTGCACAGTCACCAGATCTAAATATTATTGAGCCACTTTGGGGTGTTTTGGAGAAGCGAGTCAGGAAACGTTTTCCTCCACCAGCATCACGTAGTGACCTGGCCACTATCCTGCAAGAAGAATGGCTTAAAATCCCTCTGACCACTGTGCAGGACTTGTATATGTCATTTCCAAGACGAATTGACGCTGTATTGGCCGCAAAAGGAGGCCCTACACCATACTAATAAATTATTGTGGTCTAAAACCAGGTGTTTCAGTTATTTTGTCCAACCCCTGTATATATATACATATAATCATATAATATATGTATATAGCAAATGGCAGACATAATGGATCACACTAACAAAGCTTTATGAAGTATGCACTGACTTAAAAATCTGCCAGAAATCATACCCAGGAAAACGTAAAGATCAAGTTATCTACTCTAGATGTCGCATTGAACACACCAGACGCGCACATTCCTACTTGATAAAGGGGGAGGATGCCCCGCAATGCGAATCCTGCCAATTACCCATCACGATTAAACACATACTAACTAAGTGCCCTAAATACCAAAGGGAAAGACAAAAATCCTCAATAGCTGGAACAATGAAAGACATTTTTAACCTTGGAAAAGCAGAATTTTTTTTTTACTTCATTACAATCACAAAATTAGAAATACACATATAATATCAGAGACGACCTAACGAATACAAAGCACCCACATAAACCTTTCCTGCCATGAATGTAACTCACAAGAGTAAACACGGCATTAAAAGATAGATAGATAGATAGATAGACAGACAGACAGACAGACAGACAGACAGACAGACAGACAGACAGATAGATAGATAGATAGATAGACA
Organism: Trichomycterus rosablanca; assembly: GCF_030014385.1. Lineage (NCBI taxonomy): Eukaryota > Metazoa > Chordata > Actinopteri > Siluriformes > Trichomycteridae > Trichomycterus > Trichomycterus rosablanca. Next base: position 25,435,836 of record NC_085996.1, read on the forward strand.
GACAGACAGACAGACAGACAGACAGATAGATAGACAGATAGACAGACAGATAGATAGATAGATAGATAGATAGATAGATAGATAGATAGACAGATAGATAGATAGATAGATAGACAGATAGATAGACAGATAGATAGATAGATAGATAGATAGATAGATAGATAGATAGATAGATAGACAGATAGATAGACAGATAGATAGATAGATAGATAGATAGATAGATAGATAGACAGACAGATAGATAGACAGATAGATAGATAGACAGATAGATAGACAGATAGATAGATAGATAGATAGATAGATAGATAGATAGACAGATAGATAGACAGATAGATAGACAGATAGATAGACAGATAGATAGATAGATAGATAGACAGACAGATAGATAGACAGATAGATAGATAGACAGATAGATAGACAGATAGATAGATAGATAGATAGATAGATAGATAGATAGATAGATAGATAGATAGATAGATAGACAGATAGATAGATAGACAGATAGATAGACAGATAGATAGATAGATAGATAGATAGATAGATAGATAGATAGATAGATAGATAGATAGACAGATAGATAGACAGATAGATAGATAGATAGATAGATAGATAGATAGACAGATAGATAGACAGATAGATAGATAGATAGATAGATAGAAATCCTTGTGTTCTTTTGGTGGGTGGTAAAGATTTACAGTTGCAGCTGTAGTATTTTAATAAACCACAATCCATTTTGTCACAACTAACTGTATGCTAGAATTTAATAATGGTTACCGATTTTATACTAACTACACTCTACACCCTTGTAGAAAAAACCCGAAAACAAAAACCTTCCACATGGGTTTCTGGTCTTAACACCAATGTACTAACTATAGTGTCTGGCAGTGCTAACACATGAGCTCATGTTATTGGAACTATGCATGGATGGTCTCAAGTATCTCTGAGTTAATAAGTCATGACAAGTCACTGAGCATCCTTGGATTCTTTGACACATGAAATCTGAAAATTAGAGATAAGATTTTCTGCAGCCTTCAGTGCTTAGCATGCCTCAGCTATTTGGCTTTGATACAATCAGAGTTATAAATGAGAACTTTTGATAACTTAATACTTTGATCAAGAAGGCTACTGTACAATGAAACAGGAGCAGTTCAACTGATCTAAGCTTGTTGGTAGAGGTGATTCCAGTATAGGCTAGGGTGCTGACAGCATGCTAACATTTGCCTCCATGTGTGCAGGTTGAGGCCAGGATTCAAGGTGAAAGTGTGTGCGTGTGCGCATGTTTAACAATCTGAGCTCCCAGCTGTTGTTCATACTCATCTGATGAGTGTATTTTTTACACCAAGATAAATGTCATTACTGTATGTTTAGTATAAAGCAGCTGCACGAGGCATGACTAATAATTTCTTTGTGTCATGAAAATAGTCTCTGATTTACATTCATATGAGTGGTCTACTTTTAGTTTCATATGCAAATTAATTGGGCTTTAAACAGGTCCGTAAATAGGTGTATAGCTTCCAGCTCAGAATTGATTTTAATTGGATTTGTCTTTTTAGGTTACCGTTATAAAATACACCGATCAGCCATAACATTAAAACCACCTCCTTGTTTCTACACACATTGTCCATTTTATCAGCTCCACTTACCATATAGAAGCACTACAATTACTGACTGTATTCCATCTAGTTCTCGACATACCTTTTTAGCCTGCTTTCACCCTGTTCTTCAATGGTCAGGACCCCCAAAGGACCACCACAGAGTAGGTATTATTTGGGTGGTGGATCATTCTCAGCACTGCAGTAACACTGACATGGTGGTGGTGTGTTAGTGTGTGTTTTGCTGGTATGAGTGGATCAGACACAGCAGCGCTGCTGGAGTTTCTAAACACTGTGTCCACTCCCTGTCCACTCTATTAGACACCCTGCCTAGTTGGTCGACCTTGTAGATGTAAAGTCAGAGACGATCACTATTGCTGCTGTTTGAGTTGGTCATCTTCTAGACCTTCATCAGTGGTCACAGGACGCTGCCCACGGGGCGCTGTTGGCTGGATAGATTTCTGGTTGGTGGACTATTCTCAGTCCAGCAGTGACAGTGAGGTGTTTAAAAACTCCATCAGTGCTGCTGTCTTATCCACTCATACCAGCACAACACACACTAACACACCACCACCATGGGGGTCCTGACCATTGAAGAACAGGGTGAAAGCGGGTTAAAAAACATGCAGAGAAACAGATGGACTACAGTCAGTAATTGTAGAACTACAAAGTGCTTCTATATGGTAAGTGGAGCTGATAAAATGGGCATTGAGTGTAGAAACAAGGAGGTGGTCATAATGTTATGCCTGATTGATGTAGTGAACAGGTGACTTATTGCCAAGAAATATGTTATTCACTCATTAGATTATTTTCAATTCTTACATTTATTAGGTGCTCATACATTGTGAGCAATTAGATGATGTAGGCCTGGCTACAATAATCTCAAAATGCGTTCATATTAATTCCTCATCATCTCTCATCTTTTCATGCAGTTTGTGGTAAATAAGATGTGTGTTAAAACCATTTGATTTGACTACTTGTTAGTGGTGTTCAAATCCCATCTTATCTCTCCTGAATAAGACCCCTCAAAGAACAGATGCCCTTTGAAATCTGTTTGCGCTAGAGTTGACCATGGTTAACTCACTGTTATGTTGGGTCACACATGCCACAATTTACAGTTGCTAGTGAAGATAGGCCATTTACAAGTTACAAGTATATTCAAATCTCAGCAGAGTCACCGGCCAGCCTTGACGTCCACACGAACATGGTTGGTCGAGTTTGAGGGAGGGAAGGATGCACAGGGTTTCTTCACACTGTCGCTGCATTATGCAATCACCAGGATTGGTCCAGGCACCTGCACGGATAGAGGAGGGAGGAGGGTCACATTGAGCTAAGTTTGGCTCTCCGTATGCTTCGTGTGTGAACCCGGCCCTGGCAGGTGAAGTTAAGCGCCTGCAGATTGGACACGTGTCGATGGGGGCGTGTGGTGATCTGGCTCTCTTTGATCAGATCAGGGGTTGTGAAAACAGCAGCGGATTGACAATTGGAAAATGGAAATGAATATATTGGGAGATATGCTTGGAAGATGCACAGATCAAGACTTGTGGTGCATATGTAAGCACTACAAGGTAATCTAATCCAACAACTAAAAGTATGGGAACTGTTTTTATGGCATCTGTGTAGTAACAATTTACTGTGAAATAATGTTTAAAATGATAATAATAATAATATAGGTTATATTAGGGCTGCCGCGATTGGTCGCCCTAGTCGATGAGCATTGACGTCAATATTTTAAGTTAAAACTGTGCTTATAAATGATCCTTTTTCATTTCTACTACGTTTCCATTCATATAACCATTCATATGATTTCCCTCGGCACTATTTGCTGCGTGCGTGACCTGAGTTGTATTTGGTCCAATCACTGGTTGGCGGCATTAAGCGCATTCTTAAAAAATGCCGTCTGCAGAGAGCTTTCAAAGAAAAGCTAAAGGTTTTCCAAGATCCAAATCATCTAAAGTTTCGGAATACTTAAAACTGGCACAAATTGTTTCATTAAGCTTCTCAATCGCGGAGTTCTTGGAATACCGTATTTCTTAGCGAGTTCAGTTAGGGCGCATTCACACGCGCCGTGCACTTGCTCCGTTGGGCTCGCGATTTTTGCTGTTTCCGCGGCGATCAAAGCGCAAAAAGCTTCTCATGTGAATGCGCCTTAACGCTTATCACTGTGTTTACATGGCTTAGAACTTGAAGTTTTGAGTGAATGTGTAGGTTAGAATCTGGACTCATTCAGTCTTTACTGTACGTTGGACTTAATGAGACTTGCCCACATCTGTTTTATTTCTGCTGTAAGTTTAAGCACTTTGCTTTGTGTATGGAATGCCATAAACACATGCTGCACTTGGTTTAATATGGAGCACTTGAGAATTTGATAATATGGACATAAACCCCGTTTACATTTATTTTTGTGCCATATTATTATGCCATGCAGTTTGTTGTTAAAATAAAAGAAGCGTAAATGAGATTCTGAATAAAAATTTTTAAGGAAAATTAATTGTTAGATTAATCGACTAATCGATAAAATAGTCTATAGATTAATCGATAAAAAAATAGTTGTTAGTGGCAGCCCTAGGTTATATAGTTCAAAATGAGCTGTATGAGGCTGCACATGTAGCAAGCTGGAAGGCTGGGTCTCAGACGACACTCCGTTTACCATACTGTGTGCTTCATTAACAAAGAAATCATTTAGCAGACTGTTTATATGTATGCACAGCCTGATGCAGATGATCAAATGTTTGCTCTTGGCTGTGTGTAATAGGTGAGTTTGCAACTAGTCGTTACCCCGATGACTGACTGGCAAACTTTAAAAATGTAGTTGCTGAGTAGTGCACACACTGTCAGTGCTCATCACGGGCATACACTGAGCCTAGTCATGGATTACATGGAAACTCTGCCCATGTCAGGTTTAGCCCAAAATAGCATAGTATTACTTACCTGTTTTTTCTAGTTAGTTCTGAATGTATTAACAGTCTTGATTTGTGTTTTGCAGGTCCCCCAATCATAATGTCCAGTGTTCAGTACAGCCTTCCACGGGCCCAGAACTTTCTGAACAGGACGATGGCCCTCACACGACACAGGAGGAGAAAACTATCGTCAAGGTAAGAAATACAACCAGACAGCAAACAAAAACTAGTTCCTTCCTGCAAATAAACTTTCTGTAGCAAAACCTGGGCAACAAATAATTTATTTATTAGGATTTTTTTGAATGCATTTTCCTCCCGATTTAGCACACTCAATTCAGTCTTCCGCTGCTGAGAGATACCAGATTGCATCTGAGAAGAGCACATCGCTGCACACGCCTCTTCCGACACATGCACAGCCCTCCTCTTCTCGCCCATTCATTCTGCCTCTTCCGCCAGTCAGGGTCCTTACACAGCATATGAAGACCTACCCACCCACACATAGTCCGGCCCCCACCCTGCAGATACGGTGGCCAATTAGTATCTGCTGCAGGCACTGCCAATTATTATGCCTAGATGGCACCCAGCCAGCCGGTGGCAACACCGAGTTTCGAACCGAGGAGTTCAGAAACTCTGTGCTGGTGTGCAACCTGGGCGCTCTTTCATTCGGATTTTAATGTCATGTTTTAAACACTTTGGTTACATTCATGACAGGATAGTTACTAGTTGCACAAGATTCATCAGGGCATCACCGTTGCTCAATGATGATTCATTTCCACAGGTGTTGAAGCTGGTGTCCAATTTGTATCATTGTACTTTAATGAAGCTGGTATTTGAAAACTACTTAGAAAGAGGAGATGTCGAGTGCATCTAGTTCAGAAAGTTATTTTTATAAGCTGCTGCTTCCTATCACCCCCACTCCATCTAAACCTAATGGTTTAGACTTAAACCTGTGATGACCTATGATGTTTTATTTCATACATTTTTGTCAAATAGCTCCTCCGGTACTTTTATTGTTAAGTGTTCTAGGGCAACACAGCATTTATAGCATTATTTATTTAACATAACATTTATAGCATTGTTTATTTAGAGCAACAAAGTTTTATTAATAATTTAAATATAAATTATGCTAAAATACACAAGATTACGAAACATTAAATAATGTTTTAAAGCAAGAACTAAATATGTTTTACTGACTTTAGTGGCTGTGTTAAAATATAAAATATTACAGTTTTTCACTATCAAATATAACTATTAAATTTAGGTTTCCACAAACAGGATTTCTTGACTCTAACGATGGATTACAATAAACTTAATACTAGCCATGGCGCCCAGGTGGAGCAGCGGGATATTCCGCTTGCACACCAGCACCGAGTTTCTAAACTCCTTGGTTCGAAACTCGGTGTTGCCGCCGGTCGGCTGGGTGCCATCTAGCGGGCATAATTGGCAGTGCCTGCAGCAGATACTCATTGGCCACTGTATCTGCAGGGTGGGGGCCAGACTATGTGTGGGTGGTTCTTCATACGCTTTGTAGAAGAGACGCCTGTGCAGAATGCATGTACAGCGACGTGCTCTCCTCGGATGCAATCTGGTATCTCTGGTAGCAGCGGAAGACAAAATTTTTGTGTGCTTAATCGGGAGGAAAATGGGGAGAAAATGCATTAAAAAAAATACTAGCCATTAGTTTTAGATTCCACACAAGACGGTCAGTTAAAAGGTGTTCAACTCTGCTGGGATTTCAACTGAGAAGCCAAACCGTTGATGCTAAACCAGATCTGAACCTTACTTATGAATTCCTTTTTCTGTTGATCTTGAAATTCCTTATTCTGTCAGCCCTTCTCATTCTAAATCCATAATTAACTCAGTCTAGTCTTGTGTAGCATTCAGCAATTATTCTGCTGAGTCTGTGAGACTTGGGAAATCAACAGGCCACATTCACATTGACCTGTAGGTCTGTCTTCGTAAGAGTGGGAACAGAAGTCTCACATGGTTTGACCTTTAGGGGAATGCGTATGTTGATAAGTTAAGATTTTGTAAGACCTAATTACTAAAGACTTTGCACTGGTTGCCAGTGAGTGTTTAGACAGCCTGCTCAAATTCAATGTCTGAACATCTAGAAAAACCCACTCTGCTCTGTAGCTGATGATTATAAAATAAATCTAATTGTTGGAAGATTCGTTCATGCTACTCAGTTTGATTTAATCAGTCTGATCTATTTTTCTCCACATAAATATTCGAGTCAAATATATGAATACAGTTTTTTTTTTTTTTTTTTTACAAATTTTAACCTATTGGAAAGTAAAAAATAATAATAATACATTATAGATAGACACTGATAGATAGATAGATAGATAGATAGATAGATAGATAGATAGATAGATAGATAGATAGATAGATAGATATTTTACTAAATGAAATTCAGTAAACAAGCAGTAACTCTATTAAAATGTGCCAATGGCAACATCACATGATTTTACTGGAAGTGTTTAAAATGTTTAAATCAGCTGATAGCTTTAGTCGCTGTGGGTCTGTAGTGTACTTAGTAACACTTGGTGCAAAGAAGGAATATATCCTCAAGTGTACCAGTCCATTGCAGGCCCATCTCACTCACTTACATTTACATTTTCAGCATTTAGCAGACGCTTTTATCCTAAGCGACTTACAGTATACAATCTAAGCAATTGAGGGTAAAGGGCATTGCTCAAGGGCCCAACAGTGGCAACCTGCTCGACTTGAGCCTCCATCCAGGACTAAAGGAAGACAAGCATCAAGGCTGTTCTCTGTTCTAGTGCCCAAATGGTGGAACGAACTTCCTCTGTCTGTCTGAACAGCTGAGTCTCTTGCTGTCTTTAAAAAACGATTAAAAACACACCTTTTTACTAAACACTTAGGCTGATTTGTACTTATTTACTAACACTTTATTCCAATCTTTTCCATTTAAAAAAAAAAAAAAAAGGCACTTTGGTTCTAACAGGTTTTAGCAGAGTTGTGTTCTTCGACTGTTGTCTATCTAAACTTAAGGAATGAAATGTTCACTATGGAAGCACTTCTGTAAGTCGCTCTGGATAAGAGCGTCTGCTAAATGCTGAAAATGTAAAATGTAGTGGTGGGGCTTGAACCGGCAACCTTCTGATTACTGGTCCAGTACCTTAACCGCTAGGCTACAGCTGCCCTACTTACTCACCCACTCAGCAAAGCAAGCCATAACATCCCCGCTTCGATAATGCCCTTTATCTGATCTCAGTCCCACCGTGAAAGCATACACCACAGAAGCTTGGCAAAAAGATTGTGAAACCTATACCACCAATAAACTGTAAGAAATCCACCCTACTTTAAAAACAGACAGAATTCAATACCCCAAAAAATTATAGGAACAAATGATTTACACAAGACTCACTCATACCTACCTGCTAAAGGGAGACCAGGTCCCTACTTGCCCCCTCTGTGGACCAAGAACCTCTGTCAAACACATCTTCTATGCATGCCAGAAGATAAACAACACCAAAACAAAATTCTACCATACAAACAACTACACAGAAATCTTCACATTAGCCCCCTCAAATTGACCCATATCTACTTTGCTAAAAGAAGACCAGGCCCCCACAAGCCCCCCACAAGTGGATCAAGAACGTCTATTAAACATCCTCTATTCATGCCAACAGATGAACACCATCAGAACAAAATTCTACAATACCAACAGCTACAGGGAAAATCTTCACCTCAGTACCCCCCAAAAACTGCTTCAATTCTTGGGAGCAATTACATTTAAAAAATGCCATATAAGTTAAGAAAAAACAATAAAGACTATACACCCTCATAGTTACACAAACACTCAAAGCACAAGTAAAAAAAAAAAAAAAGAAGCAAATTGACCCACCACTTTGACGTTTAAAGTTCATTTATCAGCTTGGCCTGATAATAGCCATAGCAGCTGACGTGGCATTAAGAATTAAACAAACAAACATTAGCCCCCTTCCCAAAAAACTGCTTAAAAGCAGTACTTAAAAACCCTAAATAAGATATGAAAAATCTATTAAACTCACAGTCAAGCAAACAACACCCTAATCCCTATAAATTCAATACAAACAAATCAACTTGCCACTTTGACTTTTTAAAAATGGAACCTATTATTTATTCATGGTAATAGCTATAGCAGCTGACATGGCATTAAGAATCAAACAAACTCACCCACTTACTTAACCAGGGGGGAGAAGTATAGCAATCCATAGCCAATCCACCTATGTGCATGTTTTGGAGGCTGTAAAACCTAGTGGAAAACCAACAGGACACTGGGAGACTGGGATAATTTTTTAGCCCAGTGACTGGACATGAGGATCAATTTCTGAAGAAATTACATCTTGTACTACTGTGCTGTCGGCTTTGTTATGAAATTAAACTTGTGAAATACATGTAAATAGTAGTTATTCAGGGCTTATTGTGATCGTCACACTTCTGGTCAGTCTGCTTAACCAGACTTACTTTAAAGGTTACTTAATGTTTAATGTCGGTTTACTTTATATTTGAATGTTTGATTTGTATTAGTAAGCCTCAGTTCCTGGCCTGTGGTTGGGTGGTTTGTTTGAAAGGCAAACAGCAGCCATACAGGTTTAGTTTGCCGTACAAACACACACTCAAATGCCTCTTTGAATAAACACACACTCACAAAGTATGATCTATTTAGCTTGTCTTTAAACCATTAGCTTTTTGTTCTGTCAAGTTACTTAAGGTGGTTTCAGTAGGTTTATATTATAGTCTGTCTATTGTAAGGCAAATCCATTCTAATACAATATACAAAAATGCCCATGACTGTGTTTAACATTGGACTTGAATTGATGAATCTTGTGTGACCTGTATCTGCCTGTCCTGTCAGGAATGTAACCAAAGTGTAAAACATGACATTAAAATCCTAATAAATAATAATATGTCAGCGTGTCTGATCCAGACCAGCAAGTAAGAGCAGTATAGGCATGATACTATGTCTGTATAAGTCCTCAAATTTTCTCAGGCACCTAAAAACTTAAATAAATAATAAATATTGTACAAGTTTTTGTTATTGTTCTGGATGGGAAAAGAATTGTGCTTATTATTTTACAAGATCCTTCTTCTGTGTCTGTTACATAAGTGCAAATTAAGGATGCTCATTGCTTCAGGTACATTTAGACTGGTTGCTTTGCTCTCTATCATCTTGGCAGGTTGAGGAGAAATGGACCACACAGCTATCATATGAAGTGGGGCTGGAGACAGAGAGGGCTGCATTAGAGGAGCAGCTGAAGCATGATGCTCAAGATGAAGACGAACCTAAAGAGGTACCTGTGGTGATATTGAATCTATACTGATGCACATTACAGTCTAGCTGCTGTTAGAGCTGGGTGGTATGGCGGTACATTTGGTGTACCGTCTTTGATTCCTCATACAGTATGGATTTTTCATATACCACCGTACCGTAACATCTGTACAGCTGTATGCTTTAAAAGGCGGCAGAGAGCGGCATGGTGGCTCAGTGGGTAGCACTGTCGCCTCACAGCAAGAAGGTCCTGGGTTCGATCCCCAGGTGTGTTCTCCCAGTTTGGGTTTTCGCCAGAAGCTCCGGTTTCCTCCCATAGTCCAAAGACATGCAAGTGAGGTGAATTGGAGATACAAAATTGTAACCAGTAACTACCTTTTCTGTCATGAATGTAACCAGTGTGTAAAACATGACGTTAAAATCCTAATAAATAAATAAATAAACATAAGGCAGCAGATCATATAATATTGTTCGCCGCTAAAAGCACTGTGGAGCGCCGTGCAGATTAAGTACTTAGCCAGGTAGCAGTAGCATGACAGTGTTAACAGATGAGAGAGGTTTCCTCAATATGGTAGGAAAAAAAAAAAAAAAACAGATGGAAGATGAAGAGAGGAAGACCAAATATGCACCAGAAGAATCTGCCAAAGAAAGGAGGCTGTTTAGAACATACTAAAACACTATATACTGCATGGTTTGTCGACTAGACTACATAGTCACAGATTTTTTTATAGTTGTAGATGTAGACTCCATTTTTTTTATCAGAGAATTAGTTCATATGGAACTAAAATACTCTAATAGCTGTTTACATTTGTATGTCTGATTCAAGTCATGCATATTGTTTCAGATTATTGTGTTGATGAATAATACATTGTCTTATTCTAATAGGGTTATATTATAATTAAGGCCCTACCTTATTCACAGTCGTGAAAATTGCCTCATGGACTGTGAAATGAGCCTTTTTCCATGTAATATGCAATTTTCTGTGAAATTCGAAATTTAAGCTTTGTGTTTAGCGAGTTAACATTTTTAATTCGGGCAGCATTCAAGTGCCTCACATTTACTGGTTAATTTGCACTATGAGGCGGTCCTAGCAATCTTACGGCAATTTAGTTAGCAATCGGTTAGTCAAAATGTCCAAGATGTTGAAGTCTAAAGCGGCTGCAAACACTACTCGGGTAAATGAGTTTGGAAGACTCCCAAACAATTCTGTGGGAGTGCGTAGAGGGGGTGTGTCAAAACACTGACGAGTATTTTCATTTATACAACAGTTAGTTCCGACCTTACAATCTGAAGCGTTCTAACTGTGCTGATATTCGTGATAACAGTACGGTCTTTTCACACCACAACTGTATTACTCCGCTGACGCGTTGCCATTGACGACAAGCTTCATGCACACAAACGCGCACACAGGCGACACAGACCTTATTCCCGATCGCGTTTTAAATCCGTTATCTGATATACAATCTAGTGCACTGTGTAGGAAACATAAATCAATTGTCTAATTCACTATCTAGTGCACTATGTAGGGAACATAAATCCATGATCTGATACACAATCTAGTGCACTATGTAGGGAACATCAATGTGTTTGTAACGCGAACAGTTAGCTTAATAGCCCAGTTAGCAGCTCCTAGAAGTTCTGTTATCACCCATATCCTTTGGTGTGTGCGAGAGGTTTTTATTTCTTTTTTTTCCCTTCGGAGGTTCTTGCCCTCTTCTTCTTGTTCTTACCTTCCTGAAATGAGTTTTTGCAACTTGGGATGTCTGCTTTGTAGTGTTAAACTTTATATTCGTTGTGGAACTACTTTTTGGCGGAAGGTATTGTCAATATTAAAGCATATTTATTATGAAATTCAGTGCTTCTTTGATTTATTTTCTTTCTTTATTTTGTAAAAACTGTTGTATAAAAGGCCGTGTGTTATCGCGAATAACATCACGGCTGTGATGATATTCGCGATAACACACTCCCTCTCGTGTTCTGTTGCTTAAATTTGAGACGGAGCCTCGCAGTGTCGCTGAATGTTTTAGCTTTACACTTAACAATTAAGATAGGCTGTGCTGTGTATTGTTGCTTCTTTTTATTTTATCATTCAATTTATGAGTGTCATTTAATGACTGCCGTGAAATGTGGCACTTTTCTTAAAAAAATTAAAGACATTTAATTTCAGTCTCATTTCTCTTTATAGACTGTGAATATAGTAGAGGAGGTTGTGGACCATGTGCACTTTGTACCTGAGTCACAGGATTCAGAGCCCCTTTACACACCTGATCAGCAACAGGGTACCCAAGAACAACCCCACCAATCATCACCACCTCCTCACTCAATCCAGAGCCAGCTTGAGGATAAACCTCCCAATGCTTCGCCCCCTCTGGAACAAACTGCTGCTACTGCTGATGTTGATTCTTTGTCTGCTGAACCACATGCCGACATCCATATAGACCCCAACGCTGATGAGCCCAGGAACACATCAGAAGCAGCCTTATCTACCTCACACACCTCCACCGAAAGCCCCTCCAGGTGAGTTGTCTAATATGTTTAAAGAAATCACTTATTTTTATGTGGTATTGTTCAACCATTCCTCAACTATTTTTATATTATTGTGCACATTTATTCATACAGTTTTGGCTCAGTGTAATGAGACTGAGTAATATAGGTATATTTCCCAAATCATCTGAAATTCTGGACATTCAGTCGTGTTACTGAATTTAAGCATCAGACATACCAAATATGAGAAGACTTCACACTTCTCTGCTTGGACTGTCCTCAGCCATTTGCAGGATTCTCCCACAACCAAATTTCGACCCTAAATATCCCCCTCCTCCAACTCTCTTCTCTCTCTCCTTTTCTTTCTGTCTCTTTTGGTAAATAGCATATGATTTGTCCCCTCAGTCCACTAGAGATTGCCAGTGCTGGTGCTCCACTAAAGAACTCTAATGCCAGTTATTGTGAGTGGGGCTCCATGGCCCTCTCCAGCCAGTTTCCTGCTTCTACAGTCAGCAGGTAAGGACTGAACAGCTGTCAGCTAACCAGCTCATTACTGTTAATAACAGGTAACTGTGAGAATAGCCAGGTAACAGTGAAGCACTGGAGGAACAATGTGCTTATTCTGGCACATCATTTTCCCTACCTCAGTTCATTCTAGACATTCAACTTCTCAAGATCCAAACACTGAGACCTGTTCTGATGAACAAAAATTGTTTTGTGGTTTAATTTTTAACTGACACATTCCACTAGAACACAATTTTGAAAGATTTTGCCTTTCTGTAGCGTGTTGGTTAAACCAGTGGAGAGTCAAGAAGCAGGGACCAATGAAGACCCGGTTGCCTCTCTAGACTCGGCTGCCTCTCTAGACTCGGCTGCCTCTCTAGACTCGGCTGAGCAGGACCTTGCAGAGTTGGAGCAGCCAGCCAATGTGTCACACTCCCCAGAGGACCAGCAGGTAAATATTAACACACCCATATCTAAATGACATACAATGATGCTATTGAATTCTGCTTGGTCAAAAAGAGAGACTGTTCGTTCGAAGTTTGTTTAAATGCATTATTCATTTACATTTACATCTTCAGCATTTAGCAGACACTTTTATCCAAAGCGACTTACATTACAGTTACAGTATACAGTTTGAGCAATTGAGGGTTAAGGGCTTTGCTTAAGGGCCCAACAGCAACAACCTTGTGGCAGCAGTGGTGGGGCTTGAACCAGCCACCTTCTGGTTATTAGTCCAGTACCTTAACCACTAGGCTACAGCTTGCCCCTGCTATCTATAGTATTTAATGAACAGGTGCAGGGGCATGTTTAACAGACATTCTCAATAGCCCACAGCCCTAACAACGGAGTCATCACTGCCCTGCCCTGCAAAGTCACATCGGATGCATTACAGAAATGCTTTATTTGCTTCTATTGCATTTGTTATATATATATACTGCATATACTGTATATACTGTGTATATATATATATATATATATATATATATATATATACAGTATATATACAGTGTATCACAAAAGTGAGTACACCCCTCACATTTCTGCAAATATTTTATTATATCTTTTCATGGGACAACACTATAGAAATAAAACTTGGATATAACTTAGAGTAGTCAGTGTACAACTTGTATAGCAGTGTAGATTTACTGTCTTCTGAAAATAACTCAACACAGCCATTAATGTCTAAATGGCTGGCAACATAAGTGAGTACACCGCACAGTGAACATGTCCAAATTGTGCCCAAAGTGTCAATATTTTGTGTGACCACCATTATTATCCAGCACTGCCTTAACCCTCCTGAGCATGGAATTCACCAGAGCTGCACAGGTTGCTACTGGAATCCTCTTCCACTCCTCCATGATGACATCACGGAGCTGGTGGATGTTAGACACCTTGAACTCCTCCACCTTCCACTTGAGGAAAGGTTGGGTTTAATTTGGCTCAATTGGGTTTAGTCCATCACCTTTACCTTCAGCTTCCTCAGCAAGGCAGTTGTCATCTTGGAGGTTGTGTTTGGGGTCGTTATCCTGTTGGAAAACTGCCATGAGGCCCAGTTTTCGAAGTGAAGGGGATCATGCTCTGTTTCAGAATGTCACAGTACATGTTGGAATTCATGTTTCCCTCAATGAACTGCAGCTCCCCAGTGCCAGCAACACTCATGCAGCCCAAGACCATGATGCTACCACCACCATGCTTGACTGTAGGCAAGATACAGTTGTCTTGGTACTTCTCACCAGGGCGCCGCCACACATGCTGGACACCATCTGAGCCAAACAAGTTTATCTTGGTCTCGTCAGACCACAGGGCATTCCAGTAATCCATGTTCTTGGACTGCTTGTCTTCAGCAAACTGTTTGCGGGCTTTCTTGTGCGTCAGCTTCCTTCTGGGATGACGACCATGCAGACCGAGTTGATGCAGTGTGCGGCGTATGGTCTGAGCACTGACAGGCTGACCTCCCACGTCTTCAACCTCTGCAGCAATGCTGGCAGCACTCGTGTCTATTTTTTAAAGCCAACCTCTGGATATGACGCCAAACACGTGGACTCAACTTCTTTGGTCGACCCTGGCGAAGCCTGTTCCGAGTGGAACCTGTCCTGGAAAACCGCTGTATGACCTTGGCCACCATGCTGTAGCTCAGTTTCAGGGTGTTAGCAATCTTCTTATAGCCCAGGCCATCTTTGTGGAGAGCAACAATTCTATTTCTCACATCCTCAGAGAGTTCTTTGCCATGAGGTGCCATGTTGAATATCCAGTGGCCAGTATGAGAGAATTGTACCCAAAACACCAAATTTAACAGCCCTGCTCCCCATTCACACCTGGGACCTTGACACATGACACCAGGGAGGGACAACGACACATTTGGGCACAATTTGGACATGTTCAGTGTGGGGTGTACTCACTTATGTTGCCAGCTATTTAGACATTAATGGCTGTGTTGAGTTATTTTCAGAAGACAGTAAATCTACATTGCTATACAAGTTGTACACTGACTACTCTAAGTTATATCCAAGTTTCATGTCTATAGTGTTGTCCCATGAAAAGATATAATGAAATATTTGCAGATAATATATACAGTGTATCACAAAAGTGAGTACACCCCTCACATTTCTGCAAATATTTCATTATATCTTTTCATGGGACAACACTATAGACATGAAACTTGGATATAACTTAGAGTAGTCAGTGTACAGCTTGTATAGCAGTGTAGATTTACTGTCTTCTGAAAATAACTCAACACACAGCCATTAATGTCTAAATAGCTGGCAACATAAGTGAGTACACCCTACAGTGAACATGTCCAAATTGTGCCCAAATGTGTCGTTGTCCCTTCCTGGTGTCATGTGTCAAGGTCCCAGGTGTAAATGGGGAGCAGGGCTGTTAAATTTGGTGTTTTGGGTACAATTCTCTCATACTGGCCACTGGATATTCAACATGGCACCTCATGGCAAAGAACTCTCTGAGGATGTGAGAAATAGAATTGTTGCTCTCCACAAAGATGGCCTGGGCTATAAGAAGATTGCTAACACCCTGAAACTGAGCTACAGCATGGTGGCCAAGGTCATACAGTGGTTTTCCAGGACAGGTTCCACTCGGAACAGGCTTCGCCAGGGTCAACCAAAGAAGTTGAGTACACGTGTTCGGCGTCATATCCAGAGATTGGCTTTAAAAAATAGACACATGAGTGCTGCCAGCATTGCTGCAGAGGTTGAAGACGTGGGAGGTCAGCCTGTCAGTGCTCAGACCATACGCCGTACACTGCATCAACTCGGTCTGCATGGTCGTCATCCCAGAAGGAAGCTGACGCACAAGAAAGCCCGCAAACAGTTTGCTGAAGACAAACAGTCCAAGAACATGGATTACTGGAATGCCCTGTGGTCTGACGAGACCAAGATAAACTTGTTTGGCTCAGATGGTGTCCAGCATGTGTGGCGGCGCCCTGGTGAGAAGTACCAAGACAACTGTATCTTGCAAGTCAAGCATGGTGGTGGTAGCATCATGGTCTTGGGCTGCATGAGTGTTGCTGGCACTGGGGAGCTGCAGTTCATTGAGGGAAACATGAATTCCAACATGTACTGTGACATTCTGAAACAGAGCATGATCCCCTCCCTTCGAAAACTGGGCCTCATGGCAGTTTTCCAACAGGATAACGACCCCAAACACAACCTCCAAGATGACAACTGCCTTGCTGAGGAAGCTGAAGGTAAAGGTGATGGACTAAACCCAATTGAGCACCTGTGGCGCATCCTCAAGTGGAAGGTGGAGGAGTTCAAGGTGTCTAACATCCACCAGCTCCGTGATGTCATCATGGAGGAGTGGAAGAGGATTCCAGTAGCAACCTGTGCAGCTCTGGTGAATTCCATGCCCAGGAGGGTTAAGGCAGTGCTGGATAATAATGGTGGTCACACAAAATATTGACACTTTGGGCACAATTTGGACATGTTCACTGTGGGGTGTACTCACTTATGTTGCCAGCTATTTAGACATTAATGGCTGTGTGTTGAGTTATTTTCAGAAGACAGTAAATCTACACTGCTATACAAGTTGTACACTGACTACTCTAAGTTATATCCAAGTTTTATTTCTATAGTGTTGTCCCATGAAAAGATATAATGAAATATTTGCAGAAATGTGAGGGGTGTACTCACTTTTGTGATACACTGTATATACTGTATATACCCAATTTCCTGATGGCATTAAGCTTCCTCTCTGCTGATTCTGATCTCCACTACTGATTTATGAGAACAAGACTGACACACACCCCCTTTGACACGTGTGCAGTAGCCGACGGCATCTTTTCAGCTGCACGAGGCGAGTTTATATGCGGATCAGCTTTGTGTATGGGGAGCCACAACCTGATCAACGCATTATTCCTCGACTCTGTGCAGGCGCTATCAATCAGCCAGCAGAGGCTGTAATTGCATCAGTTATGATGTCCCTCATCAGCTGTATGAACAACAAGCCAATCATTGTTCACGTAGCCACTCAGCCCGGTCGGATGGCAGAGCCAAGTTACGAACCGACGGGTTTGAAATTTCAGCTCTGGTGTGCTAGCATTTTATATATATATATTTATATATATATGCTAGCAAAATATATATATATTTTTTAGGGCTGTCAAACGATTAAATTTTTTAATCGCGATTAATCTCAGAATTTCATATAGTTAATCGCGATTAATCGCATTAAATAAAATCTGTGTAAATGTTATAGAAAACAAGGTTTTTTAAGTGAAATGTGAAAGTGGACGTTTCTACACGAAGTGAGTGTGTTTTGACCCTTTTGGGGCTTCCATAGTTCATGGACTAGCGTGCTTGACTCCGGTATTCAGTGCCGTAACAGATTAAGTTAATAAAGTGTTTTGCTCCCGACAACTTGTGAATATAGCGTGTATTTATTTCTTTATTATGCAAGCATCCCTACGACGCTCAGTTATATTATTTTAACAAACCGCAAATGAACAACGGTGGCAAGTCCGACATTAAAACGTTGGTTCTACCAGTCAAGTCTCAACATGAACTAGAATTTGCGTTAACGGCACTATTTTTTTTAATCGCGTTAAATTGAGATTGCGTTAATGCGTTATTATCGCGTCAACTTCGACAGCCCTAATTTTTTTACATCATTAATGTTGACATCAAAAATTTACCTGAGACAGTGGGACAAGGAATTATCAGCATATTGGGGGTTTGTTTTTCCCATGTTTATGTAAAATGGCAATGAAACACACAGTTCCCAGTCGATTTCAGGTTCCCAGCCTATAGAATATAAAAGTGTCTGTGACCATCTTTGAGAATGTATGGTATAAGCAACAATAAAAAATTACTGTGAGTAAAAACATCACAATTAAACATGAGACTTTAATGATGAAATGATGTCTCTGGGATTTGCACATGGGGTTTGGAAGCACACCGTCTCTACAGGTTTGCTTATTCTGCCTGGGGCTGTAATCATTTGTTTCTATTAGGGGTTGCCAGAGTGGATCACTCATCTATATATTTTATTTGGCACAGTTTTTATGCCAGATCCCTTATCCAGCCTTGGGTCTGGTACTTTGGGTGCACTGATATGTGTCCCCCAATTGCCAGGTTCATATAACACCATGCACCTTCTACAGTTGTAAGCCCAGCTCGGAATTCGAACCCCTGGAACTCGGGCACTGCTGTTACCAGCAGTGTGGCGCCTACATTTATGCCACACTAGCTCAGTCAGTGGCAGTTACTAGTTTCCTGTAATGATGTAATGCATCCAAATCATAATTTGATTACTAAAATACCTGTTTTTAATTGGATTACACTCAATTTACATGTGCAGTATTGTAAAGTAATTTGGATGTTATTGACACTTATACACTGAAAATAACACAAATATAATATAAAAACACTGAAATAAAAAGCAGATTCTTACAATTTCTCAGAACCCTGAGCTGTAACACAAGTTTAAAAGTGAAACAGTGAGGAGAATCCAGCTAAACACAGATATACATGTGGAGCTTTCAGAGTGAATCTGATGGTTATTCCACACAATTGGCAGTTTTGTCTCATATTCACACTGATGATGTTTTACTGCATCACTCAAGTTGAGCGCTGAACAAAGCGGCCGTTCATTCACAATTTGAAAGCAAAAGCAAAATGAACACGTTGAGTTTAAGGGTACACATTTCTTGACGAAGGGCGTTGAGTTTTAAAGTTTTTGAGTTTAGGGGACAATGAGTTACAAGGTACCATGTACTTTAAAAATCTCAGTGTCTCAAACTTAGACAAATGCCATCTCTGCTATGAAGCATGTTTCTTTTTCAAATTAGTAATTGTTTAATATGTTGGCTGCAAGCAAAAAACAAGCATCAAACCTAATAGATCAACCCATTATATCTGAAATATTGACAAAAGACAAAGAACTACGAGAACAGCAATACAAAGTCGTCTATTGCTGGATCCCAAGCCACATAGGGATTTTAGGCAATGAAAGAGGGGATCGGATTGTTAGGACATCAACTGAAGATACAATCACCATGCGACCACCCCCCCCAGACGCCTTTCCAAAAATCTTCTCGCTCATTAAAAACAAATGGCAAAACGAATGGGACCTCAAACCTCACAACAAACTATATGAAATAGAGCCAAAAGTAGGACAATGCTACACTAGAATGGACAGTCGACTAAATCAGACTATCCTTACAAGGTGCCAAGCTAACGCACAAGCACCTTCTTACAGGGGAAGATGCACCAACTTGCCACCTATGTAAAGATAGACTAACAATCAAACACATACTGACAGACTGCCAAACACTAAACACAGAAACACTGAAATACTTTAATGAAAACAATATACATACAAAACCTGCTTAAGACAACAGCACCAGGGAAAATACTAAATTTTTTTTATTCATTTAGATTCAAAACATCTATCTTTCTGCCATATGAATGTACTGATACGGCATTAAAATTGAACAAACAAACAAACAAAAAACAAACCACACTGTGTGCACACATCCATGCCAGTGTGGTATTATCTGTATTTTGGTAAAGCATTTACACAGTCTGTGCACTCAGACTGATTCACTAATTCCATTATAATAATAATAATAATAAAATGCATTTTATAAAGTTTAAGGGAACATTTAAATAGAGGTGTTTAGCAAGGTGGATAGTCCAGCATAGACTGTTGATTTATTTTCAGACATCTAATTCAGCTGACCTGTTTATTACAGTGTTCAGCTGTTGTTACTCCTGCCTGGTACAGTATATAGAACATCTCTTGTTTCATTTTTCCTATCAGGCATTTATCAGAACACAGTCAAACCTCTTATTATCCAGAGTCAAGCCAAGCTTTCTAGTCCATTTCCTGTGTGTGCATGTATGTGTATGATGGTAGTACTAAAACTATAATAAGATTTTAGAGCTTCATTCTCCTAAGGGAAAATGACTGAGTGGCTATTCAAAATGCAGTCACGTAATACTTACACTCTTTCTAAATGCTGTCCTGTTGAAAAGCTTTGTAAATGTTTAACTCTGTCAATCCCATCCAGAAAAATACAGATAAAATTGAGTGGTCCAACGTTTTTTTAAATGCACCAATAAGATGAAAACTGTCACAAAATATGATCTCATTTAAAGGTCATTCACACTGGATCAGTCAATCAGAAGATTAATTTAAGTGCTATTATTATTTTTGCTGTATTAAGAACATTCTGTAATGGCTGCTAAATACCATTATATGTCATCAAATAGTTTAGAAATTGACTTTTTTTTAATGCATTTTCTCTCACTTTTCTCCTGATTTAGCGTAGTCAATTTGTCTTCCGCTACTAGGGAACCCTGATTGCATTCGAGGGGGGTATATTGCTGCTTATGCCTCCTTCTAGCGGAGACCTTCTTTTCGCCTATGCTTACTGCACTCTCTATCTGCTAACCAGGGTTCTTACACAGCGTTTGAAGACTCTCAATTAGTCCGGTCATCCCACCCTGGACATTGGCCAATAAGTGTCTGCTGCAGGCACTGCCTATTATGCCCGCTAGATGCCGCCCAGCCGACCGGTGGAAACTCCAAGTTCCGAACCGAGGAGTTTAGAATCTCCGCGCTGGTGTGCCAGCAGAATATCCCGCTGGGCCACCTGGGCGCCACAGCTTTATTTCTTTGATTTGTAAGTAAGCAAAACAAAAGCTTGAAGTCACTGCTACAGCACCAGAGAAAACCAAGGCCACATACTGGCATCTTGCTGGATGTTTGGCCATGGGGAGATGGAAGGGCTCAAATGTATTATAGAATTACACTATAAAATACAGATAATTTACAGCATGTCAGTTTTTTTAGCTTTATTAAATTTAGCTTTTGTTTTTTCTTCTTGTTGGGATGGTTTGGGGACCTTTGTAGATGACAAAGAGACTTATTTGTTTCTCTTCTTACTTTAAGTTGAGGAACTCAATCAGGTAGAAGAAGAAGATATACTTTATTTGTCATATATACATATACAGGTGTACAGTACATTCTTTCTTGTTTGGAAGCCGGGGTCAGAGCGCAGGGTCAGCCATCGTACGGCGCCCCTGGAGCAGACAGGTTTAAGGGCCTTGCTCAAGGACCCAACAGTGGCTGCATAGCAGAGCCTGGATTTGAACCGCCAATCTTCCGCTTTATAGCCCAAAGCTCTACCCACTAGGCTACCACTGTCCAAGAAGGATACACACGCCTAGCCAACCAGATCTGCCGATTCAGTTTCAAATCCAAGCGATCAATGCGGTGACAGATGTTGCAGCCAGTTCATCCTCACATCAGCTAAAGATATAAGCTAAAATTTCCCAAGGTGATAGTACAACCACAGAATTGAAATGTTGAAAAGTAACGGCACACCTGCACTTATTTGAGCATGCTAAGATCAATAACATTAATTTGTACATTTTCATCTGCCATATGTTCTGTCTGTATTAAAAGCCTAAAGAATTGGGCATGTCATTCGGCTGGAAAAAGGCAAAAAATAGTCATGATTGTTTAATGCATTTACCGGACACTTTTTTTTATATAAGTGCCTTATTGTGACTGAATGCAGTCCAAGCGTTTGAGGCTTAAGGGCTTTGCTCAAGGGCCCTACAGTGGCAGCCTGACAGCAGTTTGAATTGGCAACCTTCCGATTACTAGTGAAATACCTTAACTACTATGCTGCCTCTACCACAAATGACAAGAATATATGGCTGTTTGCAGAGATGCTTTGTTAATAAATGTTGTATTTTTGTTTGTTTGCTTTGGTAAAGGTTTAATAAATGCACACTAGTACAAATTAATTTCACCTTTTAATTACAGTAAAATGAATGAATGACATGCCACACTGTCTAATAATATGACTAAAAAAGTGTGAAAATAAGCACATTGTTGTTGTGTTGTGATTCGTGTAGGTGGCTGACCCTGAAGGAGGGACTGATCCCCCTGGTACAGGTAAAGAAGTCATTCCCACCTTTGATGAGTGGAAGAAGAAAGTCATGGAGGTGGAAGAAAAGAAAAGTGAGCAATCATTTTATTCTTCATGCTCCTACTCCAACTTTCATAAGTTTTTTTTTTAAATTCTGTTTCTCAATTGATCCCTTTTCTCCCAATCTAGTTGTATCCAATTATCCTCGTTATATCTCGTCCACTGCTGCAGTGATGAGGAATTCCTTGGCCCTTGTAACGAATGGGCTAACGTAACAAGAGAGGGCGGACACACACGCAGAGACGTTTTACCAGTGTTTAATAATAACAAAAGGCACAAGGCACAAGACACACTAACAAATGACCTATGATGAGCTAAATGCTAAACTAAACACACACAAAACTAAACTAAACTGTACTAGACCCTAAGCTAAGCTAACACATGCTAACACCAAACAAGAACTGACTAACACAAAACACTTAACAAGACTTTAAGACAGGAGCATGGACAAGATAATCAGACAAACCTGAATTTCATTACATGAGCATGAAAACAAAAGCATGAAAAGTCAAACCAGCATGAGCTAGAAATCCAAACAAACCAAACCAAAATAGTCACTACCAACATGAGTACCAAAAAAATGAGCTGGGAAAAACCAAAATAGTCTCAGCTGAAGCTGTGGATCATTAACGATTCATTGACGAATCAGCAGCATAGAGGGGGTGTTGGCTTTACCAAAAACAAACCACCTCCACAAACTTTTGGAGCACCATGAACCATGAAGCTGGATTCGTGACAGCCCTCCCACACAGACTGGTCCAAAGTTTTTTTTAAATGCACCAATAAGATGAAAACTGTCACAAATATGATCTCATTTAAAGGTCCTTCACACTGGATCAGACAATCAGAAGACTAATTTAGGTGCTATTATTATTTTTGCTTTATTAAGAACATTCTGTAATGACTGCTAAATACCGTTATGTGTCATCATAGTTTAGAAATGGACTTTTTTTCTATTTATTTATGCATTTCCTCCCACTTTTCTCCTGAACTTTGGGAGCACCATGAAGCTGGATTCGTGATAGCCCTCCCACACAGCAGACGTTAGCCAGTCATGTCGGAGGCAGAAATCAGCCAATCGGGTCTGTGTGTAGGCGCTCGGCCGGCCGATAGCAAAACTGAGAATCAAACTTGCGTCCTCCAAAAATATCAACCTCCCTGGTCAAAAATACATCTGCTGCGTGCCTCATATTAAGTTACATTTTGTAAGTCAGTGAGTAAGTAATCTGGTGAGAGTGGAAATCACTACAATGAATTGACACTTTATCCTGTGCCTGGTGTTTCAAGGGAGGCTGTTTTAAGTGGGATAATGGAGATGGGCGCCTGGGTCTCCATATGGATCCAGGTTATAAGAAGCAGTCGGCTGCTGCACACGTTTGTGGTGATGTGTAATAGTCACAGCTCACTTTGGTTAGGAGTGTCTGTCAACAGCATTAGAGGAAGCAAAATGCAATGGCTAAATGGATAGAACTAGATTGGGAAAATAATAAAAAATTAGAAATATAAGAAAGGACTGGTGATTATTCTTGGTGGTTTATGTCAACATACAATTATCACAGTGAGTTACTGACTAGTAATAGGGTATAAAACAATCATAATAAACAATGTATGCCAGGTTGTACTTTATAAGGGGGTTCTGTTAAGCACATCAATAAAATATAACCCTAAAACAGAGGCTATAAGAGACATCTTTTGATACATGGTCAGTATGACTGTGTTGGATAAAACAGTGTAACTGACATTTCAATTTTAATTCAAAACATTTCATGTAAACATTGCTGTATGTTGTGTATGACTTTAAGGGTTATTATATTCACCCTTACTCACTCTGGATATCTGACACAGTAACTGTAAAATCTTCCCCTTCATTTAAATTCTCCAAACATGATCTGCTATTTATTTCTGTATTATTAAACAACTATATAGCTTTATTACACATTTCTAAATCATTCAGCCAGTCCGTGTTGATCATGTTTAAGTCCAACGTTTTGTTTCTGAGTAAGGTGCTCAAATGCTCCCCCACTCACACCCCCCATTGCACTTCAGCAGAGGAGCAGTGAGTTCAGGCTTTTAGCTGGCATATAATACTCCTAATACTATTTCACACTGCTGTGTATAATTCTCTTTCTCTCTTTCACTCACTCTCTCTCTCTCGCTCTCTCGCTCTCTCGCTCGCTCTCTCTCTCTCTCTCTCTCTCTCTCTCTCTCTCTCTCTCTCTCTCTCTCTCTCTCTCTCTCTAAGTTCAATTCAATGGTAAAAAGGTACAATGTTGCCAAAGCAGGTAATAAGAAATTCTAGCAAAAACAATAGAAATCAATATTATACGAGGGATCTTCAAAAAGTTTTCACACTTTTTTAAACTCGATTTATTAAGAATTTCAAAAATAAATGACATCACTTTTCTACATAGTCACCTTTCCTAGCGTCGTACCAACTTTTTAATGCCATCAGCAAAAAAATGTTTTTGGTTGAGCGTGTAGCCACTGATGCACGAAAATCTTCTTCCTCCTAAAGCTTCTTTGAGCGGTTCAAAAAGGTGGAAATTTGATGGCACTAAATCCAGCCTATAAGCTCTCTCCCAGTCTCTTAGACACAAGAAGTTACTACTCTTCCCACCCTCACAGTTTCCAACGAAAATATAAAAGTGCGGAGACTTTTTGAAGATCCCTCGTAGATTACAATAGAACACTATAAATTATTTACAGGGTTATTTGTAATCAGTTAGAACAAAAAGGAAAATAAAAGAGTCAAGACAATTTCTGAATATGTAATGATCAGTAGTAGACAGTTGCTGGTCTCCCTCTCTCTCTCTCGCTCTCGCTCTCGCTCTCGCTCTCGCTCTCGCTTTCTCAAACCAAAATATAACTTTTTCATTTGATGTGCTATTTTGAGAAGTAAAGTATGCAAAGTTTATGATGCATCACCCCCTGTTCTCCTGGCTAACATTAAGCCAAATGAAGTGTGTTCATTTTACTTGTAGGTGATTTAAAATGTTTTACAGGTCTCATTGATTTTATACTACAGTCTTAAAAATGTCAAGATTACGTTAAAAAATATATAAACTAAAAGAGATGTGCAAACACTGTTTTTAACTAATATATTAATCATATTTCTACTCTTTTGTTTGTTAGTATTTTGTGACTTGGTGCTACTTTAGGAAGTAGAGCATACAAAGTAAATGTCGCATTACTTTATGCACACACATTTCATGCATGTGCAGACACGAGTTATTTTTGGTAATCTAAACTAAAAAATAAAGTACTGCCTATATTATGGAACAAAATGTCAGGGATTAGGTGCATTTTAAGTACAAAAACCTCTTCCACCATTAAGCGAAGAGTGAGCTTACTTAAATGGATAAATGAATAAACTATTCTGCTTTAGGGAATCGGTATGTTCTATAGGAGCTTAACCATGCAGGTGCTTTGTAGTCGATGCAGAATAGAGACAAGCTGCATCATTTTGAAAGCTGAGGAAGCCAGTCATATATAAACATACACAGTGGGGGAAAATAAGTATTTGATCCCCTGCTGATTTTGTAAGTTTACCCCCTTACAAAGACTTGAACAGTCTATAATTTTTATGGAAGGTTTATTTTAACAGAGAGAGACAGAATATCAACAAAAAAATCCAGAAAAAAAAAACATTAAATAAAAGTTATAAATTAATTTGTATTTAATCAAGGGAAATAAGTATTTGACCCCCACAGACCGGTAATGTGCACAAAAGGCACACAAATGAGTCCTGTCCCTGTATAAAAGACACCTGTAACAGAATCAGTTTCTTCTGTTCAAATCTCTCGACCACCATGGGCAAGACCAAAGAGCTATCAAAGGACGTCAGGGACAAGATTGTAGACCTGCACAAGGCTGGAATGGGCTACAAGACCATCAGCAAGAAGCTTGGTGAGAAAGAGACCACTGTTGGTGCGATAATTCGAAAATGGAAGAAATACAAGATCACAGTCAATCACCCTCACTCTGGAGCTCCATGCAAGAATGATTCTGAGAAAGGTGAGGTCAGTCCAGAATTACACGGGAGGAGCTTGTCAATGATCTCAAGGGAGCTGGGAGCACAGTCACCAAGAAAACCATTAGTAACACACTTCACCGTAATGGATTGAGATCCTGCAGTGCCGGAAAAGTCCCTTTGCTCAAGAAGGCTCATGTACAGGCCCGTCTGAAGTTTGCCAATGAACACCTGAATGATTCAGAGAAAGCTTGGGAGAATGTGATATGGTCAGATGAGACCAAAATTGAGCTCTTTGGCATCAACTCCACTCGCCGTGTTTGGAGGCAGAGAAATGCCCGGTGGGGATGGTGTTCTTGGGGTCATATCCAGCATTTCTCTGCTCCCAGCTCCCTTGAGATCATTGACAAGCTCCTCCCGTGTAATTCTGGACTGACCTCACCTTTCTCAGAATCATTGTTACCCCACCAGGTGAGATCTTGCATGGAGCTCCAGAGTGAGGGTGATTGACTGTGATCTTGTATTTCTTCCATTTTCGAATTATCGCACCAACAGTGGTCTCTTTCTCACCAAGCTTCATGCTGATGGTCTTGTAGCCCATTCCAGCCTTGTGCAGGTCTACAATCTTGTCCCTGACGTCCTTTGATAGCTCTTTGGTCTTGCCCATGGTGGTCGAGAGATTTGAACAGAAGAAACTGATTCTGTACAGGGACAGGACTAATTTGTGTGCCTTTTGTGCACATAACCGGTCTGTGGGGGTCAGAATTCTTGCTGGTTGGTATGGGGATCAAATACTTATTTCCCTTAATTAAATACAAATTAATTTATAACTTTTGTTTAATGTTTTTTTTTTCTGGATTTTTTGTTGATATTCTGTCTCTCTCTGTTAAAATAAACCTTCCATAAAAATTATAGACTGTTCAAGTCTTTGTAAGGGGGTAAACTTACAAAATCAGCAGGGGATCAAATACTTATTTTCCTCACTGTATATAATACATGGGTAATTAAATAAATTTGAAATTTAAATCCACAACATAAAGTGTGCAAAAAATCTAAATCCACTTCTGTGTATAATAAACAGTAATTACTTCTTATTTTTTTGTATTATTTTTTTCTTTTATTTTCTCACTTCTTATATACATATAGCATAAAGAAAAACAGAACAGCACTGCTATTTTAGCTTGTAAAACCCTGACCATGTTAAACATTAACCATTAAAGCATTATAAGAATTTCATTTTACAGTGTAACTGCTGGTTCTTCTGTGCACATGACAGTAAAACTCTTGAATCTTGATAGCTGTCTTCATGCACATATTTTGTACTAAAACAGGCATGCATTAAGTTCTTTCAGAGATCTGCACAAGGGAAAGCAACTAGTTAATGCAAAAAAAAAAAAAAAAAAAAAAAAAATAGTGGATGCCTTTTCAATAATTTAATGCGATCTATAACAAACACGTTACTTGTTTATCAGATTATTAGAACACTGTGTTACTATGTACTTATTCATATGTTATTTACTCATCCCTTAGTGGATTCATTGTGCATTTTAATGAGTGAATTTGTCCAAATAAATAAATTAAATTGTATTTTAGGCCAGTCTCTGCACACCTCATCTAATGGGGGTTCTCACCAAGTCAAGAAGATCCAGAAGAACTTTAAGAATAACTATGCCTCTGTGGAGTGTGGGGCTAAAATCCTTGCAGCCAATAATGAGGCCAAGGTAAAACACAGGACATACTGTACACACGGCATAATAATGAACATGTTTTAATAATATTTCCATGTAAAGAAAAATGTCTTTACTGTTCTGTTGTGTTGTCAGTTTGCTGCTGACCGATTACTGTACTTATTCTGCACTAGATGTTTGTGTATTTAATTGCATTGTCTTTTTGAATAATAAGTAAAACAAAAATTCCATATTAGATAGAAGATCTAATATGTTAAAATGACTCTCAAAAATGGTAGCCATGGGTGGCACACTGGTGTATTGCACTAACCCATCCACCACCACAGAGAGCTAGGTTTGAGTCTCAGCTGTTCTGTACAGACACAGTTGGCTGCATCAGAGAAAGGGACTTTCCTGTTTCTTTTCACTAACTTACTTTCAATCTAGGGCCACATGCATTTCCTCACCTGCTTGCAATGGAGACTAAGAGAGAGCTGCATTGCGTTCTGAGAGTAACACTAAGCTCTGCAGATTATCCATTGCTAGTGCAGGCGTCTTGACAAAACAGCAATCAAGTTAAGCTTCGATCTCTGATCTCTGAAGTTTCCTCCCTGCTGCTGGAACATTGGCTCCCACTGGTTGTGTCTTATATTAAATTAGTTGAAAGATCCCAAACATCCCAAGACAAATGAGCAAAAATAGAAGGAACTATAAAGGGGACAAATCCTTTTCACAGCACTGTATATGCAATGATGTAATGTATCTGTGAATGTGTTGGTTTGGTTTGAATGGGTGTGTTGTTCCTTTACTGTAGAGCACGTCTGCTATTCTAATGGAAAATATGGATTTATACATGCTGAACCCCTGCAGTAATAAAATCTGGTGAGTAATGTAAACACTGAACTGAACTAGTTACATCAGAATGAATGAGTTCTCAGTTCTAAGTGGTTCTTTTTGGTGTCAGGTGATCAGAAAGAAATGACACATTGTCTGTTCTTAGCAGATCTAAATTGTATTACAAGGCCAAAGTGTATACATGAAGTGAAATGTAGGATGGGTTTACATTTTGCGACTATCGTTTCAATATACTAAGCATCGCAAGAAAACAATAGGGTTGCGAAAACCATGTGTGTCTGGGGAAACTTTCACGGCTACAGTACAAAATATTCTAGAATGTCAAGGGTATATTGTAGACTAATGCGTAGTTCACACTACACGGTTTTTGCCCTGATTTTCGCTTGCCGACAGGTCTCCGCTCGATGTGGCAGCTTGGAGGCAAATCTGCGTTCGCTCGGGGCTCGAAAATCGGCTCTCGATCGCTACGTGTGAACCGTTCAATGACTCGATCTGAGCGGCACGCCAAGTGCTCACAGACTTAAAAAAAAATATCTAGGATATTTAATATTTGGACCTGTCAGCGACTCAATCATGTATTGTGAAAGGTGTTGTGATCAGGTTGTGATTGTTATGAACACAAGATACAGAAGGGAAACCCGGGGGAGGAGTTGTAAATGTGTGGTGCAGAGGCATAATATATTTTCTACCAGAATACGTCGACACACAAACAAACCATAATACCAACGTTGCATGGCAAAAAATATTTATTAGACTTTCAACTCTCTGCAAAACAGACGATCTGTGCTGGCCATGTAGCCAAATCCACTTCACCCAGATTGATTTATTTTTCCTTCTTGCTTTTACGCCACACATCAACGCACAAACAACTTTGATCACTTGCTTCTTGTTGGCGTGCATTTTTGGACACGGTACCATTAAACCCCTAGTCACTTCTCGTGTGTGTTTTCATGACAAAACGTAGTTTGGGAGACCAGAAAGACTCGTCTGAGATTGCTCCTGGTGATAGATGGTGTAGTGTGTGACCCCTATCAGCCGATCAGTTGTGTGGTGTAAAAAACCACAATCATTAAAAAAACCTGAAAATCATTATGAACAACCTGAAAATCATGTAGTGTGAACTTTGCATTAGCAAAACTGTCAAATCAGTTGAAATATAAAATTAAATCCAACAATGTGGATGTGTATTTAATGTTTCATAGCTTTCTTGATCTGTCCAATATAAACACATTTACTTTTTTTTTTTAAGTAACACAACTCATTCTGGAACACATAATTTAACACATTAGTTAATTTAATATCTTTCCCATTCTGAAATTATTTAAAGCAGTTCTACACAGTTAATTGAGATGTATTTTCTGATTACAGCACAGCTCGAATTGAGCATTTTTAGTGCCATTACAAAAAAAAAAAAACACAAGTGTGCCATTGCTAATTGTATTCATTTCTAAGAAGCCATTCTGGTTCTGGATCCAGACACACCGGTCCTCTATTTAGTCACCTTAGATCTAGACATGCTCTTCTGCCATATGAATCTCTTTTCATCTGTGCTTCCACACACACAAACACTGTGTTCATTAGTATTATGGGATCAGCTCAGCTGCTGTCCTGCACACCCATTCTGCCTGGATACATGTGACGGAGCTTCCAGTGAAATGTCAGCTGGAGGACGCAGCTGTTTGTGCTTGGACAGAAAGGGGATGCAGCTTAATAAATCATCTGACTTCATTACATGAAGCCTAATTTAACATCGTCTGGGCTGAGAGTTTCTTAAGGGGACCCTCGAGCTCCAGAATAGTCTGCATTTCTAGGAAAACTTTTCACTACATCAGACACAGGAATGTTAAACTGACATTGCACTGATGTTTTCTCTTCTGCTTTCTGTCTGCGCTTTCAGGTTTGTTATTGAGCTCTGTGAGCCAATCCAGGTAAAGCAGCTGGACATTGCCAACTTTGAACTCTTCTCCTCCACTCCGAAAGATTTCCTGGTGTCCATCAGTGACAGGTATGCCAATATAATTTACTACCTGTGCACATCCTGGATCTTAAACGTCTTTACTGATGCAAGGTCCGTTTCCAAATCCACTAGATCTTTCTTACAGTTTATCTGAATAAATATTTACATTTCGTTCTGTTGGTATTTTTTATTACAGTACTTTCAGTTAGGTTACTGGGTGTTTTGACCTTTGCAAATTACACACAGACGTACAAAAATCTATATTTAAATATTACATAAAGTTAACCAGTATTGTTTTTTTAAAATAATTATGCTCATCCCTCATAGTCAGGGATCAAGTACAGTATGTTTTGCTAAGCTTTGTTGTCCTATGTCTTCCAAGACTATCTGACCTTCAGGGGTAGTGCAATACAGAATAATTTCCACGTAATATTATTTGACCTGAGTCAGAACAGTCATATGACACAATGAACTGCTGACTGGCTGATGGCACTAAAAGATAAAGAAAATACAAACAAAACACTTGAAAAATGATCACTGTATTAGCAGTGAAAATGGTCTTGTCAGAAAATACTGCTAACTTTTAATAAAGTCTATATGGAAGAACAGGCTTTTTGCACACACACTTTCACAGCTAGGACTAGCCTGGTACATTTAGCTAGCTTAATGCTGTTCCCTGTAAACAGTTTGTACATTTTGAGTTGTCAATTTGAAAGAATGGTGGTGTCTCAAGGCCTCTGGTGTCACCACAGAAAGTGGATTCAAAATCATTTTGGGGCGGCACGGTGGCTGTGTGGGTAACACTGTCGCCTCACAGCAAGAAAATCCTGGGTTCTAACCCCAGGTGGGACGGTCCGGGTCCTTTCTGTGTGGAGTTTGCATGTTCTCCCCGTGTCTGTGTGGGTTTCCTATGGGAGCTTCGGATTTCCTCCCACAGTCCAAAGACATGCAAGTGAGGTGAATTGGAGACACTAAATTGTCCATGACTGTGTTTGATATAACCTTGTGATCTGATGAATCTTGTGTAACGAGTAACTACCGTTTCTGTCATGAATGTAACCAAAGTGTAAAACATGACGTTAAAATCCTAATAAACAAACATCAGAATCATTTTGGCAGCTGAGAAGCAGCGGATTCCAAACCCTGCACCAATTATTTTGTATTTCTCCAGCCCTCCCCTCTCTCTCTCATTTCTTTGTTTTGGTCACTGTGTGTATGTTAATCAGATTTACCTCTCTAACTATTTCCTTTCAGATATCCAACCAACAAGTGGATCAAGCTTGGCACCTTTCATGGACGTGATGAGCGCACAGTCCAGAGCTTTCCTTTAGACGAACAGCTGTATGCTAAATATGTTAAGGTAAAAAGCACAGTGTTTGCCCTGGCACTTTACTCTCTATGAACTTGGTTCATGACAGGCCAATGAATAACTGAAGTACTGGACTGGGTTTTCTGGGTGGTTGTTGTGTTCTCATTTCCATTTTTGAGGTGGTGAGCGGTTCAACTGCAGACTTGTAAAACACACTGACATTTTTTAATGAACTGTTTGCTCCCTTTGCAGAAAGTAAAACATCTGTTAAAGGCAGTGACAGCAAAAACAATACAGAACTGTCAAGAATATTAACACTTTCTGTATGGGTGTTAAAAAATTACTGAGAGAAGTGTCAGAAGGACTAACAATACAACACTAATCTTTCTTTCAGACTTATAATTAAATAAAATTAAGTAAAGCTGAAAACTAATAATAATAATGAAAGTTAACCCATCAAGCATTGTCACACTAGCATAGACGAACATACACTGATCAGCCATAACATTAAAACCACCTCCTTGTTTCTACACTCACTGTCTATTTTATCAGCTCCACTTACCATATAGAAGCACTTTGTAGTTCTACAATTACTGATTGTAGTCCATATGTTTCTCTGCATGCTTTGTTATCCCCCTTTCATGCTGTTCTTCGATGGTCAGGACTCTCCCAGGACCACTACAGAGCAGGTATTATTTAGGTGGTGGATGATTCTCAGCACTGCAGTGACACTGACATGGTGTTGGTGTGTTACTGTGTGTTGTGCTGGTATGAGTGGATCAGACACAGCAGCGCTGCTGGAGTTTTTAAACACCTCACGGTCACTGCTGGACTGAGAATAGTCCACCAACCAAAAATATATCCAGCCAACAGCACCCCGTGGGCAGTCTAGGTCTAGCAGATGACCAACTCAAACTTTACTCTGACTTTACATCTACAAGGTGGACCAAGTGGGTAGGCGTGTCCAATAGATTGGACAGTGAGTGGACACAGTATTTAAAAAATCCATGCCAGTGTCCTTGCAGTGCTGAGAATGATCCACCACCTAAATATTACCTGCTCTGTGGGGGTCCTGACCATTAAAAAACAGGGTGAAAGCAGGTTAAAAAAGTATGTATAGAAATAGATGGACTACAGTGTTCCTATATGGTAAGTGGAGCTGATAAAATGGACAGTGAGTGTAGAAACAAGGAGGTGGTTTTAATGTTAAGGCTGATCAGTGTATATCAGACAACTACAATAAAAACAGCGATATTGTTTATCAAAAACGTATACAGTACATCTAATTGTTAATATAAAATGAACAGACGCCAGGCATAAGAACAAACAAAAAGAAAAAAGTAATAGACACGATGTTCTTTATTTTTTGTCTGTGTGAGGTAAATCAATTACAGTTTGGGAAATCAACTCCAAAGCTGGACATTCAAACTACTAATCAAGAATTGTGATTTGATGACTTAAAGCTCAGTAACAATTTAATGTGTTTTGTGTATGGTAAAAATATTAAATTATCCTGCACTGGTGCCCTGTCTAGGTTTTGTCCTGCCTGGCAACAAATGTTGTGTTAGTGGTATTCTGTTTTCTTCATATTATAAAAAATAGCTACCCAACACCGGTGGTACATATCGCCTTTGTATATGTGTCAGTTAGGACCTGTCAGTTTGCGGGTATAATATGCCATTGGTTTGGATAAAATTTCAAAGGCACATTGACCTGCTTCTATACCTCTAACAATGTAGCCACAGACAGATAGTATTTAATATACAATATATCAGCTTTTTTGCAGCAAGGCTTTGTGGAGAATGTTACCTATACTTGCCTTCCTTTACTTTCTTTTACGTATCTCTCATTTTCTGTCTCATTTCCAGGGTCTATTTCTAATAACCTGTTCTGTCCTTAAAGCTTGTTGAAATTTAGCCTTTTGACGTCAGTTATGCTCTTAATGAAATAGTGTCTCTGACTAGTAATCAGAAAAGTTTACTATTTTATTTTGTTCTTTTGGAGGTGGGTAACAGCACACCATTAAGCTCTTGTACATGCTTTACAATGTTTGCATTTCATGAATGATATTTGATTCATTATTCATTCATTACATTTACTTTATATTGCAGACTTTTATCCAAAGCGACTTACAATTGTGATAGAATACAATTCAAGTTGGGGTTAAGGGCCTTGATCAGGGGCCCAACAGTGGCAACTTGGCAGTGGTCGGGCTTGAACCAGCAACCTTCTGAGTTCTAGTCCAGTATCTGAGCTACCTTGAGCTACCCTTTTTTCATTAGGTTTTACCACCGCTTTATCCAGGTGAGGGTTACGGCTTCCCCAGAATCAGTATTATTTTTTATTATTTTTTATTTTATTTTTGTTATTATTAATTATTATTATTAATTATTTTTGTTATTATTAATTATTATTATTAATTATTATTATTATTTTAATGAAAAACCTATCCAAACATCAATATAATTTTTATAATTTTAATTTAAGCATTAGCATAATTGAATAATGAATATAGGTGTATTACACTTAAGGTAATTCACATCCTGTGTGCTACATAGTGTGTAACTACTGTATATCTTTTACAGTGCACTAATTGAGCACGCTGCGATTTGTGCTACTTAATGTAGAACTATGCCATGTTTACTGTATTAATTAAACATACTATTTAGTACAGTAGTTTACAGTGTAGGACGGTTACACCTGCTGTTCTTATGCTCAGTTCTGCTTTATACTGAGTTTGGTCCCACTTTACTCAGGTTTAGATCTTACTCACTTTAAAGGCAAATTTCCTCACATGTAATCCTACTGAAGGTGATGCTCTCCACTGTGAAACAGGATTAAATGATAACGTTTTATCAACACACATTATTTTATATGAATTATGTGAAGGTGAATTACATTTTAATGTCCTGACAATCTGACATTTGGGCTTGTTCCTTCATGTTTTGCCTTCCAGTCAAAGCATCTTGTGTATGTAGGATCAAACCAATTCATGTTTTTCCTGTTCTGTTACATTTGTCATGAAGGTAAAATACATTGATCTGAGCATGTGAAGCCTGTCACTCATAATGTGGCAAATGCTAAAGAGATACTGAACTTGCTTGTGGCATGTCTCTTTTTTTACTGATACTTTTTCTTGTTTTTCTCCCCTTCCACCATCTTGCATCAGATGTTCATCAAGTACATAAAGGTTAGCATTCTCCTGTCTTAGCTGTTTTGAATGCACGGTAATTGGCACTTTGGTGGCAGGGCCCAGGTGGAGTAAAGCATGGCAGTGGTACAGTTTTTGCACAATAAAAACACTCATTTGCACAGACTGCTGGCTTTTGTTTAAGGTTAAAACGTAGTGAATCCTATTTTCTAATTGTTTTCTATGTTTATTTATTTGTAGGTTGAGCTGCTTTCCCATTTCGGTTCTGAACATTTTTGTCCCCTCAGTCTGATCAGGTGGGTGAGATTTGATGTTTTCTAATGTGTAATCATTACTCCCCTTCCCTCAGTTCTTTATTGTATATTTTACAATAAAATCCATTTGTTTTTACCTGTATGAAGTGAGTTTATGCAACTTTTTATTATAGAACCTTGTCTTAAAGCAGCTTTGCAGAGTTTTAGGTAAAATTTAAAATAAAGCAACTCTAGAATTAGCCAATAACATAACATTAAAACCACCTCCTTGTTTCTACACTTACTGTCCATTTTATCAGCTCCACTTACCATATAGGAGCAATTTGTAGCTCTACAATTACTGACTGTAGTCCATCTGTTTCTCTGCATGCTTTGTTAGCCTCTTTTTATGCTGTTCTTCAATGGTCAGGACTCTCCCAGGACCACAACAGAGCAGGTATTATTTAGGTGGTGGATGATTCTCAGCACTGCAGTGACACTGACATGGTGGTGGTGTGTTAGTGTTTGTTGTGCTGGTATGAGTGGATCAGACACAGCAGCGCTGCTGGAGTTTTTAAATACCATGTCCACTCACTGTCCACTCTGTTAGACACTCCTACCTAGTTGGTCCACCTTGTAGATGTAAAGTCAGAGACGATCGCTCATCTATTGCTGCTGTTTGAGTTGGTCATCTTCTAGACCTTCATCAGTGGTTACAGGACGCTGCCCACGGGGAGCTGTTGGCTGGATATATTTTTGGTTGGTGGACTATTCTCAGTCCAGCAGTGACAGTGAGGTGTTTAAAAACTCCAGCAGCATTGCTGTGTCTTATCCACTCATACCAGCACAACACACACTAACACACCACCACCATGTCAGTGTCACTGCAGTGCTGAGAATGATCCACCACCTAAATAATACCTACTCCGTGGTGGTCCTGTGGGGGTCCTGACCATTGAAGAACAGCATGAAAGGGGGCTGACAAAGAATGCAGAGAAATAGATGGACTACAGCCAGTAATTGTAGAACTACAAAGTGCTTCTATATGGTAAGTGGAGCTGATAACATGGACAGTGTGTGTAGAAACAAAGAGGTGGTTTTAGATATGTTCAAATATGATTATATATAAAATATTTTTATATATATAATTTTTCTTACATTACATTATGTAAACCATTTTAATAGCTTCCTTGTGACATTTAGGATTTGTTTTACGGGTTCTGCTCTATCTTATAATTGCAGTAATAGTGGGTTGTGTTATTCCATGTTGTTTGCTTTGGCAGAGCAAGTAATGTGGGTTGAGAGGCCTACGACGGGTACAAGCCTGCTGCAGAGCAACAAAATACACACAGTGACCAGCTCTATAAGCAGTTTATTTCCATGCTGTTAGAGGCCAGCCAATTAAAGCTGTCAGAGAAAGTGAGAGAAACATGGCAGCAAGACGAAAGCAAAACCTGTTGCAATTATTTATGTGTGAGACCGCCCAAATTACACTCTCACCCTGCGTTCACGCTGGTAGCGACTTTTCGCCTCATGTCACTCAAATCGCTGATTGCTCATTGTCCTGCGTTCACACCAGCAGAGTCATTATCATCTGTGGGCGTTTGGTTGCCATGGTTTAACTGACACCAAAAACTTAAAAACACCACATATTGTTTACTAAATTGAACAATGTCTGTTCGATTTCTGTATGTATGTGTGTATAAATACACACACACACAGGTAGCACAGTGACAGGGTAAGCGTAACGCAGTAGTACGACTGCAATTACTATGAACAGTTTAAACTAAATACTATGATGTAATGAGAGTGTCTATACAACATACAGTGATACCTGTTTTCCAGGTTTTCCATACAATGTTGGGGGAAAAAATTCCTTGAAACTCGTTGAAGTCGAGTTTCAAGGAATTTTTTCCCCCAACATTGTATGGAAAACCTGTTCATTTGTTCCAGGGTCCCGTAGAACTGCATTGTTGTTTTTGACACTTGTACACTGAAAATAACACAAGTATCTTCTTCTTTTCCTCGGCCTTTGTCCCGTTCGGTTATGGGGTCGGATCATGGTCCGCGCATTGATTTGGCACAATTTTTACGCCGGATGCCCTTCCTGACACAACCCTCCCTATTTTATCCGGGCTTGGGTTGTGCATCTAGTGGCTAGGTATCTATAGGACAATTCAGTGTTTCCAATTAGCCTGGTGGCATGTTTTTGGACTGTGGGAGGAAACCGGAGCACCCGGAGGAAACTCACGCGGACACGGGGAGAACGTGCAAACTCCGCACAGAAAGGACCCGGACCACCCCACCTGGGGATCGAACCCAGGACCTTCTTGCTGTGAGGCGACAGTGCTACCCACTAAGCCACCGTGCCGCCGAAAATAACACAAGTATAATATAAAAAAATACAATCGAAAACAGTTAAATATCAATAAAAAATACAATAAAACCTGCACTTTACCTTTATTGTTTTCTTATGCTTCTTAATCGTGGAGATGTTTAATCTTGGAATACCGTTTTCCGTTCAGTAAAGGCGCATTCACATGAAAAGCGGCACAATAGCTTTTGCGCTTGCTGTGCCGTTATATCCTATGGAGTGTGTCGGTACACAAAGATTAATGTGACATAATGTACTAAAACGCTATAACCCCGAGCTATAACACAAGTTTAAAAGTGAAACAGTGAGTAAAATACAGCTGAACACAGATACATGTGGGCGCTATTCGTCTCATATTCACACTTTGACGTTTTACCACACCGATCAAGCGAAGCGCTGAACGAAGCGGTTCATTGTTAATTTGAAATTAAATAAATCTATTAAAGCTGAACACTGAGTTTAAGGGAAACGTTGAGATTAAGGGTACATATTTCTCAACGAAGATTTTGATTTTAGAGGACCTTGAGTTTCAAGGTACCACTGTATATTTTAAAAGTTCATTGCTTGAGACACAGCTTCCCATAATCACACAAATAAGTAACTGTTTTTGGGTAAAGATTATGGTAGTGAAGCAGTTGTAAAATTTTAAAAAGGTGAAACAAATGTGTATCTTGTAGATTAGGCATCATTGGAACTTGCCCTCTTATATATTTACGTTCCTAACCCCCTTTGGTTGTGATGTGAGCTGTTTATCATGTCAGTTCAAGATAACATATAGAACACTGTTATTTACATGTTTTTTAGTTTTCTAGTCTTCTTTATTTACAAATTGTATTTGTTGTTTTGTTAATTCTTTGTTGTCTTGGTTTTCACTTCCTTTCTTAATCAGTTCTATTTTTTCCTGGTTATTAGGGTATTTGGTACCAGTATGGTGGAGGAATATGATGAGATTGCTGACTCACAGTATACATCTGAGAGGGCTGAGTACCTGGATGAGGACTATGGTATGATATTGATTTGTGTTTGTTCGTGTGTGTGTATGTGTTGTATTGTATATACAGTATATTTTGTATTTGCTGAACACTACTTTAAAAATACTTTAAATCAATTTGTTGTTGTTTTTGTATTATGATGAACAGTAGCTAAAAATATTAAAGGTGTTCTCTTAACTCCAGACCTCAATTTCCTAGATTACCCTCTGGGCTACCTACCACCTGATGACAAGCAGTCGAAAAACCTCTTGGGTTCTGCAACAAGTATGTACTATGATATCTATCGTCATAGTTTTCCCTGTACAGTGGTACCTTAAAAACTCAACGTCAATTGGTTTTGGGAGTGGTGTTGAGTTTTAAGGTATTTTTTCCATAAGGACGTATGGGAAACCTGTTAATGTGTTCTATGGTCTCGTGGAACTGCATATATTTTAGGCTAATGTAAAATAATGGTGTTGTTTTTAAAACTTATACACTGAAAATAACACAAATATAATATAAAATATTTCAAGTTTAGGGGACGTCGAGTTACAAGGTACCACTGTATTGTATTATATACCTTTACATGTGACAGTATACAGTCTAAGCAATTGAGGGTTAAGGACCTTGCTCAAGGGCCCAACAGCAGCAACCTGGCAGTGGTGGGGCTTGAACCAGCAACCTTCTGGTTACTAGTCCAGTACCTTAACCATTAGCCTACAATGTCCCTATAGAATAGAGCATGCCAAATCAAGATCCTCCCCTAATGGTTAATACCAAATTTTTTCAGGACCAATCAAAACACACACAAACCTATGTTTGTGAGAGTTTGAACACTGCTGGTCCATGTCTATGTTTCAATCATTTCTAAAGTTAAACTGATTAAAAATCATTATATACTCTTTATTACACATAACATACACTCAGACGCCTGCTTTTCAACAATGTCTGACTGCATACAAGCCTGTTGTTACTGTGAATGTATCCTGAGTCTAGAAAGGTCACCAGATGCCAGTTACTATATTACACTGTAATCTGAGCTTATCAGGATTTGAGCTCAGCAGGGTGCTGTCACATATGAGAAAGAATGCAGAACACCAGAACTTGCAACAAAACTTCAGGGCATTGATAGTTCAGCAGTTAACATACTGGACTAGTACTGGACTGCCAGCTTGAATTTCTGGCGTTTAGCAGGTGATTTTATCGTAACCGACTTACAAATGTTATTGAATACAGGCAGAGCAATTGAGGGTCAAGGGCCTTGCTCAGTGACAGCTTGGCGGTGGTGAGGCTTGAAACAGCAACCTTCTGATCACTAGTCCAGTACCACTTAGCTATTACTGCTCTAAGACAACATGTTTATGGCAACCACACATCAACAGAACAGCTTCAGTTCTCTTAATTACTTGGTGATGGGCAGTGGTAGCTCAGTGGTTAAGGTACTGGGCAGAGGGTTGCTGGTTCAAGCCCCACCACTGCCAAGTTGCCACTGTTGGGTCCCTGAGCAAGGCCTTTAACCCTCAATTGCTCAAAAATCGTGTTCAGTCATAACTGTAAGTCGCTTCGGATAAAAGCGTCTGCTAAATGCCGAAAATGTAAATGATGTTGGTAGAGAATGTGTTTGAACACACTGGGCCCAAATCATCCACAGGTGTTGGATTAGATTGAAATCTGGTAAAAAGCATATGGTTTACAGCATTTTTAGTGACTTATCGTGCCCTGTTAATGTATGCAGTGTCATCCTGCTTCCCTTAGAAAAATAAATGTTCCATAATATTAATCAGGCTGACTTTGTATTGCTTTACAGTGACTCTTCCCTTAACCCTTTAACGTTCTGCTCAACATTTTGGTAGAGCACATTTTGAGTCACTATATCTTATTGAAAAGTTGTTGAACTTAACTCAAACTGATAGTGCTATATCTACCATTCGGTAGAGGTATGTTATGCAAAAAAAATCCACTAGGGGTCACTGTGTCTTTCAATAGTATGCCGTTTCAGTTCACCTCCATAGCCGAAGTGGGCTACCAGTAAAACAAGCCACCCATTCGGACGTTTTTTGGCCAAATTTTCAAAGGTAAGCATATTTTCTGTGCACATTGTAGTTTCAGAGGTTTTAATGATCAGAATGATGTAACTTTATACAGCATAAATATGTTTTATAAGGGTCAAATAATTTTTTAAAACATATGTGACCAAATGGTTGAATTGACTCTTTAGGGTAAAAGTGTATATGCTTAGCTATAGTAATTAGAACCAACTTCTTGCTTTGAAATAAAAATCTCTGATCATTCATATTTTGTTCATGTGACACATTTATTGTTATTCCATGAAATATATTTAAATCTATTTATTTGACAAATTTTGACACATACAAGGAAATTGGTTGTAACAAATTGTATGCTAACTTTTTTTTTTTTTTTTTTACAAATAATAGATGGACACGAAAATATTTTATGGTGCAAGACCACGCTCTGTCCTAGCCCTCATACCAGAAAATCCTCAAGAGTCTGATGGTGATCTGAGTGATGACGATGACCAAATAGAGGATCCTGATTATCTGCCCACACAAACAGAAGACTCTGGAGAAACATCTTTTGAGTCCATGGATGAAGAGGACATAGTCTCAACAAGTTCATCTTCTAAACCGCCACCCCGTAAGAAGAAGATGAAAGAGAAAAACTCCCTGAAAACAGTTTCCTTAGAGGAGCCAGAGGACACCAGTGACCCTACTTCACCCCTAGGCCTAAACAAAGGCAGGGAGAAAATCTGGAAACATGAAGACATTGGGACATTCCAGGTTCCTGATTCAAGATTTGAGCCCCCTGATGCTGTAAAGACACCATTCCAGTATTTCAAAACACTCTTCACTGACAAGATGATTGAACATATTGCTCAACAGACCAATCTATACTCTGCCCAAGAGTTGGGGGATCCAATCAAAACTAGTCCACAAGAGATTGAAGAGTTTTTGGCAATACTACTCTTCATGGGTGTTTTCAGCTTCCCATCTATTGAAGACTACTGGCACCATGAGTCACGATTCAGCGTCATAGCTGATATCATGCCACGTAAAAGATTCAGGCTGTTGCGTCGGTTCATTCATTTTAATGACAATCAACAGTGGGATAGCACTCCAGACCGATTTCTTAAAATCCGCCCCCTTTTTGAGATGCTTCGTGAGCAGTGCCTCCTCATTCCATCTACATACAAACAAAGTATTGATGAGGTGATGGTGGCATATAAAGGCACAAGGGCCGGCACTCTTCGCCAGTATATTGCCAACAAACCAGACAAGTGCGGCTTTAAATTGTTCTGCCGAGCCAGCTCATCTGGAATCATCCATGATCTACTGCTCTATCAAGGGGCATCCACATTTTTCAATATTGCCCTAAGTGAGCAGGAGCAAGAGCTGACTCTAGGGGCCAAACTGGTGACAGTTTTGTGCAAAACCATGACGCAACCACAGCTGTCAGTTGTCTTCTGTGACAACTACTTCACCAGCTTTAAGATGATCCAGAATGTACATGCAAACTTGGGTGTCAAATGCATCGGCACTGTCCGATCAAACCGTGTCAGTGGAATACCCTTGATTACAGACCAACAGCTAAGGAAGAAAGGACGTGGAGCTTTCGATTATAGGTCTTCTGATGGTGTGATTGCAGTGAAATGGTTTGACAACAAATGTGTCAACCTTCTGAGCAATGCTTGTGGGATCACACCTCTTTCCACTGTCAAAAGGTGGAGCAAAGTTGACAAGACAAAGATCTCTGTCCCTTGCCCATCACTTATCCCAGCCTACAATGAGCATATGGGAGGCATTGATCTTTCTGACATGCTGGTGCACATGTACAAGACCCCTGCGAAGTCAAGGCGATGGTACTTACCACTGTTTGGATACATTCTTGACCTGTGCGTCTCAAACTCCTGGCTGGTCTACAAGAGAGACTGTGACCTACTGAATGAGAAACCAATACCTCTCAAAAGGTTCCGCCTGGCAGTCGCCCACACTTTGAAGCAAGTCAACAAGACAGCATCCAAGGTTGGCCGACCATCATTCTCTTCTCCACCACCAATGTCTCAGAAGAAACAATATGTCCCAAGACCCACACAACCACAACCAGATGTGCGTTATGACAACTGTGGACACATGCCGCTTCACAGTGTCAAGCGTGGGCGGTGCAACTTCTGTCCAAAGGGTGTGTCAAGGTGGAAGTGTGAGAAATGCAATGTTTTCTTGTGTCTTAATGCAAACCAGCAATGCTTCATAGCATACCACAAGAAATAAATTGGATTCAATGCTGAAAAACCATTAGTGCTGTTGCACATCACACATGAGTATTTCAAAAAAGTCACAAAAGTTAACAAAGTTAGCATGTTACTGCACTTTATTATTGCTTTTTATTGTTGTTGTTACTATTTATTATTGTTTTATTATTATTATTGTTGTTGATGTTATGTTCTGATTTTACTACAAATATGTCTCGGAAGAAACACTACATCCCAAGGCCCTCACAACCAGATGTTATATGACAACCTTGGACACATTCCACTTGTCTAAAAAGTCACAAAAGTTAAGAAAACAAAGAGTTAGCATGTCATTGCCCATTGTTTTTAATATTTTTTGTATTTCTGGTTCATGTTCTGATTTTACCACTGAGTGCCATCTCAACCATTTGGTAGAGGTGTATATTTTGAAAACTGGGGGGTCTATTTAAAAAAAAAACACCAATTGTTTTTATTAATGCCCCAAACAAATAAAAAATTTAAATTAAAAATTTTTCCTTTGCTTTTTTCTTGGTGAGGACATTAAAGGGTTAATGGAGATGAGTGTCAAATTTCATGAATTCAGCTGCACTTATGTACTTTTACTTTTTGCTTTTACAGTGGGGGAAATAAGTATTTGATCCCCTGATTTTGTAAGTTTACCCCCTTACAAAGACTTGAACAGTCTATAATTTTTATGGAATGTTTATTTTAACAGAGAGAGACAGAATATCAACAAAAAATCCAGAAAAAAAAACATTAAATAAAAGTTATAAATTAATTTGTATTTAATTAAGGGAAATAAGTATTTGATCCCCCACCAACCAGCAAGAATTCTGACCCCCACAGACCGGTTATGTGCCCATGAGGCACACAAATTAGTCCTGTCCCTGTATAAAAGACTCCTGTCACAGAATCAGTTTCTTCCATTCAAATCTCTCGACCACCATGGGCAAGACCAAAGAGCTATCAAAGGACGTCAGGGACAAGATTGTAGACCTGCACAAGGCTGGAATGGGCTACAAGACCATCAGCAAGAAGCTTGGTGAGAAAGAGACCACTGTTGGTGCGATAATTCGAAAATGGAAGAAATACAAGATCACAGTCAATCACCCTCACTCTGGAGCTCCATGCAAGATCTCACCTGGTGGGGTAAGAATGATTCTGAGAAAGGTGAGGTCAGCCCAGAATTACACAGGAGGAGCTTGTCAATGATCTCAAGGGAGCTGGGAGCAGAGAAATGCTGGATATGACCCCAAGAACACCATCCCCACCGGGCATTTCTCTGCCTCCAAACACGGCGAGTGGAGTTGATGCCAGAGCTCAATTTTGGTCTCATCTGACCATATCACATTCTCCCAAGCTTTCTCTGAATCATTTAGGTGTTCACTGGCAAACTTCAGATGGGCCTGTACATGAGCCTTCTTGAGCAAAGGGACTTTGCGGGCACTGCAGGATCTCAATCCATTACGGCGAAGTGTGTTACTAATGGCTTTCTTGGTGACTGTGCTCCCAGCTCCCTTGAGATCATTGACAAGCTCCTCCTGTGTAATTCTGGGCTGACCTCACCTTTCTCAGAATCATTCTTACCCCACCAGGTGAGATCTTGCATGGAGCTCCAGAGTGAGGGTGATTGACTGTGATCTTGTATTTCTTCCATTTTCGAATTATCGCACCAACAGTGGTCTCTTTCTCACCAAGCTTCTTGCTGATGGTCTTGTAGCCCATTCCAGCCTTGTGCAGGTCTACAATCTTGTCCCTGACGTTCTTTGATAGCTCTTTGGTCTTGCCCATGGTGGTCGAGAGATTTGAACGGAAGAAACTGATTCTGTGACAGGAGTCTTTTATACAGGGACAGGACTAATTTGTGTGCCTCATGGGCACATAACCGGTCTGTGGGGGTCAGAATTCTTGCTGGTTGGTAGGGGATCAAATACTTATTTCCCTTAATTAAATACAAATTAATTTATAACTGTTATTTAATGTTTTTTTCTGGATTTTTTGTTGATATTCTGT
This sequence comes from Trichomycterus rosablanca, assembly GCF_030014385.1. Lineage (NCBI taxonomy): Eukaryota > Metazoa > Chordata > Actinopteri > Siluriformes > Trichomycteridae > Trichomycterus > Trichomycterus rosablanca. Next base: position 25,480,821 of record NC_085996.1, read on the forward strand.
CTCTCTCTTAAAATAAACCTTCCATAAAAATTATAGACTGTTCAAGTCTTTGTAAGGGGGTAAACTTACAAAATCAGCAGGGGATCAAATACTTATTTCCCCCACTGTAAATTCTTCCTTTCATTTGTTAACTCTGTGCTGATACACACACCAGATTTTTTAGTCTAAGTTTAGACCGGCACTTGTGGTTTAGACCGACTCTTGTACTCTTAGACCATTCCTCATGTACTTACAATGTCTGTCTGCTTTCTGATGACGCAAGAAACGTGGCCACTAATCTGTACACACGCGGTGCTCCTCTTTCCAAGTGTTGGCTTTGCTCCTGCTGTGCTGGGGGAGGTTCTGTGTTAGAACGAATGCTTCTGTCCTATTCGCTAAAAGGGCTCCCCGCCCCATGTCATGTGTCAAAAAAGTCATTTAAAAAATGCATGTGTTTATGTATACACCTAAAAACTTACCTGGTAGGATTCATGTCAAACCTGGCTTTGGTTTGTGTTTTAATTCAGTAATAATACTAAGGAAGTAATGTTTCATCAGTTCATTAAAAATTTATTTTCTTTTAAATACTGCAATTATAACGCCAACATATTATGATGCATTAAAATTCAAATTGTGTTTCTTTAAAATGAAAGGTGGGTTTAGTTTTACACCATTGTTTTAGGGCTTATAGCTTTAATTAATATTCATGTGTATTGCTTTCAGATGCAATTCTCAACATGGTCAACAACATTGCTGCAAACGTTTTAGGCGGTAAGCAAGAGCTTGAGGATGGAGGTCAGTTGGAAGGTACAGTATTTTCAGTATATATTTGTATAACTGTAGTTTAAATACATAAGTCTACCCAAAGGATTAATTCAGAACTCATTTGAAACAGGATTTCACTGGATCGGATATCAGAAGGAAAAAATTTGTAATCTGATTCGATACTGTTGCTTAATGTAAATAACACTTAATGTTAATAAGGCCATTGTTTGTGTGTAAAGCAAATAACACACAAAGATACGTTCCAACGTTTATTGCCAGCTCACTCTTGATGACATTATTAACATGTGCCACTGATCTACAACTCATCTGCAACAGCCTTTCAGAAATTCAAACACACTGATCTACTTAAACTTAAAGCATTTTAAAAAATCATCTACTACTGCCACATCTAAAACACTATTTAAACACAATAAAAATCACTTTATAAATGATAAATCGCTCACCTGAGATAAAGAAAATCGCTTGTCCCGGCTTGGAGATCTCTCACATCCTCAACAATTAATCCATTAGTGTTATGAAATAAAACAAACTACACCGTTTCCCGTTTTCCTCTTCAAAATCCAGCAGGGTTTTTTAATAAGGGCTTTGGTTTTTAATAATCTAAAAACGTGACAGAACTTTAACAAAAAAACTTAACTCTGCGTCAATTCTAATTTGTTCATCGTGTTTGACATCCACAACTTCTAATTGTAGACACTTTTGTTAAACAAGTCAAAAATACTGCTAAATGTTCTGTGTGTAAAAGTTAAAATAAAAACAGCATTTTTGCATAAGTGTGATGTATCTTCTGTATTTATTCCTTTAGAATATTTGTTTTACAGTCTGAACATTGTTATTTAGATAACTAGTTTAACCATGGTGCATTGAGACATGTATTATTACTGCTTAGTTGTTTGAGAGGAGAAATGACGGTATCGGGTTGGTATCTAGTATAGTATTGTTCTTTTCTATAAAAAAAATGCTTCTAAACCAACTAAAGCTGTTGCTGACGTTTTCGTATAAGCTGTACATTATCAGAAATAGTCATTTATTTGCACTTGGGAATATTACTGTTTAAGTGTTTGCATGTATAACAAATAATCATTCATTGCATGCCAGATTTTCCTCAAATGTGAGATTCAGGTGCAGCATTTGCTCTTCAGAGCCAACCTTTTAGACTGTAGAGCTTCTTTTGTCTCACTGAGCAAACAAAATTCATGCCTGAGGGAGTTGCTCAAAAACCAGCCTGCCCAAAGTGATTAGTTTAAAAGATGGAGTATGTACTGGTATATTTACTTTGTGGAATTCACTCTACAGCTTAGCCTGAGTATTGCTATCCAATGTGTGCAGTACTGTGAAATGTGATTTTTTTTCACCACTTCTAACTAAGAGGGAGGCACGGTGGCTCAGTGGGTAGCACTGTCGCCTCACAGCAAAGAGGTCCTGCATTCGATCTCCGTGTGGGGCTGTCTGAGTGGAGTTTGCATGTTGCAAGTGAGGTTAGTTAGAGATGCAAAATTGCCCATGACTGTGTTTGCCTTGAACTTGTGAACTGATTAATCTTGTGTAACCAGTAACTACCTGTTCTGTCATGAATGTAACCAAAGTGTCTGACTTGACACATTGCAATGCTGTGGTAGGACCTGAAACCTTTCAATTAAGGTAAAAATAAAGCAATTATGCAAGAAGTGAGGCAAAATTCCCTCAGTGTGATGTGATAGTCTGATTTTCAGTGAAGCCACTGCAACACCCTCTAAACCGCCTCCTTACTGTTTCTTGTACTTCTTTTTTACATACTGATTTCTTCTCTTTCTATATGTAGTGATTATTATTCTTGTTTTCCTTTAGGAAATATGTCATCAGAGATGGAAAACAGCACAGAGGTCACAGAAACCCAACTTACACCCACACAAACCCTAACAGAGCAAGAAGAAACGTATGTTGTACATATATATAAACATCTATCCTCACATTATTTAGCTTGCTGAATGCTCAAACCCCATGTATGCTTTTTACAGCTCTGTAGCTTGGTTTGCTCACAAAAAAAAGTTAATTTCTGTGTGTGTGTTTTTGTAAATACAGTGCTCACAAAAGGAACACTTAAATCTAGGGGTGTAACGATTCGATTCACGATTCGATTCACGATTCTGAGCTCACGATTCGATTTTCTCACGATTTTTTAAAAAGTGTAAACAGTGCAAAACAATGCACATTTTCTTGTACAATTAAAAAAAAAAAAAAAAAAACTTCAGTCCCCTGCAATTAAAGGTAATTACCAAGAACAGAGTACTTTACTGTAACCTAACAGGTTTACCAAATTTAAGTTACTTATTGCCATCTTAAATTGAAAATCAAAGTAATCAAACAAGCTCATTCAGCTGAGCCTTTAAACAGATTTTTTTGTTGCTTGAACTAATTTATTAACAAATTACATGTAAAATGAATTACTAATGTAAAAAAAACATTGTATCAAATGTTTATTATTTAAATTGCCTTATTTATATACTCAACGTGGAACAGAGTGCCACAACAATAAATTATAAAATACAAAAACAAAGACCCATCTCAATTAGACAAAAAGGTCTGATTGTGTATATTATTTGTAAATTTGCATCTACAGTGGAACAACACAACATCAACAAAGTATCACTCAACAAAATATAAATGAAAATGTGCAAAAGAAAAATCAGTATCCAGGTGACAGGATTTGTAAGTATTTAGTGAAGATTGGCATTCAGAAAAACAAGCAGCTCATCTTTGAGGGGTTGATCCTGTTTCTCCTTTCTGTTCTGATCTGCCCTGTTTTAGAAAAGATTCTCACTGAGAGGACAGATGTTGCTACAGTACACGCGCTCTCTCTCTCTCACTCCCTCCTGTTCGTGTGTGCGGTGTGTGTGTGTGTGTGTGTGTGTGTGTGTGTGTGTGTGCATCTGTAACCCCGCCCCTCCTGCTAACGCCACCACGGAAACGGAAAAAAAACCCGGAAATGAACGAATCGGCTCAGGATTCTGTCATTCATTTTAAAGAGCCGACTCTTATAGCCGGATTCTTCGCGACCGACCCATCACTAATAAATTACAGAACGCACGTGCAATCGCGCAGATGTCCACGATGCACATCGCTACATTTTTGCATCACGATGCATCGTTACACCCCTACTTAAATCACACACAAATCTTCATGAACGAAAGATTCAAGTTAAAATTTGTACTGCTATAAAAAAATTAAGTGGAGGCCGCTCAGGTTGCGCAGCGGTAAAATACGCTAGCGCACCAGAGCTGGGATTTCGAATATGGCATATCGGATTTCATCTCTGCCATCCAGCTGAGCTTGGTGGCCACATGAACAACGATTGGCGGCTGTTCAGGGTGGGATGAGCCAGACCAGGGTTCCTCATGGTTCCTGGTGCAATTACGACCTCTGCCGGCTGATTGATGCCGCCTGCGCAGGGTTGGGGATTAATGCTGATCTGTGCACAAGGCTGATCCACATATGAACTTACCTCGTGCAGGTAAAAAGATGCAGTTGGTACTGCACATGTGTCGGAGGGACCATGTGTTAGTCATGACTCTCAGTCAGAGTGGAGGCCAACATCAGTAGAGAGGAAGCATAATGTAATCGGGTAAATGGATATGACTAGATTGGGAGGAAAATTGGGAAAAATGTAAGAAAAAAAATTCATCACACATTTTATATGTAACTATTTCTTTTTAAAGCTAATATGAACCTGCTATTCACTTTTTTGTTTTATTTGTTTTACTTTAAATCAGTTGTGCTGTATTTTTGTATCATATTTAATTCTTATGTTTTTTCCACAATCCCAGGCTGGACACTCAAGAGCTGGATTCCACTCCGACTCAGCCTGATGTCCAGGTGCCCGTTTCTGAGTCTCCCTCTGACCCTACACCTGAGGAGAGCCGCATCGTCATACTCATCGAAGATGAAGAGGAAGAGCCCACACCACCCATGGTGACCCTGCTGGAGGAAGAACAGGACGAGGAGAGGATGCGTGAGGAGTCTCACCTCAATGAGAGTGCATTTTACTGCTCCCACCTTTCCACTCTGTCCTGCCTGGCCAGCCTGTATGAGCACCTCCACCTCTGCTGCACAGCTGCTTTGGCCATGCAGCGTCTACGTGGAGAGCACCATGTACATGCCAACATGCAAACACATTCAGACACTCAACTCCCTGACCCCACTCCAAGCAAAATCTCCTCTCCCCTCTCTGAGAACCCTTCAAAAATAGAGCAGACGTTTCCAACTCAGAGTGAGACTGTTGAGCCCGCCCACACTGCCCCTGTTATTTCGGATCCGATTCCTGATCCACCACCTATCCTATTAGAACCAAGCCAAACCTCCTCCCTTATTCACCACAGCTACTCTGAGACCCTTGTGTCTAAAGCCACGCCCACTGACGGCATCCCTGAAATGCAGCCCACTACTGAGGCTCAGGCCCAGGCCCCAAATTCACAGCTCTTGGAGAGCATTTCTGAAACACAAACCTTTTCAGCGAGCAGCACTTCCTTTACATCTGCCACCATTTCCAACGTCTTCACTTCCACACCCTCGATTCTCACTGCTGAGACTGTGCCCCCAGTCCCCACCCAAGAACAGGTGCTGCATCCAGTACCTACACACACACAGCCTGCCGATATCCCGCCTCCCACAGAACTGCCCGTGTCCACAGCCGAGTCCTCTGCAGACACTGAGGATGGCCAGCCTAATGCCTATCAGCCTAGTCCCCAGGACGAGATTGTGGAGGAGGTGCAAAGCACACTACAGCGTTCCGCCACAGATTTTTACGCTGAGCTGCAGAACTCCACCGAGTTGAGCCATGGCAATGGGAATGGCAACCATGTGCATGCCTCCAACCAGAAGGAGTCAGTGTTCATGAGGCTTAACAATAGGATCAAAGCCCTTGAGATGAACATGTCACTCAGCAGTAGATACCTGGAGGAGCTAAGCCAGAGGTAATGCGCCAGTACACTAAAATATCGTATATTCTACCTTATTCTTATGTACTGTAATAGCATTTCATTTTTTATTACATAGTGCATTTTTATAATACGATTATAAACATTGTATGTATGATTAGCTTTATGTATTCATACTAATGGTTGTGGTATAACAGCAATTTTCCTATTTCTACCATAGATAGACAAAAATACAGTTTATAAAAACTTGTATTTACCTGTAAGTTGTACTTGCAACTGCATTGGCCAGATCAGACACATCTAGGAAAGGCTCTGTGTCTTTGTATAATTTTAAGCACTACTCTGCTGCCACAGTTTAAGAACTAAAAGCTGATGGCAGCACAAGGTTCAAAAAGTCATGTGTATTTTACATTAGACGACTGATCGCCGATAGGTGGGTCACACACTACACCAATTATCACCATGAGGAATCTTGGACGAGTCTGTCTGGTCTCCCAAGCTATGTTTTGTGACGAAAACACACGCGTGGAGTGGCGAGCGGTTTAGTAATACCATGTCCAAAAATGCACGTCAACAAGAAGCGAGCGATCAGAGTTGTTTGTGCTCTGATATGTAGCGTAAAAGCAAGTTGGAAAAATAAATGGATCTGGGTGAAGGAGTGGATTTGGCTATGTGGTCAGCAGGAATTGTCTGTTCTGTTCTGCAGAGAGAGTTGAAAGTGAAATATTTTTTGCAATGCAACGTTGGTATTATGGTTTGGCGTGGATGATAAGGTCACAAATACTGTAATGCTTGTGTGTGCTGATGTATTCTGATATAAACTATATTATCTCCCTGTTCCACATATTTACATCTCCTCCCCCGGGTTTCCCTTCTGTATTTTGCGTTCATAACAATTACAATCTCATTGCAACACCTTTTACAGTACATGAATTTGAATCGCCGACAGGTCCAGATATTTAACATGCTAGATATTTTTATTGAGTCTGCAAGCGTTCAGCGAGCTGCTCGGATCAAGTCGTCGAACAGTTCACACACAGCGATTGAGAGCCGATTTCCGAGCCCTGAGCAAACGTCAAGTTGCAGTCGAGTTGCCACATCTAGCGGCAAGCGAAAATCAGGGCAAAATCGTATAATGTGAGCTAAGCATAAGCAACTGACTGTGGATTACAGCAACACACTTTCATCTTGCTGTTTCCACTGTTTGTATTGTGGAAGTCAAAACACGATCTGGAAAACCAAGATCTGTACTGATACAGCATGCTTGCATGCCAAGTTTCACATGTAAAGAGTCATTAAAAGAAAACCTTACATGTTACCTTACATGTAAAGTGTTGTGTACTGATGAATGGCAAATGGAACTCTATGGGCAAAAAAGTAGTAGCATTTGATAAAGGGCACCTTGCCAAATATCTAGCATTTGAATGGATATTGTACACTTGTGGGATGTGGGATAGTGGTCTTTGCTCAGGTAGATGCAGGAGAATGTTAAAATGAGATTGGGTTCTGTAACAGGACTAATATACCCTACAATCCATGCACTACTTCAAAGTTCTGGTTAGAACTGCAGCACACTTTCTGCATGTGTCTGTATACAGAACTGGTGGTTGAGGGTGAGTTAGGAATTGTTGCGTTTATTCTAAATATCTCTTCTGTTATCATTTAGATACCGCAAGCAGATGGAAGAGATGCAGCGGGCTTTTAATAAGACTATAATCAAACTGCAGAACACTTCCAGAATCGCAGAGGAACAGGTAACCAGCACTTTTTACTTACAAATAACACCCAGATTTTTGTCCAATGACATTACTAGTAGCTGTTATATTATCTTTAAGAAATTAAAATAATCTCTGTGTGCACTTTCGCAGGATCAGAAACAAACTGAGTCCATCTTGATATTGCAGAGCCAACTGGAGAGTGTCACCAAGCTTATGCTCAATCTGACAGATACTGTGAGCCAATTACAGAGAGAAGTATGTTTACACACACACACATTGCAAGAGTTCACAGTTCATGCATTACTTGTCTGGATGCAATAATTTATATGCGTTATGTAATGTGTGTTTCAGGTGTCGGATGGACAGAGTTATCTTGTGTTGTCTTTGGTGTTGTGTTTGGCTTTGGGCTTGTTGCTGTGTATGCAGTGCTGCTGCAGCTCCTCCAGTAACAACCGGAGCACAGTTATTCCAGTGAGCAACCACTACCCTAGTCCCAAAAGGTATACACATCATCACACATTGCATATGCAAGACACTTTACTGATCCAGGTCAATTTTTGCAGTTACAAAACAATGGATATCTTTTGACAGTTTTCTACATCATAAATTGTCGACATCTGCCAATTACAGATGTTTTTCATTCTTTTTTAAATATCCAGACTGCTGTTCTTGCACAGTTATTGTCCTGTCATATACAGAATGACCTTTTAAACCTGTCTTTGTACAAGAATAGGCATTTTACAAAAAAAACATAACTATAGTGACTGCCTTCCTTGCAGTCACTATAATGCTGAATAAGCTCGGAACTCAGTGTTGCCGCGACCCTGACCAGGATAAAGCAGTTGATGGAATGGGGAAAAAAGGCTAATCAATCATTAACATGCATTCTTTACTCACTCTTAGGTGTTTCTCTTCATATGATGATATGAGTTTGAAGCGGAAACCTCCCTGTCCTCTTGTACGGTCCAAGTCCTTTCAGTTGCCCCCTACAGAAGGTAAGAGTTCCCAAGTTGCCAGTCTTGCTGTACCACAGTAATCTCTCAGCACTGAGGCCCAACACTATGACTTCATAGTGAAATCGGTTGCATGCTTCCATTTGATTTCTGTATGGATAGGCGATTTTAAAAATATCATGTTAGGCAAGGCACGTTTATTTGTATAGCACCTTTCATACACAGTGGCAATTCAAAGTGCTTTTACATAAGAAAACATTTAAAGCATTAAAACATTCCTGAGATCTAGAACCTCAGAAAGACTTCTTGCAAACATTTAGTTACAATGTTAGCAGTGAACAAAATCATTTAAGCATTAAGAGTATTTTGGAACATGGTGCATTACGTTTACATTTTTGGCATTTACTTTTATCCAAAGCCACTTACTGCTGTGACAGTGTACAGTCTAAGCAATTAAAGCTTAAGGGCCTTGTTTAAGGGTCCAACAGTGGCAATCTGGTAGTGCTGGGGCTTGAATTGGCAACCTTCTGATTACTATTCCAGTACCTTAACCACTAGGTTACAGCTTCCCTGGTGCATAAAACAAACTATGGCATTGCTGGTCTTTGATTGCCAAAGCCACATGCCCATTGTCAATGCCACATCCACTGCTTTCATAAAAACACGACCGTGTCAGCGATTTTTGTACCAAAATTGATTACTTTGAATTTTGAATTGACTACTTTGCACCATGTACAATTATTTCAATTTATTTAATTTCATTTTCTTTTACTGTGCAACTGGCAAAATGATAACTGTTGTCAGTCGCTTTGGTGGCATGCTTGATTCATATGAGGCAGTATAGTCAGACAGCACATTGCCCTATTTTTTCCTGTCAATGAATAGTCTCCAGTTACCTTTAGGCTTATTTCCTACCTTTTGTAATTTCCTCCTTCATTTGTAATTGAAATCAAAAGTTTTTTGTTGCAATGTGTTCCGTTATTGTGGTGAGGTCTAAGCAGTAACGATCATTAATGTGTCTAACCGAGCGTTATTACACCAAAGCAGCAAGTTATACATGTAGTAAAGAAACCCAGTGCAGTTATGCTGTATATCAGCACTTCTCAGATGCCTCTTGTTCAGTTAAACTACTTGGTTGGAGCACATACAAGTGACAGGAAAAAATCAAGAATATTAACTTCCAGAATTCCATTCTTTCTCTTTTACTCTTTTTATTATTCTGATCATGTATAGTACTGCGTGAAAGTGCTCTAGGCCAGCGGTCACCAACCTTATTTGCACCACGGACCGGTTTCATATAAGATATCATTTCACGCATGGGGGTTAAAATAGAATAACTGAAGAATGGAAAATCAGTGTGAAGCTTGAGCTTTTTTCACTGCAACGAGACGCTGCTTCCACCTACTGGTGATTGGGGACGATAACATCCAAGAGTAATGGAAATGTAATTGCTCTTATAAGCGATCTCTAATTATTTATTCTTTCTGTGCGGCCCGGTAATAAATGACCCGGTCCGTGGCCCGGTGGTTGGGGACCACTGCTCTAGGCTGTGTGGGTGCATGTTTGGCAGTTTTTGTTTGGTTTTGGTTGTTAGAGTTTTTGGTTGGCTTATGTGAAGTCATTTGCAATTAGCAACTACTGTACTGAACTGTAATGATGCTTGAAATCTTAAACAGTTTCTATAGAAATGATGAATAACAGCTATTCGTTTTGTCTTTTTGTTACTCATTTTGCAGTAAAATATTCTACTGCTTGTACATGATACTGGTTGCCATATCATTTATTTAATCAGACCGCCTTTCTCTCATTTTCAGTAGGTCCTGATGACTTGTACATTGTAGAACCGCTAAAGTTTTCTCCAGAGAAAAAGGTACGGTATCCCTTTCACCTGCATTGCTGGGCTGCTGTGCATTTGATGTGCTTCAAATTACTGACTAGTTCTATTATCACCAAAAATAAAATGTTTATAATCTAAACATTGCAAATAAGCAGGGTGAAAAATAAAGCACTCTTTAATTTGACTTGATGTTGTACATACACAGATCAGGCATAACATTATGACGACCTTCCTAATATTGTGTTGGTCTCCCTTTTGCTGCCAAAACAGCCCTGACCCGTCGAGACATGGTCTCCACTAGACCCCTGAATGTGTGCTGTGGTATCTGGCACCAAGATGTTTGCAGCAGATCTTTTAACTCCTCTAAGTTGTGAGGTGGGGCCTCCATGGATCGGACTTGTTTGTCCAGCACATCCCATAGATGCTCCATTGGATTGAGATCTGGGGAATTTGGAGGCCAAGTCAACACCTCAAACTTGTTGTTGTGCCCCTCAAACCATTCCTGAAGCATTTTTGCTTTGTGGCAGGATGCATCATCCTGCTGAAAGAGGCCACAGCCATCAGGGAATACCGTTTCCATGAAAGGGTGTACATGGTCAACAACAATGCTTAGGTAGGTGGTACGTGTCAAAGTAACATCCACATGGATGGCAGGACCCAAGGTTTCCCAGCACTTGCTGTTCACTTGCTGCCTAATATATCCCACCCACTAACAGGTGCCATGATAAAGAGATGATCAGTGTTATTCACTTCACCTGTCAGTGGTCATAATGTTATGCCTGGTCAGTGTAAAGAGCAGAGTAAGTCATTCGGAAAACAGCCTAGAAGTTACTCTTTTATTCTTATCAAAATTAAATTGCCTTTCTATTGAAAGAAATCTGTAACCAACTTAAAGTTGTACTATACCTTCACAATAGTTTTTTTTTATTTTTTTTATTGTTTTTACAGCTTTAGGTACTTTTCATTTGTTGTTTCAGGAATTAAATTATTTTCTTTGTATCATGTTCTGACAGAAAAAACGCTGCAAAATGAAATGTGCTGAGAAGGCCTCTGTGACGGCTGCTAACGGCAGTGGCGAAAGCGAGAGTGTGCAAGTGCCCCAATTCCTACCATCAACCTGCAACGCGGATACGTCTGCCTACTCATCTGAGGTGTCTCGCGTGTCTAAGTGCAACTCAGAAAGTTTATCTTCCTCCTCCTCCTCCTCCTCCTCGGCCTCATCCACAGTGTCAGACGAGTCCACCTCCAGTATCCCATCTGTTAACAGTGACTTAACTAACGGGCAGGTCCCAACAGCCAAGAGCAAGACAGAGAAGAGGTCCTTGAAGCGCCGCCGTTCTAAGATAGGCGATCAGCAGCAGGAGCAGCCACCACCACGATCACATGGCCGATATGGGACGGGGCTTCTGCACGCTCCCATTCCTGTTGCAACGTGTGTAATGCCTGCGCTTCAGGAGCTGATAAAGGGGAAACAGGAACTAGGCGTTGGGACGTTTAGAGTAACTGCTGTGACTAGCCATGTTTGAGTTGTCCCTTACATCATCCAGGAACTTTGCGTGGTTCTGTCTCTTACTATTCATTGAGCCAGACTTCCACATTGCTGGAACACAGATTGGAATACAGACTCCATGACAACAGTAACCCTAGTAACACCCCATCCCACTTAAATATTTATTCTGACATCCTCTTCTCTTTTATGTGCCTTTATTTGTCCGTTTCAAACTCACAAATGTCTACAGATGACAAATTGAGGTTAAGGATCTCTTTTTTGGGAGGTTTTGTATCTTTCTGAATGGGATTGTATATTTTCTTTTAAGAGGACCAGTAGGATGACCAGGCCAGAGAAGCAGCAGGAGCAGACACCTTTTCTACACACTACTATGGTCAACTGTCTTTTTCTTCCCTTATTACTCTCTCTCTCTCTCTCTAGTTTCTCAGTTTAGTCAGTGTTTGCCCTAGTCTCAAGTGTTCATACATTTTTTTTTGAGAAACAGGCTTTTACTCACACTCCTTTTTACTTTCAATGTGGCTGTATTTGTAACTCCAGTTCTCTCTATATTCTTTGTGATTGGTGGGACCAGAGTGTGTGTGTGTGTGTGTGTGTGTGTGTGTGTGTGTGTGTGTGTGTGTGTGTGTGTGTGTGGTGTGTGTGGTGTGGGTGTGTGTGTGTGTGGGGGTGTGTGTTTATTTGTGGGTGTGGGTAGATTGTATCTAATAGCACAGTGCTCCCTGGTACTTTAAGGCATGTCCATATTTGCACTTCTGTTCCAGAACCAGGTCTGTGTTGCCCTGAACCGCACAATGTATGAAAGTGATCTACCCCAGAGACCCAAATAATAGAATTTGTTCAGCAAAAAACTGCATGTCCTATAGTCATGTAGACCTTACAGTTACATGCAAGATGTGCTTTTGTTCTGATGTGCAAGAACAAAAAACACATTCAACAGCAGTCCTCACATAAGTCCACTGTTTTCCACCCTGTTTACTAAAATCTAGTTTCCTAATGCAGCCAGTTCTCACTAAACTGGTGCAATCCTGGGAACCAATCTGGGGTTTTCATATCCATTTCTCGGGTTGCATTTTAAGTTTCACATTGGTGGGGAAACAGATGCTGTCTGTATATCCAGCAGTGTCTCCTTGATATAGAGAACAAACAAATATCTGGTGTTCGATTTACATTGATTCTTATGTTGATTGGAGCAGGTCTGGGGGCTGGGTCCAAAGAATTATCTTCAAACTCCTTCTGGTCTTGTTTTGAGGAAGGGGTTTTTGGAGCCTTGGCTTGATAGCATACTTCTAATCGTATGCCTGCGGTGTAAAAAGTATCTATTATTCATGTTTATGATTTATGAGCTAAGTCAAAGCTGCTCGTTCAAATAAATCCAATTCTTCAAACCATATGTGTTAAAAAGGCTTTCCTGGATGCAGTGTTCCTTTTGCCACCACTGTAAAGGTTTAAATATATACTATATGGTCTTGTCGCTCAGGTGGCACAGTGGTCTAATATGCCAGCCCACCACTGCTGAGATCTGTGTTCAAATCTCAGCTGTGTTATCGGCCGGCTATGTCTGAGGTAAGGGTAGGTCAAATCCTTGTCTAGGGTGTTCCTGCCTTGCTTCCAGTGTTTCCCCAAAATGAGGCTGGCAGTGACGTGATCGCTGCAACTGGGAGCTGATCACATTCACACAACGTATGTTCCACGTCCAAGCTCATTTGAAGTAAACAGACCGGAGACCAATACCCATAATACCAAAATTTAGTGCATTTATGCTTAAATGTCCCAGACTTTGGTTCTTAGTTGACTTTTGGTTCACAACAGGAGTGCAAATGAGAAAACACACCTAGTTTACAAGAATAGCTGAACTTATGGCAAAACTAAAGTTGTGTAACTGATTTATGGTTTAAAAAATAATGGCCTGTGTGAAAACCAACCTGTTATGATCACGCCCTCATCCAAGTATTTGGTCCAAGTGTGATGACACAACATCCATTTATGTTAGCAGAACTTAATGAAGAACAGATCCAACCATTTGGCTTTTTGGTGGCTTTCCATGTATTGGTACATGTTTTCTCAAAGGGTCAAAGTCCTCCTCATGGCACTTTTGACTGTTCTGTTTTTAGAATATGATCAACGGTGTTTAAAGTTCAGGCGGGGCCTGCACTCAGCTGCAGCACATACATAGCAACATATACATTTCTTTATATTTTAAGCAGTTTATTGCGGTTTGTTTGTTTGTTTGTTTGTTTGTTTGTTTGTTAGTTACGTGAGCCAGCACTAAATAAAGCTGTTAACTTGTTTACTGCAGGTACCCGATTTTTAGGAACACACACACACACACACTATATATATCCAGACCCACACACAGATTTTTACAGAGGGTGCTGTTTTATTTATTTGTTTATTTATTATAAAGTCACTTTTGCCTTGGACTCTTTATGTGCAGGATTGGTCAACAGAAAGGGAGTTCTACCATCCTTGTAGTGGGTACTCTTTATTTAAACTTTAACATGCTTTATATGTTGTTTCACATGTACAAAACTTCATCATGGCACATCCAAAGTGTTTCTTATTTATTATTCAGAGCTGAAATCTGATTACAATAGCCACCATCACATTTATTACGTAGATGTGTTTATATTTCCTATTCACTTAATTCTCACTGATTCCTAATAGGTTTGTAAATGTTTCTCATGAGCTAGTCGACACTCATAACTAAGTCTGCCTTTACTCTGTTGCTCTATATGGTGGATCTGTTCTGATGAGTTCTTCACTGTAGTTGCAGTATTAAGGTGTCTGATTTCTAATCTGCCAGACGGATGTGTGTTAAGCAAACGTCTTTCTCATTCCTCTTGATCCACTTGTATAAACCATCACCTCTCTCATTGGCACTATACCTGCTGCTGTATGTCTCCTTTAACTCTGTTTGTATGTGATTGAAATGGCTATCTGAAGCATGTGTCCGTTCTGTTAGAACCTACGCTCTAACGATGTGTCTAACTGGTCATTGTGTGATGGTTGACTCAGTTCCTAACCTTGTCTCTTGTTGAAGCTTTCTTCAGATGAGAATATGAATTCTGTTTGGATTGAAACTAAAGGAAACGGTCCAGGTGGGTAAAAAGCATCATTTCAAAATTATTTCACCCAGAGATATTCCAAAAAATCTTTTTGTTTGTGTAAATGTAGATGATGATGTGCTTGTGTATTTGGTGTTTGTGTGTGTATGGGTGATTTTGAGATAAACCTATCATAACCCGATGATTAGAGGCGAGACTCTGGTGTTACCCAGGTCTTACTTCTTCAGCACTTTGGAGTGAGTACTCCTTATGCCTTTTGGTTTTTCTACACTTGCCCTTCTTCTCCCAGTGCTTTTCTTTGTGTCCTCCAGAGGCCATAGGCTTATGTATTAATGCAGCCCACCAGATAATATGTGAGAACGGGTTGCAAAGTATTTTTTTTAACTTGATTAATTGTAACTACAAAGATGTAGTGCCAATAGAAACTGTGAATTTCTAAATAAAACAATTTGTCTGTAATGCTGGTGTCAATAATTTGCTGTCTTTTTTTCCTCTATAGGTAAGGTAAGGTTAGCCAATCAAATTTCACAAACTTCCCAGCAACTCTAAAATTTATTTTGTTATTATTATTGTTACAAAGCCATGGATGCCACTGAAACACAGTAAGAGCTATGACCTTGTAACGAAGAATAACTTAAAATTTGACTGGTCTTTTAAAGGTCTCCAAAGGGTTTGGCAACAACTTATCCATGAGTTCACATCCCAGAAATGCACATCTCTAGCCTTGGCTAAAGTCATTGGTAAAGCAACAAGCTAAAAGTGGTATTTAAAAGAAAAACACTAATAACCAAGAAAAACTACATACTTTTTGAACATGCTGTTCACCCTGTTCTTCAATGGTCAGGACCACCACAGAGCAGGTATTATTTGGGTGGAGGATCATTCTCAGCCCTTCAGTGACACTGATATGGTGGTAGTGTGTTAGTGTGTGTTGTGCTGGTATGAATGGATCAGACTGTGGGGGTCCTGACCATTGAAGAACAGGGTGAACGCAGGCTAAAAAAGTATGCAGAAAAACAGATGGACTACAGTCAGTAATTGTAGACTGCTATCAGTCGTTTGTATGGACTGAAAACTTTGGATGGATTTGTTCTCTGCATCATTCTCTGTGTTGGATGAATGAAATTTATTTGTTTTGAATCACAGTAACAACAAATATTGTAATCAAATGCTTTCATATAAGCAACATTTAAAATGTCTGTTAATAATGCTGCAAAATTCTTCAGGTTTTATATTAGTATTAGTTTATATTTAGTTCATTAAGTTTCAAATGTTATATATCAGTGTTTATTATTGATTTTTTATTCAATATAAAACATTGGGACATGTCTTAAAATTTCTCAATTATTTAATATTAAAAATATTGGCACATGAACTAAAACGTTTAATTTGTTTAATAATAAAAATACTGGGACATGTCCTAAAATTTCTCATCCTGAAATTTCTTATTGTTCATCACATAAGAATTTTGGGACATGAACTAAAATGTCTACT
The DNA here is from genome assembly GCF_030014385.1 of Trichomycterus rosablanca. Taxonomy (NCBI): domain Eukaryota; kingdom Metazoa; phylum Chordata; class Actinopteri; order Siluriformes; family Trichomycteridae; genus Trichomycterus; species Trichomycterus rosablanca. The sequence continues at coordinate 25,497,076 of NC_085996.1, forward strand.
TTTCTTATTAGTAACCGTTCACCTACATTTTAGGAAACTCTACCTGAAGTTGCACAATTAATAAATCAGCCAACGAGTTGGGGAGTTAAGGTTCACTGCTCACTCCTTTTTATTTCAGTATGTGGCCAAGGCCACAATAACAAGTGAGTAGTTCAGACTGCATCTGATAATCTAGGCCATAATGGTGGAATAATAGAGCTTTGATTATACTGGAATATAACTAAACTTTGTAAAGAGTAGTAGGTGTTTCTATTTTATGCTTGTTACAAAAATATGCTTTTTGGTTGCTGCATGAATCTGTATCCAACCAACTTTAAACGTAACTTAGCTATGATAGTTAATGTTAGTGATGGCTGATTGATTAACACTTTCAAATCTGCCCGTTTTTTTTTACCACAAAATGTTTGTTTCTACTTTAATACAATTACTGACACATTTTAGCAAAGGTATTTATTTTCACACATTATTTCTACATAACATTATCATTGTTATAACCCTTAAAGTGTTTCATTTCCAATTTTTAACTACATCAATAAAATTTAAAAATATCAAAATTAATTGTTGTAACAATGTTGTGACCACTTATTTGTGTTTGCAGTGTACCTCCGCAGGCAAACAGTACGCCCAGACTGGTTCTAACCCACAAAAGTCCAGAAAGGTGTTATTTCTTGCTATTTTTAGATCACAACAACAAAAGATGTCTTCTTGACATGACAAGATCAAAAGAAATAACACATAGCCTTTCTAGACTTCCATACTAACCACTTTATCCTAATTCTGATATTCTTAGAGATAAAAGAAAGCTGGAGAAATCCACCTGGCAAGGAAAAATATGTGAAACTCTTCAAAAACATTGACAGGAGCTGCAGTACCATTCCACCCAACAACAAAAAAATTATGCATTTATAATAAGATTAGGGTGACACATGGCTCAGTGGGTAGCACTGTCGCCTCACAGAAAGAAGGTCCTGGTTTGATTCCCAGTTGGAGCAGTCCGGGTCCGTTCTGTGTGGAGTTTGCATGTTCTCCCGTGTCTTCATGGGTTTCCTCCGGGTGCTCCGGTTTCCTCCCACAGCCCAAAAACATGCAAGTAAGGTTGCCAACCGTCCCGTAAAATACAGTATCGTTCCTTATTTGGAAACTAAACGTGGTGTTCTGTATTGAACTGATACGGGACACGCTTTGTTCCGTATTTTTATTAATGCTGCAGATTAGACTGAGACAGGGTGATATGTATGAAGCAGAAGGAAACTGCTGCTGCGGTGGGAATTAGAAAGCATTTGGTTATTATTTTAAGTAGTATTTACTTTTAGTCTAAGTAACGCCGTGTGTGCGCAGGCATATCAGCATAACAACCTGCTTATTACTCCGCTGTTTGAGTAGCGCAGTGGGCAGAGCGCATCAAGCATATTTTCCCCTAGGTTCGGATCCGGCTTAGGGCGAAACTAAAGTAACACAAGCAGGGCCGGCGCTATGGGGGCGCTGGGGTGGGCATTACCCCTCCCAGATTTTCTCACTGCCCCCTTAAGCAACGCAGTCCAGAACCTGGGCTGCATGTCAGTGTGAAGATAGATTATGTAAAAATGTTGTTTGAACTATTGAGAAAGAATGTTACATGATGTTCTTCATGCATGTTGTTTTGTCTAAAATCTGGTTCTGATTTATTATTATAAAGAATGAAAATAATAAATGTTAAACAGCCTAAATAAAACATTTTGATAATGTTCCTATGACCTGTTATATTTTTTATAGGTGCAACCCTAAACGCCTACCCCCTGCTCCCGCTCAGGTAAACACCCGCCATCCCACCCCCCACCCTATGCCTTTCGCCAACCCGCCAGCCCAGGGTGTTCCTTATTTCCAGTTCTTAAACTGTAAATTGTCCATGTCTGTGTTTGACATTAAATACTACAACTGAGGCCGCTCAGGTGGCGCAGCGGTAAAGTACGCTAGCGCACCAGAGTTGGGGTTATGAATACATCGTATCGAATCTCAGCTCTGCCTTCCGACTGGGCTGGGCGGCTGCATGAACAACGATTGGCTGTTGTTCAGGGTTAGGGGTAAAAAGTCGGATCATCGGCCCCTGCTGGCTGACTGATGGCGCCTGCATAGGGCTGAGGAATAATGCTGATGTGGGTGTGGCCCTCTGTACACAGTGCCCGTCGCACTGGCGATTTCTCTAAGACTGCAAGGGAAGCTCAGCTTCCCCTAAAATGTCAAAAATGTAATGGTCAAATATGTACAGTTGTAATACATTTGTTACAGTTGTTAACATTTCATTGACTACAAATGCGTTAGAACACGTTAATCTCGAAGACGAGTTCGTTCAGAATCAGCTACTTATCACAAATCGACTGACTCGATTTTGTTAACTCCCGTAGCGTCAATGCATTTGCCCGTAGAAGCTGAGCGTCTATTCACTTCTATGGGACTGCATGGAAGGGTTTTTTCATTGCTTCGAAACTCGCCGGTCATTGGATAAATGCCACGATTTTGTCCCGCCCCTGGACGCTGAGCTTCTCTGGGAGTGAATGGAGCTGTGGGCGGGTCTGGATGCGGAGCTTCTGCAAGATGATTGGAGGATCAGTAGAAAGGCTGAATCCCGTTTTGATTGACAGCTATTTTGAGATCTACTCGTCACTTAATCACTGGGAGCTTCAGTCCCATCGCGGATTTTGCGAGTGAAGTCGCCTACTTGGTACGATAGGATCACAGGCCATTTTCTTGAAAAGGAACGGAGGGCAGAATTTATGTATGAATAAATTGACAAATTTTATGATGTAAGCCGACAATGAGCTTCCCCTCTTTGAAAGACCAGCAGCCGCCACTGGCCCGTCGGTGTATGAACTCGACTGGTGCAGGTGCAAAATGCAGTCTGTACTGACTGTACGTGCCGGAGGGGGCGTATGTCAGTTGAGAGGCGTCCTCAGTCTGCGGTGAAGGGTCGAATCAGTATAGAGAACGCAAACAGGGCAATCGGACACGACTAGATTAGGGGAGAAAATTGGGGTGGAAAAAGTGGGAAAAATTATAAAAAAATAAAAATAAAAAAAATACTAGAACTGATGAATCTTGTGTAACCAGTAACTCACCTGTCCTGTCATGAATGTAACCAAAGAGTAAAACATGACGTTAAAAGCCTAATAAATAAAGAAAGAAAAGATTAAATCATACAATTTGACATTTTGGGGCACACATAAGCTCTGACTCTTGTACTACTGATCAGAAGAAACTGCTGACTTACTCATACTGACTTTTATTTTGACAGTGCTAGTTCGGCAGGTTCACACAGACAGTCCTCATATCTACCTGTTTACAGTGCGGTTCAGAATATCCTGAGGTAATAACTTTATTATATTAATGTAAAATATTGTGTGAAATAAAGCTTAAACATAAAGAGACAAACCATTTAATGTAGGGAGATGTTACTCTGTTATTCAGTAATGGTGTGAACCGCTATATTACAGACAGGCCGATTAAATACAAGTAGATGAAATGTAATGCTGTCATGTCTTGTTTGGTGAATAAATGAATGAATGATTTAACAGAGTGGGATGTGTATATAGAGAAGCAGGACTGGTGTACTATAGTGGATAAGCCGCAATCTGAGCTGTCAGTAGAGAGATTTAACACTGCTGTGTAATCCCAGCACATCCCTGTACATTCTCACCAACACTTTATCTGATTCATCTGATTCTGTAGCATGTAAATGTGATGTTTTGTTATATCTCTGTTAAATGAAGTAATAATTAAGACCCTATATTTGCACCTCATTGCTGCCTTTTCAGAGACTTGTTTCATAAAGACCAAATTAAACCATAAAGCAAATAATAAATGTCATATATAAATCACCCAGAGTAACAAGAAACACTACAGTCAGTATTTGGGTTAAAATTACATGATCTGCCAGTGTTTAGTTCCACTACTTTGACTTAAGTTAATACAACCCCAAATCAGAAAAAGTTGGGACTAGGGATGTAACGATACACTCTACCCATGCTGCGATGCGATTCACGATACTGGGTTCACGATACGATTTTTTCCCGATTTTTTAAACTGAAATTAAAGACAAATTATGACAGTTTCCTTTTATAATTTCTCTTAAAAAAAGAAAATAAAATCCTGTATTTGTGCTTATCTTTTATTTATCTAAATAATGAATGCCCTTTTATTTCTGAGGTAGGTACAAACTATGCAAAACAATTTAGAATTAAGCCCAATTTGGCTGAAAAACCCCGAATTTGGCAACCAGGCGTATAGCGCCAGTGACGCCAACAAGGCGAGGTGTATAGCGCCAGTGCCCTCTGCTGTTTAAAATGAATATCGATTCATTTTACAAGTCAAATCTATTTGAATCGTGGAATTTTTTAATCGGTTATTAACTGTCTTGTGGAGAATCGTTACATCCCTAGTTGGGACGGTATGAAAAATGCAAATAAAATAAAAATGCAGTGTTCCTTACATTTACTTTGACTTTTATTTGATTGCAGAAAGCTTAACCCAAGATATTTCATGTTCTCTCTGCTCAACCTGATTTCATTTGTTAATATACCTCCATTTCTGCATTTCAGGCCTGCAAAACATTCCAAAAAAAGTTGGGACAGGGGCAGTTTAGGGCTAGTAATGAGGTGAAACAACTAAATAATGATGTGATTCCAAACAGGAGATGTTAACAGGTGATTGTAATCATGGTTTGGTACTAAAGCAGCATCCAGGTAAGGCTGAGCGTGAGAAAATTATTAAAATGTTTAAAAACAATGTACCTCGAAGAAGGTATACAGTGCATAATATCATTAAGCTATTCAAGGAATCGGGAGGAATTTCAGTGTGTGAAGGCCAAAGGGGCAAGCTTAAGCTTAAGACGTGTTTGCAGGAAGAATGGGGCAAAATAAAAGCTGAAACACTAAATCACTTGTTCTCCTCGCTGCCAAAACGTCTTTTATGTGTGGTGAAAAGGAATGGCAACATTACAAAGTTGTAAATGCTTTACTTTCCCAACTTTTTTTGGAATGTGTTGCAGGCCTGAAATGCAGGAATGGATGTTTATTAATAAATGAAATGAAGTTGAGCAGATAAAACATAAAATATCTTGGGTTCATCCTGTCTGCAATGACAATACAATACACACAATATATGTTGTTGGTACAGAATGCTTAAAAATAAAAATTTGTAGTACACCACTGATACCAGTGTTGCACTGTGCTCTGTGCTTATGCTACTTTAATGTGTCACTGGTGTATTAGTGTTTTGTAATGGGCATTGATTTAGCCAAGTTCTAACACATGCAACAGAGGCCAAAAGTCACCTGACCTAAACCCCAGTGAGCAATTATGGGCACATTTAAAGACAGCGAATGCCAGGCATTTAGTAACATTACTAGATGCTCTTTTGAACATTCAGAAACTGTGCTGGGACTATATGTATTGTAAGATTTTGCACAAAGTTTGCAAACTTTGGGACCTTAAAATATTTAACTGTGTTACATTTTTAGTTTTTGTTAATTAACTCAGTCCTTGTTCTGATTTGTTTTAGGATGGCCGAACCACCCCAGTCATGTGACTGTTTTGTTTCTCTACCGCCTGGTTCTAAGTACGATCATGTGATATTTGGGAAGAATTCGGACCGGCCAAGGGATGAGGTGCAGGAAGTGGTTTACTACCCTGCTGCATCACATGCTCCTGGGGTCACTGTGGAGGTGAGTATTTACACCAGGATACACTGATCAGATAGTATCAGTCTTACCAGTAAAACACTGAATCCGTCTTAAAGCACATGTAATGCATTTTCAAGATTAATCCACTGTTTCGGATGTTTGTAATTTTAATTAGCCCAACTGCAAATAATTTACATGAACAATGAGAGGACAACAGAAGCATGTATTATGACAGTCAATAGTCTACAGTCATGTATTATAATTTGAGCAGTGTTTATTTCCGTTTGCGATTGATTGAAACACTTACATTCTTTCCACAAAAAGCTTTTTATAAATTAGATTTTTTTTCTGTTGTTGATTTTTTTTTTAAATATGCTGATTTATAAATATAAATCTATCAAATTAATAATCTTGTAGTGTAAAAAGTTCTATAAGGTCATTAACTTTGTTGCAAGGCCATCTAATTATTTGCCAGTGATTACGACTACATGGCCAAACGTATGTGTACAAAAGTAGAGCTGAGCTGTTAACCTTTCTTTTTCCTCCCAGTGCACATACATCTCAATACCGCAAGTGGAACACACACATGCAGTGGTGCTGAGCAGGCCCGCCTGGCTTTGGGGGGCTGAAATGGGGGCCAATGAACATGGCGTGTGTGTTGGGAATGAAGGAGTGTGGACCCAAGAACCCGTGAGTCCAGAAGAAGCACTGCTAGGCATGGACCTGGTCCGGTGAGTTGCATGGGATACTTTAAGATCATATTAGGGTTTTACCTGCATATCATGGTTTGACATTTTTGGCTTGAGTAATGAACTGGGTGTGCTGTGTGTACTGGATGTGGGTTCAGGTTGGCTCTGGAGAGAGGGAACAGTGCATGGGCTGCTCTGTCTGTAATCACCGAGCTGTTGGAGCATCATGGGCAGGGAGGAGCGTGCAGAGAAGATCCTGAACACTTCAGCTACCACAACACCTTCCTGCTAGCCGATCGCCAGGAGGCATGGGTACTTGAGACTGCCGGGAAACTGTGGGCTGCTCAAAAAATCACAGGTTAAACATTGCACTGTTTTTTTTGCATGTATTTCATTTTCTTAAAGTTAAAAGTGAACCTTGAACTTTATCTAATAGGCACTTTGTTGACCTCTCACCTTCTAATGAGGTGGAGTAGCTGTTCTAAATTCTAGGTTTGACTGGGTGTGGGTAAATGTGTGATGGTCTGTATGGGACAGGGACTCTGTAAAGGGGCAGTGTAGCTCTGGGCTACCACTCAGAAGGTTCAAATCCCCGTTCAGCCAGTCAGCCACCATTGAGTCTTTGTCCAAGACTAGTAACCAGACAAGATCTCTTGGCTTTGGGGGCAGCGTACAATAGCTGACCCTGCACTCTGTTTCCGGCCTTCAGACAAGCTGGGGTATGGTAAAAATGAATTCACGTTAGTAAATATGACTATAAGCCATTCTTCCACTTTGCACTTGTGTTTCTAGTTAGGCTGCGTCCCAGTGGTGGCCCCCTGGTTGTGCACTCTAAAGACACATTTGGCTGTGTAGCAGAGGCCAGATTGAGAGTCACCTCCTTGTTGCTGTTGCACTTAGGAAGGCTGGTATCACTATAAATTATTTAATTAATTAAAATGTTGAGTGTTTTTACATCGATTATAAAATAACAAAAGTCTAGTTACACACATACACACAAACACAGTGCACACTGTTTTTGGTGCCTGCTTTAAAGAGTGACACAGCTATTTTCTTTGTTCACTTTGCCAGAGGGAGTAAAGAACATCTCTAACCAGCTGACGATAGGCACCGAGATCACTGCTGAGCACCCGGAGCTGCGCAGCATGGCTCAGTCTCAGGGCTGGTGGAGTGGAGAGGGCGAGTTTAACTTCAGTGCTGCTTTTAGCCCCGACAACCCCCCTGCTAGAATGGAACTGGCCAAACAGCGCTATAAAGGAGGCACAGAACTGCTTCAGAAGCATGATGGTGCGTAAATATATGTCAACCGTATGACATTTTAGCATTTTAATTTGGAAATGTATTAAAATAAATAATAATAATGTGAGCTACTGAGATTAAGCTTTCCAGCAATTTCTGAAAAGGATTGATGTAAGGGTTATTAGTAAGCGTGATGCTGATACTGCAAAGATTTTTGAATCCCTGCAATATTTGTTCTTGTATGTTCGACATTGTACACTGATCAGATATAACATTAAAACCACCCGCCTAACATGCGTAGTGGGTAGAGCTTTGGGCTATTAACTGAAAGCTTGAGAGTGAATCCCAGCTCTGCCATGCTTCCACTGTTTGGCCCTTGAGCAAGGCACTTAACCCTCTCTGCTCTAGGGGTGCCGTATGATGGCTGACCCTGCATTCTGACCCCAGCTTCCAAACAAGCTGGGATGTGCGAAGAAAGAATTTTGTTGTACTGTACACCTGTGTATGTATATATATATATATATATATATATATATATATATATATATATATAGTGTATCACAAAAGTGAGTACACCCCTCACATTTCTGCAGATATTTAAGTATATCTTTTCATGGGACAACACTGGCAAAATGACACTTTGACACAATGAAAAGTAGTCTGTGTGCAGCTTATATAACAGTGTAAATTTATTCTTCCCTCAAAATAACTCAATATACAGCCATTAATGTCTAAACCACCGGCAACAAAAGTGAGTACACCCCTAAGAGACTACACCCCTAAATGTCCAAATTGAGCACTGCTTGTCATTTTCCCTCCAAAATGTCATGTGATTTGTTAGTGTTACTAGGTCTCAGGTGTGCATAGGGAGCAGGTGTGTTCAATTTAGTAGTACAGCTCTCACACTCTCTCATACTGGTCACTGAAAGTTCCAACATGGCACCTCATGGCAAAGAACTCTCTGAGGATCTTAAAAGACGAATTGTTGCACTACATGAAGATGGCCAAGGCTACAAGAAGATTGCCAACACCCTGAAACTGAGCTGCAGCACAGTGGCCAAGATCATCCAGCGTTTTAAAAGAGCAGGGTCCACTCAGAACAGACCTCGCGTTGGTCGTCCAAAGAAGCTGAGTGCACGTGCTCAGCGTCACATCCAACTGCTGTCTTTGAAAGATAGGCGCAGGAGTGCTGTCAGCATTGCTGCAGAGATTGAAAAGGTGGGGGGTCAGTCTGTCAGTGCTCAGACCATACACCGCACACTACATCAAATTGGTCTGCATGGCTGTCACCCCAGAAGGAAGCCTCTTCTGAAGTCTCTACACAAGAAAGCCCGCAAACAGTTTGCTGAAGACATGTCAACAGAGGACATGGATTACTGGAACCATGTCCTATGGTCTGATGAGACCAAGATTAATTTGTTTGGTTCAGATGGTCTCAAGCATGTGTGGCGGCAGTCAGGTGAGAAGTACAAAGATAAGTGTGTCATGCCTACAGTCAAGCATGGTGGTGGGAATGCCATGGTCTGGGGCTGCATGAGTGCAGCAGGTGTTGGGGAGTTACATTTCATTGAGGGACACATGAACTCCAATATGTACTGTGAAATACTGAAGCAGAGCTTCCTCCGGAAACTGGGTCGCAGGGCAGTGTTCCAGCATGATAATGACCCCAAACACACCTCTAAGACGACCACTGCTTTATTGAAGAGGCTGAGGGTAAAGGTGATGGACTGGCCAAGCATGTCTCCAGACCTAAACCCAATAGAACATCTTTGGGGCATCCTCAAGCGGAAGGTGGAGGAGCGCAAAGTCTCGAATATCCGCCAGCTCCGTGATGTCGTCATGGAGGAGTGGAAAAGCATTCCAGTGGCAACCTGTGAAGCTCTGGTAAACTCCATGCCCAGGAGAGTTAAGGCAGTTCTGGGAAATAATGGTGGCCACACAAAATATTGACACTTCAGGAACTTTCACTAAGGGGTGTACTCACTTTTATTGCCGGTGGTTTAGACATTAATGGCTGTATATTGAGTTATTTTGAGGGAAGAATAAATTTACACTGTTATATAAGCTGCACACAGACTACTTTTCATTGTGTCAAAGTGTCATTTTGTCAGTGTTGTCCCATGAAAAGATATACTTAAATATCTGCAGAAATGTGAGGGGTGTACTCACTTTTGTGATACACTGTGTGTATATATATATATATATATATATATATATGACAAGTAACGGCATTCTAACACATGGACTCAACAAGACATCTGAAGGAGTCCTGTGGCATCTGGTGATGGGACTGAACCAGGAGCTTTGTAATACATACAAAACAACTCATACAAAAACTTCTTAATTTGGTCAGACACAAAATCCCACTTATGCCTAGTTCACACTACACGATTTTTGCCCTGATTTTCGCTCGGCGACTGGTCGGCGATTGATTTTCCGGGTCGGGAGCAACTCAGCGTTCACTCGGCGATCAAAAAGTTTGAACTACCCAACAACTCGACCCGACCGGCTCGCCGACCGCTCGGCGACTGGATTGAGTTTTCTAGCAGGTCAGATATCTGATCTCAGATGTGCGACTGGAAATGAGTGACATGTCGAACAGCCAATGAGAACACAGGATACGGTGTGAAGGGAAACGCAGGAGAGGATATAGTTTATATCAGTATACACCGGCACACACACGTTTTACAGTATTTCTGATTTGATCGTCCTCTACAAAACATAATACCCCCGCTGCATTACAAAATTATTAATTAACCTCAAACTTACTACAGAACAAGCCATATACTGTTCGTGTTGCCAAATCAGATTCATTTATTTTTCCTCTTTGATTTTACGCTGCACATCAGACCACAAACAATTTGATCTCTCGCTACTTGTTGACGTGCATTTTTGGACGTGGTATCGTTAAACTTCTCGTCACTTCTCACGTGTGTTTTTGTTAAGAAAAAAAAGCGAGACCAGAGAATCTCGTCTGCAATTCCAGTTGGTGATGGATCGTGTAGTGTGAAACCCCCTATCGCCGATCAGTCGTGTAGTGTGAAATATACACCGACTGAAAGACTCCCGAGTGCAAGAGATTCAGTCGTGTAGTGTGAACTGTACAGCGACCTGACGACTTGGAAAGTCGTGTAGTGTGAACTTGGCATTACAAGCCATGGAATCTCTAAACACCGATTACCTCACTATCAGCGCAATACATGCAAAAGTGAAAAAAGCTTGTGTGTGTCCCTGTGCTCCAGGCTCTGTAACAGGGGAGGTGATGATGAGCATCTTAAGAGACAAACCCAGCGGGATCTGCATGGATTCAGAAGGTTTTCATACCACAGGCAGCATGGTTTCAATCCTGCCACGAGATACCAGCATGCCCTGTGTTCACTTCTTCACTGCCACACCTGACCCCTCCAGGTGGTTCTCTCCCCTCAAAGGGTTACTTCAAATAAAATAATAATAATATGCAAAAAGTAGTCAAATATTAAGACACACAGCCAAGTCATGCTAAAAGTTCTCCTCCCGGGCCTTAAATGTTTATACACAATTTGGCCAAAAGTATGTGGATATCTTTGTAAAATCATCATTGTAAAATTTTGATGCAGAACATCCAAATCCAGTAAACTCCAAGTTATCTAGGTTCTCATGATGTGCCGACGTTACTTAGATAATATCAGTAAATAAATAATACGTAAATACTGATGTTGCGTAGTCTGTGTGTGTCTCAGAATCCATACTGTGTACAGCCTAATGACAGAGTACTGATACCACCAATCAAAATGACTAATTAAACTTACTATTTAACACCAGCACCGAGTTTCTGAACTCCCAGGTTCGAGGCTCGGGGTTGCCACCGGTCGGCTGGGTGCCATCTGGCGGGCATAATTGTCCACCGTATCTGCAGGGTGGGGACCGGACTATATGTGAGTGGGTGGGTCTTCATACGCTGTGTATTGACCCTGATTGGCAGAAGAGACGCCCGTGCAGGAAGCATGGACGAGAAGAGGAGGGCTGTACACGTGTAAAGAAGGTGTGGGCAGCGGCAATCTGGGGTCTGTCAGCAGCGGAAGACAAATTGGATGCGCTAAATCGGGAGGGAAAATGGGGAGAAAAATGCATTAAAAAAAAACTTACTATTTAGTACAGTTGCTGGCATAAAGGATAAACATTTATTCTAAACAGATGTATTAAATGGTATAAAATGACCAGTTTTGGGGGGCTTGGGTGGTGCAGCTGTCTAATATGCTAACCCCACCATAGCTGAGATCTCAAGATCTTAGAATTGCTGCCAACCTGGCCAGGCATTCAGACTGGCACAGTTGGATGTACATGGGGTATAAAGGTTTAATGGGCTTCATTGTCGCTGTACAATTGAGATCTTTGCTGTCTGGTTAAGGTGCCTGAAGTATTGTTAGGGTACTCAAGTTCATAGCAACTCTCTCCATATGTGGTACAGGTGACAGTCCCCTACTGGCATGTTTAAAGATGTGGTTAGTGAGAGCATTCGCTTTGTAGCATTAGGTATATCAGTAAAATGATACATAAAGTAAAAAAAAAAAACTTTGAAATAACTGTGCTTCAGACCAATGTTAACAGTAAAGAGTAAAAATGTAAACGGTTTATTGGATTTTTTGCTTTATCAAATGACTGGAACACACTTTTTGTCCATAAATTCTTTCATAAGTTTATTGTGTTTTTTTTTTTGTATATATATCATACAATATATAAGTTATGTAATGATATGTTATAATCATACCTTATACTAACCTACTGTGTTATTTCTTTCACTACAGGTCTGTTTTTAAGCCATTTATATTCTCGGAGAGCATGCGTCCGGTCACTATGGTGATGTCTCCACAGTATGGCTCAGAAGATCCTGTGAAGGCTCAGCCTCGATTCCAGCACCACGTTGACAGGAAGCATGAGCTTTACAAAGCCCACCAGTCAGCACTGGCCACCATGGATGAAAAACCAGTGAGAAAAATTAGTGAAGGCTGTAGAGCTTCACAGTCCTATCACAGTCCTAAAGATCTGAGTTCTACATAATTGTAGTAAAGTGTAGTGTGAAGTAAAGTATGATATTGTCGCTGTCTGATGAAAAACACGTATCTCCAAAAACCCAACTTTTCAAAAACTTTTTTCCCTGACAGTAACGGTGCAAACAAACCACAGATTGCGACATTTAGATACAATTCAGCACAGAAATAAAAGTATATCTTTATCAGGTCGTCAATCCGTCTGTTTCATATGCAAAATGGACTTACGTGTACAAATATAAGTCATTTTTAAACAGTAAAGGAGGGGAAGGAAGAGGAGATACGCGGTTTTGATGGACCGATCTAACAGCCAATGGAGATACTCGTTAAAGAGATTGCGTGATTTTTCATCTTTTAATTGGTCATTTTGATATTCGCTGCTATTGACAGAGATTTCTACCCACAATCAACACATGTAAAAAAGTGAAAACCGCTAAAAGTGGAGATACGTGTTTTTCAATGGGCAGCGACGATATATTTAATATTAGTAATAATATTAGTTACATGACTTTTTTGTTGTAATGTTGATCAGTTTTTGATTACATTTATTTAGGATGGTGGAGCTTCTCTGCAGGAAACTATGCACTTCTTGGAGTCACAGTGTCTACAGGAGATTGAAGCCATGCTTAGAGGGGAGGTAGAGGGCCAGGAGCTCGGCGACCTCTTTTTTGACTGCGTAGACACAGAAATAAAGTTCTACCAGTGAGACAAAGCAGGTAAATAAACATTTAAACCGTGGTAATTCATGTAACCGTGGTAATATGTAATACATATTACACATACTGTATAAATCCTCATGCAGTTACATTCTTATTACAGCCTTCTTCAACAAATATGATCATTACTCATGTTTCTGCCTCTAACAGTAACCAAAACTTAACATTATTTGTTATTGATTTTAGCCCTGTTGCACTAGCCACAGTGGACTTACTTTTACAGCCTTGGATATCATATTCAGTCCTAGGTTTATAGGGCTTTGCATTAGGTGTTGGGAGTCACTTATAACACAGATATGGTATAACAAATTATGATTCTCACTTTGGCTAATCTGTATAATATCAGGTCATTACCTAAATCTAAAGTAATGCAAGGGTTATTTCCTAACAACAGAAAGATGCCTTATCAACATTTGTCTTTTGAGTATGTTTGATTGTTTGCATTATCAGTAATGTGTCTTATGTTCTAATGTTTTACTGTTTTTCAGTTACCTTGTGAATATAACTAGTGTTTGCTGATCTGCCCTGGAGAGGGATGGGCTCGTTTGCTTCGATCCACCTCTTATAGTTTCCCCGACGCCATGTAACACATCGTGATGCACATTATAATGCCACACTAATTGTAACTGTATGAAACAGGTACTAGATATTCATGTTGAGCATTGTATTATAGTAGTCATCTGGGCATATTAATGCTACATTAATGAGTAATGGATAGATGACTTAAGGTGTGTGTAGAACTTTGTGAAAAGGGAATAGGATAGAATTGCTTAGATCATTCCTGTGTTAGTGTATGACTGTTAAGCTGCCTGGCAGCTCCTCACAGATGAATGTCAATAAAGATTAATACTTTTAAGCCTGATTGTCTTTATTTTTGCTACTTGGCAGATTGTTTTTAACTGTATATTTGTTCTTACAACAGTCATTTCATGCATCTTCTTATGAGACTGTATTTGCATGGTTTTAACCACATACACCGATCAGCCATAACATTAAAACCACCTCCTTGTTTCTACTCTCACTGTCATTTGATCAGCTTCCCTTACCATATAGAAGCACTTTGTAGTTCTACAATTACTGACTGTAGTCTATCTGTTTCTTTGCGTGCTTTGTTATCCTGCTTTCACCCTGTTTTTCAATGGTCAGGTATTATTTAAGTGGTGGATGAGTCTCAGCCCTGCAGTGACAATGACATGGTGGTGGTGTGTTAGTGTCTGTTGTCCTGGTATGAGTGGATCAGACACAGCAGTGCTGCTGGAGTTTTTAAATACCATGTCCACTCTATTAGACACTCCTACCTAGTTGGTCCACCTTGTAAATGTAAATTCAGAGATGATCGCTCATCTATTGCTGCTGTTTGAGTTGGTCATCTTCTAGACCTTCATCAGTGTTCACAGGAGGCTGCCCACGGGGCGCTGTTGGCTGGATGTATTTTTGGTTGGTGGACTATTCTCAGTCCAGCAGTGACAGTGAGGTGTCTTATCCACTCATACCAGCACAACACACACTAACACACCACCACCATGTCAGTGTCACTGCAGTGCTGAGAATCATCCACCACCCAAATAATACCTACTCTGTAGTGGTCCTGGGAGAGTCCTGACCATTGAAGAACAGCATGAAAGGGGGCTAACAAAGCATGCAGAGAAACAGATGGACTACAAGTCCGTAATTGTAGAACTACAAAGTGCTTCTATATGGTAAGTGGAGCTGATAACATGGACAGTGTGTGTAGAAACAAGGGGGTGGTTTTAATGTTATGGCTGATCAGTGTATATTTATACTCGTTTTAGCCAAGATAATTTTCAGGGACCTATCAAGTGAAATCCAGTTTTTAAGGAGCATGTCACAGGTTGTTTATAATATTAATAATATTAATAATGGCGGATAACAATAGTGTGGTTGCCTGTTGCTGGAACGATGTGAACTCCCGACACAAGGTGTCGCTCTAAAAAACACAGAGAGGAAACTTGTCTCCATCAGAAACATGGCGGACGAGTTGGATGTTGTGGATATAGAAGGAGATGAATGTAATGCAGATAAAAGGTAAAATCAGTCTGAATTCATCATTTATATATGTATATGATCATAGTGTAAGATGCACCCACCAGCGGGCTGGTATTGAGACAATTACACGGTTTATTATAAGATATGTCATATACGGTCTGTTATGGTAAGCATACAGTCCTCAACACAAGGTGTAAAATACATTGTTTTATACACGGTATAGTGTGTTTTATATGGAAAAGCATGCTAATTGGAATTGAGCCTGAATAGTATGTTAGTCAGGTTCAATTTAGCACCTCAAAAACCATTAAAGAGCATTTTTATAGATGTATATTTCTCTTACTGTATTTGTTGAGAGTTAACACACGAAATGTCAATACTGTGTTGTCTCATATAAAGTGCTGTCTTTTTCAAGCTGCAGTATTAATACGGTAAATGGCTCGGTGGGTAGCATTGTTTCCTCACAGCAAGAATGTCCTGGGTTTGAGCCCCAGATGGGGCGGTTCGGGTCCTTTCAGTGTGGAGTTTGCATTCACCCCGTGTCTGTGTGGGTTTCCTCTGGGGGTTCCGGTTTCCTCCCACAGTCCAAAGACATGCAAGTGAGGTGAATTGGAGATACAAAATAGTCCATGACTGTGTTCGACATTAAACTTGTGAACTGATGAACCTTGTATGTAATGAGTAACTACCGTTTCTGTCACGAGTGTAACCAAAGTGTAAAACATGATGTTAAAATCCAAATAAACAAACAAACGAACCATGTCATTACCCCATTTATGCCATTCCAGTACTAAGAATGGTCCACCACCCAATCTGGTTAGTAAGGAATCCATTTGGATTGATCAATAGGGTACAGGCAAGTTACAAAGTGCAGTGAGCGACAGATGGACCACAATCAGTAATTGTATACTGCAAAGTTTATCTGTATTGAGTGGCATATAATACACTGCCTGTCCAATAAAAAGGTCACCACCTGGATTTAACTAAGCAAATAGGTAAGAGCCTCCCATTGGATAATTACTGCATGGGTGATTATGTTTCAGCTGGCAACAAGTTATTTAACCCTAACTGATGCAGTGCGTAGCTTCTCATTTGTTAAACAACCATGTCGAAAGACACATCCTGTGGTCGTGGAAAAGATGTTAATCTGTTTCAGAAGGGTCAAATTATTGGCATGCATCAAGCAGAGAAAACATCTAAGGAGAAGCTGAAACTACTAAAATCGGGTTAAGAACTGTCCAACGCATTATTAAAAAGTGGAAGGACAGTGGGGAAACATCATCTTCGAGGTGGTCGGAAAAAATTGTGATCGGCGATCACTTAAACGTTTGGTGAAATCAAATGGTAGAAAAACTACAGTACCTAGAACTCAGGGAGATGTTTAATAGTGAAAGTAAGAGCTTTTCCACACACACAATGCAAAGGGATCTCAAGGGTTTGGGACTAAACAGCTGTGTAGCCTTAAGAAAACCACTTGTCAGTGAGGCTAACCGGCAAAAACGGCTTCAATTTGCTAGGGATCATAAAGATTGGACTCTGGAGCAATGGAAGAAGGTCATGTGGTCTGATGAGTCCAGATTTACCCTGTTCCAGAGTGATGGGCGCATCAGGGTAAGAAGAGAGGCGGCTGAAGTGATGCACCCATCATGCCTAGTGCCTGCCGTACAAGCCTGTGGGGGCAGTGCTATGATCTGGGGTTGCTGCAGTTGGTCAGGTCTAGGTTCAGCAACGTTATGTGCCCAAAGAATGAGGTCAGCTGACTACCTGAATATACTGAACGACCAGGTTATTCCATCAATGGATTTTTTCTTCCCTGATGGCACGGGCATATTCCAAGATGACAATGCCAGGATTCATCGGGCTCAAATTGTGAAAGAGTGGTTCAGGGAGTATGAGACATCATTTTCACACATGGATTGGCATCCAGACCTGAACCCCAATGAGAATCTTTGGGATGTGCTGGAGAAGACTTTGTGCAGTGGTCCAAATCTCCCATCATCAATACAAGATCTTGGGGAAAATTAATGCAACTCTGGACAGAAATAAATGTTGTGACATTGCAGAAGCTTGTGGAAACGATGCCACAGCGAATGCGTGCCATAATCAAAGCTAAAGGCGGTCCAACCAAATATTAGCGTGTTTGACCTTTTTTTTTGGCCAGGCAGTGTATATACACACACATTAAATTTATATTTTAGCATTTTCTTGCAAACTCCAAACAGATAGGATCTGGACTGCCCCACCTGGGGATCAAACCCAGGACCTTCTTGCTGTGAGGCAAAAATGCTACCCACCGAGCCACCGTGCCGCCCTTTTGAAAGTTATCCACTGGCACCTTTTTAGTTCCAGTATGTGTGTTGCTGTTGTCAGTTGTGTTAGGCTCATGTGTGATGCTGAGTTAACTGAGTTAGGCCATAATCTCATCTATCTGTGATCTCTCAGTGACCTTAGTGAAGCAGTGTTACTCCAGGATCAGTACTTACAAACAGCATGGAGGACTGACCCTTCTATTCTGGTAAGGAAACAATTTAGCAAGTACATAAAATTGTACAACTGTCACAGAACAGAAAATGTGTATATAAATGTATTAAAAGTAGCCCAAAGGTGCTGTACTGGTAAGGTTAGACTGGGATTAGTGATTCTAACATATTAATGTGGTAATATAAAACGTGTACACGAAACGTAAATTGTGATACCTTAAAACTGCACGTAAAACAGGTGATATTAGGTGATGGAATGGCATATTTAACTGTAGTGAGGTATGGACATTGTATTTATTGAATAAAAACAAATATCACTAAGTAATCGCTTATTGCTTTATATGTTTACTTATGTTTAACTTTTGCTGGCTTTGTCAGAAAGTCAGTACATTAATGAAGTCAAGCTGTTAAAACATTATGTGGCCAAAAGTATGTGGACACCACTTCTAATAACTGAGTAAAGTTGTTTCTGCCACACTTATTACTAGGTATCCAACATTTAGGCAAAAATATGTGGAAGACCCTTTTCTGTTTTATTGTTTCATCTTGACCGTGTCTGGGCCCATAAAGACTCTAATGGCTTGTAAAGAACCCCAACCTTAACCATGCTGAACACCTTGGGGATAAATTGAAATGCTGATTATGAGATCATTGCCTGGAAAAAGAATGGAAAAAACAAAAGCAGAACAAACTCTACAATATCCACCCCAACATCCAAACACGTCCAACACTACCAACTGGAAAGAGACTGGAACAGACGACATACACAAGATGTCGTATTGGGCACTCCCGCCTAACACACAAGTAACCATCGAACATTTATTGACAAAATGCACAAAATATAACATAGAATGACAAAGACTCACAATTCCAAACACAATGGTAGAAATCTTTAACAAAACCGAAACAGAAACTCTGATCAATTATTTGAAAAAGACAGGACTGATAATACACATCTAGAAATAAACACAGAAAGGACACAAGAAAAAGAACATGAATAAATAACCCGAACAAAGCTAGGTACCTATCTTGCCATGAGAATGACCAATGGGTAAACATGGTGTTAAACAACAAACAAACAAACAAACAGATCATTGCCTGGTTTTCCAAAGGCTTATAGTCATTGTTAAAAGTTGTGGACAGAGTGTCCAGTAGAGTGGATGCTTTTATAACTGCAAAAGGTTGGATGTTCATCAAGCTCATGGTCATACACATACTTTTGGTCATAAAAAAGTGTACCATGGTTGCAGTCCTAATTTCTGACTGGCTGTCAATCCGGTAATACTGAGTTCAACTAATGCTCATATCCCATTCTACCAGGAAAGTTGAGGATTTGTTCTCAGTCTCTGGTTTTGCATATTGACATTGTATCAGAATGGCTCTCTCACAGACTCATCAGGGGAGATTACTGCAACACTGTACCTTAACACTGTACCATAATAAAAACAAAAAAAATTGACTATGAATCTGTTTCTGAGCTTTTGGGGTGCAGACAGAGCGAACCAGAGACATTTCCCATTTTATTGCTGAGGTACTAATGTCCTAATGACGTACAGCTTTCGAATGTATATCAGTTTAAAATCAGTGCATCTGTTGGAATTCAACATGTTGAACTTAATTCATTACGTCTTTTTACAAATGAAACATAGTAGACTTCCTTACTAAATGGCTAGCATTATGTCTAGCAAAATGCTATAGTTGTAATACACAGAAAATAACCATTTACAGACTGTCCTGGCTGTTTACATGCGTAAAGTTGTGTATGTTAATACTTACATTAGCTCAGGCCAACCTATGAAATAATAAACCTCATGCTGTGTTAAAATAGTTTATAAACACATTTTACTGTGTATTCACTAATATTTTTGCTGAAAATCTCATGCTGAGACATGCTGTGCCATTATTTATTTCCTTTTATTGTTTTCTCCTTAGCCCTGGACCCTGGATTCCTCAATCAGTAATGAGAATCGAGAGGTGATCGAGAGTATGCTTCTGGAAGAGCAATATCCTTATTCCGTTCTCTTCTTTGGCTCTTGTTTAATGGACATATCTTTATAGCTTTAACTGTTATATTCTCAGAAAGCACACATATATTCTCTTAACCATGATTACGTACTATTTTGCTGGTAAGAAGGTCTCTAACATTGTGTGGACTGAAGACAAGTCTAAAGTAAAGAAGTAGGTAAAGCAGCATGTTTTTCCATTTTTTCCTCTTAATGAAAGTCTGCTTGATGAATCTGAACAAAAAAAACAACAACAACTTTTTGCAGATCATCAGTTAAGAGTTCTGGAGCTCCAGCACGCTGGGGCCAGGAGGAAAAGGACCTCTTTGAGAAAGGAATAGTAAGTTATTAATGACTTTTCTTTAATACATATTTAAGCCTGATGTGTTTGAAAAATGTAACACAATCTAACACATTATTTAATAATACCTGTACAAAAAAATCAGTCTTGTACAGAGTTTGAACACCCCTGGTCAAGTCCATATTTAGTTGATTTTTTTTTAATCATTGTTCAAAATTAGTGTTTATGTGATCAATTTAACATATTGGAAACATGTAAATGACCCATGCATGATTAATTTTTTTTATTTTTTCTTAATGTGTTAAAATTCCAGCCATACAGTTTGCTTATATAGTATGTGTTAATTTTTCACTTAAAACCATGGCAGTCCAAATGTTTGCATTAAACTGTTTTGTAATGTGTTTTAACAGATTAAAGAATAATAAATGCCAAGAATTTGATAACTATTTTTAAACCTGTGGTAATGTATCTAACATGCATTGTACTTTTACATTGTGTGCAGTCACACATTAATAAGTATACATTATATACACCGATCAGCCATAACATTAAAACCACCTCCTTGTTTCTACATTCACTGTCCATTTTATCAGCTCCGCTTACCATATAGAAGCACTTTGTAGCTCTACAATTACTGACTATAGTCCATCTGTTTCTCTACATACTTTTTAGCCTGCTTTCACCCTGTTCTTCAGTGGTCAGGACCCCCACAGGACCACCACAGAGCAGGTATTATTTAGGTGGTGGATCATTCTCAGCACTGCAGTGATACTGACATGGTGGTGGTGTGTTAGTGTGTGTTGTGCTGGTATGAGTTAATCAGACACAGCAGCGCTGCTGGAGTTTTTTTAAATACCGTGTCCACTCACTGTCCACTCTATTAGACACTCCATCCTAGTTGGTCCACCTTGTAGATGAAAAGTCAGAGACGATCGCTCATCTATTGCTGCTGTTTGATTTGCTCATCTTCTAGACCTTCATCAGTGGTCACAGGACGCTGTCCACGGGGTGCTGTTGGCTGGATGTTTTTGGTTGGTGGACTATTCTCAGTCCAGCAGTTAAACTCCATCAGCGCTGCTGTGTCTGATCCACTCATACCAGCACAACACACACTAACACCACAATGTCAGTGTCACTGCAGTGCTAAGAATGACCCACCAACCAAACAATACCTATTCTGTAGTGATCCCGGGAGAGTCCTGACCATTGAAAGCATGCAGAGAAACAGATGGACTACAGTCAGTAATTGTATAACTACAAAGTGCTTCTATATGGTAAGTGGAGCTGATAAAATGGACAGTGTGTGTAGAAACTAGGAGGTGGTTTTAATGTTATGGCTGATTGGTATACATATGCATTGTATGCGACATTGTAAAGCAAATTATAACAGCGTTCAACTATTTTTACATTTTGGGCTCATGACACCTGATATGGCAAATGGATAAAACCCTACAGTGACCCACAATGATTTTTTCCCCCCAAGAAATATAGTTAGCTTCTGGGCTACTGGAAAAAAGTGTCAAATTTTGTCAAAAAATGTCTTTGTTTATTTCATGTTGTATGTGGCACTTGGGCGGAGGGGTTAGGCTCTTGCTATCCAAAACTGTACTATGAATATTTTTGCATATCATATGAAAAGACCAAAAAAGCATAAAAAGTCAGTAGGAATTTTCAAGTAAATAGCAATTTGCTTATGCTTAAAAAAAGGTTTATGTATGAAATACTATGTAATGTATACCCCAAAAGGCTTAGCTTGAACATGTTTGTTTGTTTTAAATAAGTATTTACTTAAAATATTTGTATTAATCATATGTTTGAACTAAGCGCTCAAGTAATGCAGCAGGAAATACCATTAGCCCTCTACAGCTGGAACTGAAACGTCAGCAGTGCTATCGGACTGTAGGGCGTCTACTTACAGACATGATTGGCTATGTCTGAGGTGGAATGGCTGAGGCTTTGTGATGGATTGGCGTCCTGTCCGGGTGTGTTACTGCATTGCGTCTAGTGATTCCGAAGAACTGAAAATGAAGATGAAATAAAATAATCTGGTTGAACCACCAGACATTTCGCAGTTTTAAAGCTAATAGCTTGGATGAATTATTGCAGGCATAAAAATGAATGTCATTCATCGTAGGAGGAGTTTCCTTGAAGAGCTATTTAGAATTCTTGCCATGAACTAGTAACAACGGTATGAATCATGGACTCTTTAGGCTCAGTATGGGCGGAGGTGGACTAAGATTGCAAAGCTGATCGGCACCAGAACTGTTCTGCAAGTGAAGAGCTATGCCAGACAATACTTCAAAAACAAGGTATAG
The DNA here is from genome assembly GCF_030014385.1 of Trichomycterus rosablanca. Lineage (NCBI taxonomy): Eukaryota > Metazoa > Chordata > Actinopteri > Siluriformes > Trichomycteridae > Trichomycterus > Trichomycterus rosablanca. Next base: position 25,519,506 of record NC_085996.1, read on the forward strand.
AACCCCAGCATGAAGTTCACTTTTAGAATGACTGCTAATAAAAAGTACAGACACATCCAAGACACTTGATTGGATGTTCATATTCTCGCCTTTTTCTTCTATACTGTAAGCTAATCTTTTTTTTATTCATTTTTTTATCCTCAAGGCTAAAACTGAAGGTCATGCTGACATGTCCCCTGCTAAGCCCAGAAGCTCGCTGCTTCATGCACCACCAGTGGTTTTGAGCCTTCCCTCTGTCCAACCTCAAACTGATGTTCTGGCCAACGCTGTACGTATTGAACGACTATCTGACGACGAGGATGTTGATATCACTGATGATCTCAGTGATGATACAAGCCAGCCTGAAAACCACTTAGATTTCAGGGATGAGTCCAAAGGTTTGAATCAGCATCGTTATCAGAACTCATGCTCATGTAGTGCGCTTTACTGGCAGACTAAAACTGTCTCTAATGCAGGGGTAACATCTGACGGGCATGCTGAGGTAACCTCTGAGGAAAACAGCTGTTACTTTTCGACACTGATTAAGTCTGAACCTGCAGAGCAAACAATGGCTTGCTATGCCGACCCTAGCTCAAATGCACTTCCCTCGCCCAGGCATGAGAATGCTGAAGGTACTTAATGCCTTTCCAATGCTTTTTACATCAGTTATTTGGCACGGAAAGTAAAACAATTCTCAGCAATTGTGCAATCCTCTGTTTATTCTCTAGATGTTGAACATAGTCTACCGGAGGAGACTGAAGAGGAAGATGAGGAGATGCTAAAGGTCCCTGAACAGGAAGTGATGCTTGATAAAAGCACAATTATGGAAGAAGAAAAGCAGGCCATCCCAGAGTTCTTTGAGGGTCGTTCATCCAAAACTCCAGAGAGATATTTAAAGATACGCAACTATATTCTACAGCAGTGGTGAGAGTCTGCAAAGAACCATGGTGGATTCATGAGATTACACAGACTACGATTAGACACTTCCAGCTTCCAAACAAGCTGGGATATGCAGAAAATTTACTAGTATGGGATATTTAATAGTACTGGGCATGTGGATATGTATATATGACAAAAAAGGCATTTTTTTTCTAAATCAACAGGGGATGTATTTGACTTTTTATTGCTAACTTCATTTTATAGAATTTCTCTTCATTTTTGCTGCATCTTATAAGCAGGTTTTTGTTTTCACAGTAAACAAGTAAAATGATAAAGCTAAAATCGAATTACTTTAGGGTGATTTAATGCATCATAATTGTTGTACAACTAGTTGTGATTGTTGATATTAAGTTAATTATCAATCAATTAAATTATTGAATTAAGTTCATGCCGAGTATATGTTAGTGTTGGACAACAAAATAATTAATTATAAAGAATTAATATTTGTTTATAAGGCTTTGACTGAAAATGTTATAGTAAAAAAAAAAAAAAATAGTATATTAATTTAATTGGTTTAATAATGACCCTATACATATTAACTCTTTTGTTTCATTTTGCATGTATTTGTGTTTAAACCAACATTAACAAAACGTATTGCGGTCATCTTAAACAGTCTTGATACGGTCATGATGTGAGACATGCTGTTGTGGCCTTTTTGTGTGTGTGGTTTTAGGGAGAACAGTAAACCCAAGTACTTGAATAAGACATCAGTCCGTCCTGGCCTGAAGAACTGCGGGGATGTGAACTGCATTGGAAGAATACATACCTACCTGGAGCTAATAGGGGCAATCAACTTCAACTGTGGTAATGCTTGAATGCTTCTGTCTACCTTTTGGGGTCCTGACACTCCACTGGCAGCCAACTATTTCACCAGTTAGTTGCCAATTGGTTGTGTTGAACTGGCATTGAGGGCTAGAAATAGTTTATATTCTAGTCAGTGTTGGAGAAGAGAGACCAAAACAAACCTGTATTAAAAGGTGGCAGAATATTGTAATATTTAAATGTAAAATCAACATTTGCCTACCTGGCATGGTGTTATTGTAAATTCTTAATTCGTTTACACCTTTAGCATTAAATGTATTTATTTACTGTGTTTTGTTTTGCTTGTTTAGAGCAGGCCATCTATAACCGTCCTCGGCCAGTGGACCGCTCTCGACTGAAAGAGAGCAGAGACAGCCTGGAGGCCTATCAGCTGGCTCAGAGACTGCAATCCATGGTGACTATTAACCTGTGTTGTTCTAGTTTTGAAAATGTTCTAGTGTTTGTTTTCAGGTTCTGTTTGCTAGTTTTAAAAGTGCATAAACACTACAGAAAAACTCACAAAACTTTGTTATACAATTTTTATTATTAGTTTTTGTTTTCAGGATAGTTTTTGACTTTCAGCATTCAAGCACACAGGGGCTGACAGCAGTTGCTCTCATATACACTTCTGTCCCATTGTTACCACTCGCATAGCATGACATGCTAGACCGCCTACTGTATTTTCACCCAAAATTAGCAGATCCACATGATAGAGATAGCCAAAGCAGGAATGCTTGTAGTAGCTGGCTTTGTGATTCCTTTTCTCTTTTTTTGACTCATTGGTGTACAAAATCTGTCTCTTAGCGTACAAGAAAGCGGCGAGTTCGGGATGCTTGGGGAAACTGGCGTGATGCCAGAGATTTGGAAGGCCAGACTTATGAGGTAGTACATCTACACACATTGACACTCACTGTGATCTACATTACATTTTCAAAAGTTTGTAGACACTTTTAGACTAGTGGAATTTATACCTTTGCATACATTGTAAACAGGTGCCTGAAATAAACCATTGCCTGTCCAAACGTTGTAATGGAATGCGCAAAGACCTTTAATGTGGCAATTTTATTTGATTCTACCTATCTGACATTTCAGTTCATTAAGTCTCTTCCCTGGTATAGCAGCCCTGGTCATCTAAAGTACTGTTACTGAGAAATACAAATGTCTAGAAGTGACAACACATTTTCATAACATTTTGTGATCAGCATTGACAGCCCTAGTTAAATTCAGCACAATGTCATGTTTATTTGTAAAAATGTTTATTAAATTTACAGTCCTGTCCATTTTTTCTGCATCACAGATTATACAGGGTTCTACACTCCTTCAACATGAGCAAAAGCAAATCCTTAAAATCTAGTGGACAAGTTAGCAGCAATGGAAAAGGGACCAAAGGCTGTTTTGGAAGGATATTTTCATGTCATATACTGCATGAATCTACTTTTGACCATACAGTGTATAAATCAGCCCATATTAAAAACCATGTGAAAATAGGAAATAAGAGTCCAACAGATTTAAAAATCCTGTTAATTTATTTTTGGACAGTGTGTTATAGGACTCCCCGTGTTCTCCCAGTGTCCGCGTGGGTTTACTCCGGGTGCTTCGGTTTCCTCCCACAGTCCAAAGACATGCAAGTGAGGTGAATTGGAGACACTAAACTGTCCATGACTGTATTCAATATAACCTTGTGAACTGATGAACCTTGTGTACTGATGAACCTTGTGTAAGGAGTAACTACCGTTTCTGTCATGAGTGTAAAACATGATGTTAAAATCCTAAAAAAACAAAATGACAATACAGAGTGTAAGTTGTGGGCTCTTATAGAATTAGTAGGACACAGCCAATTCAGTCTTATTTATGCAGTCAGGGTTAATTAAAGCAAACAGGATGCACCTGAACACAACTTGTAGTGCCACAGCAAAGGGTCCGAATACTTTTTACCTCAATTAACCGTGTGTCTCTCCCCACTGATCAGCATTTAAGTGCAGAAGAGCTTGCCATCAGGAGGGAGGAAATGAGGAAGAGGCAACCAAAAGCCAGTAAAATCCCTAAACAACGAGGGTGAGTTAAGTGGCATGACTGATTTACACAGACACACTTAATCTAGCAGTAGATGCAGTACAGATTGCAGTAGGCGATACAAGTACCAGCTAAATAAGCTTGTTTTCTCCTGCATTGCAGATCTTTTGATCCTTTCCAACTTGTTCCGTGCAAGGATTTCGGAGAAGAGAGACAGGTAGAGGTGTTGTAACTGCACTTTTGTTAAAGGCAATTGATGTAACAATTGATCACATGCATTTTCTTTATGTTTAGGAACCATTCAGTGTGATTGTGTATGCTGAAGCCCTGCTTGTCATGGACATGGTATGTTTACATGTTGGTGTTAGTTCTGTTTTGTGTGTTTCAAGTTTGCCATGTGATAAGTAATTAAAGAGTTAAAGTCTGTACAGCACTACCTTTAGACAAAACAGTCATTAGAACAGAGTTCACATTTTGAGAAACATTGGTAAATCAAATACAGTAGACACACTAACAGATCTAGAAATGAGAGAAATTAGAGCAGAAATTAGACAGTATGAGAATAAAATCAAAAACTGTCGTTTCCGTACAGGGTACTTACACCGATTAGGCATAACATTATGACCATCTTCCTAATATTGTGTTGATCCCCCTTTTGCTGCCAAAACAGCCCTGACCTGTCGAGATATGGACCCCACTAGACCCCTGAAGGTGTGCTGTGGTATCTTGCACCAAGATGTTAGCAGCAGATCCTTTAACTCCTGTAAGTTGTGAGGTGGGGCCTTCATTTATCTGACTTGTCTGTCAAGCACATCCCACAGATGCTCTATTGGATTGAGATCTAGGGATTTGGAGGCCAAGTCAACACCTCAAACCATTCCTGAACCATTTTTGCTTTGTGGCAGGGTGCATTATCCTGCTGAAAGAGGATGCACTGTGTATTCTGACACCTGTCTATCAAATCCAGCATTAACCTTTTCAGCAAACTGAGCTACAGTAGCTCATCTGTTGGATCGGACCACACAGGTCAGCCTTCGCTCCCCATCAGTGAGCCTTGTCCGTCTATGACCCTGTTGCCGGTTTACTACTGTTCTTTCTTTGGAGCACTTTTAATAGATACTGACCACTGCAGATAGGGAACACCCCACAAGAGCTGCAGTTTTGGAGATGCTCTGACCCAGTCGTCTAGCCATCACAATTTCCCTTGTCAAACTCGCTCAAATCCTTACGCTTGATCATTTCCCCTGCTTCTAGCACATCAACTTTGAGGATAAAATGTTCACTTGCTGCCTAATATATCCCACCCACTAACAGGTGCTGTGATGAAGAGATAATCAGTGTTATTCACTTCACCTGTCAGTGGTCATAATGTTATGCCTTATGATAACACATACATATATATCAGGCCTTATAACACATATATCAGGTTTTTTGGCTTTAATATAATGTCGTCTAGCACATATCTCAATTTTGATGCCGTTTCTGTTTATTTTGCCAGCATGCCCATGTCTCTATGGGAGAGGTGATTGGACTCCTGGGTGGATCTTACAGTGATGATGAAAAGGTGTTGAGGGTGAGGCCCTTAATGGATTTTAGTACATAAAATGATATAAAACGTCTTCATTCTTTTTCTAATCAAAAGATTTGAAGGATTTAAAGACTATTTTCACACTGAAAGAAAAAATATTTTACATAACAGTTAATAATAACACATAATAATAATAACAGTTATTGGGCAGCTATGGATTTGGAACAGAAAGCGTCCCATTTGGAATCAAATATTTTTGATAAAAACAGCAAAGCATTGTAGAACATCTTACATGAAAGCAGGGTTCTACTGTTTTGTACAGCTAAGCATGATGAATCATAAAAGTATGTCAAATATTTACTTATTATTTCAGCTTTCGTTAATGTTTCGTTAATGTGCTTAAGGAAGCTCTAACTGCTTTCACCCAATTACATGGGGTTGCATTTCTCCCATCCCGATAGCAGAACTAATCAGCTCTTGACTCCTGGTCATGAATGGCTTACAACTTATCTGCCACTAAAACTTGTGACCTCTAAATGATACGTTAAATGCTTTTCTTCTGAGCTATTCAGCAGCCACCGTCACATACTGTATTTCTGCTGCTCTAATAATCAGCACCGCAGATAAGAGAACATTTACTGCATCGAGGCAGTGAGATTCTAGTAAGGATGAATAGTGCTAGTGACTGGATCTTATGATGTATCTGTGTTTGTATGTGTAGATTTGTGTAGCAGAACCATGTAACAGCCTGAGTACTGGAATGCAGTGTGAAATGGATCCTGTCTCCCAAACTCAAGCATCTGAGCTGCTTGAAGCCAAGGGTCACAGTGTAGTTGGTTGGTATCACTCCCATCCAGCCTTTGACCCCAACCCTTCACTCAGAGATATTGACACCCAGGCTAAATACCAGGTATTTAGATTTTGGAGCTTTACTAAGCACTCACTAATATACACAAGCACTGCTAAGCTGACATAATGTGTTTTTGAAATGACTAAAACATTATAGCATATTTTTAATTACTTTTATTAGGGACAAATATTAAATATTAATCATTCAGGAACTACTTTCACTGCTTTTTTTGTGTGTGCATTTTTCACAATTTTCCTCCCAATCTAGTCGTATCCAATTACCCGATTGCATTATGCTTCCTCTCTACTGATATTGACCTCCACCCTGGTTGAGGAGAGCGAGACTGACACACACCCCCTTCGACACGTGTGCAGTGACCGATTGCATCTTTTCGCCTGCATGAGGCGAGTTCATATGTGGATCAGCTTTGTATACGGAGAGCCACACCCTGATCAATGCATTATCCCTTGTTTCTGTGCAGGCGCCATCAACCAGCCAGCAGAGGTCATAATTGCATCAGTCATGGCACCCCCCTAGAACAAAAGCCAATCGTTGTCCGTGAAGGCGCCCAGCCTGCCGGATGGCAGAATTTTTTGGCAGAACTAAGTTTTGAACCGACGAGTTTGAAATGTCAGCTCTGGTGTGCTAGCGTGTTTTACCCCTGCGCCACCTGAGCGCCTACTTTTACTACTTTTATTGTCGTCTGAAGTCCCTGCCTGATTTTTTGTAAATGGTTTGCACAATTTTTCGACCTTTTGGAGGCGTGTTTGCTGGATTGTGGTTAGATGTCAGTATTTAAATGCACAATATAAACAATAACGCCATCTAGAGGTAGTTTAGGTAGTACCTGCCTGCAGCCAGATCCGTGTCCTATAGAAAACGTATGGTGCATCATGAAAATGAGAATCGGACAACAGCATCCACTGACTACTGAGCAGCTTAAGTCTTGTATCAAGCAAGAATAAAAACCAAATCCACTTGCAAAACAGCAACAATTAGTGCATTTAGTTTCCAAACCATTAAAAAGTCTCATTAATAGCAAAGCTGATGAAACACAGTGTTAAACATGCCTCTGTCCCACTTTTTTAAGTGTTATGCACACATCAAATTCTGAATGTGTTTATATTTACAAACTACAGTGATCAGTAAAACACTGGATATCTTTTCTTTCTACTTTTGTAAGTTAAGATTCAGGACAATTATGTGAAACAAATCTCATATTCTTTGTTTATTGCATTTTACAAACTGTCCCAACTCTTTTTTGTAGAGTTATTTCTCTCGAGGAGGAGCTCCATTTATAGGGATGATTGTGAGTCCATACAATCCCAGTAATTCCTCCCCTGTATCCCAGAAGACCTGTCTCTTGGTGGAGGAAGAGACCAGTTCTGCAGGCATTCAGAGTATGTACTAAACCTTTCTTTAGCTATAACTTTCAAGTAAGGAAGCATTATAGCATTTCACTATAAAGCTTAAGTATTTCCATTGTTGCTCCTTTTTTCCATAGATAATTATGTTTGAAAAGAGAGTTCTGTACACTTGGTAACAATAAAAGCTGCTTTCAAAATCAAGTGTGAACCAGGACATTAAAACAAGCTTAGATCCACCTTTCAGTGGTGGTAATATTGTTGGTTTAAATAAATTATTTTATTGTTTGTTTCTTTTATGTAGTTGAGTTTTTATATCACTTAGACTAGAGATTGACGTAGAGAGTGCTGTGGTTTAACCCACATAGGAAAACGTTTTGATCCATTTGTATTATTTAAATTATTACTGATGAAATTCTTACAAATTAAGTTATAAATGGAAGCTTTTTCCATCAGTATGAATATGGTTTTGGATAACCATCATCCATCATGGTATAAAGGTAGCGTTTGTTTCTCTTACTGTTCTACATTACTGCAACATTCTCTACTTTAAGCTGTTTGTCATTAAATCGTGAATAATCATTTATATATGAAACTGTTTTTGTTTTATATTGGATGCAGCACTGTAAGTTTACCTTTGAATAATGGTGGTTGGTTTAAAAGAAATGTAGCAAAAGTTGCATCCTTTGGTTGGGCCCTTGTTTATGACATTTTTACAATGTTACCATACAATAGTTACATGTTTAAGTTAACATTAACCAATGATTTATAAATATAGGTTGATAGTTGTAAGTACTTAAATTGTGCTTTTAATATGCAGTGTAATCGTTGTAGAGATTCAATATTCTGTAATTATTGTTGTGTTTCACAGAAGTTCCATACAAGTTTGACTACCAAGTTTCCACAAAGCATCCTGACTGGATGGAGGTGATGAGAAGAGCAGAATGGGTGGTGTTCAAGTACAGGCAGTCTTACGGGTTAGTGCAAAAGAATTAAAGCAAAATAACCATGCTGATTGATTTGCATTTTGGTCAAAGTTTTAGACACAGTTTGGACCAATTTCCATTTAGGCAAGTTGTTAAAAATAAAACAGCAACACTATAATATTAAAACTTGCCTTTTTACTCCACGAAGTTAATTAATTATTTGTATATTTGCCCATATTTAGCCACCATAATTTTATCATTTAGAAAAGCTGGGGAAAGAAGTAAAGTGAAGTGTGATATTTCAGACATTATATTTTGTATTCATGTTGGTCATTCAGAAATAGATTAGCTTTTTTAATTCTAAAATATCTGTAACGAATGTGCTCAGATTAGTAATGTGCCTGCATTTTCTTCTGTAATTGTTGACAGTTTTTACACCAGTTGTGCATTAAAAGCCACTGGGAATATATCATTTACTGCATTAGAAGTGGCAAGAGCCAAATAGTTGATCATCATTGCAAACATATTCTTTCTGAGGCAGTAGGTCATTTAATTAAGGTTTGTAAGCCAAGTTTTTAGTTATAAGTACTCTTGTCCATCACATGACTTTGTGACGTCCCAGTGAGTTATAAAACCCATTAAACAGTTGCCATTAAACCAGTGGTTGTTTTTATATACTGAATGGATTTAATTGAAGTAGAAATTGTTATTCACTCTTTTGATAAGGTGTGTACCCATGGAAAGGCTCTACCGGAGAGATTCTTCACTTACATGCCTGGAAAAGGTAACATCATTCATTCTTAACTATAAAATTGTGGCTGTATGGAAGTATATGTGTGCCCACATGTCTTCAGAACCAAGTATTCCAAGTGTTGTAAAAACTGGGTCTTGATCTGTGCTCAGTTAGACAATGTTGCTACAAGGTGAATTTCCTGACTGGCATGCAGCACTAACTAGCAGCTTTTGCTAGACCACTCTTTTTCCAGGTAAATGCTGGCACCATCTCGTGGTTGAGGAGTGAAATTACATGTCCTTCGTATATTATATGTGGCCATATACCCACAAGGACGGATTAAGGATAGTCTGGGCCCCTGGGCAAACGACGTTATATGACGTTATAATCCTAATAAAGAAATAATTATAATAATAAATAAGTATTTATCTGTTCTACAGATGCTCACGTCCCTCAGGAAGATTCTCACAGAAACACCGGAAACAGAGACTTTTCTGGTCCAGATTGAAACACTGTTCATTTCACATTTTAATGAAAAGCATGAGACTGCACACGCGTCTGGCTTCTCTAATCTTCACGACCTGAACACACAGTCTCCATTACACACTTTTTCTATTTCTGAGGCTGCAGATGACAGTGAAGCACTGGATTTTGAGGGGATGTATATGACTGAGGAAAAGCCAATCACTAAAACTGATACAAGCTTAAATGATTTGAGTTTTACTCAGTAAAAAACAGAACTCTAACACTTAGTCCAAAAATTTTGTAATCATGCACTTCTAAATTGATTATAGGACTAGCCGATATGATTAAAATTCATGTCTCTTTGTTCATAAGATATTAATAGTTATCAGTATTGTTCTTCCTAAATGTTAGTCTTTTTTAATCTGTACATGTATGTATGTTTATATTTTGTTGTATTAATCTTATCTGCTGTAATACAGATCGTTAAATAGAATTATTAATTATACCAATTTCATATTTAACATCCAGCACTGTTAGCTGTTTTATTAGTCAACCAAAAGTTGACTAACAATAGTACCTAAGCCCAATTTTAAACTTGTAACCTGTAAACTTGTAAAAGATGAACATAATGTAGGACAGAATGTAGTTCTTCATCTAGTTGCTCTTACCAGACCTGAGAGACAGTGTAATGTATATGAAGTGTTGTTATAGTAAGAATTGTTATAGTAAGAATTGTTGTAATATAATCTAGGCTGACCTTATGAAAGCAAAACTAATTCTATAATTTACAATGTAAAATACAGTACTTGGTTTTAATAGTTTTGGAACACACGAACAAATTGCACCCAGAGCAAATCAATTGACCAACCTGACTAATATAACTGGATCAAATACAAGTTGCACAGCTTTGCCATTATTCTCACTTTGCTTAATTTAGGATAAATTGGATCTTTTCCTCATGTTAGGACTAAACAAACACAGACATGGAAGTACTTATTTTTTACAGTATTGTTTTTTACAGAAGAAATATCAAGTGTCAAGAATTGCATATATATATTATCATCACTCAGTATGTTTTGTAATAAATATTATTTCATTTATTATTTCATTTATAAAGTTGTTTTTTATTATATTTATATATATACACACACAACCCCAAATCAGGAAAAAGTTGGGACAGCATGGACAATAACATGTACTTTGACTTTTATTTCATTGCAGACAGGATGAACCTGAGATATTTCATGTTTTGTCTGGTCAACTTCATTTCATTTTTTAATAAACATCCATTCCTGCATTTCAGGCCTGCAACACAATCCAAAAAAATTGGGACAGTAAAACATATACCACTTTGTAATGTTGCCATTCCTTTTCACCACACTTAAAAAACGTTTTGACATCGAGGATACCAAGCCTGATTCATCTGACCACAATACACGTTTCCACTGTGTGATGGTCCATCCTAGATGCCTCCGAGCCCAGAGAAGTCGACGCTGCTTCTGGACATGGTTAACATAAGGCTTCTTTTTTGCACAGTAATTTGCACAGGCTAAGATCGTTTGATGCTGGTCTCCTTGTTATACCCAGGTTTAGGTTGACCACCATGGGTGGTAGATCATTTAGTGTTGCTGCCCCGACACTGTGGAACTCTCTTCCTCTCCCTCTTCGTCTCTCTTCCTCTCTTTCTGAGTTTAAATCTCTTCTTAAAACGTTCTTGTTTACTTAACACTTTCATTCTCATGTTTCTATTTGATTGTTGTTCTTGACTGTAATTACTATGTGAAGCGTCCTTGGGTATTATGAAAGGCGCTATATAAGTTGAATGTATTATTATTATTATTATTATTAGTAAAGTTTTAAGTGGTATTTGTGCATGTAACTCCGTATTGTAGTGCTTGGTAAAGGTTTGCCAAAGTAATCCCTCACCCATGTGGTTATATCAGTTATTGTTAAGAGTTAGTTCTTGATGCAGTGCTGTCTGAGGGATAGAAGATCATGGGCTTTCAGCTTAAGCTTGCGCCCTTGGCCTTTACGCATTTAAATTTCTTGAACTGTTTGAGTCCTTGAACTGTTTAATGATATTATGCACTGTAGAGGGAGAAATATGCAAATCTCTTCCAATGTTTCTTTGAGGTTCATTGTTTTTAATCATTTCAATGTTCTCATGCATTTGTTGACAAACTGGAGATCCTTTGGCCATCTTTGCTCATCAAAGACTCAGCCTTTCCTGGATGCTGCTTTTGTACCTGTTCACATCACCTTTAGTTTTTTCACCTCATTACTAGACCTAAATTGCCCCGTCCCGATAGCGCATATATATATATATATATATATATATATATATATATATATATATATATATATATATATATAATCACTTTATAACCCTGCAAGTAGGCAAAGATGATTTCAAAACGGAACTACATTCACATATGGTAGAAGGAGGCGATTGTTGATGTAGCGCACTGTTGCCATGTCCGTGGAATTAGCGCAAAAGTTAGACTTTAAAGCAGCCTCTATAAATGGGTATGTTTATACAAATCTCATTTCGTTTAATTGTTTTCAATAAAAACAGTTGCACTGTTTACACCAATGAAAGTCCAAGTGGGAGTAATTTTACCACGTCAGCACCACGTTGCTCGTCCTCCATTAAATTCCAGGCAGCACCCCGGCCAGTCTCTCACAAAGTCCCTATTTCTAAGCCTGCGGCAACCCGTAACCCGGGGGGTATTCCAGAAAGCGGGTTAAGTGATTAAACCGGGTAAATTAACTCAGAATTAAGGAAAACTCGGGGTTTTCCGTTCCAAAAACCGAGATTAAAGAGAGCCTGTGTCAGTTACTATAGCAATTTACGCTCTGAAGCTAACCTGCTCGCTGGCAGGTTAACTTAAACCTAACCCGGGGTTACACACTTTTCTCATGTAAACCCGGCGGGTTCTTTACTCCAGGATCCAGTGGATCCCGACGCGCTAATTATTCGAAGAGATCTTAAACGGAAACGAGTCATTAAACTCAGATTAGTCATTTCCCGATTAATTTCTCTGCAAACCTTTCCGTTTTTATCAGTCAATTCGGGGAGAGTGGGGACGGTTGCAACAAGGGGCAGTTGCAACATTATTAATCACAATATTAATAAAAAGGCTTGTTATAGCATTAATTATAACATTATGAATGGAATGTTATGGATTAATATAGAATACCTTTAACACACACACAGTTTAGTAAACTAAAATAATTTGTGGTTCAAATTAATTGTAATTAACCCCAAACATGATTGTTAAACTTAAAACAGGGTGTTAAATTAAACTTAAAACAGGGTGTGTACATATATATATATATATATATATATACATATATATATATATACACACATATATATATATATATATATATATATATATATATATATATATATATATATATACATATATATATATATACACACATATATATATATATATATATATATATATATATATATATATATATATATATATACATATATATATATACAGTCACATTAATGAATGAAAACCCTATCTGTACACAAGAAAAATTCTGTCTTTGCAAAATTATGTCAAAGAATGATTTTACTACATATTGAGGTAAATTCAGGTATTATTTTTTACACATTTGCAATATTACACTTTGTGGATCAGCCCTCACTTCTTTGCAGACTTTATGCATTGCTCTCCGTTTTTTGTATGTTGGTCCATCCAAAAAGTATGCCTAGCATTGAAACTCTTGTTTGTCTGTAATAAACATCAAAGATAAATGCTACAGAATAGCAGGTTTGTCTTTAATAATAAAGATAAAAACTGAAAAGTAATAAAAAAATTGCTCTGCACCATCTTAAGGATTCTCAAGGGTTAGTGGCTGCATGGATGGAGCCCACATTCCCATTAAAGCACCAGCAGAAAATGAAAAGGATTAGGTGAACAGCAGACAGAATATCCCTCCACGTACAGGTAGTGACCATTATCTTAAAAAATAAACAAATGTTTTAAATAAAACAGTGTAACATTTAATACACATTCTGCAACTTACTGTTCTCCATCAAGATCTTATGTGATGCTACCCACATTACAAATATTGAAGCCAAATGGTCAGGCTCTGTGCATGATCACTGAAAATAAAACAGTGCAACGAGTTAATTTCCTTGTCCTTATTCTTTAGTAAGAACATTTATATTTATACACCCTTCGCACTGACACCCATCTTAAATTCAAGCAACTAAATTTCTAGCCTTGTCTGTTTTATATGCTCAACCTGAGGATCACACTTTGCAATTTGTTTCTCCAGATGGACCTTGTATATATCATTTACACCCAACTTGAAAGAAAAAGGCAAAAATAGCATGTTATGATCAAACATAGCTTTTTGTGTTCTCAATATTTCAGATATTTGGTAAGACATTTTTACTGTTCTAAGCTGAGCTTTGGATGTGGATGGTCCCTCATCTGATTCGGGACTGCCCATCACATTCTGTTAGAGGACAGTCACACACATTACCATGGTAGATCAAATGAAATGCCATGCTCTATGTCCAACATATCCTGTACCTCTATAGGCCTCCCAATATCATCCCACCTTGAGGCAGAGGAGATGGTTTCTCTATCATCCTTCAACAGTGTTTTTTTTTTTTTTTGGATTAAAGAACATTATTTAAACTCATCAGGATCTAGGGACATTTAGCTCACTAACAATTGCAGAAGGCTCAAAACCACACCACCAATCACTGTAGAGATGGCAATATAAAGTGTTCAGACTACCAATGCAGTTCTTAATATTCCACAGTTTATGCACTACAAACTAATTATTTACATTAAATAAACATGCCTTGAACATAGACAGTTTTTGTATTTTATTTTTATCTGCTGCTATGTGCATCTGATTCCACTTGGATTACACCTAGATTGAGTAAATGAAAGGGAAAAAACGTGTAAAATCGTGACAAACTGACATATTAAACATTTTGCCCTATCCTTCTGCTAAATGTTGAATTATGTTTCAACAAGTTTTTTTTATTGAATTTAAACTCACGCATTAACTCACATTTAACTAACTTTTTTTTGCCATTTGCGACATCTTTTTTTTACGGACGATGCTGTATTACTTTTACATTTAAAACATTTTCATGATCTGCACATGCAAACATTAAAATAAACAGTTCTATTGGTGTAAAATATTACAGACTACTTTTTCTTTCATTCACATCCATGATGAATCCATTTATCGCCACTCCATTGAGAATGCCTGTTTAGAGTTAACAGTGAACGCGCTTCTGCTGGGTTCAATCTACTCAGACTTGAGTAATCTAACCCTGAACCGCTTTTCTGGAACAGAAAACTCCGGCTATGACACGGTGAGATAAGTCAACTCGGAGTTCAGGTTTAAGTTTGAAGTTTGTTAAACTGGAATACCCCCCCGGAACCTGAAAAAAGAGAAACACATTCCTCTTCTGTTGAATGTGTTTAACCTTCAAGCCCGGAATAACAACACAGATTTGCATAAGTTACTATCATACTGTGAAAATTATAGGGAGTACTTTGGAAAACTATTGTCACTTAACACAGTCTGTCGCTGCATAAAGAAATGTAACCTGGAACCTAAAAAAAGAGAAAGACATTCCTTCTCAGTTGAAACGGTAAAAACATTGTAAAATCAGACAACAGGCTTTTGATTTAATTAGTACCCTTCCTTTAATTCCAAAACAATTAAAACGTTTTAGAAACAATGGTAAACATGTTGCTGTCAATGTAATTTGGACCTTTGTGAAATAACTCACATTTTGTCATGTCAAATTGTAAAAAATATATATTTCTGACTTAATTTATATGTGGTTTAATATATTGTAGGGCAGTTGTAGTTAGTGGTTTATGTACAGGGCAGTGTTAGCTTAGTAGTTAAGGCAAAGGACTAGTAACCGGAAGGTCGCTGGTTTATGAATGAATTAATCCTTTATTGTCATTGCACATTGTACTTGTACACTTGCACAACGAAATTGAAGTACCCCCTTGGTGTAGAAAACAACAACAGCAAACTATAGCGCTATATATACAATTATAAATCAACACTCAAACAAAACAAAGCTGAACAGAAGCGATTGCACTTGTCCCATTGAAATTTTTACATTTAAATTATAAGTTGCACATTTGCCCATTAAAAGTGAAATATGAAATTGCACGAGACCCATTGAAATGACACGCGATGTGTCACATGTTTGTTTAACAGAGCTATGGCCATGTTGTAAAAACTGTCTCTCAGTCTATATGTCCTTAGTTTGCCTGTAACGTCTACCAGAGGGTAGCGGTTCGAACATCAGGTACCCTGGGTGTGTACTGTCTTTTTTAATTTTGTGTGCCCTCCTGAGACAACGGGTGCTGTAAAGTTAAGTTAAGCCCACCATCTACCAGCTTGCCACTTTTGGGCCCTTGAGCAAGGCCCTGAACCCTCAATTGATTGCAATGTACACAATTCAATGTCTCAATTTGAAGTTTTGGATAAAGGTGCCTGCTAAATGCTGAATATGTAAATGTAATGTAATGTAGGTTGCCGGTTCAAGCCACACCTTTGCCAGGTTTCCATTGTTGGGCCCTTGAGCAAGACCCTTAACCCTCAATTGCTTAGACTGTGTACTGTCACAACTGCAAGTCGTTTTGGACTAAATGCCAAAAATGTAAAGGTGAAATACTTTTACATTAGGTTGGATATTATTTTCATTAGGGTACTTTTTAACAGCATACCTGGCAACCCGATGAAACGTGCTTCCGAGTCCAGTGAACACTTGACGCTAAGCCCATGGAGTCCAGTGAACACTTGACGCTAAGCCCATGAAATTTTTACAGGTAACGTCGTCGTTTTGTAGTTATATGAAGGTCTCTGAATGACATGAATTTAAGTCAATTATCGCTCAAATTTACCAAATGTTAATAGTTAACATTTTTGTAACATTTCTGGCAAAATGGTTTTGGTCTACACTTGTCTTTTTAAAAGCGTAAGAACATTTACTTTACCGACTCTGAACCGACTCCAGTGTCATCTGCACAGGGTTAATGGTGTTTTTACAAACCCCGGGCTCCATTTATACCAGGATTTTAGGTCGTTATCTCAGGTTGGATTACCTAGTAAATACTCTGCTTATCGTTTACAATCAGTTACATCGTTATGTTTAAAGCGGAAAACGTTTCGAGGAATCAGTTGCTCCGTTGCAGAATGTGCCCGTAACGTTCCTTTGAACCGATTCAGAAGTGAACCGATTCAGAAGTTTTCCACATCGGCTCGCTTGTATGCTGCTCCTGCACCGCTTGTTCTTCTACTGCTGACCAAACATGTGCAGAAGGTCGCAGCCGTTATTCTGGGAAGGTAAGAATATCTCTGTCTTTGAGGGTTGGGGGTGGATGGCTGTGGTATCCCTGTGTTTGATTGGCTTCCTGTTCAGGGTGTGTTCATGTCACGAGGCTGAAGTTAGTTACTTATTCGCGGCTTCCGATTCGTTTGGTTACTTATTCGCAGCTTCTTATTTAGCGGCTGAAGTTGGTTCCTTATTCATAAAGGGAGCGTTCGCCATGGATATTTGCTGCACACTTTATATTTTACCGACATAAATCAACTAAATGAAGACGTGAACATATTTTTTTTGGCTGATTCTCATCGTGATATTGTCAATGTAAAAATGTGATTCAAATATAATTAAAATATTTACTTTGTAAAATATTTTTTCAATTCATTCTTTCAGGCTGCATTTCCACTGTAAGGAAAACCTATTTTTATTCAGAAGCATACTGGTGGCATAATTCAAGTCGGGCCAGACAAATAACAAATCCATCATACAGAACTGGTCCCTCTCTGTAAAAAAAAGTTGATTTTAGACTGGCCCAAGTTCATTCTATACCTAAAATCGAACTGGCAACATGGCACACTCAGCAATGGTGCACATGAAAATTGATTCAAATGAACTGGCAACATGCTACATCTAGTGCAATTTAAGATTGTATTTTAAAAACGTTTAAAAGCTATACTGAAGGCATTATTCATGCACAGACAGAAAAACAATAAGTCCGTCACGATCAGGTTTTTCCCTGTACAAAAATCTTGTTTTACACTGACCTGCCAATTGTGATTCCATTCATCAAAAATTTATTCCTTAAACTCAATTTCCATTGGTATTTTCAAAGCCTATTTCAGCATCTGGCCAGATCTAGCCCTTTTCTCTCAGGAAGGACAACTAATTTCATACCTCCAAATCAGATATCACTTTACTTTACCTGTGTGTCCAAATAGGCCTACTCCTCTATCCTGTTTTTTCTTTTGCTACTTACTGTGGTGGTTTCCGTTTGTGTTTGTTTGTACTGGTTATTGTTGTGGTCTACATTTGTGCCTATTTTTAAATTACTGCTAGTCAGTGTTCACTAGTCCGTGTTTGTTCGTGGTTCTGCTCATTAAAAGCTGTTTAACGCATATGCGACTTGCGTTCGTCACATGAACAAGTAGGCTGTATAGTGAAGGGCCCCCATGAGACAGTGGCAAAGATTGCAACTTCTTAATATGATTGCCATGTTCTCTCAAGTAATAAAATTTAAAAATTGCTTACAGGGAGAGAATTCTTCTTTTTGGTTAATTTGTTTTCTCTTTGAATAAATTTACATGTGCACCATTGCTGAGTGTGCCATGTTGCCAGTTCGATTTTAGTTAGAAAATGATCCTGGGCCAGGCTAAAATCAACTTTTTCTTACAAAGACGGACCAGTTCTATATAATGAATTTGTTATTTGTCTGGCCCGACTTGAATTATGCCACCAGTATGCTTCTGAAATTGCCCCTTTGAATCAATTTTCATGTGCACCATTGCTGAGTGTGCCATGTTGCCAGTTCGATTTTATGTATAGAATGAACTTGGGCCAGTCTAAAATCAACTTTTTCTTATAAAGAGGGACCAGTTCTGTATAATGGATTTGTTATTTGTCTGGCCCGACTTGAATTATGCCACCAGTATGCTTCTGAAATTGCCCCTTTGAATCAATTTTCATGTGCACCATTGCTGAGTGTGCCATGTTGCCAGTTTGATTTTTGTTAGAAAATGATCCTGGGCCAGGCTAAAATCAACTTTTTCTTATAAAGAGGGACCAGTTCTGTATAATGAATTTGTTATTTGTCTGGCCCGACTTGAATTATGCCACCAGTATGCTTCTGAAATTGCCCCTTTGAATTAATTTTCATGTGCACCATTGCTGAGTGTGCCATGTTGCCAGTTCGATTTTAGGTATAGAATGAACTTGGGCCAGTCTAAAATCAACTTTTTCTTATAAAGAGGGACCAGTTCTGTATAATGGATTTGTTATTTGTCTGGCCCGACTTGAATTATGCCACCAGTTTGCTTCTGAAATTGCCCCTTTGATCAATTTTCATGTGCACCATTGCTGAGTGTGCCATGTTGCCAGTTCGATTTTAGGTATAGAATGAACTTGGGCCAGTCTAAAATCAACTTTTTCTTACAGAGAGGGACCAGTTCTATGTAATGAATTTGTTATTTGTCATTTGCACCATTGCTGAGTGTGCCATGTTGGCTATAGATTTTAGGTATAAAATGAACTTGGGCCAGTCTAAAATCAACTTTTTCTTACAGAGAGGTACCAGTTCTGTATGATGGATTTGTTATTTGTCTGGCCCGACTTGAATTATGCCACCAGTATGCTTCTGAATAAAAATAGGTTTTCCTTACAGTGGAAATGCAGCCTGAAAGAATGAATTGAAAAAATATTTTACAAAGTAAATATTTTAATTATATTTGAATCACATTTTTACATTGACAATATCACGATGAGAATCAGCCAAAAAAATTATGTTCACGTCTTCATTTAGTTGATTTATGTCGGTAAAATATAAAGTGTGCAGCAAATATCCATGGCGAACGCTCCCTTTATGAATAAGGAACCAACTTCAGCCGCTAAATAAGAAGCTGCGAATAAGTAACCAAACGAATCGGAAGCCGCGAATAAGTAACTAACTTCAGCCTCGTGTTCATGTCTTGGGCTCACTGATTCCTGTTGGTTTCGGACCCACCGCAATCCTGACCATTAGGGCCCCCTCTAGGAGCAGCAGCAGCAGCAGCAGCTGAAAAGTGATAGGTCATCCAGGCTAACAGATGCTGGTAAAGTTGTCTTCACACAAGTAAATCCTTGCTGTCATGTTCCAAAATCTTGAGAAAAACATTCCCAAAATAAAGCAGGCTGATAGCTTATAGTTGAATGTGATGTTTAGTTTTTATATTATATAGACCGTTTCAAATGAATATTCATGAGTCCAGGAAGTGACGTTGATGTTCCTAAGACGCTTCCGCTTGGTGGTAAACAGCGCTCAGAACAACAGCGATTGACCACAACTGCTTCAATTCTTTTGCGCTAGTTCAGTTGTGATTTACTGACAGTATGTCTAAATTAAAGTTAGGACCGTGTTGTTCGGTTGTCGGATGTTCCCTCAGGCCAGGTACAAACTTGCTTTCAGAAATTAAGGTGAACAGATTTCCAAAAGACAACGCACAGCGAAACGCTTGGATTGCTGCTGTAAATAGAGCCGGCTGGATACCCACCATCAACTCTTATAATAAATGTAATATATATTATTTCATAATAAAATATTGTGAACAAATGTACTCACTTAAACGCTGTTCTCTTGGTGTCTTGTCCCTGACGTTTAGCTTAAGTGTATTAAAATATGCAGGCGCTTAATATTTGTATTAATAGAACAGAATAAACATAAACCTAACATAAGCCTTAAAAAGTTTACATTTTCCTGAGAATACGATGTAAAAGCCATAACTTTATAGGACTATATTTTGGGGAAATGTCACTATATGGAATTATATTAACGGCTTAATTAGCTGTAATAATTAGCTTAGCTTAATTATTAAATGACACACAGACCTGTAAAGAAACATGGTTCTACTTTTGTAATACAAAAAGTAAACATTCTATTTATGAGTACATTGTGCTTACTGTAATATATTTCATGTATTTCCAGTTAGGCTATAAAAAAATCGTTTTAGCATTAGCTAATATGTTCTAATTCAGATGAGAAGTAATTCACTGTGGTTTGTCATATTTTTATCATATTATAATGGCTCTTAACTCAACAGACACAAAAGGGGAGATGACACAATAATTATTTTAATAATTAATTGTATGCGTCCAAACTGCGGTGTGCTTTCACTGCCTCTCTGGTGTAAACACACTCCGTTTCAACAGGGTAGTGATACACGTCTGGGTATGTTACCTCAGGCAAACGTTTTAGGTCAGCGGAAAAACACTTCTTAAATTCTCCTCAAAAGGGTCCGGTACAGATACTTGATGATCTATCATTCATTTCTGCTAATATCGCGTTTGTTCCGCGTTCGGGAGACTCGCAAAGTACGAGCTCGTCATGTTGACAGCTGGATGGATGTTTAAAAGTGGCGCTACCGGAAAGGCGAAAGGAACAGACATGCGCAGTAGCGTTGTTATTGTTTACCCTCATTGAAACGGTCTATACATTGTCAAACATTTTTGAACTGTGCATCACTTTTACACCCCTTATATGAGTAACGTATTTCTCCCTTGTAGAAGTATCAGAAAATGGTGGAAAAGCTTGCCACCCAATAAGAAGCAGCTCTTTCGTGAGTGGACAAGGCAGCGGCGATGGTACCTTGTAGGAGCTGGCACCGGGCTGCTGGTTTTTATTTCACTCTTTCTCCTGACCCACCTGGAAGAGTCTCCTGTGACGGGCAGAAGCAGGTTAATGGTTTTCAGCAGAGAAAACTTTATGCAGCTTGCCCAACATGCTTCTGAGGAGGTAGGACTGTTTTAATCAATAAGTTAGTCACTCTGTCCTATGATACTATGTTCCTTGCATAAATTGGTGTAATATAATGCCAGCATTTCTAGATTTCTGAAGTCTGTCCTTAAGAATTTGTGCTCATTTAGTCAAAAGACTATTTGAGAGCTCAGGCCTGTTTGACGAGAAGGCCTAGCTCTCTAAACTGGAAACAGTTATTTATTTCAGTTTTGTGCAGCTGTCAACACCACACTCATCAAACCATGCATCAAAATACCTGTTTGTCCACAAGGACACAGTCGTGGTAAAAAAAATAGCATTTGCCAGACTGTTGCCACAAAGTTGGAAGCATGTCATTTATCAGATGCGGTGGGTCTGATTCATTGGGCAAAATGCAGTAAACACCCCGGACAGGTCGCCAGTCTATCACAGGGCAAACACACACACACAGGCACAGGGCAATTTCTAGTAGGCATGACTGCATGGATTTGTGGGAGGAAACCGGAGCATCTGGAAGACACCCACAATGCAAACTTCACAAAGAAAGGACCCTGTGTAAGGGAGTAAACATGTACAATGTTAATAATGTTATATAAAAAAGGTATTTACAATAATAAAGAAGTTACATTTGTTTTACAGTGTATGGACCAATTAGTGTGATTTAAGTAATAAAGCTTTAATTATTTATTTCTTAATGCAACCACAAATATTAATGCTTGTTCTCTCTGCCCTGTCCCCTCTTTTTCCCCTTTCTCTCCTAACCAGTGCATAAAGAAGTATGAGAAATTGTTTCTCCCTGTTTCAGACCCCAAGCATCAGGTGGTTGAGCAGGTGATACAGTACTTGGTACAGAGAAACCAGGACATTGATGGAATTAATTCTATACCCTGGACAGTTCATGTGGTAGCGAGTCCTTTGAACAATGCCTTTGTTTTGCCTGTAAGTCAATCAAGAGTAAATCAACAGAATAATTTGAATTTGGTTGAATCCTGAAAATGTAGTTGTAGTTCAGTGAAGTTCAGTGTCAGCCATGATCTTTTGAAATGGCACGCATACATACAGTTCATAATTGAACTGTGAAGTGAAGTGGTAACAGATGAGAGTATTATGATTGGATATAAAGGGATATAAAGACTCAGTCCTTTCTAGCAAAGCTTGGTTCTTGCTCATGACTTTGTGAGAGAATTGTGAATCAGTTCAGAAACGTTATTTAATAAAGATACAGATACAATCACAACATGCAAATTATTTAAGTTTTCATCATCTTTTACTAAGGCCTTACCTAATTCATGGCCGTGAAAATAGCGTCATGGGACCAGCCTTTTCCAGTGTAATATGCAATTTGCTGTGAAATTCAAAATGTAAGTTTAGCAATTTAACATTTTTAATTCACATAGCATTCAAGTGCCTCATGTTTACTGGTTAATTGGCACTATTAGGCGGTCCTAGCAATTCTATGGCAATCCAGTTATGCCTAGTTCACACTACACGATTTTTGCCCTGATTTTCACTTGCTGACTGGTTCACTTTGCCGGCTCGCGAGCAACTCTGCGTTCGAAACTCGGCTCTCGATCGCTATGTGTGAACTACTCAACAACTCGATCCGAGCGCTCTGCGATAATTATCTAAATAATTATCTGAATATAATTATCTAGCTTGCTAAATATCTGGATATAAGTTGGCCGACTGGCAATGAGTGCGGTGTTGAACAGCCTATGAGAACGCAAGCTACGGGGTGAGGAGAAACGCAGGGGAGGAGTTGTAAAAAGGTGGGACCGGGGCACACGCTCAAGTATAAACATAACACCAACGTTGCATTGCAAAAATATTTATTAACCTCCAACTTACTATAGAACAAACAATCCCTGCTGGCCACGTAGCCAAATCCACTCAGATACATTTATTTTTCCTAGTTGCTTTTATGCTGCCCATCAGCACACAAACTTTGATCGCTCGCCACTTGTTGACGTGCATTTTTGGACATGGTATCATTAAACCCCTTGTCACTTATCGCGTGACAAATGTAGTTTGGGAGACCAGAGAAGCTCGCCTGCGATTCCAGTTGGTGATAGATCGTGTAGTGTGAAACCCCCTATCGCCGATCAGTCGTGTAGTGTGAAAGCCACACCGACATGATATCCTGACAGAATGCCAAGCCATCAAAGAAACTAGAAAAATATTTTACAGAGACACAAATATGAAAGACCTCTTCGAACGCAATAACCCACAAAAATCCTGAATTTGTTGAATTACCTAAAGATTAAAGCCAAATATAGTACATTAACTTTCACTAAGCTTAAACTTGGTATTGAACCCACCTCTAATGCCTTGTACATAGCCTAATTGAGCTGGAATGGCAATAAACACAAACAAACAAAACACAGACATGAAAGACTCTCTATTACAAGAGATCCAGTCGTGTAGTGTGAACTGTACAGCGACCTGACAACTTGGAAAGTCGTGTAGTGTGAACTTGGCATTAGCAATCAGTTAATCAAAATGTCCAAGATGTCAAAGTATAAAGCAGCTAAAAACACTACTCAGGTAACTGAGTTTGGGAAACTCCCAACCAATTCTGTGGACGCTCTGGGGAGAAGGGTGTCAAAACACGGATGAGAATTTTCATTAACATGATGCCTCACACGTCACGTGATGCCTCACACGTGAATGTTCTAGGTTTACATTCAATCTTTAGGGTAGACTGTGCTGTGTATTGTAGCTTCAATTTATTTCATCATTCAATTTATGAGTGTTATTTAATGACTCCCGTGAAATGTGGCTTGAAAATCTGTGATTTTTGAAAAACGAGGTCCGTGAAATTACACATGCACATTCCTCTGCACGTTCTTCTGTGAATTTAGGAGAGCCCTATCTGTCACACATAATAGATAGATTCAAGGAATCCAGTGAAATCTCAGTCCATGCCGGGCAAGGCCAGAAACCACTGTTGAATGTGCGTGACCTTTGAGTCCTCAGACAGCTTTGCATGAGAAATGATCATGCTGCTCTGATAAATATAGCCACATGTTCTTCGCTGTGTTAAATGAGCATTGCAAATTACTCCTGAGAAATGCAACCAGAAACTCTATACATAGAGAAAGCCATGCATCAATTCTGGTCCCAAGCTAATCTCATATGGACTAAAAGACAGTGGAAATGTGTATGACTAAATGTCATCAGATTAGTTCATTTTTCAGGTGGTTTTCGGGGCAGTTTGTAGTACTGCAAATGACTGGTTTATTGATAAGGATAGACATTTTTACACATTAAACAAAATGTGTAGCTTGATTTATACACTATTAACAAAACAATTTGGTTGCAGCCAGGTTGTGATTGATTTCTGATAATGTGTGTTTGTGTGTGGTTGTGTGTTTGTGTGTGTTGTGTAAAGGATGGGAAGGTATTTGTATTTACAGGAATGCTGGACATTGTTGATATCCATCAGCTGGTTTTTGTAATGGGTCATGAGTTGGCGCACGCCCTAATTGGTCATGCTGTGAGTACCAGTTCATTTTGCAGACTTTTACACATCATATCCATCATTTAGGACTAAAAACATATATTGGTTGGCTGAAATTACTTTTACCTTTCCGTAGTAAACACTTGGACAGGGGTTTAGTCCATGGCAGGACATTACTCACTTATACATGTACTCATTGACTTACACTTAGGGGAAATTTTGAGAGGTTTCCCATAAACTTTCCACAACTGCTGGTGTAATCTGCACAAAACAACAAAGAACATGTTAGGAAAAATTAAGTAGTTAAAAAAAAAAAAACTTTATGCATTTTCTTTCTCTCCACCAATGCCGATCCCTGCTCTGATTGAGGAGAACGAAGCTAACCCACGCCCCCTGCCGACACGTGCAGCATGCCGTATGCATCTTATCACCTACACTTTGACGAGTGTAGTGCAGTGCAGTTCAGCGTTGTGTACGGAGAGACACACCCTGAGAGCACTCTTTTCTCATCTCTGTGCAGGTGCCATCAATCAGCCAGCAGAGGTCGTAATTGCACCAGTCATGAGAGAGAGACCCCATCCGGCTTAGTCCCGCCCATATCTGAACAACAGGCCAATCGTTGTTCATGTGGCCGCTCAGCCTTAGCCGGCAGGCAGAGCTGAGATTCAATACGATGTATTCGAGATCCCGGCTCTGGTGCCAGCGTGTGTTTTTACCGCTGCGCCACCTTCGCGGCCAAGAAAAATTAAGTCGTTTAATCAAAGTTATTTTTTATGTTGAATTAGGTTTATAATTTAATTTATTAAATTGTTAAACTATTATTGGAATACTATTCCTCCCCTCCAGAAAGCATCAGCTCCTAGTTTACAGCCATAAACTGCTTGTGATGTAGTGATGAAGCTTGGTTCAACCATGGCAGCTTAGATGAATAATGTTGCACCATTGTCTAGTTAGGCAGCATTCAAATATTTATTTAATTTATTTATTAGGATTTTAATGTCATGTTTTACACTTTGGTTACATTCATGACAAACGGTAGTTACTTGTTACACAAGATTCATCAGTTCACAAGTTTTATGTTAAACACAGTCATGGACAAATTTGTATCTCCAATTCACCTCACTTGCATGTCTTTGGACTGTGGGAGGAAACCGGAGCTCCCGGAGGAAACCCACGCAGACACGGGGAGAACATGCAATCAGGATCGAACCCAGGACCCTCTTACTGTGAGGCGTCAGTGCTACCCACTGAACCACCGTGCCACCCCAGCATTCAAATAATAAAATGCAAACTGAGTCTGGCTATGCCATTGTTTTTTCATGGAAAGAGTGGTGTCATTTGTCTTAATACTGTTCTATCCTGTGTATCCTGTTTCAATGACTTAATAATGTGCTCTAGTTTAGCTTTGACCCAGTTTGTCTCGTTGTTGGCATTTTGCAATGACAGTGCCACACTTTTCTGTTCCATTAGAAGCAACTCACTTCTCAACATCTTTATATCAGCTGGTGCAGCTAGGAGTTATATTTTTATACAAAAATACAAAGAAATGACTTTTAATGTTTACAATATTTGGAACAGGGACAACGTAAGAATGAAAATTTTATAGAATATTTAGGTTACACCATTTTAAAAACATTCCCATAGTGGTGAGTTGGTAACAGTTCATCATTGGATATGAAAGGATAATCCACAAAAGCTCATTCTTTGTGTAAAAATATGTGTTTTGTCTTCTGTTAATTTGTCTCCTGCTGCTGAGGGATACCCGATTGCATCCGAGGAGAGCATGTCGCTGCCCACGCCTCTTCCGACACGTGCACAGCCCTCCTCTTCTCGCCCATGCATTCTGCTCAGGCGTCTCTTCCGCCAATCAGGGTCCTTACACAGCGTGTGCAGACCCACCCACCCACAACATAGTCCGGTTGTCCTACCCTAGCAGATACGGTGGCCAATTAGTATCTGCTGCAGGCACTGCCAATTATGCCTGCCAGATGGCGCCCAGCCGACCGGTGGCAACGCTGAGTTTCGAACCGAGGACAAAATCTCGACGCTGGTGTGGTAGCGGAATATCCCGCTGCACCACCTGAGAAAGGCTTTAACAAATGTTGTACTAAAAGGACAGTATTATATACAAAGGCAGTGGTAGCTCATAGCTGTACTGGTAATGAGAAGGACACTGATTCAAGCACCATCATTGAGTCTCTCAGGTTCAAATCCCAGCTCTGCTATTGGCCAGACATGATTGGCTATGTCCGGCTATGACCTTTGCTGGCTAAACGATGGCGTCCGCACAGAGACGAGGAGTAGTGAAAATCAATGCTGTAGCAGTGACTCTCCGTACACGATCTTGTGGAGTTGAAAAGAAGCAGTTGCACATTTGTCAGAGGGGCCGTGTTAGGTAGGGTCGGTTAGAGTCAGTGTTTGCAGCAGAGGAGCAGAGATATAACTGTGTAATTGGATCTGACTAGATTGGGAGAAAAGGGGAAAGAGGCATAAACAGAATAATGAAAAAAGTTAATGCATTCTGAGAGTTTATGTTGTCCTCGTCTACATCCACAGTTCTAGTAAAAGTGGTCCAAATCGACCTGTCATTTAAGGTCAAGTTTAAAGCACTTTTCTGCATGGTGGTGAAATCCTATCTGTATTAAACAAATGGAAATTTAATCTGGTCTGTGTGCATTTAGTTTAGTAAGAATACACTTTTATTATGAGCTTAGCAACAGCATTTAAAGAAATGCATTAGTATTCAGACATCCCCTAGCCATCCTGATGCATTCTGTTAGAAAACTAAACACCCTTCAATGGGTTTAAACTGCCTGTTTATCTCCCTTTAGCTTGATTCAGGTTTGTTTGTTTAATCAGTATTATTTAAAATGACGATAGCTTTCCTTCTAAACATGTGCATTAAAGGCTTAATTATAATGTTGGTGTGCAGTTTCAGGACTTTGCATCATGCAAAGAGTTGAGGTTATGAGGAAGGAACTTTTAATGTAGCAGGTAAAGTAACACCTGTGAGATTTATTTTTATTTTATGAGGATCTTAACGTCATGTTTTACACACTTTGGTTACATTCATGACTGGGCAGGTAATTACTGGTTACACAAGATTCATCAGTTCAAGTTTAATGCCAAACACAGTCATGGACAATTTTGTACCTTCAATTCACCTCACTTGCATGTCTTTGGACTGTGGGAGGAAACCGGAGCTCCCGGTGGAAACCCACGCAGGTACGGGGAGAACATGCAAACTATACACAGAAAGGACCCAGTGAGATCAAATAAAAAGGTTGTAGCTGCTTTGGCTTGAGCGTCTGAAAATTCAGTTCTCGGTTAACTCTTAAAGGACGTGTTTATTCTTGAAGTTTGGTTCCTTTGGTCTGGACTAACCAAGAAAATGATACATTGTTACATTTTCATGCTGGTTTGCTTAGTGTTCACACTCACTAAATTACAATTAACCTAAATAAAAATTAAAAACAATAATAATAAAAGGGACATAACGCACATATGGCTATTTTGAGAGCCAGTCGTCAGAACAATGCACCATACTGGGCCATACATGCACTATACATGGTGGAATATGCTAGAAACACAGCTAAATGTGGTAAAATGGATAAAGGAGTCAAAACAGCACCAGAAATCAATGGCAGAGCTAGGTGTGTTTTAATCGAATTAAAGCTGACGAGTATAAACATCCATGAAAACAAACACCAATATGTTTTGTTTAAAGTGATTATACACCAGTCAACCATAACATTAAAACCACCTTGTTTCTACACTCACTGTCCATTTTATCAGCTCCACTTACCATATAGAAGCACTCTGTAGTTCTACAATTACTGACTGTAGTCCATCTGTTTCTCTGCATGCTGTTTTTCAGTGGTCAGGACCCCCAGAGGACCATTACAGAGCAGGTATTATTTGGGTGGTGGGTCATTCTCAGCACTGCAGTGACACTAACATGGTGGTGGTGTGTTAGTGTGTGTTGTGCTGGTATGAGTGGATAAGACACAGCAGCGCTGCTGGAGATTTTAAAAACCTTACTGTCTCTGCTGGACTGAGAATAGTCAACCAAACCAACCAACCAAAAATATATCCAGCCAACAGTGCCCCTTGGGCAGTGTCCTGTGACCACTGATAAAGATCTCAAAGATGACCAACTCAAACAGCAGCAGTAGATAAACGGTGGTCTCTGACTTTACATCCACAAGGTGGACCAACTAGGCAGGCTGTCTAATAGTGACAGTGAGTGGACACGGTATTTAAAAACTCCAGCAGTGCTGCTCTGTCTGATCCACTCATACCAGCACAACACACACTAACACACCACCAACATGTCATTGTCACTGCAATGCTAAGAATGATCCACCGCCTAAATAATACCTGCTCTGTGGTGGTCCTGTGGGGGTCCTGACCATTAAAGAACAGCATGAAAGGGGGCTAACAAAGCATGCAGAGAAACAGATGGACAGCAGTCAGTAATTGTAGAACTACAAAGTGCTCCTATATGGAGTGGAACTGATAAAATGGACAGTAAGTGTAGAAACAAGGAGGTGGTTTTAACGGTATGGCTGATCGGTGTATTTTGATGTAATAATAATTATTAAGTGCTTTGTTTTATTTAACGGTATGGCATTAGGTAAATTAAATAGATTTGATAGATCTGTGGAAAAATAAACTGCTCATAGGTAATTGCAGAACAATAAAAGTAAAAGAAAGGTAAACACTTCAGAATGTTGACAGAAGACATCACATTTTGCCATTATTTTAGCCATATTGAAAAAATGTTTACAAAAATGTATATACTTGGTTTATTCTCCTTTCTTATAGTCTTTACACAGTGGCTGTAGTTTTGTGCTGAGAACTATAAAGTGTGCATCAGATTTATCGCTGCCATTTTGTTAATTTACACACACAATCTGCACCCTCAGAAGTACTTGCAGACCTTATTAAAACCCTAATAGATTTTTTGTTATTTATATCACACTCTCACATAAACTCCCCAAACTGTGTATTTATTAAGCCAGACACACAAACGGGCAAGGCGTTTTTTTTTCTTTTGCTTCTTTTTTTCCTCTTAAAATATGCAAAGCTTTATTGACACTGTTAGTAAATAATGCAAAAGTATAATTAACGATTTACTTATTTTCCATTTCTATGCACTATTTACTTTGCATGATGATTAAACTTGGATTTTAATGTCCCAAAGTGAGTATAAAACAGTACTCCACAACATGACAATCACAACACATCATTGTTGATTGTTACCTTTAGGAGTAGCTTTAATCTGATCATGGTAGTGGCAGATTTAATGTTACTCACAGTTTTTAATTGAACATGACAGGATGCTGCATAGCACCACACACTCATTTACTTACCAGCTCATACCCAGGGTTAGTTAAAAGCACTTTTTGCATATATTTGGAATGTTGGTAGAAAACACATGCAAAACATGCCTGGATAGTGACTAAAGGCATTTTGTAACCCTGGAGACTTAGGTTCTATGGGTCAAAAGCACTACAGGCTTCGCCACCATACAACCCTCTCATATCCGACTAAAAAACAAAAATACTAAAGTGGAAAACTGTTCAAATTTCAAATACAGAAAAGATCATAGCTCAAATTTGACCAAATTAGGAGTATGTTTAATTGAAACCAAGCCTGGCATACTGTGTATATAAAATTAGTTAGTTAATGGGTCGTATCCCACTACCCGATTGCATTACGCTTCCTGCCTACTGATATTGACCTCCACTTGAGAGCCAAGACTAACACACACCCCCTCCGACACATGTGCAGTAGCCGACTGCATCTTTTCCTGCACAAGGCGAGTTCATATGCAGATCAGTTTTGTGTATGGAGAGTCACACCCTGATCACATTATCCCTCGTCTCTGTGCAGATGCCATCAATCAGCCAGCAGAGGTCATAATTGCATCAGTTATGAGGAATCCCCTACCAGCACCCATCCTTGAACAACAAGCCAATTGATGTTCGTGTAGGCGCTCAGCCTGCCTTTGGTTACATTCATGACAGAACAGGTAGTTAGTTGCAGGTTACACATGATTCATCAGTTCAAGTTCAATATCAAACATCATCACAAGCAATTTTCTATATTTAATTCACTTAACTTGCATGTCTTTGGACTGTGGGAGGAAACCGGAGCTCCCAGAGGAAACCCACACCGACACAGGGAGAACATGCAATTATTCTCACTTATATACACAGATCAGCCATAACATTAAAACCACCTCTTCTACACTCGCTGTCCATTTTATCAGCTCCATTTACCATACAGAAGTACTTTGTAGTTCTACAATTACTAACTGTAGTCCATCTGTTTCTCTGCATGCTTTGTTAGCCCCCTTTCATGCTGTTCTTTAATGGTCAGTACTCTCCCAGGACCACCACAGAGTAGGTAATATTATGGTGGTGGATCATTCTCAGCACTGTAGTGACACTGACATGGTGGTGGTCAGACACTGCAATGCTGCAATGAGTGCAATGAGTTTTTAAATACCGTGTCCACTCACTGTCCACTCTATTAGACACTCCTGCCTAGTTGGTCCACCTTGTAGATGTAAAGTCAGAGACGATCGCTCATCTATTGCTGCTGTTTGAGTTGGTCATCTGCTAGACCTTAATCAGTGGTCACAGGACGCTGCCCACAGGGCGCTGTTGGCTGGATATTTTTGGTTGGTGAACTATTCTTAGTCCAGCAGTGACAGTGAGGTGTTTAAAAACTCCAGCAGCGATGCTGTGTCTGATCATACCAGCACAACACACACTAACACACCATCATAATATCAGTGTCACTGCAGTGCTGAGAATGATCCACCACCCAAAAAATACCTACTCTGTGGTGGTGCTGGGAGAGTCCTGACCATTGAAGAACAGCATGAAAGGGGGCTAACAAAGCATGCAGAGAAACAGATGGACAGCAGTCAGTAATTGTAGAACTACAAAGTGCTTGTATATGGTAAGTTGAGCTGATAAAATGGACAGTGAGTAAAGAAACAAGGAGGTGGTTTTAATGTTATGGCTGATAGGTGTATATTACAATAATTACTTGCAATGGCACAATATTAAAGCAAAATTGAAAAATAAACATGGTTTCTCAAATATTCTCCTTCTCTTTGGACAAATCATTTAACTTCTAGTATATAAATAGGTAATTTCTTGCATAGCCTTCTCATATTTATTCATTATACCAAACTGTCACTCTCCTAGCACTGCGTAAAAAGTTGCATGCCAAAGACTATAAAACATCTTATTACTGTTCTCAAGCACTGGTTTAGCAATGAGTGCCATTGTATTATAACCCTGTCAGTCATATAAAGACCGCAGATCGCTATCTGCCTCTAAATGTGCACCTTCAGGATGTGTGTATGATGGAATACAGAAGAGAGAGAGAGAGTAGATCTTTATGAGACGAGCGTCATATTCATCAGCTCGGAGACACAGTGAAGTGCATGTTATGGACTTTGATGGCCTGGCTGCTTGGAATGAAATGGCTGGGTGATATTAGACTGGCAGGTAGAAAGGGGCTCGTATTCTTTCTGATATTGCAGGCTGAGAATGGGATTGTTCTGATGACTCCTGCAGGTAATATAGAGTTTCAGTGCCATCTGCATTGCGGTACATTTTGCAAATGCTGAGCCACTCAAAGAGAAGAGTCTATCTAATTGTGCTATTACATGCCTTAATGTGCGTAGTTTTATTTTTATTCTGTCGTATTAATAATCCATCTCATTCAGCATCCTTTTCCAAACCTGTGGGATATAATGTGGAGTTTTCAGTCACCCCCTGTTCCTGCTTTGTGGCTTTTAACAGCCTTCACTGTTCTACGTAGAAAGGCTTTCTACAAGATTGTAAAGTATGTCTGAGGGAACTTCTGTCTGTTCTGAACATTTATAAGGTCAGGCACTGATGTTGGATGAGAAGGCCTGGTTGTCAATCATTGGTCCAATTCATCCCAAGGTGTTTCATGGGGTTAAGGTCAGGGCTTTGTGCAGGCCACTGGCATTCATCTATGCCTCTAAAGATCAGGTTTTGTTTCTTACAATGACAGTCTGGATAAAAAATAGCATTTGCCAAGCTGTCCTCTTCACCAAACTTGTCAACCCATGTTTTTACGGACCTCGCTCTGAGCTCAGGGACACAGTCATTGTACAATAAGTAAAGGACTTCTCCAAACTAATGTCACAAAACATACTTTTAGCTATGTAGTGTATTCTAAATTGTTCATTTATTTTCTTTTGACAAATGATTGCACACAGTTGGCTTGTCCAATGAATGATTAATAATAAAAATGTACTTTATTCTTCCTCTCTCAGGCTGAGCAGGCCAGTCTCTCTCATATGGTGGATTTGTTGTCTATATTCCTGTTGACAATGATTTGGGCGGTCTGCCCTCGGGACAGTCTTGCTGTGTTGGGACACTGGGTACAAGGCAGACTAGTCCAGGTAAGGTTTTGTTAAAGTATACAGATCTGTAATTGCAAGCCAGATTTTGTGAAACATTTGGAATCACCCTTATGTGTGCAGTAATATTTGTGGTTTAGTAATAACACACATTCAGTACTTTAGCAGGGCTTTTTATGTCTTGTCGGTACTGATTAGATTTGCACTACAGCAGTGGTCCCCAACCACCAAGCCGCGGATCGGTACCAATCCATGGGTCATTTATTAACTGGCCGCACAGAAAGAATAAAGAGATTCTACAAGAGAAATTACATTTCGAGTACTCGGGTGTTTTTGTCCCCAATTACCACTAGGTGGGAGCAGCGTCTTGTAGCAGCTAAAAAAGCTCAGGACTCGCACTGATTTTCCAATCTATTTTTTTTCTTTTCTATTTTTTAATGCATTTTCTCCCATTTTCTCCCAATTTAGCGTAGTCAATTTGTCTTCCGCTGCTGGGGGATCCCTGATTGCTGTCGAGGTGGGTATATTGCTGCTCATGCCTCCGACGACCCACGCGCAGCGGAACCCTTTTTCACCCAGGCACCTCTCTGTCTGCTAATCAGGGTCCTTACACAGCTTTTGAACCCCACCCACATAATCCGGTCATCCCGCCCTAGCAGAAACGTGTCTGCTGCAGGCACTGCCAATTATGCCTGCTAGATGATGCCCAGCGGACCGGTGGCAACACCGAGTTTCGAACCGAGGAGTTCAGAATCTCTGTGCTGGTGTGCTATGGTGTCCCCCCATTCTATAGTTATTCTATTTTAAATCGCCCCACCCCTGCCGGTCCGTGAAATTATATCTTATATTAAACTGGTCCTTGGTGCAGAAAAGGTTGGGGACTGCTGCACTGCAGTATGGAGAAACATTAGACCACTTTGGGTTTTCAGGCATGGACAGTTGACACGAAAGAGCACTTTAGCAGGACAAAAGTCTGTCCTCTGCCTGTTTTTGATATTCAGTTATTGAATACCTTGTGTGATTTTGGTCAAAGTCACATCAACAACTTTTATTAAGTTCCGTTGAGGAGTGCTAGGTTCAGGAGGGTCAGGTTGAGTGAGCTCAATTGTTTATTACTGTCATTCCTACAATTCGGTGCTTTTTATGTCCCCAGGACTGATCATTGCATTTATTTAGTACATTTTAAACAATACAATTTCTAAACATCTTACTGAATAATTAACACTTTCAAATACTAAACACAGTGTTTTCTACCCCCCCCCCCCCCCCCCCCAACATAAAATGACTGTATACATACTGTTTTTATCTCTTAGATACCAGAGGTTTTCCCATGTCCCCAGTGCTGTACATTCAGATTTAGTGATGGATATATGAGGTTTAATCATGAAATTATCTGTCTTTCAATACTGTTTAAAAGATTTGCTTAAGTCCCTCTAAACCCTGGATTTTTTTTTCTTTTATTGCTGATTATAAGGGTTTTTCACACGTCCCTCAAGTTGCTGTCCACCCTGTTATTTCTTACTACTGTCTCTTAAAATAAAGAACTGTTTTACATACTGACATCATTTCCTGGAGCTCACATGATCTTTTTGGAGGGAAAACAACTGTGGAAGATGATTGGCTAACTCCTCATTTTAATGTTATTTTTCCACATTTATCCTAAAAGTCTTATATGGTCAACCATAACATGTCCACCCATTTTAAAAATAATCATACTAAAAAGCGGAGAATTCTTTGTCTGAATTCACTTTTATGCTAGCATGGTTTTGCTCACTCGCTAGCTAATGGCTAATTTTATGTTAGAATGTCCACCCTGTAATGGTCCACCCTTTTACAACCGAATACGTAACAGGGTGGACGTCACAGTGTATATGAGGTGCATGTGTAATTGAGCTTGACCAATATTAGTTTGGAAAAGTATAACATGTCCTTTTTATAATAAAACATGAAAAACAAATTAAAACAGTGTTTCATTTTCAAAAAGTTCTAAGGTCCAAAAGGCACCCAATCCCAGGAATGACCCTACTGTGGTGTCCTACTGAGAATTGTCTTATTGTAATTGTTAAACCCCCAACTCTTTGGAACATAAATGTGTTTATGAATTATAAAACCACATTTCTATACCTGAGTACAACAGTTTTAAACTTAGTTTTATGAGATAACCAGCATTTTCAATCTCATTTTATTAACATCTGACTGGTAGATAGCCCCAAAGTTTGCATAAGTTGACATACCTGGACTGTGAATCATTACTTAATGTGTTCAATAATTAAAAACAACTATTGATTGTTGATTGTGTTACATTATTTAGCTAGTTTGCAAATGTTTACGATTTCTTTTGACATTTTGGTTTTAATTAAAAGCCAGTGATGCAAACTCTAAAACATTTTAGATCCAGTAGGCAATATTGTCTTCATAATGATTCTGAACTTTATGTTTATAAAGTGCTTAAGTGAATAATGTCTCCAGACTAAGCCTATTCACTTTTATAGTAAATGCTTCTTGTTTTATATGCTTTATTTATGTAGTAATAGTTGTAGTCTTGCTGAGTTTTGCCACCGACTCCTTTAACAGTTTAAAATAAAATAGCTTTGCTATTGTTTTAAATTTTCAGTTTAATCATTTATATTAAGTCGTTGGCGGTTTAAATTACAGTTTTAATTGCAGTATAACTCAGTCTAGATTTTACTGAACCCCTTTTTCCACTATATACTACTATATAAAAGCTTTCTCTTTCACAGTATATTTTATGTTTATTGCACTATTTGATTACTATTTCCAGGCATAGTTTTCTGCTGACCATATCCAAAAGTCTTCTACCAGAATTTGCTATCAATAAAATTATAAAACTAATACAATTTTGTACCATTTAATTACCTTAAGTTGAAACATATAATAGATAAGTGTTATGAAATGAATATGAAAATGAATTTGTTACACTCATTTTAACAATTTACCTTATTGCAACATTTTTAACAAATAAAACAAATAATCTATTAACAATGGGCATGAACTAAAAATATGTTAATCTTAAAATATGTTAATAGCTTGTAGAGTACTGAGTGAATGTTGTTTATGGATCTATTGTAGTTCATGTTCGACCGGCCCTTCAGTAGAAAGCTGGAAGCAGAGGCTGATGAGGTTGGAATGAAGCTGGCTGCAAAGGTACTCAAAACATCAACACTTACTAATGCAATGTATTCAGTCAGTTCTAGAATTATTGCACCCTTGGACAAGATAATAACACTAAGCATTTTTAACATTCTATAAAAATAGAATTATATTTAAGCTACATTTATTTTACTTATGCATCATCTCCCATTTCCCCCCAATTTAGCGTAGTCAATTTGTCTTACGCTGCTGGGGGATCCCTGATTGCAGTTGAGGAGGGTATATTGCTGCTCACGCCTCCTCCGACCCGCACACAGCCCTTAGCAGAACCCTTTTTCACCCATGCATTCTCCACAGGCACCTCTATCTCTGTTAATCAGGGTCCTTTCACAGTGTTTGAAGACCCCACCCACATAGTCATCCCGTCCTAGCAGAAACGTGTCTGCTGCAGGCACTGCCAATTATGCCTGCTAGATGGCCCCCAGTCTTTCACCATCTACTGAGCACAATATTGTAAAAAGAAAAGAGACATTTAAAAACAGGAGTTCTTGGTGCCAAAGGAAAAAGAAAAAAAAAAACACTTATCAGTGAAAAGTTCAAAAGCCACTATCTATCACAGTACGGCAGAGCATAAGTCCCCACAACATGGATAATTTGCATTCTGTGTGAAGGTACCACTGATGCCGAGATGTATAATGGAATTTTAGAGACATAGGCTGCCATCAAGGCGATGTCCCCGCGAAGTCCATGGTTATTTCAGCAATTTAATTGCAGGGCCTCCTTTTGCACTTGTTACAACAATGTGGCCTTATAGACACTGAGTGTGTCTGCTTGTCTGGCTTGCCTGCAGTCCAGACCTGTTTCCTATTGAAAATTTATGGCTTATTATCAATTAAAAAAACGTGACGTCTTGTATCGAGCAAGAATGGGGAAAAATTCCACCCTCAAACTATTAAAAAGTGTAATTGATAGAAAAGGTGATACGCCTCATATTTTAGTGTTGCAGGCATCAAGTTTTAAATTTGTTTATATTTACATAATACAATTAAGTTGGTCTTTGTAGTTTTGTCAGTTAAATAAAGTTTGTGATTTTGTCCTTTAGTTAGTTATGATATTTTGGATATAATTTATCCACGCTTTATTCAGGACCTCTTTCATCCACCTTTATCAAGGGTGCTAATAATTCTGCAGTTGGCATGATTGATGTAATGACTGAAGTAGTCTTGATAATTCTGTAAGTAAAGTGAATCTCTCATGTAATTTGCTATTAGTGCTATGTGAACAGAATATTGTATTACTAATAAAGGCAATATCCACTGTCCTCTTTAGATGGCAGTGTTCACACACATGTTGGTAGGCTGTGGCATGTTTTCTGTGCCAGCCAGAGCTGTACTGCTGTCACAAGTCCAGCCTTTACACAGTCCTTTTAAAGAAGAGGATTTCTGAATAGTACTGTTGAATTTGTTTACTTTGCATATTCCACTATGTTGAAAGTCACAGGCCTGGGTCACTTCTGGATCAGAGAGGGTTAAAACTCTTGTTCTTGCTCTTGATTGGTGAAGCTGGGATTTGAATCCTCAACCTTCTGACTGTAAGCCCCGAGCTCTGAGCTGATGCTGTTAGCCCACCCCCTTGAGTGTTAGTCTCCCTGTTCAGTAATACGTTATTTAGAACATATAACTCATTCAGGTTGATAATGCTCGGCTCTTATGTTTGTGGGTTAACTTTACGTTTACTCTGTCCCTCTCTTAGGCCTGTGCAGATGTGAGAGCTGCACAAGTGTTTTGGCAGATGATGGAGTTAAATGATATATTGAGTGGAGAGCCCACCATCCCTGAGTGGCTTTCCACCCACCCATCTCATCGCAATCGCTCCACACACCTTGAACGCCTTGTCCCAGAGGTAAGGTCCACATAGACTTGCACCTCTTACACATTTCCTGGTGGTAGCGCACACACAAACATCCTAGAAATAGAAACATTATTTTCTCACCAGCCTGTATTGCTTCCTGAAAACAGTGACTTATTGGAAATTTTACAAATAAGAGATTTAAACAATTGAACAAAACCAACCAGCTGAAATAATTACATTGACTTAATAACAAGAGAAAATACTTACATATGAGGGCACTAGACGTACACCGATCAGCCATAACATTAATACCTCCCCTTGTTTCTACACTCACTGTCCATTTTATCAGCTCAACTTACCATATAGAAGCACTTTGTAGTTCTACAATTACTGACTGTAGTCCATCTGTTTCTCTGCATGCTTTGTTAGCCCCCTTTCATGCTGTTCTTCAATGGTCAGGACCCCCACAGGACCACCACAGAGCAGGTATTATTTAGGAGGTGGATGATTCTCAGCACTGCATTGACAATGACATGGTTGATGGTGTGTTAGTGCGTGTTGTGCTGGTATGAGTGGATCAGACACAGCAGCGCTGCTGGAGTTTTTAAATACCGTGTCCACTCACTGTCCACTCTATTAGACACTCCTACCTAGTTGGTCCACCTTGTAGATGTAAAGTCACAAGAGATGATCGCTCGTTTATTGCTGCTGTTTGAGTTGGTCATCTTTGAGATCTCTATCAGTGGTCACAGGACGCTGCCCACGGGGTGCTGTTGGCTGGATGTTTTTGGTTGGTGGACTATTCTCAGTCCAGCATTGCTGTGTCTTATCCACTCATACCAGCACAACACACACTAACACACCACCACCATGTCAGTGTCACTGCAGTGCTGAGAATGACCCACCACCCAAGTAATACCAACTCTGTAGTGGTCCTGGGAGAGTCCTGACCATTGAGGAACAGGGTGAATGCAGGCTAAAAAAGTATGTAAAGAAATAGATAGATTACAGTCAGCAATTGTAGAACTAGAAGTGCTTCTATATGGTAAGTGGAGCTAATAAAATAAACAGTGAGAGTAGAAATAAGGTGGGGGTTTTAATGTTATGGTTAATCGGTGTATAGTATTGTATACTTACAATCGTGTATGAGGGTGCACTTGTCAGCATTTATTACTGTAAATCTTATTTACTATTGCAAATAGGTAAAATATTAAAACAATTTAATCAGGCAAGTGTATAATACAGCTGAAGAAATGGCATCTCAAAAACACAGAGATGGGTCTGCTTGTTTACATTAGACCTGCTAGTTTACAACCTTCTGCAACATTAATTTATCTACAGTTGTAAACAATGTGCCTTTAGATTTTTATTAGCATATAAAATTAAATATACAAACCAGCCGCTAAAACTGAACCGTGCTAAGTATCCCAGCAAAGCATCCTCTGAAGCAGTTAAATATCTTGACAAAATGCCTTTGCTTTTCTTTATAGAAATTGTAATACAAATGCACCATTACCTTTCAATGTCATTTCATTTTAAACCTCCTGGTGCAAGGAGGAGCTGTCAAAAATGGTGTGTGGAGCTTACAGGTCTGTCTGAGGTGGACCCACACTAACAAGGCATCTAGAGACCACCCTGCCTCCCTAGAGTTTACACAAACCGACTGAAAGGGATTGTGTGCTGCTTTTTAGTTTCATATAGATTGGATATTTAGGCTTTTGAAAACACTCCTTACAGGAATGGCTTACATTTCTCTCTCATATCCTAAAACATGTACATATTTATACTTGCTTATGCTTCCATGAGCTTTATCTAAAAGGTTTGGGCTGTCACAGAATCTAAGTAATGTAATTTGAGAAGGTATTGTTCAGAATATGCTTTCAGGAGAGTTATTTTCCTTCTATCCATGTCCACTATCCCTTCAGTGACTGCTTTACATTATGCCTCTTCAGTATTTCCCCTTAAACAGGCATTAATGCATTTCCTCAATTTGTCTTCCACTGCTGAGGGATACCCGATTGCATCCGAGGAGAGCACGTCGCTGTACCCGCCTCTTCCGACACGTGCACAGCCCTCCTCTTCTCGTCCCTGCATTCTGCACAGGCATCTCTTCCGCCAATCAGGGTCCTTACACAGCGTATAAAGATCCCACCCACACATAGTTCCGTCCCCCCCTGCAGATATGGTTGCCAATTAGTGTCTGCTGCGGGCGCTGCCAATTATGCGCACTAGATGGGACTCAGCCGACCGGTGGCAATGCCGAGTTTCAAACCGAGGACTTCAGAATCTCGACGCTGGTGTGGTAGCGGAATATCCCGCTGCTCCACCTGGGCGCCTGGCATTTGTTTTTTAATCGGGCAGTGATAGCTCAGTGGTTAAGGTACTGGACTAGTAATCAAAAGGTTGCCGGTTCAAACCCCACCACCACCAAATGCCAAAAATGTAAATGTAAATGTAATCGTCTTCCTGCCTTGCTCATCCGAGCTGGTGGTTGTGCTTGAGCTGCTAACAGTTTTAGTAGGATGTTTAGGTTGGATACTTGCCTTTAGGATTTATCATATGATCAGAGGTGAAGGTGGGTCGAGCAGCAAAAATGTAAAAGACTAAAGTGAGAAAAAAATACTTCCCAAGCAGTTGAAACCCTTTACCATTCCTTTATCATTATCATATTTTGCTTTGCACCTTTTAAAGCTTGTAGTATTCGTATTTGCAAGGTTATACTAGCGTTAGCAGAATGAATATGGCCAACTACTAAAGATCAAGCCTGAACTAGAGATCAAACACTATACAAGACTATTAATCACCATATATGGTCATTTTTTTCATATACAATAATGTGCAGTATTGTTTACAAGATTACCATGGGAGGCGCCCAGGTGGCGCAGCGGCCTATTCCGCTAGCACACCAGAGCCGAGATTCTGAACTACTCAGCATTGCCACCAGTTGGCTGGACGGCACCTGGCAGGCATAAATAACAGTGCCTGCACTAAGGGCGGGATGACCGGACTATGTGGGTGGGGTGTTCAAACGCTGTGTAAGGACCTTGACAAGCAGATAGAGAAGCAGAATGGCAGAATGTATGCACTCCTGTGCAGAATGCATAGGTGAAAAAGGGTTCCGCTAAGGGCTGCGCGCGGGTTGGAGGAGGCGTGAGAAGCAATATACCTGCTATATAACTGCTATCAGGGATCCCCCAGCAGCCGAAAGACAAACTGACCACGCCAAATTTGGAGAAAATGGGAATAGTGGGTATGTGAGTTTCATCATATCAGCCCAAAAAGTGTTCTATGCTGCCAATACATAAAAACTGTAAGTATACATCAGTGAGCCAAAACATGGCAATGCTTAATATGGCACGGTCAGACTGGGCTGAGGGTTGTTCCTCGTCGGACAAGTGTTGAATGCAGCACATGTATGATCAGGCATAAAGACCTGATTAACTTTGATAAGGGTCCAGTTGTTATGGCTAGACAAGTGGATTGAAGTATCTCCCAAAAAGCAAGAGGTGCTCATGGGCCATGGTGAATACCCACCGACAGTGGTGTAAGGCGGGACAAGCCATGAATTGCAGACAGGTTGACATCCAAGATCAGCGGTGCATCGTTTACCTGTGTCGTGGACACAATGACACCATGTTGCACTGTAGGACGATCCACCTTGAAAGGACCGTGTATGTCCTGGGACCAGATACTACAGGACCTTTTCAGATGTCTTGTAGAGTCTATGTTTCAGCAGATCAGAGCCAGGATTCCAATGTTTTGGCGCATCAGCGTTGTAGTGCAATTACAACTTTAATATTTTTTGGTTCTAGATAATTATAATGAACTTAATGTTGTGTAGTCAGGGTCATTCAGTTTAAAGTTGTGTGTGGTTCAATGGTGCTAAACACTCATGCAAATCATTGTACTTCTCAATAGATATTGAGACACTGAAATAATTCAACACACACACTCACACACACAATTAACGGACAAATAACATCTTTACCATCTGTTCCTTCCGAGTTTGTGGCACCTTAGTGCCAGTATGCAGGCAGGACTCTTTCACTCACTGCTACAGGTTCACACTGAAGGTTAAGTAAGCCCATGTGTGTGACTAACACACTCTCTCTCTGTCGTTCACTCACACTCACACTCACACACACACTTATACTCCCCGTACGGCACATTTCCCAGCACCTTTACTACTTAGCATCATATATTAGAGAACCATTTTGTGGAATCTGTGATGTGTGACTTTGTGTGTTCCTTAGCATTAATGTCCTCCACAGTCAACACTCACTAGCTCACTACGCCTGTGACTACACACACACTTATATATTTGTGTGTGTGTATATATATATATATATACACCGACTAGGCATAACATTATGACCACTGAAAGGTGAAGTGAATAACACTGATTATCTCTTCATCACGGCACCTGTTGGTGGGGGGGATATATAAGGCAGCAAGTGAACATTTTATCCTCAAAGTTGATGTGTTAGAAGCAGGAAAAATGGGCAAGCGTAAGGATTTGAGCGAGTTTGACAAGGGCCAAATTGTGATGGCTAGACGACTGGGTCAGAGCATCTTCAAAACTGCAGCTCTTGTGGGGTGTTCCCGGTCTGCAGGGGTCAGTATCTATCAAAAGTGGACCAAGGAAGGAACAGTGGTAAACCGGCAACAGAGTCATGGGCGGCCAAGGCTCATTGATGCACTTGGGGAGCGAAGGCTGGCCCACGTGCTTCAATCTAACAGATGAGCTACTGTAGCTCAGATTGCTGAAGAAGTTAATGCTGGTTCCGATAGAAAGATGTCAGAATACACAGTGCATCATAGTTTGTTGCGTATGGGACTGCATAGCCGCAGACCAGTCAGGGTGTCCATGCTGACTCCTGGTTTCTACACACATTGTCCATTTTATTGGCTTCACTGACCATATAGAAGCACTTTGTAGTTGTACAATTACTGACTGTAGTCCATCTGTTTCTCTACATACCTTTTTTTTTAGCCTGCTTTCACCCTGTTCTTCAATGGTCAGGACCCCCACAAGACCACTAAGGAGTAGGTATTTTTTGGTTGGTGGATGATTCTCAGCACTGCAGTGACACTGACATGGTGGTGTTAGTGTGTGTTGTGCT
Organism: Trichomycterus rosablanca; assembly: GCF_030014385.1. Taxonomy (NCBI): domain Eukaryota; kingdom Metazoa; phylum Chordata; class Actinopteri; order Siluriformes; family Trichomycteridae; genus Trichomycterus; species Trichomycterus rosablanca. The sequence continues at coordinate 25,562,875 of NC_085996.1, forward strand.
GGTATGAGTGGATAAGACACAGCAGTGCTGATGGAGTTTTTAAACACCTCACTGTCACTGCTGGACTGAGAATAGTCCACCAACCAAAAATATATCCAGCCAACAGCGCCCCGTGGGCAGCGTCCTGTGACCACTGATGAAAGTCTAGAAGATGACCAACTCAAATAGCAGCAAGAGATGAGCAATTGTCTCTGACTTTACATCTACAAGGTGGACCAACTAGGTAGGAGTGTCTAATAGAGTGGACAGTGAGTGGACACGGTATTTAAAAACTCCAGCAGGCCTGCTGTGTCTGATCCACTCATACCAGCACAACACACACTAACACACCACCACCATGTCAGTGTCACTGCAGTGCTGAGAATCATCCGCCACCCAAATAATACCTGCTCTGTGGTGGTCTTGTGGCGGTCCTGACCATTGAAGAACAGGGTGAAAGCAGGTTAAAGTACGTAGAGAAACAGATGGACTACAGTCAGTAATTGTAGAAGTACGAAGTGCTTCTACATGGTAAGTGGAGCTGATAAAATGGACAGTGAGTGTAGAAACAAGGAGGTGGTTTTAATGTTATGGCTGATCGGTGTATATCCTGCTTGTTTAGTACTTGGTTGAGATATGTTTTTTTCTATTTTAAGCAGAATTCTTTTGGGTCTTAGAGTTTGCACCATGTTGTGCAAAATGAACTGGCAGGCTAGCTGGGAAGCAGTGGTAAGCCAATTTTAAGGTTTTGCTAAAAGGATTAAGATTAGGGCTATATTATTTGGCCACTTTAAGAAATCAGCTATTTTTATTTGAAACCATTTCAGTAGTGCTTTTAGTCATTCTCATTCCTAACCAGATCAAAACATATTGTACATGGCAGTTGACATATTTTGGCACTGCCAGTAGAATTAAGCTTTACTAAATAAAACTCTAAAACCCTGTCCTGTTAATGTTGATGTAATTATTGCTGGCTTTCCATATTATTTTTTTTCTTGTCATATTACAGGATGATAAGTAATGGACATAATTTATTTCCTTTTTAGTGTCCAAAATAAGAGTCTTATAGCAGTCCCTCTGTAACTAGAGGGCAATGTTATTGGGTTAATGTTACCCAATAAGCTTTATACAAGCACCTCTTACATCAAGTGCATTTTACATGTATTTAGCCATTCAGAATAAGAGTTTCCTAATGGCCTAATCTTCAAACAACCATGCACTCCCTAAATCCATCCCTCTCCCAGGCTAATGAATAGAGTTTGTGTTAAGAGCAACATCTGATATATTCCTGGGGGGAATTTTCTGAATAAAGCTTTAACAAGCTAAATATCATGTATAAAGTACTTTGCTGTAAATACTACACTGATCAGCCATAACATTAAAACCACCTCCTTTTTTCTACACTCACTGTCAATGTTATCAGCTCCACTTACCATATAAGGAGCACTTTGTAGTTCTACTTGGTTGAAGGAATTTGAAACATGGGTATAGACATATCAGGAGAAGTATTTTTGGTACTGAGTAGGTTATCTAACTCGATTGAGAGGCTTATTAACTGGTCCAGTGAAAGTGAGTCATCATGGCAAGCATGCACAGTTTTGACTTCAGGTCTGAGTCCTGGCAGATCAGAGGTTATGAGAGCATAGTGGTTTTAATCTGATTGTGTTGACAAGGTACGAAAGGTGACCTGTTGCCAGGTCGCAAGCAGAACAGCTCCTTACCAGACCCCCTTCCTTTAGCTGTGGAAATTCATTGTTATTATTATTATTTTTTTTTTATTATGATGGGCAAATCTGGCTTTAGTGGATAAAAAATTACAGTTGGCTGCTACTCTATAGTACAAGTTTGGTGAAGGGGCCGTGATGTTCTGGGTCTATTACTGATGGTTGGAGCTAAACATATTGGTTTTTAAAACTACAGCATACAAAAACGTTGAGAATAATTGTTTGCTTGTAGCATATTAGAACAGATTTGGGGAAGGCCATTTACCAAGAAATGCCCCAGTTCACGAAGTAAAAACCATTGAAATGGTTTCCTGAGTTTAGTTTGAAAGAACTACCATTGACAAAAATCCTGACCTACATGGAACTTATTTGTAAAGAATTACAAGCCAGGCCTTTTCTAAATAGTGGGGGCTCTTATAGCAGCCAGGGGGCTTAAATACTTATGAATGCTTACAGTGACGTAAATAGGAGCTCATGGGCCCCGGTGCATATACTGTGTATATATGTATAGCTGATCAGAATGAATTAAAGATACTCACTCAGAAGTTTATGCGGCGTGCCTTGTGCTCAGCGAAATCATCTACAAACACTGCTGCTCAACTCGTTCAGTCGAATGAACAGGGGAACTGATGTTGGAAGCGAATTCCTCTGTAATATTTCTGCTTTTGAAGTAAGCATCCAATAAGCATCCAATTTAGGAAGTTTATTCAACTGCTCTGACTGCTCATGCCTTTCTTTTTGCTTCTGAGCACCGCTTTTTTGTTTTCATTTACTGAGCATTTTGCCCGGTACCCCTCAGCTCACCACAGACAGATCTGTTTGGTTTGCAGTAGTCACACATCAAGTTCAGCCTGATGTTCCATTGGTCTAGTAACGTTAAACAGGTTACAAAGATTCCCAAAATCCTTGCTGTGCACTCACTGTATACACCGATCAGCCATAACATTAAAACCACCTCCTTGTTTCTACACTCACTGTCCATTTTATCAGCTCCACTTACCATATAGAAGCACTTTGTAGTTCTACAATTACTGACTGTAGTCCATCTATTTCTCTGCATACTTTTTTAACACACACCAACACACCACCACCATGTCATTGTCACTGCACTGCAGTGCTGAGAATGACCCACCACCTAAATAATACCTGCTCTGTGGTGGTCCTGGGAGAGTCCTGACCATTGAAGAACAGCTGTGAAAGGGGGCTAACAAAGCATGCAGTGAAACAGATGGACTACAGTCAGTAATTGTAGAACTACAAAGTGCTTCTATAAGGTAAGTGGAGCTGATAAAATGGACAGTGAGTGTAGAAACAAGGAGGTGGTTTTAATGTTATGGCAGATCGGTGTATTTTGATTACATGTATTCTGAGGTTTCATTGTCTTTTAGTTATTTTAATCTTTTACTAAACCCCTTGAATGCTTAAAATTTTTGGATGTGATCAAGTGTGTGGATGTTCCTTGGCTTCCTATTATAGTGATAGTTTTGAGTTAAATGGTTTACTGTCTATTGCTATGCACCTCAAACATGTTACAAAGTTATTCTATTAATTCCCTATGAGACTCTTCTCAGAGAGAGCTGAGAGATCATGTGTGGACTATTAGATGTGCTTGTAAAAAAGGAATACCAACTAAGAGGGTTTTTGTTAAGCTATGCTTTACTTGTCCACTCCATCCATCCACCCACCCACCTGGTATTAAACTTCAATGATCTCTGCCATCTACACAATACAAAGGTGATGCTAAGTTCAAAGGTGATTTCAAGTTCAACGTTCTTAATAACGTGTGTTTACTTGTCTTTTGTTGCTGCAGGCTCTAGAGCTCCGCAATAAATGTGACTGTCCTGCACTTCCTGACATCGATCCCCGGATTACCTTCTCCAAGACTGTGCAACTGTTGCTTGAAAGGCTTGAGAAAGAAAAAAGCAAAGCCCAGGAAAACAAGAAAGAAAGTGAAATAACTGTAGTGTCTTATCAATGACCCAACGTTGGTTAAACAGAGTGATGGTTACATCTGCCCTGCTGCAAGCTCTGCTCTGTGAAGAAGACCTGTCTCCATTTGCTGTGCCGTGAAGACTTCAAGGTCTCCTGAACTTAAAACCATAAAAAGTGGTCAAATTAATGCACTTGGATTAATAGTTTTGGCTATAGTTAACACAGTGTGGAAGTGAAAACTACTTTTACTTTGTACCATTGACTGTGCAATAGTTTGACATACTATTCACAGTAGTACATGGTTTTGTATACAGCAAATTGTGGCTGTTCTGGTTCCAGTTTAGACTCTTTGTCATTCTGTATGAATACCATTAATGAAAAAGTACTTTGACAAGTTTGACTACTATATACACCGATCAGCCATAACATTAAAACCACCTCCTTGTTTTTACACTCACTGTCCATTTTATTAGCTCCACGTACCTTATAGAAGCACTTTGTAGTTCTACAATTACTGACTGTAGTCCCATCTGTTTCTCTACATACTTTTTTAACCTGCTTTCACCCTGTTCTTCAATGGTCAGGACCACCACAGAGTAGATATTATTTAGGTGGTGGATCATTCTCAGCACTGCAGTGACACTGACATGGTGGTGGCGCTGCTGGAGTTTTTAAATACTGTGTCCACTCACTGTGCACTCTATTAGACACTCCTACCTAGTTGGTCCACCTTGTTGTTGTAAAGTCAGAGACGATCGCTCATCTATTGCTGCTGTTTGAGTTGGTCATCTTCTAGACCTTCATAAGTGGTCACAGGACGCTGTCCATGGGGCGCTGTTGGCTGGATATATTTTTGGTTGGTGGACTATTCTCAGTCCAGCAGTGGAAGTGAGGTGTTTAAAAACTCCAGCAGCATTGCTGTGTCTGATCCACTCATACCAGCACAACACACACTAACACACCACCACCATGTCAGTGTCACTGCAGTGCTGAGAATGATCCACCACCTAAATAATACCTGCTCTGTAGTGGTCCTGGAAGAGTCGTGACCATTGAAGAACAGCATGAAAGAGGGCTGAGAAAGCATGCAGAGAAACAGATGGACTACTGTCAGTAATTGTAGAACTACAGAGTGCTTCTATATGGTAAGTGGAGCTGATAAAATGGACAGTGACTGTAGAAACAAGGAGGTGGTTTTAATGTTATGGCTGATCGGTGTAAATAGAGTATATGACGATGCAAACAGAGAATCAGATCTAAAATCCTACTTGTACCTAACTGTGACATGTATGCTCATTTATTTTGAATTGGGGGTAAGCTTGCATAATGTTTCTAGGTCAGTTTTAGTGTTTTCTCGGAAATTAAAATACTAACCTTTCATTATACATACAACCAACAAAATGTTTATAGCTATTGTGCCCCGGTTAAAACTCAGTTAAAACTGTTTTTTCTTGTTATTTAGCTGTGATTTGGCGTACATACACTATATGGCCAAAAGTATTTAATCACCTGACCATGAGTTTGTTGGACATCCTATTTCAAAAACAGATGGTATTAAAATAGAGTGACCTCTATGTGATCTCAGCTATAACAACCACCCTTTGGAGGGCTTCTGACTAGACTTAAGTATGTCTTATATGATATGGGTCAAGAAAGCTTCAATTGCCTCCAAACCTTCAAAGCGGAGCTGAGATCAGGGCTAGGTGTAGGCCACTGAAGCTTTTCCTCATGTTTTTATGGACGGCTCGGTGGGTAGCACTGTCGCCTCACAGCAGGAAGATCCTGGGTGCGATCCCCAGGTGGGGCGGTCCGGGTCCTTTCTGTGTGAAGTTTGCATGTTCTCCCCGTGTTTGCGTGGGTTTACTCCGTGTGCTCCGGTTTCCTCAGACAGTCCAAAGACATGCAAGTGAGGTGAATCGGAGATCCAAAATTGTCCATGACTGTGTTCGATACAACCTTGTGTGACGGGTAACTATCGTTTCTGTCATGAACGTAACCAAAGTGTAAAACATGACGTCAAACTGCACCAAAAAGGCCTTTCCTAAACTGTTGCTGGTATGTTGGAAAGCATATAATTAATTTATTACACCTGTTAGCAATTGTTGTGGCTGAAACACATGCATATGATAATTAGAAGGGGTGTCCCAATACTTTTGTCCATATAGTGTTCATTATGCAAGCTAAATAACCCCCCAAACTAAATACACACCACTCACGAAACAGCCAAAAAGAAAACCTCAGAGCATAGTGAATGGAACAGATACTAAAGACGCAGGAGCTGCTGTGGCTACAAGTAGAGCCCCAAAAAATCATAACAGACCTTTAACTATAGTTTTTTTGTATAAAAAGTAACAGCTAAAGAAATTAGGGTGAATTGACCATTAACCTTGTAACTTTTTAACATTTGTTTAAGTTTGTGAAAAGTAAATTATAAGCCGTAAAGTTCAAAATATAATGATATTTTTGCTGTTATCCAAAGTGTGAACATTATGTGAATAAGAATGTGATTTGTAAGCAAAGTTTGATTAGCTTTAATGTTGAAATTTGCATAATAGCAATGTGCAGCTGAATTTATCATTTACTGTTTTTATTAGGGGCTAGAAAAGGCCAGCATGAGTCTATTTATGATAAATGCTGACCTTATTCTGAGGGAAAAATTTTTGTTTTGTTCTTGTTTGTTCTTAAATGATATACTGTTAAAGGTTCCTGTTTTCTGGGAATAATGTAGCTTCTAAATCATAGTACTTTACTCTATGCAAATACACCAGTCAGCCATAACGTTAAAACCACCCCCTTGTTTCTACACTCACTGTCCATTTTATTAGCTCCACTTACCATAAAGAAGCACTTTTCTCTACATACCTTTTTAACCTGCTTTCACCCTGTTCTTCAGTGGTCAGGACCCCCACAGGGCCACCACAGAGCAGGTATTATTTAGGTGGTGGATCATTCTCAGCACTGCAGTGACAATGACATGGTGGTGGTGTGTTAGTGTGTGTTGTGCTGGTATGAGTGGATCTTACCATCATCTGTTTTTAAATACCGTGTCCACTCACTGTCCACTCTATTAGACACTCCTACCTAGTTGGTCCACCTTGTCGTTGTAAAGTCAGACGATCGCTCATCTATTGCTGCTATTTGAGTTGGTCATCTTCTAGACCTTCATCAGTGGTCACAGGACGCTGCCCACGGGGCGCTGTTGGCTGGATATTTTTGGTTTGTGGACTATTTTCAGTCCAGCAGTGACAGTGAGGTGTTTAAAAACTCCAGCAGCGCTGCTGTGTCTGATCCACTCATACCAGCACCAAGTCAGTGTCATTGCAGTGCTGAAAATGATCCACCACCCAAATAATACCTGCTCTGTGGTGGTCCTGTGGGGGTCCTGACCATTGACGAACAGGGTGAAAGCAGGCTAAAAAAAGTATGTAGAAAATGTATGTAGATGGACTACAGTCAGTAATTGTAGAACTACAAAGTGCTTCTATATGGTAAGTGAGTGTAGAAACAAGAAGGTGGTCATAGTATTATGCCTGATCTGTGTATATTACTCTTTTAATGCTAAGCTATTATGATTTCCTTTTTTTTATTTTTTTTATGTCAGTTGAGTTGCAATACGCCTGAGTTGAAATGTGAACATAGGACCAGCATTTTGTATGTTGATGATTTACTTATGCCTTGTGACTGAACTACACTGTGGTCAAAAGTATTTGGACAAATGACAATGAGCTTTTCAATACCATTTGAATATTGAAGTACCTCTCCAGAACATACCTCACATCTTGCTCATTAGAACACCTCACTTTTCAAAAAAGTAAAGGTTCACATACTTTTTTCAGCATTGACTGTGATTAATTAATTGTTTAGTTCATGTTCATGTGTAATTTATACAGATAATTTAAAATATTCACAAGTTATTTTTTCTTGCATCTGTCTTTTAGTTTTTGCTGTGTCATTACAAAAATGTTACCAGATTTGATCACTTTCACACATTTGTGTGATTTATTGGTGGAAGGAATCCGAACAAAGTAATTTTGCATTAGCCTCTTTTTGTAAATGAGAAAAAACAGAATTCCAAAATAAACTATTTTATTAAGAAAGCTGTTCTTGTCATCATGTTGTTTTTGCTTATCTCTTCCTTATGTTCCTTGAAGGGCTGGGCGGGTATATCTTGAATATCGATATATTCCATAGTACTTTTTACAATGTTAAAAATGGCCATATTCGATATATCGAGTATGTCTAGGATACACAGGTTACCTTTTGAGAACATTTAAAACAGAGCACAAGCACTGCGCATAATGCTTTCTCTAGTGCACGAGCGGGTGTGTGCGTGCACGCACACACATGCAAACTGAATTACTGAGTAAAGCGTCAAAAACGACTCTTTTCAAACAAATTACTCATTGGAATCGAATCAGGGAGCTGTGCTCTTATCTATGGTAAAGATTCATTAGTTTTGCTCACACAAATGAATCAGTTTATTTGTGAAAGAGATTAATTCGTTGTTCAGAGCTTCCAAATTCAGAATTTGGGAGGGATTTCAATCTTCCTCTTGATTGGCTGTAAAGGCATAAGTGATAGTTTAGTGAACGAATTACCAGTTTCAGCTTTTTACCTTACAGGAGGATAAACAGTTGAAAATGGATTTGTATATTCTGGAAATATTCTGGAAACAGGAAGAAAAACAAGGTGATTATATTTCTAATGGAACAACACACGGACATAAATTTGATTCGCAATTTGAGGAACAAAAGCTCAGGTAAGCAGCAGTTAAGATTTTATGCTGCTGTTTAGTTGATCTGGGTCACGGTGCTGTTGTTTAACTTGCACTTTCATTTTGAAATGATAGCAAAGCATTATTAAATAAACTTTTTTTTTATGCTCATTTATTTAAAGTAAAACGGACAGCATAAATGTGAGATTCTACTGGTTTGTTTGATATAAATATTGTCAATATGAATACAAATACAGCCTGTAATAATACAAAATATAAACACTGTAATTCTGTCAGAATTGATCAGATGTTTTGCATTTTTAAGATAACTTATAAACAATATAGGGTAAAATACGAGCAGTGGTCTGCCACTGTACTTTAAGTTTACATTATATCGTATCGTATTAAAGCATATCGAGATATGAGTTTTTTAGTCATATCGCACAGCCCTAGTTCTTTGCAGACAGCATCCTATCAATAGGAACCCTGAGGAGACCTTCAGTGCCGGTGGGCAACCGACTGCTCATTCAGCGCCAGTCTCACGGTTCCTCTCCTCGCTACCTGTATGTGTTGAGTTTAAGTGGAGATTGGCAGTGTTATAGCCTAAATGCTTCCTTTTCTTGAGAGCACTTCATGCTCTCTGGGCTGGCTGGTATGGAATGGTCCCAGAGGAGAGCTGAAGCAAAAACTCATTACTAGCTGCAAGATTGCTTAAGGAATATCAAGCTGCTGGCTGGCACGTACCAAACCAATTAGAGAGAAGAGAAGCCTGGAGGTAGTGCAAAGATTGGAGGATGGTGTAGATCTTTTGACATGGGAAGTCAGGGTAGACAATAGACGTAGTTAACAATATCAGACATTTGTTGTACAAATCAAATGTACCAGGACTGAGGCTAAATGGCTAGGCTGTTACAAAGCATTAGGATTTTAATAAAGAAGCAAATATGATAGCAGAATGGATATTTTAATGTAATCAACATGGCTATTTAAGGAGCACAAAATACTACTACAAGATCAAAGATACAGCAAGCACACCGTAATATGTTACTCTCCTTTTTACTGCTGGTACAGCTTTCACTTTTAGGGGCTTTGCACTTGATCGTGTTTCCTCAAACTGGCTGTATGGTGTATGTGAATACAGCGAATTAGGCACAGTGGACAAAGTCTACACACCCCTGTTAAAATGCTGGGTTTGTGATGTAAAAAAATTAGACCAAGATGAATCATTTCAGAACTTTTTCCAACTTTAATGTGACCAATACGGTGGCTAGGTGGGTAACACTGTCGCCTTACAGCAAGAAGATCTTGGGTTTGATTCCCAGGTGGAGCATTAAGAAATTTCAATTTCCACATTTTTGGACAACTACAGTTAACAAATGCAAAAAAGTAAGAAAACTTTATTAGAATTAACTAGATTTCTGCATTAATTACTAATAGAATGTAGTCAGATTGTTATCAAAGTCACAATTATAGACAAACACAATCTAATTAAAGTAATAACACCAACAGTTGTACTGATCATGTCATCAATGAGTGATCATCCTCAGTGAATGAAGAAGATACAAGTGAATCTCTGTGTTAATGACTTCTAGAGCTAATTGGCAAAATGCTAATTGGTTTCAATTAAAGAAATTAGATTTGTGGGTTTCACAGGTGTTCTACCTGGTTAGTGTGAACCAAGCCTCAAGGCTGGAAGCTGGAAGAGGGTACAAGCTATCTTTGAAGAAAAAAAAAAGACTGCTGCACACAAACACCCAAATCTTATCCCAACTGTGAAGCATTTTGTTTGGTGCACCCTCAGGGACTGGGTCCCTTGTGATCATTACATTTACATTTTAGCATTTAGCAGACGCTTTTATCCAAAGGGACTTACAGTATACAGTCTAAGAAATTGAAGGTTAAGGGCCTTGCTTAAGGACAGTGGCAACCTGGCAGTGGTGGGGTTTGAACCAGATATCTTCTGATTACTAGCCCAGTACCTTAAACACTAGGCTACAACTGCCCTGCATTAAGAGAACAATGAATTCAAAAGTGTATTTAAATATTTTACAGAAAATGTAAAAGCAGCTGTCCATGTCCATGGCCTCATGATGAAAAGAAGTCGAGTGATGCAGCAAGACAATGACTCGAAGCACACAAGTAAGAAAACTAAAGACGTGTTTACTTATTTTTATACAAGACATGAACGGTTTGTGTTACTGGTCTTGTTAGAGTTTGTGTGCCTATAATTGTGACTTATAAAATAAATATATAATCATAAAGTTTATACTTTACCTTGTCAGGACTCCGAAATCTATGTAATATGTGTATGTTGTGTATGTGCGCCTAAAGAAGCTGCCTAATTCAAATGGGTATCTACTAGGACTGGCTCAATACTACTTTTTTATGTCTGATACCGATACCAATCCGATACCATAATTTTTCCTCTCGAACAACTAAGCAGTAATAATACATGTCTCAATGCACCATGGTTAAACTAGCTATCTAAATAACAATGCTCAGACTGGAATAAATACAGAACCTACAACATCACAGTTCTGCAAGACTGCTGTTTTTATTTGAACTTTTACACAGAACATTTAGCAGCATTTTTGGCTTGTTTAACAAAAGTGTCTACAAGATGTAGATGTCAATCAAACGCGATGGACCAATTAGAATTGGTTCAGAGTTGAAATTTTCTGTTAAAGTTCTGTCATGTTTTTAGTTTATTAAAAACCAAAGCGTGCTTATTAAAAAACCTGCTGGATTTCGAAGAGAAAAATGGGAAACAGTGTAGTTTGTTTTATTTCATAACACTAATGGATTAATCGTTGAGGATGGGAGAGATCTCCAAGCCTGGAAAAGATATGTTTTCTTTATCTCAGGTGAGTGATTTATCATTTATAAAGCGGTTTTTATTGTGTTTAAACAGTGTTTTTAGATGTGGCAGTAGTAGATTTTTTTTTAAATGCTAAAAGTTTAAGTAGATGTGTAGTGTGTGTGAATTTCTAAATGGCTGTTGCGGATGAGTTGTAGATCAGTGGCACATGTTAATGATGTCATCAAGAGTGAGTAGCAATAAACGGCACTCTGTTGGAACGGATCTTTGTTGCTATTTGCTTTACACACAAACAATGGCCTTATTTACATCATGTTATTTACATTAAGCAACAGTATCGGATCGGATTACACGTTTTTTTCCTTCCGATATCCAATCCAGTGATTTGGGCCAATATCGGACCGCCAGCCCTAGTATCTACACACTTGTGGCTTTGTAGTGAACATGCTTTCTGTTAGGCAAAATAACTTGGTCCTAGATTACAGCAGTAAATAAGTGTATACATTAGTTCTGGCCTTTTTATGAGTAGTAATACGTCTCTACAGCAACACTGAATAGTCTTGACTGACAGTACTTGGCCCAATGTGTGGGTGTGTGAGCACAGCCAGTTGATGCTGTTTACAGTGAACTTCAACACCTTTCATAAAGAGCATTTCCAAACCATCTGATGCTCAACAAAACTTCAAATCTTCATTTCGGTTATTCATAGTTTCTTTCAATCCCTTATTTATATGCTTTTAATATGTCTCTGCTACTCTGTCCTAGAAACTGACAGTTTTCCTAGTCTGCGTTTTCCTGCTTGGCGTCATCCAACAATTTAGTGTCCTAGTTTAATAAATAGTCCAATGTTTAATGTCTGCTGAACCTACAGCATGTGTATGATTACTGCAGACAAGATACTCTTGGGTGTTGCACCGGTCTCGAGTCTCAGTGGTGCTGTCAGCATTTACACAGACATGGTTGGCTATGTCTGTCCAGGTGGCATGGGGGGTAGGGAGTAGTCAAAGCACTGTGATGGATTGTCTCTCTGTCAAGGGTATTCTTACCTTGCACCCATGGTTTCCTGGTGGAAATGGATCTGTCATGACCCTGACCAGAATAAAGTAGTTGATAAAAAATAAATGAAAACAGATATAGACTGGCTAATGCAATTTAAACTGGGTTTGTTCCCTTTCCAATGGGTCTTTGTTCCCATCCACCTCTAAGCCAATAATCCTGATATCAGATATAAACTGACACATGTCAGTCATACGAAAATAATTTTTGCCAAATCCCTTTTCTAATGGTGCACACCTGAACTCTAACCTTATTATATAAAAGAGAGCAAAGCCTGGAGTTCCTTTGCTGTTTGTCTGGGTTCTTTAGTGAGTTAACGGATGTGTTGTCTATGTTTGGATTTTTGTTAGGCTGGCCAGTCTGGGAGGACTCGCCACTGTTCCAAATGCCACTGTGGTTTGCTAAACTCTTTTTAGATTGACTTACTGAAAATACACTTATCAGCCATAACATTAAAACCACCTCCTTGTTTCTAGACTCACTGTCCATTTTATCAGCTCTTCTTACCATATAGAAGCACTTTGTAGTTCTACAATTACTGACTGTAGTCCATCTCTGCATGCTTTGTTAGCCCCCTTTCATGCTGTTCTTCAATAGAAGAAACAGATGGACTACAGTCAGTAATTGTAGAACTGCAAAGTGCTCCTATATGGTAAGTGGAGCTGATAAAATGGGCAGTGAGATTTGAAACAAGGAGGTGGTTTTAATGTTATGGCTGATTGATGTACAATTACTATAATAACAATTGTAATAGCTGGAAGTAGCCCAGAAGTAGGACATGTTTCCTAACATGGAAACATGTTAGTTTAGAATATTTTAAAAGACTACATTTGTATATGACATTCACAGATTTTTTAAAAAGAGAACGCTTTTATGCTTTGAGTGCTGCACCTGTGAAATTGGTATCTTCCTGTTGCCTTTGGTACAGAATCCTGACCCACTTAATACAAATAGCAGCTCTATGTAGGTAACATCTCTTTCATAAAAATGTGTGTGTGTAAAAGTGTGCAATTTAGAGAGCTGTTGCTATGGTTCTCTGTCCCTAATCACCATCTGACATTAAAATACAGTAAAAAAAAATGCCCAGAAAAGCTGATTAGAAATTCAGATATTTTAAATTTTAAACCATGTCAGTGTCACTGCAGTGCTGAGAATGATCCACCACCCAAATAATAAATACTCTGTGGTGGTCCTGGGAGAGTCCTGACCATTGAAGAACAGCATGAAAGGGGGCTAACAAAGCATGCAGAGAAACAGACTACAGTCTGTTGGACTACAGTCAGTAATTGTAGACTACAAAGTGCTTCTATATGGTAAGTGGAGCTGATAAAATGGACAGTGAGTGTAGAAACAATGAGGTGATTTTAATGTTATGGCTGATCAGTGTATGTTTATGGTTCAAAGATAACTTTGTTGTACAGTGGTACCTTGAAACTCAACATCAATTGATTCTGGGAGTGGCGTTGAGTTTAAAATGCGCTTGGTTTCAAGGTATTTTTCCCCATAAGGATGTATGGAAAACTTGTTAATGCGTTCCATGGTCCCGTGGAACTGCCGATATTTTAGTCTAAAATGTATGCAAAATAATGTGTCATTATTCAATCCATTTGTGCCTTTTTGGCTCTAAAACTCTCCCAGACTGTCCATACACATGAAATTTACCACTCCCCCATTTCTTCACATCAGTCTGTGCAAAAGCAAACTGAATCACTGAGTAAAACATGTCAGAAACGACTCCTTTCAAACGAATTATTCATTGGAATCGAATCAGGGAGCTGTGCTCTTATCTATGGTAAAGATTCATTTGTTTTGCTGACTCTATTTCATTATGGTGTCATGTGTAAACGACTCAATGAATCAGTTCATTTGATTAATAGATTCATTTATGGTTCAGGTCTTGATAAACAGCTGTATAAACCAATCAGAGCTTCAGAATTCAGATTATGGGTGGGATTTCAGTTGTTCCTCTAATCCAAAGCAATCTCCAATGTTTGTCATTTAGATGAGTTGGCAATGAAAAACTCTTACTTTATTGGTTGTAGAGTGTACAGTATAAGTGACAGTTTAGTTAACACATTACCAGTTTTAGCTTTTTACCTCAAAAGCTGAGAGAATAATTTATCTGACTAAGACGTTTTTTGTTAGTTAAGTGAACAAACACAGTAGGAAATGGATTTATATATTCTGGAAACATACAATATGGCTGCCAAGAAAAAAAAAGTGGATTATATCCCTAATTAGTACTACTCTTTAGCCTTGATGTTTTAAAATATGAATTTTTATGTTTCTTGTACTCCTATTGCACTTACTTTTTATAAGCTATTTTACTATAGTTTCATGTTTTTCATGTTCTTAATTTTTAAAGCACTTTATCTCTTATTTTAATGTTTTTTTTTTTTTTTATTGTAACTAAATGTTTGCAAAAAGCCTTTCTGAGGTTCTAGATCTCAGGAATGTTTTAATGCTTTTTTCCTTATATAAAGGACTTTGAATTGCCACTGTGTATGAAAGGAGCTATATGAATAAACTTGCCTTGCCTAATGGAAGAACACATGGATCAATTGAAAGAAGAGAAGCTCAGGTAAGCAGTGGTTATAATTTTATGTAGCTGTGTGGTTGATCTGGCTTGTGGTGCTACTGTTTACTGTGTGCTGTCACTTTGCAATGATAGCAAAGCATTATCAAATATTTAACTCTTTCGGGATTTTTTTTTTAAATGTTCATTTATTTGAAGTAAAATGAACAGCATAAATGTGATTGTGAGATTCTGCTGGTTTGTTTGATGAACCTTGTGTAACAAGTAACTACCGTTTCTGTCATGAATGTAACCAAAGTGTGTAAAACATGATGTTAAAATCCTAAAAAAAATAACCAATAGTGCTTGTGAGACCCTATACACAACTAAGATTTAAACTCTAGACCCCTGGGCTACCCTATGAATTTCTTTTGCAAGCTGAGATGAATGAGGGTTGTGTTATTTGCAGTAATGTGGATAACATAAAACTAAAATTGTTTTTTTTGCCAACCTTTTTTAACCTACAGGATTGGCACGCAAGGATTTATATTTTCTGATTTACCTGTAGGTTGCTTAAATAAATAATTAAACATTTAAAAAGATTTAAATGTACACTTGATAGAAATTAGAAAAAAAACAAGAGGGGTGAAGTGGCTAGAGAGTAAACGCACTGATAGGCTTGGTAGGAAGAGGTAGATTTATGCTGTGATTTTTGTGTAAAAAAGAGCAGCAGAGCATGGCAGGAACTCTGATATGCTGTCCAAACATACAGTCGGACACGCTGTCTATTCCAGACAGATGCAGCTGGGTTATTCTGCCAGAGTATGAAATTTTATGTCACTCATGCAGTGCCTTACAAAAGGCTTCACCTTTCTTCCTCGATCATAGTGATCACATTTTGTAGTGTTACAACCTGGAACTAGGATAAGTGACTGCATAAGTATTTACTGCTATCAGGGATAACATAATAAGTTAAATAGGGTCTGTCTGTGTGCAATTAGTGTCATGTGATCTCAGTATAAACCCACCTGGTACTAGAACAAACCAGACTTAACAAACATCATAAAAATAAGAAGCTGTCAAAACAAGTTTGAAACAAGGTCCTGCATCCTGTTTTAATTAGTTTGATGATTAAAAAAAAAACCCCTCAAACCTTAAAGATCCCACAAAGCCACAACAAATGCATAGTTTACAAAAGAAATAAATAATAGAGCATAACTGACTACCAAGAATTTATTTTCCACAAACTAAAATGCATGATGGAGCTTTGGCATATGTGGAATGTATTTCACTTTTTGGCCTTGCTTTAATTTTTGTGGGGTGGGGAGAGGGTGAGGATGAAACCCATAAGTGCTCATTACACTGGGAACATCATCCTTATAGGGAAGCATGGTGGTGGCAGCATTTGAACACACACACACACACACACACAAAATAATTTAAATAAGTTTTAAATAAACAATTTAATAATTGCAATTTGTCTATATATAGACAAAAAAATTATTTAAATAAATTTTAAATAAACAATTTAATATTTGCAATTATAATGGTATTACCCACTTAAAGTTCCTATTCACATTTTGGTAATTTTAATTATGGAGAAATTAATTGATTTTTTTTCATCATTTTACAATAAACCTTGCACCTTAAGCACAACTAGTATACAGTACCAGGTGCAGTTTGCATCATTACCATTCAAGTTACTAACAGTGGCTCGGTGGGTAGCACAGTCACCTTACAGCAAGAAGGTCCTGGGTTTGATCCCCAGGTGGGGCAGTCCAGTCCGGGTCCTTTTGTGTGGAGTTTGCATGTTCTCCCTGTGTCTGTGTGGGTTTCCTCCGGGAGCTCCGGTTTCCTCCCAAAGTCCAAAAACATGCAATTGAAGTCACTGAATTACCCTATAGATGAATGGGTGTGTGTATGTGTGTCTGCCCTGCAATGGACTGGCACCCCGTCCAGGCTGTTACTGTGGGCTTTGCGCCCATTGAAAAGCTGGAATAGGCTCCAGCACCCCCATTTGTCTTGATTATTATATTTGGCTTTATCAAAGTGATTTCTTCTTTCTCAGTCATAGCTTGCTCAGAAATCAATAGACATGTTTTAGTCACAACGTTTTGCTTCTGCTAAAAATGCCCTTTCTAAAACCCACTCTCTGACCCAAATAAGCAATATTTAAGATGATGTATTATACCTGTCATGCGGATCAGGACATTTCACTGTTTGCTGCCTTGAACCATTGCCACAAAATTAATACATGAATATGTCTGAATAATTTTAAATTTGCCTCGTCTACGCTGACATGATTTCAGATTTAGGATGCACTGTAATGGCGACTTTACAATTCAAAGCTTTGTTTACAAGTCACAGCACATTGTAATGTTTTCCTCACACATTATTTTGTATTCATTTATAAATCAGTCATTGGATTTAAATAATTTATAAATCAGTCATTGAAGTCATTGTATTTATGCTGTTTTTATGTATAGTTTAAAATGATTTTGTGGCATAAGAACATTTTGTCCCATGATGTTTTTATCCTGACCATGGAGAGGGCATGCACCTGTTTGCATTAGGTTTATTTTGTAATAGATGCAAAAGACCTGTTAATTATAACACATTAGAAGAAGAGGGCATGCCTCCTGTTGCTCAATTGCTGTGGAAATGTGTTTACTGTTTCTTTTTACTGCATGATCTATTTACCAGGGCTGGTAGTAATCAAGTACTGATACATGACATGCCAAAAGGTTTACAGGCACATAAAATGAAGTATTCAGCATGCAGTGTTTGGGGTAGTTACTCAAAAAAAGTAATCCATTACTCATTACTTATTACTAAAATTGTAATTGATTACTTTACTAATTACTTCCTCGAAAATGTAATCTCGTTCCTCATTACTTTACTTTTATGTTACATTCTAAAACCCATACAAATACGATGTACTGGAATCAAATCTACAAAAAAAATCAATTTATTTAGTTTATTTATTTAGATCCAGAAAAATCCTCTTTTGTGCAGTGATGTGCATGTGTTTGTTTCTGCTTTAAAACATACGTGCCATGATCCAATCAGATTTAACATAATTAAACAAGTTTATTCCTTAATTATTTGTCCTTATACTAGAGGAGCGACTCTTCCTTTCGTTCATTTCAAAGAGTCGTTCAATAGAATCGGATCGTTTGCGAACACCATCACAGTCACATGCCCAGCTGTGCATGTTTCGACACGTATACAGCCATCCTGTTCTCGCCTCTGCAATCAGGGTCCTTACAGTGTATGAAGACCCACCCCACCCACACATAGTCTGGCCCCCACCCTGCAGATATGCTGGCCAATTAGTATCTGCTGCAGGCACTGCCAATTATGCCCGCCAGTTATGGCAACACCGAGTTTTGAACCGAGGAGTACAGAAACTCGGTACTGGTGTGCTCTGCACCACCTAGGCGCTGCACCAGTTTAAAAAATAAAAATAAAATCCACATTAGCAGAACTAAATAATCATGCATGTACATGTATTGGGACGTTAAGATCTATCAAGCCTGCCAACATGTCAAAACTAGATTCTAACAGACTAAGCATAAACAATAAAATAACCAAAGGTTCCTGTATATCCATTCCTTATTGTTTTTCTTCTATTTTTATGGTTCAATATCTGTAGAGCTCTGTTTCTGCTGCTGTAACAAAAAAAATTTTCTCGGGATTAATAAAGTTCCATCCATCCATCTTTTGTAACTGTGGTGTAGTTTGCATTTTCCTTAACATGTAATTTACTAAATAAATTCTGTCTTGGCCAGTTGTATAAATGCATTTAGAATTAAAATAACACATCCTGCATAGACACAAACCCTTATACATTTACAATTTGTTAAAATGTGACATGATTGCCAACATGTCTAACTTAATTAACTTACAGTAAAGATAACTGTATGAGTGCATTGATTATGCTAGATACATTCATACCTCCAGGCATATCTGAAAAACACATTCTTCACCAATGTGATTTTGCCTCAAAGGTGAGCAGTGCTATCACACCACAGATTATTTTCCAATTACATTAAAATCTATTTGAGTTTGATTTTTGACTGATACGTGGATGATGAACAATTAGATGTTCAATATAAATATCTTTTCAGCAGTAAGATTTGCAGCCACAAAGTCTTTACCAGTCTGGACAGGGAGGGGTGTAAAATAATGCAGAGGAAGCAGTGAATGACTTTATTGTAAAATGGCATTTGTGTGTGCGCATGTCAGTGAAGCTGACTCGGATCTCTTCCTTGGCTGGGGGTCTCAGAGTGGTGTTTAAGCTGACTGATGTCCTACTTAGCACCTGGAGGTCATCAGATGAGAGTGACAAACCGACTCTTGCCTATGATATGACTGCTATAACTTCTGTGTGGAATTGCTGAAGCATTTTAATGCAAGGAGAGTGAATGTGGTGAACTGCAGTAAGCTTGGATGCACTTTTTTGTGTATCACAAATCACTTCATGTTACTATAGCCAAGTTTATCTCATTTTGAGTCCTTCTGTCTCTACAACTGGTGCACCGTTTAATAAAGATTGTTATAAGCCTTACTGTTATTTAGAAAAGCAACACTGCGATATAGTTGATTATTTGTGGTGAATGTGGTGCTAAAGAGGGTGAGTTGCTTACCCAAAATGATAATTTTAAAATAAAGGAGTCTTATGCCTTTGCTGGTGTATAGGCAAGTTAAGTCCAAACTGACCCTAAGTGCTGGTTTATAGCCCAATGTCTGAAATGTGCAGTTGTAGCCTAGCGGTTAAGGTACTGAATTAATAAACAGAAGGTTACTGGTTAAAACCCCACTACTGCCAGGTTGCCACTGCTGGGCCCTTGAGCAAAGTTCTTATCCTCAATTGCTTGGACTGTTAACTGTTATTCCCTTTGGGTAAATGTGTCTGCTAAATGCCAAAAATGAATGTGTTGTAATAAATAAAAAAAAATAGAAAAACTTTACACTAGAGCTGGGCAGTATGATGTACATTTGGTATACCGGCTTTGCTTCCTCGTACGGTATGGATTTTTCATATACCACCATACCGTAACATAGTTCATTTTAACAGTTGTAGGCTTCAAAAGGCAGCAAATCATATAATAATGTTCAACGCTAAAAGCGCTATGGAGAGCTGTGCAGATTAGGGGTCTGTCTGAAATCCTAGTGAGCTGTCTACTGCTTACATAGGCAGCTGCCTCAGTAGAGAGGATTCTAATAAAACATCGAACAGGTCTGGTTATTCGGACGTGCTACTTAGACAGTAATTACAGCGATTTAAACCAGTTTTTGCTTACTAAGCTAACACAGCCTCATGCCATTTAAACCAGTGGGATGAGGTGGCACAGTGTGCTAGCACGCCAGCTAACGTCTCCCTTTGTGTACCAAAAACAGTTAAATTGTCACCAAATTTACAAATAAATGACACTTGTACACATTTATACAAATTCATATATACAGTTGAAAATAACTCTGCATTCGTCCACCATATTTGTATTGTTTTGTAAGCAAAGTTATGCCGCACTGAATGCTGGGATTGCTTTCACCACTAAGGAAGCATCAGATGCTCAGTCAAAATAATGTTCAAATGTAAGGTTTTAGGCAGCATTTTAAGGCATCTAAGAATTCGAACTGATTCCATCATATATTGTGTATTTTGTGGGGCCAAGCAAAGCTTATAGTACTCAAAACCTTCACTATATACATGGTGAAATGAAAAGGTTTTATATTCTATGTACAGTGGACCCTTGACATACAAATTTAATTGGTTCTGCAGGGCTGTTGAGTCAATGTTGGTTAGTCAAACCTATTTTTCCCATAAGAAATAAATTAATCCGTGCCAGACCCACCAAACCACCCCCTTACCTAACCTTTCTAATGTCTTAAATTGTCTTTTTTTGTTATAAATACAAGTATATTTTACCTTAAATCTTACATTATAGAATATGATTTTTTTTTTTCGTTTTCTCACCATTGCACTTCCTCTGCACCTTCTTTGGGGACATTTTAATATTGAATTTTAAAAAATATAAAGAAAACACCGGAAAAACACTGTCCGAATGTTTGCTCACTGTGTTGTCTGTCTGTCTCTGTCTGTCCGTCTGTCCGTCTGTCTGTCTGTCTGTCTGTCTGTACAGTGGGGGAAATAAGTATTTGATCCCCTGCTGATTTTGTAAGTTTACCCCCTTACAAAGACTTGAACAGTCTATAATTTTTATGGAAGGTTTATTTTAACAGAGAGAGACAGAATATCAACAAAAATCCAGAAAAAAAACATTAAATAAAAGTTATAAATTAATTTGTATTAAATTAAGGGAAATAAGTATTTGATCCTCTACCAACCAGCAAGAATTCTGACCCCCACAGATCGGTTATGTGCACAAAAGGCACACAAATTAGTCCTGTCCCTGTATAAAAGACTCCAGTCACAGAATCAGTTTCTTCTGTTCAAATCTCTCGACCACCATGGGCAAGACCAAAGAGCTATCAAAGGACGTCAGGGACAAGATTGTAGACCTGCACAAGGCTGGAGGTGGGTGTGGGATTGGTTGGAGTAAACACGTGACGTCACGTGTTTCGCGAATTTCTGTTCGTAATCCAAAATTTGTTTGTACGTTAAGTTGAAAAAGAGCGTTCGTAACCCGAAATGTTCGTATAGTAAACTGTTCGTAACTCAAGGGTCTACTGTACTTATAACAGTAGAATAAGCCACAGACATATAAAAAGTCCCAGTTATACAAAAAATTAAATATACTGTGAAACTTAAGAAATCACAATCTTAAACACCGTGATAAAAATTTTTGGTCATACCGCCCAGCCCAACTTTATACACTTACCTTTTTGTAATAATTAGGCAACACAGTGAAGAAGTGGACTTTAGCAGCATGTTCTCATTTGTTTATTAAAACGTTCAATGACCATCATTGGTCATAAATTTGTCACCATTTGTTTTGACACATGAAAGTGATATACTAGCTTGGGCTTGCTTCTCCTGAATGCATCACTGTGTCCTTCTGCAACCCAGCAGTGCATATTTGTCTAATCGTTCTGGGAAAACAAACAATGAAACATAATTGTGTTTAGTCATGGTCCTTGGTGCTATATTAACCATATTTGCCACATTATGATGTTATAAATTGCTAATTAATGGAGCATTAATTAGTAATTTGTGACATCATGATGTGGCAACTATGGGTATACCCATCATTCACTCTTAGGTACTGTTCTCTTAGCCACATTTTCCCTAGGCATCCCAGCCATTAATAAATCAGGTATGTCCCTGGCTTCCTATCTAATCTATGTTCCCTCAGCCAAGATAACTCGGGGTCTTTTTCTAACAGTAGATTTGATCTGTCCTTGAGTTATGAAATTGCAAAATGCCTTTTACAAAAATAAATGGAGCAGGTTTTATAAATTATTATTTTTTTTTTTTTCCAAATCCAAAAGTAAATTTTTAGCATTTAGCAGCAGTACTGTGACAGTGTACTGTCTAAGAAATTAAGTGCCTTAACCAGCAACTTTTTAACTAATAGTACTAGTACTTTTGAATATTAGTCCAGTTCCTTAACCGCTAGGCTACAACTTCCCAACTGCAAATGTTTTGCAGCTAGTCCATTGTTCTTGTTTGCAAGCTTTTTCCCAACCACTAACTCTGCCCTTTATTGACACCTTTTATTTCCTTCATATTTCCTATAACACTCTGAACTAGTAACCCAATCTTACCCCTTATGACCCCCATAACTGCAAATTGGTTTACCCTGTAATGAGAAAATGCTGTGTTAGTGGTTTGGGGCTTGAATAGGGGCCATGAGAGGCCATGGAAAGTGCCATGTATGCTTGCCTGCTCTCATTGATCTCTCCTGATTGTCTGGCCCATATCCATCATGACAGGACAATTGTTTTTCATTAAGGCCGGTCAGAGAGGACCAAGGGTTTGAAGGATCCCATACAGATCTTTGGTTTATAGCCACCACAAGGGCATAATACCATATTGACTGTAGCAGTGGTGTAATGTAATGAAGTAATAATACTTTGTTACAGTACTTAAGTATTTTTTGGAGTGTCTGTACCTTACTTTCACTTTTACTCCGATACATTTGTCCTATGCAAATTCGTTAATTGTTACTACAAAACAGCAAGAAATTTGGTAGCTAAATAATATGTGACAGACTGCAAACAAGCAGTTGTGGTGAATGCGTGATTGGTAAACATTTACATTTTCGGCATTTAGCAGATGCCTTTTATCCAAAGCGACTTATACAGTCTGAGCAATTGAGGGTTAAGGGCCTTGCTCAAGGGCCCAGCAGGATCAAACTGGCAGAGGTGGGGCTTGAACCAGCAACCTTCTGATTACTAGTTCAGTACCTTAACCACTAAGCTACCACTGGCCTTGTACAACAACTTACAACTTTAGCATATTAAGCATATTAAGCATATTAATGAGCAATTGCAAGTTCTCTAAAAGTGGTGGATACATTTTGATTTCCACCCAATTCCAGGCATGTAAGATGCTAGCAGCAACATAGTAGTGTCCGACAGGAACACTGTGACCATATTTACAAGAAATGTGAATGAAGTTCGGCATTTCGGAACAGAACTTCCCCTCTAACCTCTAGAAACACACTAATGTAAATTAAGAATGATTAACAAAGCAAAGCATCATAGTTTTTTTTATTTCTAATAATTAGCATTAAGATTGTTCAGATATCTAGCTAACATTTTCGATTACATTCGAATCACAGATATAACGTTCCACTAACTTTTGTTGTAATTAATTCAGTGCCAAACTCTTAAAGACGTCCTTAATTTTCAAAAACTCACCTGCTGACAAATACTTCTTCAGGTAACTTCTGTATTACACCAACAGAGGAAAGATTCATGGTATTTAGGAAAATGCACCATATGTTTTGTAAAACTCTCTTGAGTCTTGCTTCAAATTAATTCTGCAAAAGTTTACTGGTTATATGTTTTTGAGATACGTATATCTCTGATTTAAATCTACAACTCATACGAAAAAAGTTGGGACAGTATAGAAATACAAATAAAAGTAGACAGTGTTTCTTACATTTACATCGACAGTTATTCCATTGCAGATATGAACACAAGATAGTTCATGTTTTGTCTGGTCAACTGTTAATATACATATACAGTGGTACCTTGAAATTCGGCGTCAACTGGTTCTGGACGTGGCGTAGAGTTTAAAAGGTGTTGAGTTTCGAGGTTTTTTTTAGCATAAGGATGTATGGGAAACCTGTTAATGTGTTCCATGGTCCCGTGGAACTGCATATATTTTAGGCTAATGTAAGATAATGGTTGTTTTTGACACTTATACACTGAAAATACAACAAATATTATGTAAAAAACACTAAAATACAAAGGAAAATCCAGATAAACACAGATACATGTGGACGCTTTCAGAGTGAATTTGACGGTTATTCCACACACATTTAGATTCGTCTCATACTTTTCTGGAAATGTGGTTTGTGTGTAGGGATTGTGGAAGCTTGAACAACTTCTATGTGTTACACACTTTAGTACAGCTCTCTATAGTGACTTTAAATGACTGGACTGGACTGAAACCAGCTCCAAAGAAACTGTCTTGCTTTGCTCTTTGAAGTATATACATCACATGACCACCACAGAAAAACAACTTATCGTATGGTTGACTGGCAGAATCTAGCAGGCAATTATTAAACCTGTAAGGGTAGCATACTATGACATTAGATAGTTCCCATACAAATTTTAGTCTATGGAAATGGATGTATGCTTATTATTTTATCCATTTTATTAAAAATGGTTATGGATGATTGAGCAAAAGTTTGTATTAAAAATGCTATTCATGTATTGGTGGCCATTTATCTTCTACAGATAAAACACATACATCAATGCTAACAGAACATCTTTAAAACTAAAGATTGGATTCAAGAGGTCAATATACACTCTTACAGGATCCTCTTGAGCTAGTCAATGCTCCCTTCCACAGGGGGTTGGTGTTTACACATGACGAAGATCTATTAAGAGGGTGATCTTCTGTAGCCTCTATTCTGCTTCAGCGTGTCTACACTTTTATCTGATCAATACACAGGATATCGCTCCTGCTCTTTCTTTTTGTCAAACAGAAATGGGATTTCAGTGTCCTCTGTTCTGTGTACCACTTTCTTTCTCCATCCTCGTCTCTCTTCTTTGATTGGACACATGCTTTATTGGTTTATTAGCTAGTCTGCTTATTTAGGAGTGCTGGTGAATGGAGTACATTTTCAGGGCAGAACATGCATTGAGTTCATGCCAGTGCCTGTCCATCTCTTTGTTACTGTCTAGCTCCATCACTAAATGTTGACCATTTGCTGACCTCATTCATCCATGCTTATTTTATGTACACTGATCAGCCATAACATTAAAACCACCTCCTTGTTTCTACACTCACTGTCCATTTTATCAGCTCCACTTACCATATAGGAGCAATTTGTTGTTCTACAATTACTGACTGTAGTCCATCTGTTTCTCTACATACTTTTTTAGCCTGCTTTCACCCTGTTCTTCAATGGTCAGGACTCTCCCAGGACCACTACAGAGCAGGTATTATTTGGCTGGTGGATCATTCTCAGCACTGCAGTGACACTGACATGGTGGTGTGTTAGTGTGTGTTGTGCTGGTATGAGTGTATCAGACACAGCAATGCTGATGGAGTTTTTTTAAATGCCTCACTGTCACTGCTGGACTGAGAATAGTCCACCAACCAAAAATATATCCAGCCAACTAAAAGATGACCAACTCAAACAGCAGCAATAGATGAGCGATCGTCTCTGACTATATGTACAAGGTGGACCAACTAGGTAGGAGTGTCTAATAGAGTGGACAGTGAGTGGACATGGTATTTAAAAACTCCAGCTGCTGTGTCTGATCCACTCATACCAGCACAACACACACTTACACACCATCACCATGTCATTGTCACTGCAGTGCTGAGAATGATCCACCACCTAAATAATACCGGCTCTGTGGTGGTCCTGACCATTGAAGAACAAAGTAAAAGGAGGTTAAAAAGTATGTAGAGAAACAGATGGACTACAGTCAGTAATTGTAGAACTACTAAGTGCTTCTATATGGTAAGTAAGTGTAGAAACAAGGAGGTGGTTTTAATGTTATGGCTGATCAGTATGGCTATGTACATGATGGTAGCATGACGATTTCTCAAACAATACTGTGAGAGGTCGATGATCATGCACATTCTGCAGCGGTTTCCACCCTTGATTTTTTTTTTCGCACCAGGATTTCCCCTGACTTCCTGAATTATTTCATGATATTATGAACTGTAGATGATGAAAGGCCTAAATTCCTTGCAATCTTAAGCTGAGAAATGCTGTCTTACTGACAACTCTCAAGAAGTTTGGCACAAAGTGGTATATTGTGACCCGTCCTTGCTTGCTTGGTGGATGTGTCTTTTATACTAAATTTTAATGACCTCACCTGTTACCACTTAATCTGCTAATTGTGGACGCTAGGGGTGGGCGATATAATATCGTTCACGATAATACCGGTATAGTTGTAAACTCGATATGATGTTTGCCATATCGCGATATTGTTAGCAAACGCGCGTCACTCACTCTCAAGCGCGTAGTACCGGAGCACTGAGGACGAACTAGTCCCTACAAGGGGAGCTACATCACTAGTGTGGAAGGTTTTCAGATACAGAAGGTCAGACGCCAAACAAACGACTGTAATTTGCAAAATGTGCAAAAATACGATGACGACAAATGGTGGCAACATCACATTTATTTCAGCACCTAAAGCAAAAGCACCGGCGTGAGTACGAGGAGTGTCGGTTATGTGAGAACAAAAACTGTCAGTAAACGTACAGAATACACAGGTTACCATCTGCGAACGTTTAAAACACAAAAGCGCTAAGCAGAACGCTTTCCTTCACATATGAGCATGGAAACTGAATCACTGAGTCAATGAGTCAGAAACGACTCTCTTCAGATGAATTGTTCAGATTCAGATGTATGAACCGATCAGAGCTTCGAATTTAGACTTTGGGTGGAATTTCAAGCTCTCTCTTCATTGGTTGTTGTATAATTGTCAGACACGCTTTGATTATGCAATGATAGCAAAGCATGATCAAATATTAAACATTTTCGGGATTTTTTGATGCTCATTTATTTGCAGTAAAAAGGGGCAGAAATGTGATTGTGAGATTCTGCTGGTTTGTTTAATATAAATGTTGACAATATGAATACAAAAACAGCCTTATAATAATACAAAATATAAACACAGTAATTAGTCAGAATTGATCAGAAATACAATGTTTTGTGTTTTTAAGAGAACTTATAAACAATATAAGATAAAATATGGGTGGTGGCCTTCCATTGTACTTTAAGTTTACATTATATTGTATCGTGTATCACCACTTCTCAAAAGCATATGGGGATATGAGTTTTTTAGCCATATAGCCCAGCCCTACTGGAAGTGGTGCTTAATTTAATGTACATTTAGTAACATTTGTATCTTTGTACATTTTCTGAGTGTCTGCAAAACAAAGGTGTTTTTAAAATAAACTTTTAAAAACAGTGTTCTTATATATTGCGAGTGAATATCGTTATCGCAAAAATATCCTAAAATATTGTGATATTATTTAAAGGCCATATCGCCCACCCCTAGTGGACGCTTGCAGAACGATGTTACTTGTGTAACCTTAGTCTTATTTTGCCTCTGTCCCAACTTTTTTGAGTGTGTTGCAGGCATCACATTATTTTTATTTACAAAATAGTGAAAACACTGAAAATGTGTTTTGTCCTTTTAGCAGTTAAATAACAGTTTAAGCAGATTACAGATTTTAGTTTTTATTGCAGTTTTACAGGGTTCTATGTACTCCACAGTACAAACTTTCATATTCCTCTTAAAAAATGTCGTGTTTGTGGCTCCCACTCAATATTTCTTTTATAATTCAGTCCCTACTTTGAACTAATCTTAGATTTTCTTTTAAGCTTTTTTTTTTTTGCAGTGGGTAAGCTCACACCCATGCTTTAATTTTTAAAGCATGCTTCATTTTCCTTAAATGTTTAATAGTAAGAGCCAAACATTAAATTGGACACATTAACATGCTCTGCAGAGCTTAACAGAGCACTTGACTCTGCACATTATGCTATTTCTATTTCTGATTATGCTTCAGAGGGAATAACTAATCTACATATCTGGCATTAGAAAGCAGGCTTATCTATATACATTAATGCCTTTGAATCCCTATTACCCACTAGCTGGAAGCTTGGTGGCCCATACTGATAGAAAGGCTTGTAGAAGACGGGTGGCTGCTAGTTTTAGGGGAATAAATAGGATTAGAAGCAGATGCTGTTCTCAGCAGTTATCTTACCGGAAGGGGCTGTCACTGTCCCAGTGCTCACACAGTCAGGAATTAATTTAAACCCTTAAACAGAATTATCTAAGCCCATTTATACAGTTCACATTCAGCTGTAATACACTGCATTCTTACAGCCCCATCTCCTCTTGCCTCCTTATGGTTAATCTACACCGCTAAGATGGAGCATCAGTCGATCCCCAATCCTTTTATTACACAAATAGACTTCTGAACTTTTAATAACACCGTCTTGTGATGGCACCTTCAGCCTTCTTCATCCTCTTCATACATAACTGCCTATTTGTTATTGCACTTTAGCACATCCAATTTCTGCCCGTCAATCATCCTCTCACTAATGCTGGTCCCTGCTCCTGATTGGGGAGGACGATGGTTGCTCCACGCCCCCTCCGACACGTGCACAGCAATCGAACATCTTATCACCTACACTTGACTAGTGCAGTGCAGTACAGCGCTGTGTACGGAGAGCCACACCCCCTACTGCACTCCTTTCCCATCTCCGTGCAGGCGCCACCAACCAGCTAGCAGAGGTCGTAATCGCACTAGTCTGAGAGTCCTCATCCGGCTTAATCCCGCCCCTATCTGAACAACAGGCCAATCGTTGTTCATATGGCCGCTCAGCCTCAGTCGGCAGGCAGAGCCGAGATTCGATACAATGTATTCGAGATCCCAGCGCTGATGAACAGCGTGTTTTTACCGCTGCGCCACCTGAGCGGCTGTATTTGTTATTTTCATTGCCTAGGTTAACTATTGCACCAGTAGAGGCCACTGGAATACATAATGAGATAAACCCCTTAAGATAGCGGTAAAACATGCTTTCAGCAGCCAATTCTGTAATACTTAACAGTAATAATTAGAATGTGCAATTAAATGTTGTACAGGAAGTCAAACTAATCCTTGACTATGGGGCTACCCTTTTCCAGTACATATCTATTTATTTTCAGACTTATAATCAAGGCCCTACCTTATTCACGGCCGTGAAAATCACGCCACGTTTCTTGTGTAATATGTGATGTGCTGTAAAAGTCAAAATGTAAGGTTTGTGTTCTGCGATTTAACGTTTCATTCACGTAAAATATGAGGCACATTATACAAGTAAGTTCCAACCTTACAATCTGATTGGTTGAGAAGCGTTCTAACAGCACGGCCTTTTCACACCACAATGGTATTACTCCGCTGACGCGTTGCCAGTAACGACAAGCTTCATGCACACAAACGCGCACGCAGGCGACACAGCCGTTTTTCTCGATCGCGTTTTAAATCCGTTATCTGATATACAATCTAACGCACTGTGTAGGGAACATAAATTAATTGTCTAATATATTGTCTAGTGCACTATGTAGTGAACATGAATGCGTTATCTGATATACAATCTAGTGCACTGTGTAGGGAACATAACCAATTGTCTAATTCACTATCTAGTGCACTATGTAGGGACCATAAATCTGTGATCTGATACACAATCTAGTGCACTATGTAGGGAACATTAATGTGTTTGTAACGCGAACAGTTAGCTTAATAGCCCAGTTAGCAGCTCCTAAATGTTCTTTTATCACCCATATCCTTTGGTGTGTGCAAGAGGTTTTTTATTTCTTTTTTTCCCTTTGGAGGTTCTTGCCTTCTTCTTCTTCTTCTTCTTCTTCTTCTTGTTGTTCTTACCTCCCTGAAATAAGTTTTTGCAACTTGGAATGTCTGCTTTGTAGTGTTAAACTTCATATTCGTTGTGGAACTACTTTTTGGCGGAAGGTATTATCAATATTGAAGCATATTCAATATGAAATTCAGGGCTTCTTTGATTTATTTTCTTTCTTTATTTTGTAAAAACTGTTGTATAAAAGCAATAGAACAATTGAGGTCGTGTGTTATCGCCTTCGGCTTGTGCCTACGACCAAATCACAGCCACACAACCTCGTGTTCTATTACTTAAATATGAGGCGATCCTAGCAATCATATGGTAATTATATTAGTGTAACAGACTTTTCATCTTGTAGTGTTCTGACTGAGATGTCAAAGTCTAAAGCAGTTAAAAATTGCTTTAGTTTTAGAAGTAAAAAAAAATCTCATAATGTCACGCCCCCTCCTGGACAGGTACTAGCGTCGCGCCACTGGTTGAAAACCCCTTGTCTAGACTACTCCAAGTCTAATTTGTTTTTTCCTCTAAACTATTTACAGTTTTGCCCTTGCGCTTTGGGTCAATGCCTTGTTGCATTATTCATTTGTTCCTGAGCTTCTAATCATGGACTGATGACCAGACACTCTTTTCTTAGGTTTTTTTTTCCAGAGCAGAATTCATGTTTTTGTCAATTATGACAAGTCACCCAGGCCCTGAGGCAGCAAAGCATGTTTGACTGTTAATACAGTATTCTTATTGTGTAGTACTTTGTTAGCTTTACACCATGTAAAATAATGTTTAATACACCAAAAATAATGGTTTATAACATGTTGGGTTTTTGTGAAATATAACTGTTTAATGCTCATTTTTCAAAATTCTTTAGTTGACAAAAATATAGAGACCGTTATAAAAATCACCACTCTCCTACCCATTCATTTATTTAACTTACACCTAGGGACAATGCTGAAGCCAAGTCATGTTCTGCATATTTTTAAATGGTGGAAATATTACAGGAACCCACATGAACATGGAAAATATATTCCAACTTTTGTATGGACAGTGACTGAGTCCCTAGAACCCTGATACTGTGTTGCACTCACATTTCCAGTCTATAATTATAAATATTTCAACAGTACCTTTTAACCAGGTTTATTTTGTCTGGCAAGTACAAATTAGATTCAAGAAACAGGTGTAAAGGTAAATCTGTGTGTGTGTGTAAATGGCTGTAAGAACAATTAATAAACTGTGCTATGCAATGACAATATTGCCTGCTGTGTTAAAAAAATCTGTTGGTGTTACAGGTCTGTTAGAAACTTTCAAACTGTTCAAAAGTATGTAGTTGTTAAATAAATAAATTAATAAATAAATAAATAAATAAATAAATATATATATATATATATATATATATATATATATATATATATACAGTGTATCACAAAAGTGAGTACACCCCTCACATTTCTGCAAATATTTCATTATATCTTTTCATGGGACAACACTATAGACATGAAACTTGGATATAACTTAGAGTAGTCAGTGTACAACTTGTATAGCAGTGTAGATTTACTGTCTTCTGAAAATAACTCAACACACAGCCATTAATGTCTAAATAGCTGGCAACATAAGTGAGTACACCCCACAGTGAACATGTCCAAATTGTGCCCAAATGTGTCGTTGTCCCTCCCTGGTGTCATGTGTCAAGGTCCCAGGTGTAAATGGGGAGCAGGGCTGTTAAATTTGGTGTTTTGGGTACAATTCTCTCATACTGGCCACTGGATATTCAACATGGCACCTCATGGCAAAGAACGCTCTGAGGATGTGAGAAATAGAATTGTTGCTCTCCACAACGATGGCCTGGGCTATAAGAAGATTGCTAACACCCGGAAACTGAGCTACAGCATGGTGGCCAAGGTCATACAGCGGTTTTCCAGGACAGGTTCCACTCGGAACAGGCTTTGCCAGGGTCGACCAAAGAAGTTGAGTCCACGTGTTCGGCGTCATATCCAGAGGTTGGCTTTAAAAAATAGACACATGAGTGCTGCCAGCATTGCTGCAGAGGTTGAAGACGTGGGAGGTCAGCCTGTCAGTGCTCAGACCATACGCCGCACACTGCATCAACTCGGTCTGCATGGTCGTCATCCCAGAAGGAAGCTGACGCACAAGAAAGCCAGCAAACAGTTTGCTGAAAACAAGCAGTCCAAGAACATGGATTACTGGAATGCCCTGTGGTCTGACGAGACCAAGATAAACTTGTTTGGCTCAGATGGTGTCCAGCATGTGTGGCGGCGCCCTGGTGAGAAGTACCAAGACAACTGTATCTTGCCTACAGTCAAGCATGGTGGTGGTAGCATCATGGTCTTGGGCTGCATGAGTGTTGCTGGCACTGGGGAGCTGCGGTTCATTAAGGGAAACATGAATTCCAACATGTACTGTGACATTCTGAAACAGAGCATGATCCCCTCCCTTCGAAAAACTGGGCCTCATGGCAGTTTTCCAACAGGATAACGACCCCAAACACAACCTCCAAGATGACAACTGCCTTGCTGAGGAAGCTGAAGGTAAAGGTGATGGACTAAACCCAATTGAGCACCTGTGGCGCATCCTCAAGTGGAAGGTGGAGGAGTTCAAGGTGTCTAACATCCACCAGCTCCGTGATGTCATCATGGAGGAGCGGAAGAGGATTCCAGTAGCAACCTGTGCAGCTCTGGTGAATTCCATGCCCAGGAGGGTTAAGGCAGTGCTGGATAATAATGGTGGTCACACAAAATATTGACACTTTGGGCACAATTTGGACATGTTCACTGTGGGGTGTACTCACTTATGTTGCCAGCTATTTAGACATTAATGGCTGTGTGTTGAGTTATTTTCAGAAGACAGTAAATCTACACTGCTATACAAGTTGTACACTGACTACTCTAAGTCATATCCAAGTTTTATGTCTATAGTGTTGTCCCATGAAAAGATATAATAAAATATTTGCAGAAATGTGAGGGGTGTACTCACTTTAGTGATACACTGTATATACACACAGTGTATCACAAAAGTGAGTACACCCCTCACATTTCTGCAAATATTGCATTCTATCTTTTCATGGGACAACACTATAGAAATGAAACTTGGATATAACTTAGAGTAGTCAGTGTACAACTTGTATAGCAGTGTAGATTTACTGTCTTCTGAAAATAACTCAACGCACAGCCATTAATGTCTAAATAGCTGGCAACATAAGTGAGTACACCCCACAGTGAACATGTCCAAATTATGCCCAAATTGTCAATATTTTGTGTGACCACCATTATTATCCAGCACTGCCTTAACCCTCCTGGGCATGGAATTCACCAGAGCTGCACAGGTTGCTACTGGAATCCTCTTCCACTCCTCCATGATGACATCACGGAGCTGGTGGATGTTAGACACCTTGAACTCCTCCACCTTCCACTTGAGGATGTGCCACAGGTGCTCAATTGGGTTTAGTCCATCACCTTTACCTTCAGCTTCCTCAGCAAGGTAGTTGTCATCTTGGAGGTGTTTGGGGTCGAAGGGAGGGGATCATGCTCTGTTTCAGAATGTCACAGTACATGTTGGAATTCATGTTTCCCTCAATGAACTGCACCTCCCCAGTGCTAGCAACATTCATGCAGCCCAAGACCATGATGCTACCACCACCATGCTTGACTGTAGGCAAGATACAGTTGTCTTGGTACTTCTCACCAGGGCGCCGCCACACATGCTGGACACCATCTGAGCCAAACAAGTTTATCTTGGTCTCGTCAGACCACAGGGCATTCCAGTAATCCATGTTCTTGGACTGCTTGTTTTCAGCAAACTGTTTGCTGGCTTTCTTGTGCGTCAGCTTCCTTCTGGGATGACGACCATGCAGACTGAGTTGATGCAGTGTGCGGTGTATGATCTGAGCACTGACGGGCTGACCTCCCACGTCTTCAACCTCTGCAGCAATGCTGGCAGCACTCGTGTCTATTTTTTAAAGCCAACCTCTGGATATGACGCCGAACACGTGGACTCAACTTCTTTGGTCGACCCTGGCGAAGCCTGTTCCGAGTGGAACCTGTCCTGGAAAACCGCTGTATGACCTTGGCCACCATGCTGTAGCTCAGTTTCAGGGTGTTAGCAATCTTCTTATAGCCCAGGCCATCTTTGTGGAGAGCAACAATTCTATTTCTCACATCCTCAGAGAGTTCTTTGCCATGAGGTGCCATGTTGAATATCCAGTGGCCAGTATGAGAGAATTGTACCCAAAACACCAAATTTAACAGCCCTGCTCCCCATTTACACCTGGGACCTTGACACATGACACCAGGGAGGGACAACGACACATTTGGGCACAACTTGGACATGTTCACTGTGGGGTGTACTCACTTATGTTGCCAGCTATTTAGACATTAATGGCTGTGTTGAGTTATTTTCAGAAGACAGTAAATCTACACTGTTATACAAGCTGTACACTGACTACTCTAAGTTATATCCAAGTTTCATGTCTATAATGTTGTCCCATGAAAAGATATAATGAAATATTTGCAGAAATGTGAGGGGTGTACTCACTTTTGTGATACACTGTATATGTATGTATATATGTGTATATATATATATATATATATATATATATATATATATATATATATATATATATATATATATTTTTTTTTTTATGCATTTTCTCCCAATTTTCCTCCAGATTTAGTGCACCCAATTTTGCCATCCGCTGCTACCAGCAGAGATACCAGATTGCATCCAAGGAGAGCACGTCGCTGTACACGCCTCTTCCGACACGTGCACAGCCCTCCTCTTCTCGCCCATGCATTCTGCACAGGCGTCTCTTCCACCAATCAGGGTTCTTACACAGCGTATGAAGAATCACCCACCCACACATAGTCTGGCCCCCACCCTGCAGATACAGTGGCCAATTAGTATCTGCTGCAGGCACTGCCAATTATGCCCGCATAGATGGTGCCCAGTCGACGAGAGGCAACACCAAGTTTCGAATCGAGGAGTTCAGAAACTCGGTATTGGTGTGCAAGCGGAGTATCCCGCTGCGCCACCTGGGCGTCTATTGTTAAATATATTTTAATTAGAATTAGGCCTATAAGATGTAATACACCCATCTATGTGTTTACCTACTTACTTACTCAGCAGCCATTTAAGCTAGCTAATCCACATGCATGTCGTTCGAGGTGGCATTTAATGGCATGTAATCTTTACAATATTTGAGCTGGAGTAGATTTTTCTAGTTTTTCTTTATTTTTTATTTAATATTAGTGAAGTTTTTGTTTAAACTTACTAAACTGTAGCAGGTGCCCATGTGGTGGGTTCTTCAAAAGCTGTGTAAGGACCCTGATTAGCAGATAGAGAGGCTCCTGTGCAGAATGCATGGGTGAAAAAAGGTTCCGATAAGGGCTGCACGTGGGTCGGAGGAGGCGTGAGCAGCAATATAGCCACCTCAACTGCAATCAGGGATCCACCAGCAGTGGAAGATTAACTGACTAAACACTAAATTGGGAGAAAATGGGAGAAAATGCATAAATAAAAGTAGAGAAAAAAAACCTTACCTGTGTTGTTGTGGTTAGGTTCTAGTTACAAAAAAAACTTTTAGAACATAGTGAGCCGTTGAGTAGAGCTAAATGACTCCTGCAGTGGGGTTGCTTTATTCTGGAGAATAAAATGTACTCCTCATACATGAAAACACTCAATACAGGCTTCAAAATCACATTTCTCTGCTCTTTTTGACCCCAGCCAAGAAGGTAGAATTTAGGGTTGTTTAGTGTTTTAAAAATCAGAGAGAATTCTAAACATAACTAACCGCAGCACTATCTTTAAATGTCCGCCCCCACGCCTTTATTCTGTTGCTTCTCTCCAGTGCAGGACTCTTTACTTTTTTCCCTGTAGATACAAAAAACTACCAAAAAAAAGCTACTACTAAGAAAATGGAGAGTTAGTAGACAAAAATGTAAAGGTTGGATACATAGAAGAGGATACATAAGGGCATATTTGCAGTATTAAGTTCAACTTGGCCCTGTTTATAAATATTTTGCTTGATAAAAAGGTATTTAGAAATTCTAGGCTAACTACTGTAGCTCAAATTGCTGAAGAAGTTAATGCTGGTTCTGATAGAAAAGTGTCAGAATACACAGTGCATCACAGTTTGTTGTGTATAGGGGCTGCATAGCTGCAGACCAGTCAAGGTGCCCATGCTGACCCCTGTCCACCGCCGAAAGCGCCAACAATGGACACGTGAGCATCGGAACTGGACCACGGAGCAATAGAAGAAGGTGGCCTGGTCTGATGAATCACGTTTTCTTTTACATCACTTGGATGGTCGGGTGCGTGTGCATCGCTTACCTGGGGAACACATGGCACCAGGATGCACTATGGGAAGAAGGCAAGCCGGCGGAGGCAGAGTGATGTTCTGCTGGGAAACCTTGGGTCCTGCCATCCATGTGAATGTTACTTTGACACGTACAACCTACCTAAGCGTTGTTGCAGACCATGTATAAACTTTCATGGAAACGGTATTCCCTGATGGCTGTGGCCTCTTTCAGCAGGATAATGCGCCCTGCCACAAAACAAAAATGCTTCAGGAATGGTTTGAGGAGCACAACAACGAGTTTGAGGTGTTGACTTGCTCGATTAAATTGAGATCTGGGGAATTTGGAGACCATCTGTGGGATGTGCTGGACAAACAAGACCGATCCATGGAAGCCCCACCTCACAACTTACAGGAGTTAAAGGATCTGCTGCTAAGATCTTGGTGCCAGATACCACAGCACACCTTCAGGGGTCTAGTGGAGTCCATGCCTCGATGGGTCAGGGCTGTCGATGGGTCAGGGATCAACACAATATTAGGAAGGTGGTCATAATGTTATGTCCGATCTGTGTATATATATATACATATATACACACTGATCAGCCATAACATTAAAACCACCTCCTTGTTTCTACACTCACTGTCCATTTTGTCAGCTCCACTTACCATATAGAAGCACTTTGTAGTTCTACAATTACTGACTGTAGTCCATCTGTTTTTCTGCATGCTCCTTTCATGCTATTTCTCAATGGTCAGGACCACCACAGAGCAGGTATTATTTAGGTGGTGGATCATTCTCAGCACTGCAGTGACAATGACATGGTGGTGGTGTGTTAGTGTGTGTTGTGCTTGTATGAGTGGATCAGACACAGCAGCGCTGCTGGAGTTTTTAAATACCGTGTCCTCAGTGCCCACTCTATTAGACACTCCTACCTAGTTGGTCCACCTTGTAGATGTAAAGTCAGAGACGATCGCTCATCTCTTGCTGCTGTTTGAGTTGATCATCTTCTAGACCTTCATCAGTGGTCATAGGACGCTGCCCACAGGGTGCTGTTGGCTGGATGTTTTTGGTTGGTGGACTGTTCTCAGTTCAGCAGGGACAGTGAGGTGTTTAAAAACTCCAGCAGCACTGCTGAGAATGATCCACTACCTACATAATACCTGCTCTGTGGTGGTCCTGTGGTAGAGTCCTGTGGTAGAGTCCTGACCATTAAAAAACAGCATGAAAGGGGGCTAATAAAACATGCAGAGAAACAGATGGACTACAGTCAGTAATTGTAGAACTACAAAGTGCTTCTATATGATAAGTGGAGCTGATAAAATAGACAGTGAGTGTAGAAACAAGGAGGTGGTTTTAATGTTATGGCTGATTATAAATACTGCCCAGTTGGTAGACTCTGAGTGTGTGATGAGCTTTTCTGGGGAAGGGGAGAAGCTTATCACACACTGAGAGGTCACATCTACCAACTGGCCAGTTCTGAGTAAAATCTTGGTGGAAAAGCTAAGTTCATCAAGTATGAATTTACTCTAAGCTTTAGACTAAAAGTCATCACCAGATTTGTTTTTAAAACAAAAGCTCACATATAAATGAATTTATGGTTCCCTTTTATTTACTGTTTTACATATTTTATCATGTACAGTCATTAGTCTTTCTCTCTCCTTCCCCCATACCTGTTTCACAATACAGCCACAATTTCAGCCTAAAAAGTAGGTTAGTTGGTTAAGGTGGCCGTAGGGTGTCTGGCGTGTCTGCAGGGACTCACGGCTAGATGCTATATTCAGCCTCTCATTATACAGTGTGTCTGTCAGAGATGGATTAGACTCAGCACATACAAGGTTCCACTATTCATCATTTTAATCATTGCGTATCGATCACCGAGAGAAGGTGTGTCTGTGTGTAGTGGGTTAAAGGAGCCCCTGTAGCCATTAGGAAAACATCTGAGCAAACATGCACCAGAGGATATGAGAAGAAGAGAAGATACTACAAGACTACATCACCACCTTATCTTATTTTCTTCACCTGGCAGCCGAGTCTAGAGTTTTTACTTACACTCACTAGTTATTATTCAGTGAAAAGTCCACACCTTTAGTATTTATATCTGAAGTAGGAGATTCTGTAATTAATGGGGAGTTCTGATACAGGGTCTGGGGCCATGTTTCCTTTTTTGGTTTCCATAGTAACCTGGGACTATGAAGACCACTTAGCAAACGGCATGAATCATACGTCCATTGATTTGTCATATAGTCAAAAAGAAATAAAAAATTCAATTATTCATGTTATGTTTTACAGACAGAATGAGGAGAATAATGCAGCATTGGAGTTGGCACTTCAGGTACAATTCAGCCAAAACATTAAAAACACCTCCTTGTTTCTACACTCACTGTCCATTTTATCAGCTCCACTCCTACTAACTGTAGTCCATCGGTTTCTCTGAATGTTTTGTTAGCCCCCTTTCATGCTGTCAGGACCACCACAGATATTTCATGTTTTGTCTGGTCAACTTCATTTCATTTATTAATAAACCTCCATTCCTGCATTTCAGGCCTGCAACACATTCCAAAAAAAGTTGGGACAGTAAAGCATTTACCACTTTGTAATGTTGCCATTACTTTTCACCACACTTAAAAAACGTTTTGTCACTGAGGATACCAAGTGATTTAGTGTTTCAGCTTTCATTTTGTCCCATTCTTCCTGCAAACACGTCTTGTTTGTGCAACAGTACAGGGTCATCAGGACTGCAGACAGGCCAGTACCAATGAAATCCTTTGGGTTCAAACTGTTTGCAGTCAAATAAAACTCAAAGTAAATGTAAGGAACACTGCATTTTTATTTTATTTGCATTTTTCATACTGTCCCAAGTTTTTCTGATTTGGGGTTGTAAATGGACAAAACACAAACTTGATCTCTAGTTTTTGCAAAGTTCTTTGGCTCCGCCAGATCCCAGGGGTTGGTTTGCAAAGCTTTAGATTTTGTTCTATTTTACTTACAAACCATTTCTGAAACAGTTGGGACATTTTGGAAAATGCAATCAAGACAAGAACATGTAATCATTTAGTCTCTTGAGTATGTATTTTACTAACAAAAGTGCAAAGAAAAGATTTTTTCTGTATTTTTGTTTATTCATTTTCTCCCCTTTTTCTCCCGAATTTTATCGCATCCAATTGCCCGATTGCATCACGCTTCCTCACCACTAATGCTGATCCCCACTCTGATTGAGGAGAACAAAGCTAACCCACGCCCCTTCCAACATGTGGGCAGCAGCTGTATGCATTTTCTCACCTGCACTAGGCGAGTGCTAATGCAAATCAGCACTGTGTACTGAGAGACACACCCTAATCAACGCACTCCTTTCCCGCCCCTGTGCAGGCGCCATCAATCAGCCAGCAGAGGTCGTAGTTGCATCAGTTACAAAAATACCCTATCCGGCTTACTACTACCCCACCCCTATATGAACAACAGGCCAGTTGTTGTTCATGTGGCCGTTTAGCCCAGCCGGATGGCAGAGCTGAGATTCGTTATGATGTATTTGAGATCCCAGCTCAGGTGTGCTAGCGTGTGTTTTACCACTGCACCACATGACCAGCCCTAAAGAAAAGATAATGATAATATAAAGATAATGTTTTTATTTTATTTTTATTTTATATATATATGCGTTGCACAGGCGCCTCTATCTGCCAATCAGGGTCCTTACACAGCGTCTGAAGACCCCACCCACATATTCCAGTCATCCCTCCCTGCAGAAACTGCCAATTATGCCTGCTAGATGGCACCCAGCCGACCGGTGGCAATGCCTAGTTTTAAACCGAGGAGTTCAGAATCTCTGCACTGGTGTGCTAGCGGAACATCCTGCTGCGCCATCTGGGCACCTCAAATTTTGTATTTGATACCTCAAAGAGATTGGGACAAGGGCAAAATAAACTAGTTGTACACTTTTTAAATGTCCCACAATGAGCAGGTCAATTGGTATCAAGTGAGGGTATAAATGGAGGATCTGCCAATTTCTATCATTGTATAGGGGTGCATCAGTGTCCTCGGCATGGGTGACTTGCATATGCATGACGGTATCATTGACACACAGGCATGTACTCATGTTGTGTAGCAATGTAGCTTATCACAAATGTGCGAGCCTATGTGCGTTTAAGACTAAGTATGCTTGTTGAAATGTGTTCATAAAAGAGTGTGCTTCATTGTCTTACAGTGTAGGTGTGCTTACTTCAAGTCAATTTGGCCCTTGGGAAGACTGAGTGTATCGGATGGGCTGCTGAGCCCTCCTTGGTGTGTGGCTTTATGGGTTGGTAGTTGTTCACTGTGAAGTCATTATCATAGATAAATATTGCAGGGTTGATTTCCCAGCCCTATGAATAATTATGGCTAAAGCAGCCATTTGGCCAAGCATGTGTGAGAATTGTCTCTTTTTAATCTGTGGAGCTGCACTCTTATAAACTTCTCAGTAGGAATTAACCTGCTCTGGGGGCAGGATTCCAAACTGCTTCAAGAAACAAAAATAAATACTAAAAAATGTTGTTTTTTTGCTATTTTTATTTCTGCATTTTCTCCCCTTTTCTCCCAATTTAGTGTAGTCAATTCATCTTCCACTGCTGGAGACACCAGTCTTGTCTGAGGGGGGTATTTTTGCCTGCCTCACACTCTCTCTGATGTGTGCGCAGTCCACCGACTCCTTCTTATTCACCACGCAGTCAGTTAATTCGTGTGTGGAGAGCCATGCACTGATCTCCGTGCTCCACCACTTTCTGTGCAGGCGCCTCGAGCTGCTAACCAGGGTCCTTGCACAACATCAAAGACCCCACCCACTTTCAGTCTGGTCTTTTCCCACCTTGCAGACTTTTAAATAGCCAATTTTGTCTGCTGCAGGCATTGCCAATTATGCCTGCCGACTAGTAGCAGAGCTGAGGTTTGAATTTGGGGAGTTTAAGAATCCCAGTGCTGGTGTGCTAGCAGAATATCCCACTGTGCCACCTGATCACCACTAGAAAATGTTTGCACTAAATGAAAACTGAAATGTATATTTTATATAATTTTGGATCACATTTTTAGTTGTTGAAATAATTTTTAAAATGATTAAACACACAACTTTAGAATACAGTCGAATCCGGTTAATTGGACCACCGGTTAATCGGACCAGCCGCTTATTCGGACCGAATCCTAAAGTACCGAAACAAATCCTATTATGTTCGTGTTATGTTATTCGCTTATTTGGACCAAAATTCCGTTTAATCGGACCAAAGAACATGAGAGCGAATAAGAAAAAGAAGCCACAAGTTGCCACTTAGAGCGGATGCAAAGCGGGTCAGCGAGATACGGGAGGATTCCTGGGCTCCCCGGGAGAATTTATGCTTTTATAAAAGGTCAGGAAATCCGAAAAGTTGTGTTGACGAGCAAAACCAGCGGGAGGTGAACACGCCCACCACTTTCTTTCCCACAACGAAGCACCCAGTAGCCAGCAGCGTGGTTATTGGATCCATCTGCATCTCCGCTTTTCGGCGAAATGAAGTCAAGCGTAAACAAGATGGAATTTAGTAAGAACTTTTTTTTTTTATTATGCTTCGCATGCTGAGTACCTATACATTGTGTTGTAGATCGTTTCGAAAAACTTGTTTGCAAATTAATTTTTCAATGAACAAAGTTCGTAAGCAACAGTAGTTCTTGTGTGTACGTTCGCTATACGTGTATATCGCACAATAAAGGTTTAATAAACATTTAATATGTTACATAAATTATAGCACGTCCCGTCTTGTAACATAGGGCATGTTCGTGTAATCGGACCAGCCGGTTATTAGGACCAAAACGATCGCGTCCCGATGTGGTCCGATTAACCGGATTCGACTGTATTTAAAAGTGTTTGTCCGTGACGCTCAGGTGGCGCAGCGTTAAAAACACACGCTGGAACCAGAGCTGGGATCGCGAATACACTGTATCAAACCTCAGCTCTGCCTGCCGGCTAAGGCTGAGCGGCCACATGAACAACGATTGGCCTG
The DNA here is from genome assembly GCF_030014385.1 of Trichomycterus rosablanca. Lineage (NCBI taxonomy): Eukaryota > Metazoa > Chordata > Actinopteri > Siluriformes > Trichomycteridae > Trichomycterus > Trichomycterus rosablanca. Next base: position 25,604,919 of record NC_085996.1, read on the forward strand.
TTGTTCAGATATGGGCGGGACTAAGCCGGATGGGGTCTCTCTCCCATGACTGGTTCAATTACGACCTCTGCTGGCTGATTGATGGCGCCTGCACAGAGATGAGAAAAGAGTGCTCTCAAGGTGTGTCTATCTGTACACAATGCTGAGCTGCACTGCACTCGTCAAAGTGTAGGTGATAAGATGCATACGGCATGCTGCCCACTTGTCGGAGGGGGCGTGGTTTAGCTTCGTTCTCCTCAATCAGAGCGGGGATCGGCATTGGTGGATAGGAAGCATGACGCAATCGGGCAATTGGACACGCTAAAAAAGGGAGAAAATGCATAAACAACAAAAAATATGTTTGTCCAAAATTTTAATTCTCTTCTGATACACTTTGTTAGTCACTTGCTTTCCTTCATCAATTTAGGGTGGCACGGTGGCTCGGTGGGTAGCACTGTCGCCTCACAGCAAGAAAGTCCTGGGTTGACGGAGGTGGAGCGGTCCAGGTCATTTCTGTGTGGAGTTTGTGTTTTCTCCTCGTTGGGTCCTTTCTGTGTGGAGTGTGCATGTTCTCCTTGTGTCTGCATAGGTTTCCTCCAGGAGCTCTGGTTTCCTCCCACAGTCCAGGGACATGCAAGTGAGGTGAACTGGAGATACAAAAATATCCATGACTGTTTGACATGAAACTTGTGTGTAATAATGAATGTAACCACAGTGTGTTAAACATGACGTTAAAATCCTAATAAATAAATAAATAATAAATTCATCATTTTATAATCACCATCCAGCATTGTGTGCTGATTTTCTACACCTTGATCAGTCAGCAATTGTACCATCTTGAGCCCTTTTAAACATCATACTTCTTCATTCATGGATGAACCCAAGTAATACCCCAAATAAGTATGCAAAGTAATTCATTGTAAAATATGATAAAATAACAAGAAATTAACTTGTCTTACGTGTTTTATCAGTAACCAAAGATGTTAACAAATAGAAGATTATGATATTTCCAAGGGCCCAAATAACTGGAGTCAGAGTCGCACGTAAGTCGCACACACAGCGACTTCAGACTTGACTCGGACTCGTTTCAAATGACTCGGACTCGACTAAAAGACTTGTAAACAACAAGAGTCCCTAGCCACGTGGTCCCTACTGAGTGCCATTGTGTTTCCTACACACTGATCACGTGATCTTGTCTATGAGACCTTAAGCAGGTGCAACGAATTCATTTGGACGCCCTGTGACGTCATCACGTACATGACTGAGCGTTTGTGCAATTCTTTACTTTCTAAACTATCAAACTAATGAAGCTCAGTCGTCTATCATATTGTGATGTCATCTGGGAATAAACCTGATTTTATCATCGTACAGCCATTTTATGATGTCATCACGTGGTGTTTTATTGTTTGTGATTAACGGTGTAAAAGTTACCAAGCTACATTTGTGTTTTTGGTGGATTATGCAGCGTTTCTGGACGTTCACTGGTTATTCTCACATTACTGCTAGTTTTTATTAAAGATGAATGAAACGTCGATCCGACATCATTCTGATCGTGTCATTTTCTGCTCTCTAATAACGCTCCGGCCGTCTTAACCCGCAACGCTTGCAATGGGTAAATGTTACAGCCAGCTTCCGGTGTAGTGATGGTGTCGCTCCCTACTCCCTACACAGTTTGAAGTTCACTTCATTTGAACATTTTTGTTACCTTTGGATTGGAATCTCACTTAAAATGGTGGAATACCCTATGTAGTGCACTTGATAGGAACAACTGGGGTGAATGGAACACTCCTACAGAGTTGGCGCTAATGGTTGAAAAACCGCTTTCAGACCTTCTGATTGTAATTTTTAGTAAGAAATGCTGTTATTTGCATTTATTTAGTTTGCATCACACAGATGATGTGTCAATGAAATGCTTGATTGGCTTTATAACGAGTCTAGTCTAAAGACTTGACTCGGACTCGTATTTTGTGACTTGTGAACATCTCTGATCAAGATTGAACTCAGTTCCCCAGAACCCATGTTGTTGTGTCATCGACTTTGTCAACATTGCCCCCCTGCCACCCAGATAGAAGTGACAGAATCTAAAGTTTTCTACAAAAGATAATGAAGTGGAGGAAAACAAGTACCCAATTACTGTTGTGAACTAAAGGTCATTTTTTAAAATTAAATGACTCATTTAAAATCTCAGTGACTCAGTGTATTTGTTTAATACCCCAAAGTGACAAAGTCTTGTGTGGGGTCAGAGCTTTAGTTGCACAGGCCACAGTTCAGCAGCCCCGAGGCTTTATCATGGACTGCTGCCTTGATGCATTACCATATTTTTTACCATATTTTCTCTTATCCCTTCTGTTCATTTGCAATGGAAATGCTATTTTAATGCAGGATAAAAAAGAAAGAAAGGAACTCAGGACAAACTTTGCCACATTTGCTATTCTCTGCTAGCCTGAAACATCAGACTATCCAAGCAAATTTGGCATAGAGCAGGGGTGTAACTACCAGGGGGGCAACTACCAGGGGGGCAGGTGCACTGGGGCCCATGGTTGTCCACGACATGAACTCAACCCCCCACCACACTGCCCCCCCATTGGTTGCACTCACCAGGTGGTTATTATTATATTACAATATAAGTAAAATATTAAAATAACTAAGACAATAAAACATCAGAATACATGTAATCAAAAATATACAGTGAGTGAACAGCAAGGGATTTTGGGAATCTTTGTAACCTGCCTAACGTTACTAAACCAATGGAACATCAGGCTGAACTTGACATGTGACTATAACCTCACCACAGACAGATCTGTTTGGTTTGCAAGTGGTAAAACTCATCAAGACCTACTTGAGGAACAGCATGGGACCAGAGAGGCTTATGCCACTGGCATAGAGTGTAGAAACTGAGCTCTGCTTCTCTGTTGCTAAATCCCATTAAGAAGGAAAAGGTTTTTTACAGGCTAATGTTTGTAGAGCATGGCAAAGGTTGATCTCGAAAAATAAAAATTGCCATTATTAGACAAAAAAAAGAACAGACACGATAAAAGTCATGAAAGAAGTCTATAAAAAAAGAGCCAAACATGTCATTTAATCAACGTATAGGAATAAAAGACCCTTTATTATGTAAAATGAGCTGCAATAGTGTGGGTTGTTATACAGTATTTATGTTGTATTAGTTCTGATAGCTTCTAGTTTCTTTGAGGCTTTGTTTATTTATGAATTAAACTTAGGAAAAACCTTCTTGTTAGTTAATCTACTGTATATAGGATCTAGTTTGTTATTTGAAGTAAGTAGATGTTTCATTCTACAATTGCCCTGGGTGTAAGAAACTTTATGACATAATAAAGGACAGTTGTAGCCCAGCGGTTAAGGTACTGGACTAGTAATCAAAAGGTCGCTGGTTTAACCCCCATTACTGCCAGGTTGCCACTGCTGGGCACTTGAGCAAGGCCCTAACCCCCAGTTGCTTAGACAATATACTGTCACAGTACTGCAACACAGTTTTATCGCTTTGGATACCAGTGATCATGGTAGTCTCTAGGTTTTAAGCAGGCATCTGAATTTATTGTTCTAAATAAAGCACACTTAGAAGACTTCCTCAGTCAATCCAAAGTACAAGTTTCAGGTAAAAAACACGAGGACTTTTTATAATGAAGATTATTAGTGTTTAGATTAGACCTGTAGCGTAGTCTTTATTTTTTCCAAATGAGTCTAAGCTGGTCTTTTAGAGTATGCATCTGTCACACTGTTTATATATGGGACAGTGGTAGCCTAGTGGATAGGGCTTTGGGCTATCAACTGAAAGGATCCCTTGTACGGCCCACGCCATCCCCAACCGGCCCGCGTGAGGTCAGTGGCAATTAAAAATCAGACGTAAATAAATGTACATCACACATGCCATATAACAGAATTGTTTTTATTTTGACGGGAGCGCTATTTCTTTACATTTCCGCAAGTTTATATTTACGTGTGGGAGACGAGTGTATCCAGCTTCACTGTAATGTGTCGGCGAACAGAACTGAGCGCGACTGACAGAGATGATATTTTTAACTCATCAGTAGATGAGTTTTTAACAAGACATGAACTTCAAAAGTCAGGTGTAAAGCTGTTTAAGGATCACAATTTAAATCTAGGGTTTATATCACTGTTACGGTACTAAACACAGAGAAATACAAGAACATGAACGATGCAAAGCTTCACATCTGAAGCTTCGCTAACTAAACTGCAAACCAACACAGAATTTTTATAAAGTTTTACACATCCAGGACTGGAGCAGTTAAGATCAGCTTTGTGATATCCAAATATCAGATATCAGAACTGTAAAATTTAGGCAATAAAAAGAAATCTTATTAATATTGAGCAGAATGAACTTCACCCTATTGGTCCTGTCCTCCACAACAGTAACAGTTTATGTGGCCCCTTGGAAAATTTAATTGCCCACCCCTGCCTTAACCCTTTGTGCTCCAGGAGCGCCGTACAATGGCTGACCCTGCGCTCTGACCCCAGCTTCCAAACAGGCTGGGATATGCAAAGAAAGAATGTCGTTGTACTGTACACCTTCATATGTATATGACAAAGGCATTCTATTCTATACAGGTATGTGCCACAGGTATCGTGGTTATTAAGTGATGCATATATTTGTTTATACACACTTGTAATCTTTTATTCCCCTTTAAATATTTATTTATTATTTAAACGTCATGTTTTACACACTTTAGTTACATTCATGACAGGACAGCTCTCGGAGGAAACCCCCACAGACACAGAGAGAACACGCAAACTCCACACAGAAGGGACCCGGACTGCTGCACCTGCCAGGGAATTGAACCCAGGACCTTTTTGCTGTCAGGTGACAGTGCTACCCACTGAGCCACCGTGAACCCCCCCCCCCATAATTTTCTTGATAATTTTTAGTGAAAACAATATAAAAAAAATCTCAAAATGCTCCTTTTTCTCAGAAAGTAAGCAACAAACCAAGGCAATATTTCTTTTCATTTCTGATCAGGTGCCTATGATAGTTCTTTGTCTATAAACATTACTGCTGTTGGGAGTAATCCAATCTTGCAAGCCATGTCTTATTTACAGTAGCACTGGCTACAGATCTGTTTTTGTCCTGAGTTGTAGGTAACTTTGAGATGTGGGACCATTAGTTGTGAAAGGTGGTTGCTACTATAATGATGGGGAATGGTGGGTCATAGAGGCTGCACAGGGTTTGACCCATGATCTGGTGCCAAAAACGTCTGGCAAAATAATAGTGGGCTAAGGAGGCACTGAGAGGGCTTATTGTCTGCAAAGTTAGGTATGTCCTTGAGGGACGTGAAACTAGAGAGTGAAAGAGAGAGCAAGAAAAATGAGTTACTAGCAGTCAAAAAAAGACCAAGGGGTATAAGACAGCAAATAAAGAGAGAGGAAAGAAAAGAAGGATTGCATGAAGTGCCGAAAAGAGAGCTAAATGGTTCTCTGTCAGGAGCAGTGTCCACAGTGGGCAGCTGATATTCCTCTGGGCTCTGCAGTGATTCATCAGGTGTACCTGGGACATGAGCAGTTTTTCTCCTGCATTCTTTCACTGTATGACTGTGTTATTAAGTGCACTCTCTTTTCTGTGTATTTTACATTGCACTGGTGCAGAATTTCCAATTCCCTGTGTGTTATTGCATATCTGTCGCACCACTAAAACACTACAACATTACTGTTACAGTTAGGACTTTGTACGCTAATTCAAAAGTCTAATTCTTTTTATTTGAGTGCTTCAGATATGAACTTGCTTATGTGTTTTGGATATTTGCCAGGCTGAGTAACTCAATTACAGCTCAGGTTCAGCTTGAGATAATGTGTGACCACTGCAAGTTATGGAAGCTGGTTGTAAAATGTTTTGTTTATGCATCTTCTCCCCTTTTTCTCACGACTTTTAGCATATCCAATTACCCAATTGCATTATGCTTCCTCTCTACTGATGCCAATCCCCGCCCTGACACGTGTGCAGTAGCCGACTGCATCTGTGCATCTATAACAGGGGTGTCAAACTCATTTTCACCAAGGACCACATCTGCATTATGGTGGCCCTCAATGGGCCAATTTTAACGTATCCTGCTGTGATTGCACTTTGCCTTTTTAAGTCTTGGACAATTTGTTGTTTTTCTTGGGGGCTAAATTCTGTGTTTGGTGTCAAAATGCCAAATTTATACTGTATATTTATAATGTATATCTACATTTCTATTTTATACTGTATTATATATTGTACTCCTTTACCACAGACATGGAAGAGACGTACTTTTTTTTCTTCATGAAGCACAAACAGTATTCACTTTTCTATCTTTCATTAAATTTCCTCCTTCTGCTTAAATTTTCTCTTCTTATACATTTGTAAATATTTCTCAACATCATTTGTTGGAAAACCACCTCAGTTAAACGCTGATGTGGCAACACTGGCATCTAGTGGCAGGATTTGGTCACTTTGCAGGTCACAAAATCGGCATGCATTGTGGGAGATGCAGTTTATGTACGATTTTACAGTGTATTTTAAGACAATCATACGTCTTTGACGTGGCTGGCTGGATTTGGCCTGCGGGCCTTAAGTTTGACACATGTTCTAAAAGTTCTAATTGCTAAATGGTGTGTGAAGTTGGTATAATGAAAGGAACACAATGACCTTACTCTGCGGTTGTAGTGTATTTGATAATTACATACAGAATAGTAAATATGTTGCAGTATATTATCAGAATTAAGTGCCATGGAATGTCATGGACCTCATATTCTGGTATTAACTGGACATTCTTTAATTTGAAATATTAATAAATAAATCTGGACATGGTTAACATAAGGCTTCTTTTTTGCACAGTAAAGGTTTAAGTGGCATTTGTGCATGTAACTCTGTATTGTAGTGCGTGACAAAGGTTTGCCAAAGTTATCCCTCACCCATGTGGTTATATCAGCTATTGTTAAGTGGCGGTTCTTGATGCAGTGGCGTCTGGATGGAAGATCACGGCATTCAGCTTAAGCTTGCGCCTTTGGCCTTAACTCGCTGAAATTCCTCTAGATTCCTTGAATCGTTTAATGATATTATGCTCTGTAGAGGGAGAATTATGCAAATCCCTTCCAATCTTTCTTTGATGGTCATTGTTTTTAAACATTTCAATCATCTTCTCACACATTTGTTGACAAACTGGAGATCCTCTGATCATCTTTGCTCATCAAAGACTCAGCCTTTTCTGAATGCTGCTTTTGTACCAAACAATGATTACAATCACCTGTTTAAAATCACATCATTATTTAGTTTTTTTTTCACCTCATTACTAGCACTAAATTGCCCTGTCCCAACTGTTTTGGAATGTGTTGGAGGCCTGATATGCAGCAATGGAGGTATAATAATAAATGAAATGAAGTTGAGCAGATAAAACACGAAATATCTCAGGTTCATCCTGTCTGCGATGAAATAAAAGTCAAAGTAAATGTAAGGAACACTGCATTTTTTTATTTTATTTGCATTTTCCATACTGTCCCAACTTTTTATGATTTGGGGTTGTATACTTCCTTCTTTTTCAGTTGATGGGGTAAAAACCAGTAGCTCCAAAGAACAAACCTGGGCTAAAAACAAATGAAAAATAAGGTAATGCTGAGTAAAGAAGGAATCAATAGAGAGTAGAGGAAACTGGTTTTCAGTGCTTTCTGTGAGTACAATAAAGACTGGAGCAGGATTGACTGTGTGGTCAAAAACAATTTTGCTTTTATTAAACGTGGTCGCTCAAGGGCCAAAGCTGTTCATTTCAGGTCCAAGTAACATGCGGCTGAGGGGGAGTTTTAACATTTTCATGTCTGAAATAAATTCACAGCTTAAGAGTTCTGGTAATCTTCAGGGCCAAGAGTCACGGATTGATGAAGCAACATTTGACTGAATGTTTTAATTTTAGGCAGCTGTGAGAATGATTTAACTAATAGAAAATATACTCGGGTTGTCAGTTGTCCCTATTTTTGGTATGTCTTTGTGCAGAAGGAAAGTGAACACCAAGCTGAAAAGCAATCTATGCAGCAAAGCTGCCATTTGTTTATTTAAAAACTGACTTTTTTTGTATTAATGAACAAACAGCTTGAGAAGGGCAAGTATGTCTGACCAGAATCCCTTCTTTCTGGCCCAAATGAACTTTTATTACATACTTATTAAGTGAGATATACACCGATCAGCCATAACATTAAAACCACCTCCTTGTTTCTACACTCACTGTCCATTTTATCAGCTCCACTTACCATATAGGAGCACTTTGTAGTTCTACAATGTTTCTCTGCATACTTTATTAGCCCCCTTTCATGCTGTTCTTCAACAAGCTGGGATATGCGAAGAAAGAATTTCATTGTACTGTACAACTGTATATGTATGTATGACAAATAAAGTGTATATATATATATATTGTGTTTGTAGCTTTGTTTTTGTTATAAATCCACTCTGTCTTTTTGACCTAAGAAATCAACTATAGGGGCGATTAGATTTGCACTTGTTTTAAATCCAATTTTTATCTCTTATGGTTTGAGTAAAAGCTGCAGTAACAGACTCTGTAGTTCATTTACAGACATTACCCAGTGTGCACTCTGCTGTTTTGTGTTTGTGAATGCACATGTTTTAGACTTGGCTGGTGTATAATTTGGAAAGTGAGGCTGTTGTTGCAGGAGGTCTCTGGGGAATCCACTCTGCTCACTCTGAAGCCAGTGGTTTAATGATGTAGAGTACATTAGCAGTGAGTGATTTGTAAATATATCTGCATTCTGCTGCCTCAGCAGCTGCTGACACCGACATGGATCAAACTGCTGCTGCATCGTTCTTCTCTGTACTCAATCACCCCCACCCTCTGTTTCTCTCACTGCCTAAACACTTCCCCGCTTTTACTCTTTCACTCCTATAAACATACAGAGATGGGGACTCAAGTCTGCGACTCGTTTCAAATGACTCGGACTCGACATGTGACTTGCAAAAAATGACTTGTGGACAACAAAAGTCAGCAACATTAGTTAGTTCTGATCATGTCATTTTCTGCTCTCTAATAACGCTCTGGCCGTCTTAACCCGCAACGCGCGCAATGGCCAGCTTCCAGCGTAGTGATGAAGCGTCGCTCCCTACTCCCTACTTTGAATTCGAATCTCACTTAAAATGGTGGACTACGTAGTGCACTTCACAGTAACAGATAATGTAAATGGAACGCTCCTGCAGAATTGGCGCTAATGATAATAAAACGCTTTCTGAGCCAATCAGACCTTCTGATTTAAATTTTTAGTAAGAAATGCTGTTATTTGCATGTATTTAGTTTGCAGTGTCACACAGATGATGTGTCAATGAAACGCTTGATTGGCTTTCTAACGAGTTTGTGTTTTACTTCACAACCGGGAAAAGTTTGGAGGTTTTTAATTATAAGCACATTTACAAAATAACGGATTATATTCTTCATGGGACACACGCTTGTAAATTTACTAGCATCTGGAACAACATAAGCTAAGGTAAGCAGTTGTTATGATTTTTAGCTGTGTTTGGGATTTTGGCCGCTGTGCCGTAATTTGCAATGAAAACAAAACGTCAGTTTAAGCTTTTAACTGGGACCTAGGAAAGTAAAGGCACTAAGTAAAACGGCAAAATACAGTTGCTAATCTGTTGTTGTTTTTTATCTGAACTTACATATTATTTGTTTATTTCTTTGCTACATTTCCTCGTGACTCGACCCTAAAGACTTGTGATTTGACTCGGACTTTAGCCTAAAGACTTGTGACTTGACTCGGACTCTAGCCTAAAGACTTGTGACTCGACTCGTAGTTTGTGACTTGTGAACATCTCTGTAAACATATACTGAATATTCTGGAGTTTTCTAAAAAATCTTGATTCTGCTGAGCAATACTCTCATACAGTCTTTGGAAATCAGAATACCCCTTAAAAATAACCATATTTTTGTCTTGCATCCTTTAATCAAAGCCCATTTGCATTCAAGCAATGAGCGGAAAAAAGCTAACACTTCTGAAAATCATTTTACATTAATTTTTTTGTTAAATTGAAAATGAAAAACTAGAACAACGAGGTTGAAATAGTAATCAGTCATCTGATTTAGTATTTTTTAGAGCTCAATTTTGCTTCAATTTCAGCCATACAGCTTGAAATACCATGATTGGGGAACATCACTTTTCAATCTACGAGGGTTCTTCAAAAAGTTTCCACACTTTTTTTAAAGCTCAAAAACAAATGACATTTTTCTACATAGTCTTCTTCCACTGCATTTTCCTCAGCATCGTACCAACATTTTAATGCCATTAGCAAAGATGTTTTTATTTTTTTTTCTATTTTTGTTTTATGTATTTTCTTCCCTTTTTTTGCTTCCTCTCCACCAATACCGATCCCTGCTCTGATTGAGGAGAACGAAGCTAACCCACGCCCCCTTCCGACACGTGAGCAGCATGCCGTACGCATCTTGTCACCTACACTTTGACGAGTGCAGTGCAGCTCAGCGTTGTGTACGGAGAGACACACCCTGAGAGCACTCTTTTCTCATCTTTGTTCAGGTGCCATCAATCAGCCATTAGAGTTCATAATTGCACCAGTCACATAGTCCCTCATCCCGCTCTAGCAGAAATGTGTCTGCTGCAGGCACTGCCAATTATGCCCACCGGATGGTGCCCAGCCGACCGGTGGCATTGCCGAGTTTTGAACCAAGGACTTGATTGCATAGCCACTGATGCACCACTGCTTTTACATCTATCTATTTCCTCGGCTGCTCCCGTCAGGGGTCGCCGGCGGATTGTGATCCGCATTATTTTACGCCGGATGCCCTTCCTGACATAACCCTTCCTATTTATCCGGGCTTGGGACCGGCACTACAATGCACTGGTTTATGCATCCTAGCGGCTAGGTACCTATAGGACAATTCAGTGTCTCCAATTAGCCTGGCTGCATGTTTTTGGACTGTGGGAGGAAACCGGAGCACCCGGAGGAAACCCATGCAGACACACGGAGAACATGCTAACTCCACACAGGAAGGACCCGGACCGCCCCACCTGGGGATCGAACCCAGGACCTTCTTGCTGTGAGGCGACAGTGCTACCCACTTAGTCACATTGCCGCCCACCGCTGCTTGTACATCATCACATGAAAATCTTCTTCCCCTTAAAGCTTCTTTGAATGGTCCAAAAATGTGGAAATCAGATGGCGCTAAATCCAGACTATAAGCTCTCTCTTAGTCTCTTAGACACGACCAATTACTACTCCTCCCACCCTCACTGTTTCCAAGTGCAAAAAGAAACTTTTTGAAGATCCATCATATATCAGAACTTCTTTGAAGGATGTAAGGCCATCTGTCAATATGCTAAGGTATAATTGGTTTAATCCAGCTGTAGTTTGTTGACCCTGGTCCAAAATACCAAAGCAAATGTACATCTGAATGAAAAAAAATAACCACAATAAAATTTCTAGAGTGGCCATTTAAGGTCTTTACTTGAAACAATAAGTATGCCGTGGTAAGACTGTTATATGCACTTTATCCTACAGTGTCAGTGGAGTGACAGTAGTCTGCTCTCAAGATCATTCACGGTCTTATTGTGCTGGAAGGCCAACCATCTGCCCATCTTCAACTATCTAGCAAAGTACAGCAGATTTTCCTCAACAATTTGGGTGTACTTGACAGCGTTCTTTTTCTCTTCAGTCCTGACCAATTACTCTGTTCTGAGAAAAAAGAAAAGCCTACAGAACTTGACAGCAAAACAGCCTCCTAACATAATTGTACATTTAACAGTAGGTACAAGGTACAGTGTATCTGGATTTGTGTGCTTCACCTGTTTTCCTTCCTGTTGTCCTCTTCTGTTAGAAATGGCCAAGGAACATAATCTATTTTTAATTAACCACACAACTCTCTTCTGAAATACTTTTTTTAAACTAGTCAAGCAGGTAATGTAAAGATAATTGGACTGTTGACCTCTGTGTTCAGCAAATTTTTTATGACCGACTTGTTTTTTGGTTGTTTTCGGTTTAGATCTGACCATCTGCACAATTTTTCTCTTGGCCTAGGGTGACAGTTTCTCTTTGACCTTGAAAAACAGACCACTGTTTTTTTGTGCGTTTGTAAAACTTTTGCTTATTTTTTGTGAACTACACTAAGAAAATATTAAATATATATATATAAAGATAATTTGATAAATATATATTATATATATATATATACACTGTATATATATACTGATCAGCCATAACATTAAAACCACCTTGTTTCTACACACATTGTCCATTTTATCAGCTCCACTTACCATATAAAAGCACTTTGAAGTTCTACAATTACTGACTGTAGGTCTATTTACCTACATACTTTTTTAGTCTGATTTTACCATGTTCTTCAATGGTCAGGACACCCACAGGACCACCACAGAGCAGGTATTATTTAGGTAGTGAATGATTCTCAGCACTGCAGTGACAATGACATGGTGGTGGTGTGTTAGTGTGTGTTGTGTTGGTATGAATAGATCGGACACAGCAGCGCTGCTGGAGTTTTTAAATACCGGGTCCACTCACTGTCCACTCTGTTAGACACTCCTACCTAGTTGGTCCACCTTGTAGATGTAAAGTCAGAGACGATCGCTCATCTATTGCTGCTGTTTGAGTTGGTCATCTTCTAGACCTTCATCAGTGGTCACAGGACGCTGCCCACGGGGTGCTGGATGTTTTTGGTTGGTGGACTATTCTCAGTCCAGCAGTGACGGTGAGGTGTTTAAAAACTCCATCAGTGCTGCTGTGTCTTATCCACTCATACCAGCACAACACACACTAACACACCACCACCATGTCAGTGCCACTGCAGTTTTATAATTAACCACCCAAATAATACCTACTCTGTGGTGGTCCTGGGAGAGTCCTGACCATTGAAGAACAGGGTGAAACAGATGGACTACATACAGTAATTGTAGAACTACAAAGTGCTTCTATATGGTAAGTGGAGCTGATAACATGGACAGACAGTGTAGAAACAATGAGGTGGTTTTAATGTTATGGCTGATCGGTGTGTGTGTGTATATATATATATATATAGTATGCAGTATTATGTTGACTCATATTTGTAAAAATACAATAAAAAAAATTCAGATTGATTCACATTTTGTTTTGGACAAAAATGTATTGACATGCATGTCTTTTGCAAGTATTTGTGCACTTTTGACTTTAGCAGTTGATATTTAGCACACTGAGCTGCAGATATTGAAACATTCCAGTTCACAGAATAATGCAACTAAGAATAAAACACCCACTAAGTAGCACAAATAATGATCACAAAAAAAATCAAAGCTACAACTGCTATGTGCACCAGGAGCGTTTTTTTTTTATTACCAGATGTTCTTGTGGGCACTGGCTATGATTAATCATGTTGACAGAATTTAAGCCAAGACAGACGAGATGTTTTTTCCTGTAATATCTCTCAAGTGTAAACAAGGAGAAATACATGACTTCGCTGGCGTATCTCCTTCCCCGTCCCTTGGTTGATTTTCCACAAAAAAAAGAAACTAAGAGGTTTCTTAAAGGATGCACTGTTGTGTTTGGCAAGGGAGAGAGAATTCAGCTTTTCTCTGTAGTCCATAAACCTGATATATACTGGTTTTATTGTCTTGGCTTAAGAAGGAGGCGTTAGCCTCATTTAGATAAAAGCTTCACTTATTTAGAAAAGCTCATTGTTTAATAATACATCAGTAGAAAGGGCAACCTTCTTGGAGTGTAGTATCATTTAATAAAGGAAAGTGAAGAAGAAACCAGTTTAGCTTTTTATTTTCAATCTATTTGTGTTTTTTTATGGTAGTAGTGTGTAAACATAAACATAAAACATTTTAGTTTTCATAGAAAGACGTACACTTTCTTGGCATTGTTGAGCAATATACATTTACTGATGGAGTTGAGTCTTAAATCTGAAAATGACTTTTTAAAACTGTAAGTGTTAGTAATGCATACAGGAGGACAAGGGTCGGCAAATCTAATTTTACAGCTACTCCACAAAGCAAGTGAATTCTCCAATTTATTTGCCTAGACAAATTATGCTTGCCTGGACAAATACATAACTAAAAACTCCACTGTGTTGCATCTAATAACACTTAATAACTGTTTATGCCAAGTTCACACTACACGACTTTCCAAGTCGTCAGGTCGCTGGAGAGTTCACACTACACAACTGAATCTCTTGTAATCGGGAGTCTTTTTAAGTGGGTGTGTATTTCACACTAAGCGACCGATCGGTGATAGGGGGTTTCACACTACACAATCTATCACCAACTGGAATCGCAGGCGAGCTTCTCTGGTCTCCCAAACTACGTTTTGTCAAGAAAACAAACGCGAGAAGTGACGAGGGGTGTAATGATACCATGTCCAAAAATGCACGTCTACAAGTAGCGAGCGAACAAAGTTTGTGCGCTGATGTGCAGCGTAAAATCAAGGAGAAAAGATCAATAAATCTGAGTGGATTTGGCTACGCAAACAGCATGGATTGTTCTATAGTGAGTTGGAGGTTAATAAATATTTTTTGCAATGCAATGTTGGTGTTATGTTTTGTAGAGGACGATAAGGTCAGAAATACTGTAAAACTTGTGTGTATGCCGATGTATTCTGATATATACGATATTATGCCCCTGTCCCACCTTTTTACATCCCCTCCCCTGCGCTTCCCCTCACCCCGTATCTTGCGTTCTCATTGGCTGTTCGACATAGCACTCATTGGCAGTCGGGCAACTCGGATCCAGATTTTTGACATGCTAGAAATCTCTCGAGCGCTCGGCGAGTGCTTGGAGAGCCGCTCGGATCGAGTTGTTGAGTAGTTCACACATAGCGATTGAGAGCCGAGTTTCAATCACCAAATGAAGGCCGAGTTGCTCCTGAGCCGGCAAATCTAGCGTCGACCATTCAGCGAGCGAAAAGATATAGCATGACACTGCAACCTTCAGTGGGTAACTGGAATCCTGACCCAAATAGGCTACCACAACATTGTGCAAACACTGCATCGTCCTGCTTCTGCTGAACTGTGACATGAGTTCCCAGTCAGGTTTTTCAATAATATCTCTGTGGGGTATTTTTTATCCTAGAAAACCCCTCAAGTGGCCAGACCTTTCCAGGTCACAGCCACTTCTCTAGAGTACCTTACATTAACAGCGCACTATTCAAGCAGACAAATTCTCCTTAGAGAGCTGGTGCACTGTGTCGGCAAGTGTGCAGAGTGGGATGCTGTTGAAAAGGGTAAACCAGATGAGATAAGAAGCCTGCCTTTTCACACCAGGATCCTGCCCCTTACTTGTGTTAATTAACAAATAACCTTTAATGAGGCATTTTTCTTCTTCAGCTCCTAATGAGGAATATGTCACTCTGGTGTGACATTATTACAAGGGGGATGACACTGGGTGGACGGGTAAAGCTGCCATGATGTCAAAGTGGATACATAAAAGGTGTTGAATGAGCCATAGTGCAGTAATGCCTTCTAGCCATGATTTCGTTATATATATATATATACAGTGAGGAAAATAAGTATTTGATCCCCTGCTGATTTTGTAAATTTACCCCCTTACAAAGACTTGAACAGTCTATAATTTTTATGGAAGGTTTTTTTTAACAGAGAGAGACAGAATATCAACAAAAAATCCAGAAAAAAAACATTAAATAAAAGTTATAAATTAATTTGTATTTAATTAAGGGAAATAAGTATTATTCCAAAGAGCTATCAAAGGACGTCAGGGACAAGATTGTAGACCTGCACAAGGCTGGAATGGGCTACAAGACCATCAGCAAGAAGCTTGGTGAGAATTATATGGGAGGAGCTTGTCAATGATCTCAAGGGAGCTGGGAGCAGAGAAATGCTGGATGTGTTTTGTCTGCTCAACATCCATTCCTGCTTTTCATACCTGCAAAGTTGGGACAGTAAAGCATTTACCACTTTGTAATGCTGCCATTCCTTTTTACCACACGTAAAAGACGTTTTGGCACCGAGGAGACCAAGTGATTTAGTGTTTCAGCTTTTATTTTGTCCCATTCTTCCTGCAAACACGTCTTAAGATGTGCAACAGTACGGGGTCGTCGTTGTCGCATTTTTCTCCACACATTCTCTTGGGGACAGGTCAGGACTGCAGGCAGGCCAGTCCAGTACCCGTACCCTCTTCTTCTGCAGCCATGCCTTTGTAATGTGTGCAGCATGTGGTTTTGCATTGTCTTGTTGAAAAATGCATGGACGTCCCTGGAAAAGATGATGTCTTGAAGGCAGCATATGTTGCTCTAAGATCTCAATGTACTTTTCTGCATTAATGCTGCCATCACAGAAGTGTAAATGACCTTTGCCAAGGGCACTGACACAGCCCCATACCATGACAGACCCTGGCTTTTAGACTTGTTGCTGATAACAGTCTGGATGGTCCTTTTCGTCTTTGGTCCGGAGCACACAGCCTCCAATTTTTCAAAAATAGACATGGAATGCTGATTCATCTGACTACAATACACGTTTCCACTGTGTGATGGTCCATCCTTATTTAGTTTTTTTTTTACCTAATTACTAGCCCTAAATTGCCCCTGTCCCAACTTTTTTTTTAAAATGTGTTGCAGGACTGAAATGCAGGAATGGAGGTATATTAACAAATGAAATGAAGTTGAGCAGAGAACATATGAAATATCTTGGGTTCAAACTGTCTGCAATCAAATAAAAGTCAAAGTAAATGTAAGGAACACTGCATTTTTATTTTATTTGCATTTTTCATACTGTCGCCAACAGGCAGCTTGATGGTGCAGCAAATAGTGTGGGTGCCACACAGATTCAAGGCCTGTAAATCTGGCTTAGACCTCCAGTTTCAATCTGATTGAAGGTTAGCAGTGTTTTCCATGTTCATGTGTCTCTCCTTTGAATCCTCCAGTATCCTCTTAACTCAGAGTTATACCTTTCTAATGCGTAATTACAAGTGATCCAAGAAATAATTCAACATGTTTTGTTTTGTTGCTCTGGATAAGTAAGTCTGGTGAATACAACTGAATAAAATGTCTTTGTCTACCATTCATTAAATTCTTACTCGAAGTGGGGTGCTAAAGTCATTTTAATGAACTACAATTCCCAGCAGCCCCAGTTCTCTGTTCTGCCGTCAGCTGCCTGACCACAGCATTCCAAATCACCTGAGCACTAACACATTGAGCTCATCTCAGTATATCACTCTGTCCAAGTAACCACAAAATAAATCTTATTGATTTCTTGATAATCCCTGTTCCTTTATAGTAGCCCACACATCAATATTTTTACATCATGCACAAGGACTCATCCCAAGGTCACTGCCAATAAATCAGCGGATCTCCAACAGATGAAATTCTCACTCGCTCTCTCACTTGCTCTAAATTCAGTTAATTTTATTCATAAGATGGTTAACTGATGTTAACATAGTGGATATAAAAAGTCAACACACCCTTGTAACAATGGCAAGTTTTTGTGGTGATGTCACATCTGAGGCTGCTGGTTCCCCTCCTCGCCAGCAGATGGCACCCTCACCTGAGTACTAGCTGGCTGGTGGCTCACCTGATCCTAATCAGCGGCCATCTTGGAATCTTTATAAACCCTGTTGTTTGTTTGCATCATTGCAAAGTTTGGTGGGGCGGCATGGTGTCGCCTCACAGCAAGAAGGTCCTGGGTTCGATCTCCCTGTGTCTGCGTGGGTTTCCTCCGGGTGCTCCGGTTTCCTCCCACAGTCCAAAAACATGCAGCCAGGCTAATTGGAGACACTGAATTGTCCTATAGGTACCTAGCCGCTAGGATGCATAAACCAGTGCATTGTAGTGCCTGTCCTAAGCCTGGATAAATAGGGAGGGTTGTGTCAGGAAGGGCATCCGGCGTAAAAACTGTGCCAAATCAATAATGTGGATCACGATCCGCCGGCGACCCCTAATGGGAGCAGCCGAGGAAATAGAGATAGAGATTGCAAAGTTTGGTATTTGCTATTCGGGGCATTTCTTTTTTTTTTTATTTATATGTTTTCCCCTCTTTTTCTCCCCAATTTTTATCCCCCAGTCTAGTCGTGTCCAATTACACTGTTTGCGTCCTCTATACTGATTCGACCCTTCACCGCTGACTGAGGACGCCTCTCAACTGACATGCGCCCCCTCCGGTACGCACAGTCAGTGCAGACTGCATTTTTCACCTGCACGAGTCGAGGGCCACACCCAGCACTATTCCTCAGCCCTGTGCAGGCGCCATCAGTCAGCCAGCAGGGGCCGCAGTCGCACCAGTTATGAGGACATGTGCTCCGACTAACAACCCTGAACAACAGCCAATCGTTGTTCATACAGCCGCCCAGCCCAGTCGGAAAGGCAGAGCTGAGGTTTGATACGATGTATTCGAAACCCCAACTCTGGTGAGCTAGCGTACTTTACCGCTGCGCCACCTGAGCGGCATGCGGTGCATTTCTGAGCATTTTCTTGTTGCTTTTGTCTTTCTGGTTACGACCCTTGCTTTCTGCATGTTTCACGGTTTATTGATTGGTTTTCTTTGGCTTTGGATTTTGGCCTGACTACCCGGTATTGACCTCGTTTGTTTGTGACTATTCGTGTGAACTAATAAACCTGCACTCGACTCCACTACCTGGTCTGAGTCTCTCTGGTGACATGTAAAATGAGACCAAGATGAATCCTTTTAAAACTTTATCCACCTTTATAGTGATTTATAATCTGTACAATTCACTACAAAAACAATCTTTCAACAAGACTTTCAATAATGTGGTTGCATACTTTGTCACCTTGTGATTTTATGACAGAATCTTACAAAAAAAGACTAAATGCTATCAGCATGGCACATCTAGACTTGGCAATCTATGCCCACTCTTTCTCACAGAAGTGCTTGAAATCTGTTTGATTATGAGGGCATCTCCTGTGATCAGCCCTCCTTAGGTCACCCCACAGACTTTCAACTGGATTCAGTTCTGGGCTCTGACTGGGTCATTCCAAAACTTGAAATCTTCTTTTGGTGAAGCCATTCTTTTATTGATGTGAAGGTATGCTTTGGGTGTTTGCTGTGCTAACTAATTTTCTTCTTTTTTATTAGTTTTTAGCCATGGCCTTAAGGTTTTATGCCAAAATGGACTGAGATTTGGAACTGCTCATAATTCCTACCATGTAATGCTTTGTAAGCTCTTTTCAGACCATGTCTTTTGCTGTTGGGTGCAACTAAGTAAACTGTCCAGAAAATCCTATCAGAAGAGCTGAACTTCCTTTATATGGGGTTGATTAGGGTCACTGTAATTAAGGGCAGGTGTCACTGACTACTATTCAACATAAGTATGAATGTTATTCATGCAATCTGTATAAGGTATGGTACAAAATACTTTCGATTATTTATTGATTAAGGAATGTGCTGGGTTTGAACAAGAATTTATCCCGGAAAGGGCAGTAATCCATCTAAAGGCACCACACACTCACCTATTTCCTATTTACTCAGACCTAGGGGCAATGTACAGCAGCAAATCTACTTTTACCATGTTTTTGGGTGAAAACTAAAGCACCTGGAGGAAACTTACATGGATATGAGGAGAGCATAATAAACTTTTCACAGACTGTGACCAACATTAATGCTTTTACTCCATGTCCTTTGGACTCATTTCTAATTTGTTGCTTGTAATACAATCTAAAAAAGGTATAGGTACTCTGTTGACTCTATTTATTACCACGTAGGTATAGTAATACTTGTCAGTAAACTGTTTGTCACTGTATCTACAAAGGCAAGTTAATAATCTATTGCAAAGTGTGGAAGCCATATGCCAACAATATCCAGAAACCAATTTCTCTGGGCTCAAAACTTAGTAAAAGGCACTGAAGCAAAAAGGACAGTATTATCTGGGCCAGTCCCGATTGATACCAGAAATTCAGATGCCAGTGACTGTCATAATATGGGGATGTCTTGGTGCCATGGCATGGGTAACCTGCACATCTAAGAAGAAAACCTTTAATGCTGAGAGGTACATACACATTTTAGAGCAGCATTTTCTGTCATCAAGATGTGTTTTCAGGGACAGAGGCAAAGTAAAGCAGCATTCTCTGTTGATGGAAATAAATAGTAAAAGTGTAACAGTGGAATATTTTTACATTTTCACATGTACATGCACTCGTATGCACACACAAACTGACCGTAACTGCGTAAATCTAAGGGACAGATGAATTCATTTGAAAGTGAACAGCTTTATAAGGGTATGTTTTCCCCCTGAGCTTCAGTGGATGCAGTAAGCATGTAAAGCCATATTAACACACACACACACACACAAACACACACACACAATTATATAAAGCCACAGGGATGTGTCTTAAGGTTGAAAAGAGCTGAATTATTGCTGTGGAAAAAAGCTCATAAGTGCATAATTGTCTACTGCTACAGCACAATAAATAGGCTGCACATATAATAAACATTTAAATAGTAATAATGTCACTAGTCACAACATTAAAATAATTTAAGTCGAATTGTAGATACTGTTGCCATTTTAATTTGAGTGAATTTTAAATTTAACCTCTGTCTATACAACACATACAGCGATCAGCCATAACATTAAAACCACCTCCTTGTTTCTACACTCAATGTCCACTTCATCAGCTCCACTTACCATATAGAAGCACTTTGTAGTTCTACAATTACTGACTGTAGTCCATCTGTTTTTCTGCATACTTTGTTAGTCCCCTTTCATGCTATTCTTTATTGGTCAGGACCCCCACCAGACCACTACAGAGTAGGTATTGTTTGGGTGGTGGGTCATTCTCAGCACTGCAGTGACACTGACATGGTGGTGGTGTGTTAGTGTGTGTTGTGCTGGTATGAGTGGATAAGACACAGCAGCGCTGCTGGAGTTTTTAAACATCTCACTGTCACTGCTGGACTGAGAATAGTCCACCAACCAAAAATATCCAGCCAACAGTGCCCTGTGGGCAGCATCCTGTGACCACTGATGAAGGTCTAGAAGATGACCAACTCAAACAGCAGCAATAGATGAGTTATTGTCTCTGACTTTACATCTACAAAGTGGACCAAGTAGGTAGGAGTGTCTAATAGAGTGGACAGTGAGTAGACACATTATTTAAAAACTCCAGCAGCACTGCTGTGTCTGATCCACTCATACCAGCACAACACATACTAACACACCACCACCATGTCAGTGTCACTGCAGTGCAGAGAATGATCCACCACCTAAGTAATACCTGCTCTGTGGTGGTCTTGGGAGAGTCATGACCATTGAAGAACATTATAAAAGGAGGCTAACAAAGCATGCAGAGAAACAGATGGACTACAGTCAGTAATTGTAGAACTTCAAAGTGCTTCTATATGGTAAGTGGGTGGTTTTAATGTTATAGCTGATCAGTGTACATACAGGTGAGTGATGGTAGATTGGATTTTGACTTATTAACATACATACTTAAAAGTTTATAGCATTAATGATAGCACCATTATACTAGAAATATTCAATGTCATGAAACAACAAACACAAGCTCAATATCAGGCAATCAACAACTAGATTTAAAGTATATAAACCATAACTGCACAGATTTGTACACGGCTTTCTAGACATTTCTGGTGTAGTGCTTGTGGCTTAATCTAATGGTTGCAGTAAAGCTGTATTTAGAATCACTTATGAGAAGTTAGTAGGCCAGGCCAAGTAGGCCAAGCTAAAATGTAGAACTTTTTGCAACACATTTTTAATCTAAGCTGCTGACCCAGATTTTGTCATATTGAAAATAAAAATTGAAATTTGGTGAAGTTTTTTCTGGACAGAGAAAAAGTCAGCATATTAATAAAAATTTAGAAGAATATTAAGAAAAATATAAGCAAAATAAGTTGCACAGTCCCTTACACTTAAACCTATTTTTAGCAAAACTAAATGAATAATACCTAATTTACAAGACCTTTATTTATTTATTTAACTTTATTTTACTTGTTTTTTTTCCAATATATGTTCAATAATAGGCATAGAAGACATTAAGCTGAGAAAAAATATGGACCACCTTTTTGTTTTGTGCCAGTTTTAAGTATTCCCAAACTTTTGATGATTTGGGTCTTGGAAAACTTTTAGCTTTTCTTTAAAGGCTCTCTACGATCGGTACATGCTCTTTGACTGCTGCAGACAGCATTTTTAAAGACTGCGCTTATAATATATATGAATGGAAACATTGTAGAAATTAAACATAGTTTTAAAAACGATGCATCGACTTAAAATATTGACATCAACTAGGTTAGGTCATCTGGGAAAAAGGAGTTTTTTAAGCTTTGTTGAAATCTAATTATGACCATCTATCTGTTATTCTTCAAGACTTTCAGAAATAAGTGCTAGTCATGCAGTACCACTGTTACTGTCTGTGGTACTGAAAACCTTGTTAACCCCTGCTTTGGGATACAAAGCTTTTCTGCCCTTATGCCTTATGCTTGACTCCTGAGACACCCATGTCAATTTAATACAGCTCTAAAACTGCTGATCCTTTTTTTAAACACAATAACCTAAAAGTATCCCTTTCTTTCCTTGCCAGTCTTACAGCCATTGTCAGTGAACTGACCTACAGGCAGCAGATTTGCAATGTCACTATGTTTCTGCTCTGGGCTCTGCAGGACAAGAGCAGAATATATAATATTAGAAAGATGTGCAGCGTTTTTCTTAAATGTACCCCTTCAGACCACTAGCAATCCCTGACTGAGATGTTCAAATGAGTACGAGAAAGAAAAAAGAAATAATTCTCTACATGCTGAGTATCTAAATTGCCCTCACACTGTTCCAGGGGGCACTTGATATGTGGTGTGATGATTAAGGTAGGCTGTAATGGGTCATAATGGGTAGCTTTTACACAGAATTACCTGTTTAATTGTATAATTGAAATGAGATGATGTTTGTGCGGGCTTTAGACTGCTGAATAGAGACTGTGTGAGCAGTTTATCTTTCTGCTCATGAAGATATGGCTCCTCTTCAGTTCACTTAAGCCATTTTAAAGTGGCATGATCCTAAGTGTTGTCTAAGGATAGACTGATGCACTGCATGTCCAAAGATAAACTATATGACTAAAATTATATAAAATAAATTATATGCTTTCGACCTGGTGGGAACAGTTTGGGGAAGGCCCTTTTCTGTTTAAGCATGACTGATTCAAACTGTCATGGGAAAATAAGGTAAGATGATAAATGAAAACAAAGATTATAATTGACTGGATTGGAAGAATTTATTGGCACGATTGTGGGTTTTTACAGCAGTTGAAGAACACACAGCTGAAGAACAACGACAGATATGTGGCCTTCCTTTTATACTGCTCTGGCCATATCACATTGGGTGTTGGACTTAGGAACCTCCTTTCTGTTCTAACTGTTGTTTCTTATCTGCTAACAACAGCTTTACAACAGCTTAATGACAGGCATGTTGCTTATCTCTGTACTTTAGATTCCCAGCCTATAATTATGTAATGCACAAGCAACATAATACTAATATCCAGGTTATATTAAGCATAAAATCTAATTTCCATAACACAAACCATGTCTTATTGGATCTTGATTTGTATTCCTCAGTCTCATTAAATGTATTCAGGATGAATTGGAACTTCAGTTGTGAGCCAGGCCTGTTTGTCCAACATCAATGACTGACATTATGTAGGGGCAGTTGTAGCATAGTGGTTAAAGTAGTGGACTAGTAATCAAAATGTCACTGGTTCAAGCCCTACAACTGCCAGGTTGCCACTGTTGGGCCCGTGAGCAAGGCCCTTAAACCCTCAATTGCTTAGGCAATATACTGTTACAGTACTGTAAATATAAAAAGCATTAGTAGAGGTGAGGCTGTTATAGTGTCACAAATCCAGCCTCTCTATGCTCCCATTGTTTATGTGCCATGCCCCTGTCTCTGCGAGCACATGTTGGAGGTGGTTTGTTTTCAGTGTCAGGCCAACGGCGCTTTGTCATGATTGGTCTACTGCTAATTATCCACAGCTGCACCTCATTTAGGTGTAATGCTCAAAGCATTTAAGGAAGCAGCTGTGGATCATTCGGCGGAGGCTATTTTGTTTCTTGTTGCGGTTTTGACTTTGTCATGCTTTTGGATAGATATCTGGTTGTTGTCAGGTTATGATTTTGGATTATGCTCTTGCTCACACTCACACTCTTGCTCAAAGTCTTGTTTAGATAGATAGATAGATTCAACTTTGTCATTATTCGGTACAGGTACAAGGCAACGAAATGCACTTAGCATCTACCAGAAGTGCAAATAGTAGCATTGTGCAAGAAAACAGAGAATATCAGTAAAGTTACATATTTTATGAGTAATATTAATATATAATTATAACAATATCTATTTCCATATATGGAATTATATCTATGTACATAATACTATATACGTACATAATAGCAATAATAATTATAATAATAATTATTGTTTTAGTTTAGTCTTGTTCATGTTTGGTGTTGGCATAAGTTTTTTTTCTTGATATTTTGTAAACATAAACATTTTTAATTTGATGTCTGCCGCTCGCCCAAATAATTTGGGACAGGCGCAAAATAATGAATATTATTAATGTTTTGTGGAGTTCTTTAATTAAGACGAATAAAGAAAGGTGACTTTTAGAACTTGTTTAGATTATTTTGGACTCCCTATCTTTATGACAGGACATGTTTATGAGATGAAACGGTCGTAAAACTAAGGACATTTGGTACTCTGTAGACTTAGCAGTTAATTTTGGTGATACCTTTTGAGCCCATAATTCCTACCGTTGTAGTCTGGGCTCTGCACGTTACCTATTAAACTGTTTCCCAATAAACCTCGATTTGTTTATAGGGGCATTATTTCTAGCTGAATATTTCTAGCTGAAGTTGGTTATCGCTAAAAATCCAGAAACATCTAATTATAAGGAGTGTCTACAGACTTGACCATGTAGTGTAGCTTGTAACTCGACACAGACAAAATCTGTCTCCTACTCTGTTTACTATAGTAAATATTTTCTGTTTTCCTGACAGAATCCAGCTATGTAAAGGAATTGAAATGGTATTGTAGCTGTGTGCATAAGGGTGTGCAAAGGCTGTGCAACAATTCGGTTATAAATTTAAGCAGTTTTCAGGGAGCGATAAAACACAAACAATAACAATGTTATCCGCCTCCTTCGAGAGCAGTTTGGAAGAAAGCTGCCTGGATTGATTTGGGAAAAGATTGTCTTTCGCCTGCATGCATCAAAGGTTATTATTGGTTTATTGAGTAACATAGTGACCTGGAAAGACAGAAAACCTTTTTGAAAAATAGAGGGTGTAAAAGAGACACATAAAAATGAAGAAATATATGAGGGCATTCATTTTCTGTTGCTACTTCAAGCTTTGACTATAAATAAAGCTCCTAATTTTTCCTTTTTGTCATTTTTACTAAAGCTACAGTGCTGATACAATATGTTGTCAA
Source organism: Trichomycterus rosablanca (assembly GCF_030014385.1). Classification (NCBI taxonomy): domain Eukaryota; kingdom Metazoa; phylum Chordata; class Actinopteri; order Siluriformes; family Trichomycteridae; genus Trichomycterus; species Trichomycterus rosablanca. The sequence goes on from NC_085996.1 coordinate 25,630,263, forward strand.
AACTATGTGGACCCCTGCCCTGACAGTGAGCTAGTATGACATCTAAATAAAAATAACATGCTTGTGCTAGCATTCAGTAATATGTGTAGGTGAAATCCTGAAAGCCGTTGCCTAGTGGTTAAGGTACTGGACTAGTAATCAGAAGCCCCACCACTGCCAGGTTGCTGCTGTTGGACCCTTGAGCAAGGCCCTTAACCCTCAGTTGCTCAGACTGTATACTGTAACTGTAAAATCCAAAGTCTCTTTGGATAAAGGCATCTGCTTAATGCCGAAAATGTAAATGAAAGTATATCATGAATGGGAGAAGCACATTCTGTAGACCTTATGGTTAAATGTTACTGGTTTCACATAAGATCACTATTTTAACATGAGAAGGAATACAGCTATGTTAACACAAAGCACATCATTGTTTTTCTGGTGAAATTCTCTACCAGTCTGATGTGTCACACTCCTCCTTTCCCATTTGAAAAACTGAAATTAAATCCAAGATGGAGGCATTCAAGATGGCAGCCATGTTGGTTTTTCACTTACCCCACAGCTTGAGTCTAAAATCGGACTATCATCATCAACCAAACTGTTTTTATTTTAGAAGGATGTTTTTTCCCTCCCCTCTGTCTCCCAACTTTAGCGTATCCAATTACCCGATTGCATTATGCTTCCTCTCCACTGATGTTGACCTCCACTCTGACTGAGGAGAGTCGTGACTAACACACGGTCCCTCTGACACGTGTGCAGTACCAACTGCATCTTTTCACCTACACGGGGCGAGTTTATATTTGGATCAGCATTGTGTATGGAGAGCCACACCCTGATTAATGCATTATCCCTCGAATATGTGCAGGCACATCAATCAGCCAGCAGAGGCCGTAATTACATCAGTTATAAGGAATCCCTTCCGGCTCCTCCCAATTTGAACAACAAGCCAATCATTGTTCATGTAGGCGCCCAGCCTTCCAGGTAGCAGAGCTGAGATAAGAAGGATGTTTTCTTACTCTTTAGACACAGTGTGCGAGTAACTGGTTGGCAACAGACTCATACAGACAAGAGAAGTTCTTGTACCACCTTAGTGCTGGTCTAGAGAGGAGCCTTAATGTCTGCCTTGCTTCAGTTCTGAGGGGTGGATTAAAATAAACCAGACTTGAGACTTAAAGGGTATGAGGTATTTAAGGTAGGTTGGGGTGGTTTGTTTATAGCCTTGTAAGCAAGCATTGGTTAGAATTTAATACGTGCAGCTACAGGATGCCAGTGAAGAGAGCGCAGCAGTGGGTTAATGTGGCAGGGCTTGAGTGGATTAAAAACAGGTGTGTAGCTGCATTCTTGATCAGTTGCAGAGGTTTAATGGAGACCTGCTAGGAGAGAGTTGTGGAAGTCTAGGCTATCCAGAACAACAAGGTTTTGTGCATTTTCAGTTGGTTTGATCTGAGAGTCATTACATAAGATTATACACCACATACTGTCCATTTTATCAGCTCCACTTACCATATAGAAGCACTTTGTAGTTCTATAATTACTGACTGTAGTCCATCTGTTTCTCTGCATGCTTTGTTAGCGCCCTTTCATGCTGTTCTTCAATGGTCAGGACTCTCTCAGGACAATTACAGAGTAGGTATTATTTAGGTGGTGGATCATTCTCAGCACTGCAGTGACACTGACGTGGTGGTGGTGTGTTAGTGTGTGTTGTGCTGGTATGAGTGGATCAGACACAGCAGTGCTGCTGGAGTTTTTAAACACCTCACTGTCCGTGCTGAACTGAGAATAGTCCATCAACCAAGAATATATCCAGCCAACAGCGCCCCGTGGGCAGCTTCCTGTGACCACTGATGAAGGTCTCGAAGATGACAGCAGCAATAGATGAGGTGGACCAACTAGGTAGGAGTGTCTAATAGAGTGGATAGTGAGTGGACATGGTATTTAAAAACTCCAGCAGCACTGCTGTGTCTGATCCACTCATACCAACACAACACACACTAACACACCACCACCATGTCATTGTCACTGCAGTGCTGAGAATGATCCACCACCTAAATAATACCTGCTCTATGGTGGTCCTGTGGGGGTCCTGACCATTGAAGAACAGTGTGAAAGCAGGTTAAAAAAGTATGTAGAGAAACAGATGAACTACAGTCAGTGATTGTAGAACTACAAAGTGCTTCTATATGGTAAGTGGAGCTGATAAAATGGACAGTGAGTGTAGAAACAAGGAGGTAGTTTTAATGTTATGGCTGATCAGTGTATCTTGGCATGAAAATATATACCCAAGAGTAAACATCAGCTTGCTGGTGTTGAAGCTAAAGGTGATGAGCTGACGGGTCTATCAGACATGCCGAGCAGCAAGCTAAATCATAGGTGTCTGAAGGAAAAAATGACAGACAGGTTGAATTGAGTTTAAGCAGCATAGGGATGATCAAAGAATGTCTACAACCTTTAACAGTGGCCAAACATTGCTCAATCAAGTACTAAAATAACAGGAGGAACACACTAACAGGAGGAACTTTTCACAAGCCACTGAATCCTGGTGTGTGTCACAGTGGGTCTGGCACTTCTAAAGCAGAAATGCACCTTGGACTCTCATTTCAGAAAGTCATTTTAATTTGTAAAAATAAATAAACTGCTTAAAAAGCAAATACAGAGCAATAGAAGAAGCTGCAGGCCAGTCCTATGTTATTAAATATACCAATTATGATACTATGTGTAAGAAATGAATGCTGTATTTTGTTTATTGCAGACTTGTGGATAACTGCATTGCAGCCCAGGCAATAAATATTCTTTGTTTTTTGTTTTTTTAGTTCCTAACCTCTATTTTCTACTGTCTAATTCACATCACAAAAACTGCAGCTGGGGTGTAAAATGCAGTACCTGCCCTGTCATGATATAAATTCTCAAATACAGTGCCTACTCTAAATTCTACTCATGGTATGGTGCCTTGTTGAGGCAAGAAGGCTTATGGGCATCAGGGAATCAAAAAGCTATGCTGCCTGGAGTGTTATCTTCTATCGGTCTCCTGTGGCAGAAAAGTGCCAGACTAAATCTACCACCTATATTCGGCGGCAGCAGTGTAGGACGATGTCAGAGGCGGATGAACACAAAGGTGACAACGGCAACAACATCAGTTCATCTTTGCGGAAGAAGGCAATGGTAAACCACTTCTGTACTCTACAAAGACAACCAAAGGAAAAGGAACATGAATGTTGGTAGAGTGACAGAAGATAGGACTTGTTAGTTTGAAGGCACTTGTTAGTGAGAAAACGCTGGGGAATCCTTTTGTTTATGATGTGGCCTGGTTAAATTCCACAGCATTTGGTGAACAAACTAGAACCCCTGGGCTTCAGCACCCCCCTGCGGAACTGGCTGCTAGACTTCCTCACTGAACGACCACAGTCAGTTAGGGTTGGACAGAACACCTCCAGTGTCATCAGCCTCAGCACAGGATCCCCTCAAGGATGTGTACTGAGCCCCCTGCTGTTCACTTTGATGACACACGACTGTGTCCCTAGGTCTGCCACTAACCACATCGTGAAGTTCGCGGACGACACTACAGTGGTGGGCCTCATCAAGGATGACAATGACCTGGCCTACAGAGAGGAAGTCGATCTGTTGGTGGTAGTGATGGGTCGGTCGCGAACGATCCGGCTCTAAGAGCCGGCTCTTTAAAGTGAACGACTGGATCCGGCTCCTGATTGGGAGCCGATTCGTTTTTTTCCAGTTTTCTTTTTCTGTCAAAACCGCACGTGATTGGTCAAGATACGTGGTGGCGTTTGTGTAATTACACTGAGCAGGAGGGGAGGGGTTACACACACACACACACACACACACAGAAAGACAGCGTGCACACGAACAGGAGAGAGAGAGAGAGAGAGAGAGAGAGAGAGAGAGAGAGAGAGAGAGAGAGAGAGAGAGAGAGAACCCAGCGCTTTACACAGCCAGACATTACACGCTGGAAAGGTGAGAAAAATGAGTGAGAGGAAACATAGTAAAGTTTGGACACGAAAAGCCCCTTTTACAGAGAAGTGCAGATCCACTGAACCAAGTGTTCACTGGGAGACCAAGTGTTCAGTCTACCCACATCTTATACATGTGATGGCACACAGACTGTGTATCTGTCCCCTCAGAGAGAATCTTTTTTTAACAGGGCAGATCATAACAGAAAGGAGAAACAGGATCAAGCCATCAAAGATGAGCTCCTTGGTTTTTCTGAATGCCAATCTTCACTAAATACTTACAAATACTGTCACCTGGATGCTGATTTTTCTTTTTGTTTTGCACATTTTCATTTATATTTTGTTGTGATGCTTCGTTGATGTTGTGTTGTTTCACTCTAGATGCTTGTTTATTTTGTTTTATTTATTAGGATTTTAATGTCACATTTTACACTTTGGTTACATTCATGACGGGAACATTCACCTCACTTGCATGTCTTTGGACTGTGGGAGGAAACCGGAGCACCCGGAGGAAACCCACGCGGACACGGGAAAGACATGCAAACTCCACACAGAAAGGACCCGGGCTCTTCACCTGGGGATCGAACCCAGGACCTTCTTGCCGTGAGGCGACAGTGCTACCCACTTAGACACCGTGCCGTCCCACTTTAGATGCAAACGTACAAATAATATACACAATCAGATCTTTTTGTCTAATTGAGATGGGTCTTTGTTTTTGTATTTTATAATTTATTGTTGGAGCACTCTGTTCCATGTTGAGTATATAAATAAAGCAATTTAAATAATAAACATTTGATACAATGTTTTTTTACATTAGTAATTCATTTTACATGTAATTTGGTAATAAATTAATTTAAGCAACAAAAAAATCTAAGGAGCCACTTGGGAGCCGAAAGAGCCGGCTCTTTTTAGTGAGCCGAGCCAAAAGAACCGGCTCTCTAAAAGGAGCCGAAATTCCCATCACTAGTTGGTGGGTTGGTGCAGTGCTAACCTGATCCTGAATGTGGATAAAACAAAAGAGATCATCATCGATTCAGGATGAACCAGCCCAGCCACGCTCCACTTTTCATTAACACCACGGCTGTGGAGGTAGTCAGCAGCGTAAAGTTCCTGGGGGTGTACATCACAGACAACCTCACCTGGTCTGAAAACACCACGTCACTGGTCAAGAGGGCACAGCAGCGTCTGCACTTCCTGCGCAGGATGAGGAGAGTCCACCTGCCCCCGCCCATCCTCATCACATTCTACAGAAGCACCATAGAGAGCATTCTGACGAGCTGCATCTCTGTGTGGTGTGGAGGCTGCAGCGCCTCTGACTGGAAGAATGTGAGGAGAGTGGTGAGGACAGCGGAGAAAATCATCAGGACTTCTCTTTCCTCCATTCAGGACCTCGCATCAGCGCACTGCATATCCCGTGATAAAAACATCATCAGTGACCGCTCACATCCTCACTGTGGACTGTTTTCCCTGCTGGCGTCTGGTAAAAGGTTCAGCAGTATTCGGTGCAGGACCACCAGGTTCTGTAACAGTTTTTCCCCCAGGCCATTAGACTGTTGAACTCCTAACACTTTTGGACGATTTCAAGGAAATACTGAGCCACATGCCATCTGTGCACCCATTATTTATCCTTACAAATATATATATGAAAAAATTTTTAACTCTCACAAGTCACTTTATTTTTCATCTTATTCATGCTGCTATTTTATAGATATGTATATATACAGTATAGTAGATGTACTGTACATTTATGTATCTATACCATATACCTATATTTAATATTCCTGCTGCTACATTTCTATATATTTATATATTTTTTTTTACTTATTTGTTTAATACTGTGCTCCCACTTATCACATACTTTAAAATCTTAATCTGTGCTGATATATAACTCATTGATATATTTTTATATCTAAATCCTGTGATACTATGTATCAATAATCTTCTCTGTATATTCCGTGCGAGCCAAAATGCAATGAAATTTCGTTCTGCGTACACTTGTGTATAATGAATGACAATAAAGGTTGTCTAAGTCTAAAGCCTTCTGGATGCTTAGTTGCAGATGTTAACATGTGAAAACCACAATTGTAGGATTCATGGCAAGCTGGAAGTTGGGTGGTGGATCATTCTCAGCACTGTAGTGACGATGACATGGTGGTGGTGTGTTAGTGTGTGTTGTGCTGGTATTAGTGGATAAGACACAGCAATGCTGATGGAGATTTTAAACACCTCACTGTCACTGCTGGACTGAGAATAGTCCACCTACCAAAAATATCCAGCCAACAGCGCCCCGTGGGCAGTGTCCTGTGACCACTGATGAAGGTCTAGAACAGGGGTATTCAACTAAAATTTAAAGAGGTCCAGTTAGAGAAAATTTCTTGAAGCAAAGGTCCGGAATGTTATATATATATATTTACATTAAAAAAAAAAAATTACATAATGAAAATGTTATATATTACATTTTCAGCAGACGCTTTTATCCAAAGCGACTTACACAATGAGCTGAACACGATGAACAACTGAGGGTTAAGGACCTTGCTCAGGGACCCAACAGTGGCAACTTGGTGGTGGCGGGGCTTGAACTATTCTGTTTAATAGTCCAGTACATTAACCACTGAGCTATCACTGCTATATATATATATATTATAACATATATATAACATATATATATATACATATATATCATATATATTGATATATATTATATATAAGTAGCCTAGTAGTTGTATCAACATCTGCATGTAATCAATAACTGACTGTCAAATCAGATGTCTGTTTATTTATTAGGATTTTAACATCATGTTTTACACTTTGGTTACATTCATGACAGAAATGGTAGTTACTCATTACACAAGGTTCATCAGGTCACAAGTTTATATTGAATACAGTCATGGACAATTCAGTGTCTCCAATACACCTCACTTGCATGTCTTTGTACTGTGGGAGGAAACCGGAGCACCGAAGGAAACCCACGCGGACACGGGGAGAACATGCAAACTCCACACAGAGAGGACCCGGACCGCCCCACCTTATCAAACCTTTCTCTTATCAAATTAAGAGAAAATAAAAATAAATTGTGCTCCAGTGGGAAGTAAGAACAGAAATGAGTCTCTCCATCACGGATTAAATGCTGTATTTTCGCTGTACACGTTTCTTTTTTGGAGAGCGCTATTTGTCTCCTGTCTCACTCGTCTTTTTCTCAACTTTCTCCTGCACAGTCGTCTGTATCTCTCCCTTCGTTTTTTCTACGTTCGCTATCTTTCTTTTTCTTTCCACCGTCTTTTCACATGTAACTCGCCTCTAACTCTCTCATCTGTCTGCACTGTAGAGTCGCTGTGTTTACCGGCTGGAATGCACAGACTTGATTGGCTAAGTGGTGTCACGTGATTGGTCTGTGCGTTTTCTCATCCGCTAAACCGCTACCGTAAAGACTACAAAAGCTGCGCCGGTTAAAATAGAAGCGCTCCGTCAGGTTTCAAATCATAACTTTCTGTTTTGGCTGTAGGTCCGGGTCCGTATGGGACAGCTTCTGGGTCCGGACCCGGACCGCGGTCCGCCTGTTAGTGACCTCTGGTCTAGAAGATGGAAATGGATCATCTACAGAACAATATTCCTGGGATCAGAACTAAAATGAACATCACCTAGGGTACTGTCTACTACTATCCACCACAAAATAAACATGAACAAATAATTTGGGACAGACACAAAATAATGAATATTATTAATGTTTTGTGGAGTTCTTTAATTAAGATGAATAAAGAAAGGTGACTTTTAGAGCTTGTTTAGATTCTTTTGGACTCCCTATTTTTATGACAGGACATGTTTATGAGATGAGACGGTTGTAAAACTCAGGACATTTGGTACTCTGTAGACTTGGCAATTAATTTTGGTGATACTTTTGAGCCCATAATTCCTACTGTTGTGGTCTGGGCTCTGCACATTACCTATTAAACTGTTTCCCAATAAACCTCGATTTGTTTATGGGGGCATTATATTCTAGCTGAAGTTGGGTATCGCTAAAAATCCAGAAACATCTAATTATAAGGAGCGTCTACAGACGTGACCATGTAGTGGTCAAAAAGTGACCAAAAGTTAGGACACCCTATGCCCTAATAGCTGGTATTTCCACCTTTGGCTGAAATAACCTCAATTAGACATTTCCTATAACCATCTACCAGTCTCTGACATCGACTGGTGGAAAGTTTTTCCCACTCCTCCATGCAGAATTTCTTCAGCTGTGTGAGGTTTGAGGGGTTTCTTGCATGCACAGCCCATTTCAAATCAGCCCACAGCATCTCAATAGGATTAAGATCTGGGCTTTGACTTGGCCATTCCAGAATTCTTTATTTCTTTCTTTTGAGCCATTCCTTGGTGGATTTACTGGAATGTTTTGGGTCGTTGTCATGTTGCATGGTCCACCTCTGCTTTAGCTTCAGTTTTTGAATATTTTGAACAGTCTTACATTTTCCTCAAGCACCCTCTGATACAGTGAATAGTTCATCGTGGATTCTATAATGGAGAGCTTGCTAGGCCCTGCTGCTGCAAAGCAGCCTCAAACCATGACATTTCCACCTCCATGCTTCACAGTTGGTGCCCAAATAATTCAACTTTGGATTCATCTGTCCAAAGCACACTGTTCCAGAAGTCCTGGTCTTTGTCTAGGTGTTCTCTGGTAAACTTTAGTCTTGCCCTGATGTTCTTTTTTTGACAGCAAGGGTTTCCTCCCTGCACACTTCCCATGAAAATCAAACTTGTGCAGTCTCTTTCTGATGATAGATGCATGAACCTTGACATCAACTGTGGCAAGAGCTACCTGTAGGACATTGTAGGATTATTGGAGACTTCTTGGGCTGAACTTGCTAGGACGGCCTGACCTGGCCATGTTGGCAGTTGTTTTAAATGTTCTCCACTTGTAAATTATTTTCTGGACAGTGGATTGGTTGATTTCTAATTGTTTTGAGATATTTAAATCCCTTCCCAGACTCATATGCATCTACAACCTTCTTTCTGAAGGCCTCAGAGAGCTCTTTAGATCTCACCGTGGTGATACCACTCACTTCAACAATCAAGAACAAAATGTCTGAGGTTTAAATCAAACTCCAATGTCCTCTAATGATACTCTAATCATTGCAGCTGATGTGGTGCATCTGATTCTAATTTTAGACATTTTAAATAGTAATAAATGTGGGGGTGTCCTAACTTTTTTCTCTCAATACATTTCCATTTTTGTTCATTACATTTTACAACAAAAGTAATTTTTAACTATTTTTATTTAGTTACATAAGCTCCATCTCTCAGTACAGTTCAAATGAAGCTCAAATGTTTAAATATGTTCAAAAAGACAAAGGTTTTCATGACTGTATATATAACCTCTGTTCTATTTCCACCTATAATATCCTCTCCTACTGCATAAATAACATTCTGTTTTGCTTTACTGTGTTTAAGGGCTGTCTGAGCTCAATAGAACAAGCCTCACAGGAGCAGGCTGGCTATGTTTATCTATGCTGCTCTTGTAGGTTTCCTGAACCAAAGCTTCAGCCTGGATGATCAAGGTCACCCACGGGGCTTAGATCTGGTGGTGGTTTTCCTATTAGCTGCTGAAATGTTAACTTAAAAGCTAGAGCTTTAAAGATAGCTGACCAACATGTTTAGTCTATTTGCATGCATTTATACTATACACTGATCAGCCATAACATTAAAACCACCTCCTTGTTTCTACACTCACTGTCCATTTTATCAGCTCCACTTACCATATAGGAGCACTTTCTAGTTCTCCAATTACTGACTGTAGTCCATCTGTTTCTCTGCATGCTTTGTCAGCCTTTCATGCTATTATTCAATGGTCAGGACCCCCATAGGACCATCACAAAGCAGGTATTATTTGGGTGGTGGATCATTCTCAGCACTGCAGTGACGATGACATGGTGGTGGTGTGTTAGTGTGTGTTGTGCTGGTATTAGTGGATAAGACACAGCAATGCTGATGGAGATTTTAAACACCTCACTGTCACTGCTGGACTGAGAATAGTCCACCAACCAAAAATATCCAGCCTACAGCGCCCCGTGGGCAGTGTCCTCTGACCACTGATGAAGGTCTAAAAGATGACCAACTCAAATAGCAGCAATAGATGAGCGATCGTCTCTGGTTTTACATTTACAAGGTGGACCAGCTAGGTAGGAGTGTCTAATAGAGTGGACAGTGAGTGGACACGATATTTAAAAACTCCAGTCTGATCCACTCTTACCAGCACAACACACACTAACACACCACCACCATGTCAGTGTCACTGCAGTGCTGAGAATGATCCACCACCTAAATAATGCCTACTCTGTGGTGGTCCTGTGGGGGTCCTGACCATTGAAGAACAGGGTGAAAGCAGGCTAAAAAAAGTATGTAGAAAAATAGATGGACTACAGTCAGTAATTGTAGAACTGCAATGTGCTTCTATATGGTAAGTGGAGCTGATAAAATGGACAGTGAGATGGTTTTAATTTTATGGCTGATCGGTGTATATACATATAGTCCTTAGTAGGTAGGAAACCTAGTGGAAAAACAGTAAATGAAAATTGTCTAACAACTGTTTGCGAAGAAGGGCACAGTACAATGATCTGTAAAATAATCTTGATGTGTAAATACTTTGATTACTACAAAACCTTTTTAATTTTACAATATTTCATAATTGTCACCTAAAAATTTAAGAATAAATAAAAATACATGAATTAGATTCAGTGGAGGAACTTTGTCACTATGGATACATTTCATTTGGATCCTATTTACTCTCCAAGTAAACAAGTAAAATACGTAAATGTCTTTGTTTAATTAACATGATAAATATGCAAATCAGGCAAAAAGTTGACCCTGAGAACAGTGAGAGCTGAACTATCCAGGGCAATCGGAGAGGTAAAGCATGGGGTTTTAAATAATTCAGACTTTGCGGATGACATCGCCCTGCTCTCCCATACCCAGAAAGACATCCAAGATAAGACAGACAGGCTTAATCCGACAGCAAGAAGCGTGGGTCTCAAGATCCACCCTGACAAGACCAAGGTGATGAAATTGAGAGACAAGAATGCAACCAAAAACAGTTACATCTCAGCTGACAGCAACATCAAGGAGATCGCCACCAGAATTAGCTGTGCAGCACAAGCCTTCAAGAGGCTGCAAAATATCTGGAAATCATCAGTCCTGCAGATGAACACCAAACTGAAAATCTACAAATCAAATGTCCGCTCAGTTCTTCTATATGCCTCGGAAACCTGGAGAACCAACAAGAAGATAGAGAGCTGGCTCAGAGGCTTTGAAGGGTGATGCCGCTGCAGAATCCTCAGAGTCCACTGGGAACAGCGTATCACCAATATGGAAGTAAGCAGACGCACAGGCATCAACAACATTGTAGACGAGGTGAAGCAGAGACGTTGGAGATGTCCTACCAATGAGCAAGACTAGACATCCACATGCTGCATTCAGCTCGAAGAGGATTAGCTAACTAAGATATGAACTTGCTGTCAGTTTTAAGAAGATACTTTCTTCAATCTGTGGTACAGGAAGAAGTCAGCAGCATTCAAGAAGGCCATGACCTTTATGTAGGAGATTGCTCCATCATATACATTAAAGTACTCCACTGCTTGGCTAGCCAGCAAAGGCCTCAAAGATGATCAAATAATAACCTGGCCCCTACGTCACCTGACTAAAATGCTATTTAGAGCATTTGGGAGGCTGTGGCAGCAAAAGTTGGTCATAAACAGACAGACAGACTACATGGCTAAAAGGCACATGGCAGTTATTAAAAAAGCGTATGTTGGTCACTAAATATTTGAAGGGGGCCAATGTTATTTAATTGCCCCCCCCCCATTTCTCCCTAATCTAATCGTATCCAATTACCCTGATTGCATTACGCTTCCTCTGTACCGATACAACTCTCCACAGCTGACTGAGGAGCATCGCAACTGACACACGCCCCCTCCACACTGACACGTGTGCAGTTCCGACTGCATCTTTTCACCTGCACGAGGCGAGTTCATATGCGATCAGCTTTGTGTATGGTGAGCCACACCCTCCATCAGTCAGCCAGCAGAGGTCGTAGCTGCATCAGTTATGAGGAACCCTGGTCCGGCTTTCCCACCCTGTGTGAACAACAGCCAATCGTTGTTCATTTAGCCGCCCAGTCCAGCCGGATGGCAAAGCTGAGATTCAAAATGATGTGTTTGAAGGCTCAGCTCTGGTGTGCTAGCATGTTTTACCGCTGCACCACCTGAGCGGCTGTCAATTTGTTTTACTTATTTTTTATACTCAATCTACAAATCTACATGGAGAAAGCACAAGCATACATGGAAGGAAAGCAGAGATGAATAGGGCCAGTGATGGCTCAGTGGTTAAGGTACTGGACTAGTAAACAGAAGGTTGCCGGTTCAAGCCCCGCCACCACCAAGTTGCCACTGTTGGGTCCCTGAGCAAGGCCCTTAACCCTCAATTGCTCATTGTGTTCCGCTCACTGTGTAAGTCGCTTTGGATAAAAGCGTCTGCTAAATGCTGAAAATGTAAATGTAAATGAATCTTGAAGCTATTCAGCACCAAGACTGTCGGCTGCATGACCTTTCTAATCAGAATACATTTTAATGCCTACATTTAAATAAACTGATTATCAAATAATTATTTGTTTTGTCAGGTTTTAGTGTACCCTTTAATTTACCTTTTTATTTAAAAAAATAACTGTACGTTTTTAATTTATGTTAAATTAGTTATTAGATATTCAAGACTTTGTGGGTGCTGCCCAGCACCAGGATCTTGAGAACCTGTTTTTGAGGTGCTTGGCATGTTCTTTGTATTTCCATGTAGGTTTCCTCTGGCTACTCTAGTTTCCTCCAGTGACATGACTTGACTTAGTTACTTAACCTGATTCCTGAAGGGACTGAGCAGTAAACATACTCTATCTAAGAATAAGAGTCCAGGAAAGCACATAAGACAGTATAAGTAACAACCACTGGTGGAGTTATGTCTGATAAATTGTACTGTGTACTGTGACCCAGGGGCTTTTCGAACAGTTAAAGGAATAGCAATTGTTCACAAGAACAAATATGGTTCAGGTTGCAAGGCACATGAGATAAATCTGTCAGGCAGCCCTTACAAGTGGTCTGTCTACTGCGTCATTACCAAAGTCTCTGTTTATATATCATAATCAAAACCCTTTGCAATGTTACATAATAATGCACATGGTTAAGGCTGCTAAACTTGGTATCGGTTAAGAAAATACAGTAATCTTTTGCATAGGGTTTGGAAATATAAAACAGGAAATATGCTGTCAAGTGGTATAGCACAGTACGTGTAATCCAGAATTCAAAAATATCAGTAGAGTCTGCGGGAGAACTTCGTCACTGTGGATACCTATGCAAGCATTATATATGGGACTATATATCACTATACCACTCTAAACAAAACTTACCTTTGCCCCCTTAATTTGTAAAACCATGGGCTCTGTTGAAATTTTAATTGTAACAAATTTATATACATATATAATTTTAATTATAACAAATTTATATATATATATAATTTTAATTATAACTAATTTATATATGTATATGTATATTGCTGCTCACGCCTCCTCCGACCCGCACAGCCCTTAACTGAACCCTTTTCCACCCATGCACTCTGCACAGGTGCCTCGATCCGCCAATCAGGGTCCTTACACAGGTTTGAAGACCCCGCCCACACATTCCGGCCATCCCTCCCTGCAGGCACTGCCAATTTTGCCCGCTAGATGGTGGCCAGCTGACCGGTGGCCACGCCGAGTGTCGAACCGAGGAGTTCAGAATCTCGGCGCTGGTGTGCTAGAGGATTATTCCGCTGTGCCACCTGGGCACCTTACAATTAATCTGACTACATGTGTTAAACTATACTGTTCAGCTTTGTGGATGTGGAAAAAAATGTGGCAATTTTTCTTCACATTTGGCAAGTGGGTCTATGTTTATTTTAGTCCATTGTGACAATTTAGAAATCAGTGAATTAACAGATTCAAAAAAGACAGAGGAATTGAGGATTTTAGTAAATATATGCCATAACTTTAGTCGTGCAGATAAGTCTTTAGGTAAATTGGCTCATATTTATGTGCTGGGAAAATTAAACATGTATTTGAGTAGATAAATATGCAAATAAGATAAACCCCTTCTGAAAAAACAGCATAAGGTGGTTGTAGCAGGAAGTTATCATGCTTTACCCCCTATTACTAGTACATCCTCTGCCTATGGCAGCATTTGTCTTGTCATTTTTATGTTAGGTGGAGATTTGGTTTAAGTCTGTTGTACACAAAGACTACAACGATAAGTCTATTAAACGTACATATTCACTCCTCAACACTTATCTGTTATAGACACCACACCTTTACCCTTCATTGTATTTCCTGTGCACCCAGTTTTTTTGATGTCTGGAGCGAGATTGGACCAAAGAGCCTAATTCCAGGGTTATTGTCACTCCTAATAGTCCTTTATTGTCTGCTTTTTGAGCAAACTCCTCCACTCCATTTCCAGTCAAACAACAGCTGGACTGGAGAATAATGGCACTGGCAAGTCCCTCTTTTACACCAATGCATCCAATCGAAATACGAGTTACTTTCAGAGCACTTTGGAGGCTTATGTCTGTAGGCAGCAGTTGTATAAGCCTCCCAGATCATCCGTGGTGTAAGTGTGTGTCTTTGTACATGTAAGTAAAGCCCCAGTAAGTGGCTTGTTGTGTCAGATGGTAGATCGATGCTAAATTTGCACTTTGGTTTCACTTGTATTTCAATGACATGTTACACAGAATTTTACTTTGTTTACTTTATCTACCACACTTCTCATCTTCTGTTTTCTGATTTAATATTTTAATTTTGACATATTCATGTATATTATCTGTTTGTCTAAATTTAATAACTGTCCCTGGTTGTCAATAAACTATGCTCCCAAAGTTTTGCCTGGACCTCACCTGGACATTTCCTATTACAAAAACACAACAGTCCACATCTGAATGGCTAGTAATACACTAATTAAAGGTTATATGGGGGTTTTCTTGTGTATTGTTTTGATCAATGGTGGCACAGAGGTGCAGTTGCTAGAGTGGTTGCCACACTGCAACATGGGTTTGGAATCCTAGGTTTTACACTTGCCTCTGTTTACAGTCTGTAAGATTTTTGGTGTCATCTCCTCATATCTGCAGAGGTATTTCAGTTTTCTTATATCTTCTAAAATGAGTAGTTATACTGGTTGCTTTACATTGCTTTACTGTGATGAATTGGTGCATTGCCCTGGGTCTGTTCACGTTATGCACCTCTGTGAAGTGCTTAATAAAAATAATTTTATTGGCAGTAGCAGTTATATATAATATATTACTTAACTGTGTGTTTTTTAAAATATTTTATCTATAAAGCTAAATTCAGCATTCGTTTAATCTGCAGTCAGCTACGGGATGTTTTGCGAAGGTCTTTCTCTTGCAGTCTGATAAGGTAATGGATGCAGTAGGTCTTTCCTCCAGGCTGCATCCTCAATCTCATTTTCTGATTAGAAGCTCCTTCCCTATATCTGTCTGCTCTGTGGCTTAGAGCCTAATTTATAAGTGTGTACTGCCAGACCGAACGGGACAGACCAGGCTTTAGGGAGAAGGGCAATTTGTATTGATTTGGCTTTAGGAAGGTGGGATTGGAGGATGAAAGCGGGAGAAGAACGAGAGGGAAAAAATGAAAGATGGCTCTGCTCATTGATGAAAACCCCATCGGTCTTTGTTGGAGGAGACGTCTTGAGAGATTAGATGAGGTGAAGCAGGTGAAAATGGTGTAGGACTGTTTAGATGTGGGGTCACCCATGTGTGTAATCTAAATTTTGGGTAAATTAGGGTGAATAGCAGGGGGTGACTTCATTTTAACAATAGATTGTATTGCATACATTATGACCACCTCCTTGTTTCTACACTCACTGTCCATTTTATCAGCTCCACTTACCATATAGAAACACTTTGTAGTTCTACAATTACTGACTGTAGTCCATCTGTTTCTCTACATACTTTTTAAGCCTGCTTTCACCCTGATCTTCAATGGTCCACAACAGGACCACCACAGAGTAGGTATTATTTAGGTGGTGGATCATTCTCTGCACTGCAGTGACACTGACATGGTGGTGGTTTGTTAGTGTGTGTTGTGCTGGTGGATAGATGAGTGGATAAGACACAGCAATGCTGATGGAGTTTTTAAACACCTCACTGTCCCTGCTGAACTGAGAATAGTCCACCAACCAAAAATAAATCCAGATAACAGCGCCCTGTGGGCAGCGTGCTGTGACCACTGATGACGGTCTAGAAGATGACCAACTCAAACAGCAGCAATAGATGAGCGATCGTCTCTGACTTTACATTTACAAGGTGGACCAAGTAGGTAGGAGTGTCTAATAGAGTGGGCAGTGAGTGGACACGGTATTTAAAAACTCCAGCAGCGCTGCTGTGTCTTATCCACTCATAACAGCACAACACACACTAACACACCACCACCATGTCAGTGTCACTGCAGTGCTAAGAATGATCCACCACCCAAATAATACCTACTCTGTAGTGGTCCTGTGGAGGTCCTGACCATTGAACAGCATGAAAGGGAGCTAACAAAGCATGCAGTAATTGTAGAACTATACAGTGCTTCTATATGGTAAGTGGAGCTGATAAAATGGACAGTGAGTGTAGAAACAAGGAGGTGGTTTTAATGTTATGGCTGATCAGTGTATATTGTTAATCTCAATAGTGTGCACCATGCCAATTTAAAATAAAAATGATACTAAAATACAATTGCAGACATCACATAACACCGGCCATGAAATGAATTCCTGTCTAACATGTTGCCTACAGTGCTTTTGCATCTACTTTTCTCTCTTTTCTTCCCCTTTACCTTACGCCTACACTCTCATGAACCAGACAAACATTCAATTCGGTGCTCATCAGCAAAAATGGCTGACACTGTTTAACCTCCAAAAGTCTGGGTCACTTCTCCGTGACAGGCTCATCTTTAAAAATGCTGCCGCAAGCTCTCTCTCTTTTCCACACGTATCCCTGTGGTATAAATGTCACAATATACAAAGCATATGCTGTTTCATATATACACAACCCTTATACAATAAAACACGAGGGCAGAAAGCATCAACACAGCCTAAATGAAATCTCCTACATAAGCGCAAGCAATTTATCTCACTCACGTCCTCACACATCCAGCAGGAAGCCTTTTCAATTTCCTTTACACTCTCCTGTCAGCCAACTGCCAGCTAACCTGTTGTAATTAATGAGGTTTTATATCCAGCTGTCTGATCTCGGATCAGCACTGGACATATTTAATAACAAAAATTGAATACGTGAAGGTCCTTCTGACTGCAAACGTAATTACCTATGAGCGTGCATGCACCCAGGCTGTAAGATGACATTGGTCCCAGTGCAGGCTAAGGTTAACTGGTTCCACATTATGCTAATTTAAAATCGCCCGACTTATGCCTGACTGCCATTTGTTTTGGCATTTTTTTAAACTAAAGAGTTGCTGAAGCGCCATCATTTAGTTTAATGTTCCAGCCCAGTGGGCATAATAAATCAAGCTCTCACTTTTAAAAGACTCTTGCTCTTTTAAATATAGTTGATCAGTAAGGCATTGTTTGTGTGTTGATTATGGAGTCACCAATCAACATTTCTGATCTATTATTAACATTTACTGTTTGATGTTGTCTTTGTGTCTGTATCACCAAGTTCACATTTTACTGTTTTCCCAACATTAATCATCATTCATGGGGCAGCATAAAGCATGCATAAAATTCTGTGATGAATTGGCTTTTGCCCAGACTTGCTCACTACAATGACATCCTTTCCAGCCCCCCTGATATATATACACTGATCAGCCATAACATTAAAACCACCTCCTTGTTTCTACACACACTGTCCATTTTATGAGCTCCACTTACCATATAGGAGCACTTTGTAGTTCTACAATTACTGACTGTAGTCCATCTATTTCCCTACATACCTTTTTAGCCTGCTTTCACCCTGTTCTTCAATGGTCAGGACCACTACAGAGTAGGCATTATTTAGGTGGTGGATCATTCTCAGCACTGCAGTGACACTGACATGGTGGTGGTGTGTTAGTGTGTGTTGTGCTGGTATGAGTGGATCAGACACAGCAGCGCTGCTGGAGTTTTTAAATACTGTGTCCGCTCACTGTCCACTCTAGTAGACACTCCTACCTAGTTGGTCCACCTTGTAGATGTAAAGTCAGAGATGATTGCTCATCTATTGGTGCTGTTTGAGTTGGTCATCTTTGAGATCTTCATCAGTAGTCACAGGACGCTGCCCACGGGGCGCTGTTGGCTAGATATTTTTGGTTGGTGGACTATTCTCAGTCCAGCAGTGACGGTGAGGTGTTTAAAAACTCCATCAGCACTGCTGTGTCTCATCCAATCATACCAGCACAACACACACTAACACACCACCACCATGTCAGTGTCACTGCAGTGCTGAGAATGATCCACCACCCAAATAATACCTGCTCTGTAGTGGTCCTGTGGGGGTCCTGACCATTGAAGAACAGCATGAAAGCAGGCTAACAAAGCATACAGAGAAACAGATGGACTACAGTTAGTAATTGTACTGTAGATTTACAGTGCTTCTATATGGTAAGTGGAGCTGATAAAAATGGACAGTGAGTGTAGAAACAAGGATGTGGTTTTAATGTTATGGCTGATCAGTGCAAAATACTGAATAAGTGTGTGCTGCATTTTAATAAATACACATTTTATAAAAGGTCTCGTTATTGCTGGGAGCCAACTTTCTGTTTACTACAACAAACTTGCTTGAGTTTGGATTAAAGCACACACAGTCATATCCGCTTACTTGAATGCAGTGTGGCTTTAAAAATCCTAAAACCAAAATCATTGCGGTTTTTGTTAGATGACATTTTGCATTCAGATTTCATTTTCAATTGAGCATGTGCATCAGTCCGGACTCCACAGATGTGCCTTACAGCGTTGATTATGCAGCTGTGAGAAATGAAGTGTAACATTCAAGAGTGTATAAATAAAGATGAGCACATTGTGTTTAAATTAAATGCTTTTCTTATTTAGAAAATAGTAGTTGATAGTTGGTTAAATGAGGCATGCAGGTCATGTAAATACTGCTGTTGTAATGAAGAAGTCAAGACCTGTTTCCCAAAGCGTTCACATAGACTTAACTGTTTTATGACTGACGCTTGTTTGGGTTTGTGTGTTTACAGAAAGTCCTATAATAGCTTTTAAAATGACTTAGATAAGATATTTGCCTAGCGTTTTTGTGAATACATATTGTAGGTGATTGTAATTCACTGTTAATAGAACTAAAACATGAAATGCAAAATAACTTTCAATTACCCAATTATATTTTGATCATACTTTATACAGTGGTACCTTGTAAACTCGGAATCTTTGAAACTTGATGCCCTTCGTCGAGAAATTTGTACCCTTAAACTTGACTGCCACTTTGTTCAGCGCTCGGCTTGAGCGGTGCAGTAAGACGTCATCAAATTGCGAATATGAGACGAATCTGTATTTGTGTGGAATAATCGTTAAATTAAAAAGCTCCACATGTATCTGTGTTGGATTTTCCTCCTGTTTCACTTTAAAACTTGTGTTATAGCTCGGGGTTCTGAGAAACACTGAAAGTCAGCTTTTCTGAGAGTCTAAAATGCTTGTTGTTTAAAAAAAAGCATAATATGACAATGTATTAAAATAATGACATAGAAACACTAAACCTCTCTTAATTATTACTGCTCATAAGTTCTCTCCACTAATGAAATTCCTCGCTCTAAGCTTTGTGCCCCGCCACACTCTATAGAAAATAGCGGTTTTGCCGCTTCTCATGTGAATGCGCATTTACTGAATGGAATACGGTATTCCAAAATTAAGCATCTCCGATAAAGAAGCATAAGGAAACAATAAAGATGTAAAAGTAAAGTGAGTGTTTTATTGTATTTAACTGTTTTACAGTTGTATTTCAGTGTTTTTTATATTATACTTGTATATTATATTATACTTTTATATTATACTTATACTTATTATACCAACCGCAACCTCCACAGCTTCTTTCCCCAGGCCATCAGCTTACTAAACAAGGACTACACCCACATCCCTTCGTTTTAATAGATGCACATGGTTTTTCACACGTGCTTCCCACATTTTTCCCTTATACAGTTAATGCACATATGCACCTTACCTACTGTAAATAATCTTTATTGCACAATCTTTCTACTTGAAGTCTGTCAGTGTACTGTACTGTGCACATTCATTGCACGCTTTGATGCTGTACTGTTCATGTCGCTGCTATATTGTTTATTTATTATATGTTTATATATAATATACCTTTTCTATTTTTTTTTTACTTAAAGTCTGTCAGTGTATTGTACTGTACACATTCATTGCACAATGCCTGATGCAGTACTGTTCATGTCACTGCTATATTGTTTATTTTATTCTATGTTTATATATAGTGTTTCTTTTCTATTATTTAACTTGATGTATTTCTTGCACATCTGGTACAATAAAGATTCTGATTCTGATTATTGTCAGTGTATAAGTGTCAAAAACAACCCTATTATTTTACATTAGCCTAAAGTATACACAATTCCACATGACCATGGAAGCATCAACAGGTTTCCCATACATCCTTATGGGAAGAAAAAAAACCTTAAAACTCGACGGACCAACTGACATCCCACTGAGGTACCACTGTGCATAGAATTTTTTTTAACTTGGTTTAAACCATGTTAGAATTTACAATTTTGCACTTTGGGCACCATCATGTTATATGATGCGATTCCTACTCCCTAGCAACCCTAGAGAAACCCAGTCTTTCTAAATATGTTAAAGGGCTACTTAAATAGATATTTAATTTTTTCTCTTCTTTTACATAAAGTAAATGTTAATGAATGAGGAAGACTACACACTGTCTATTTTACTACTCTCGGAATTCAGCAGTTTAAGTTCATGTGAGGTCAAAAAGTGTGTGAATACAGAGGATAGCACATGTTTTGTGTGTGTTACTCTGAATGAGTAATACAAAGCTTGTTGAGTTTCTATTTACCAATTCATGTCACCCCAACCAAATATAAGATATCATGGAGGTAAAAAATAGCATTATAAATTGCCCAAGCATTTTATTTATTTGAAAAGCTGACATATGCTGTACCTATTGGTAATGCTTCCTCTCTACTGGTGCTGACCCCTACTCCGATTAAGGACAGCGAACTGACACATGCCCAGAGGCGATTTAACCTGCCGGTGGGCCCAGGGGCTATGGCTGGTTGTGGGCCCCCACGTATAGTTTTCATAAAATCAGTACACAATGCAAAACAACAGAGTTCAGTGGCGTAACTAGAAGCTCATGGGCCCCACTGCAACGTTAAGCAGGTTACACAGAATTTCTTGCTGTACACTCACTGTGTATTGTGATTACATGTATTCTGATATTTCATTGTCTTTTAGTTATTTTTATATTTTACTTAACGAAAATATTGTCGTATTTTTACTTTCGCTATCGCGGCACTTTACCGCTAGCACCACTTGCTACCGTAGAGGGTCGGCTCACCTAGCCGCTGTCCGGTGGGGATGCTGCGAGTCTTTTGCTGTGCGGTGGTGGAGGTGTGGGAATAAAGGCACACGACAGGGTAAAGCACATGTATAAACCTGGTGCTGCATTCTGATTGGCTGAGCTGAATGTCACTCACATACTAGCTCTAACGTTCACGTTGCTTATCTGAAACCACCAATCAGAATTACAGCAGCTCGTTTATCTGGCCAATCAACAGTCAGAAACATGAATAACGTGTAAATGATTTACAAAAGCATTGGTTTGTAAGCTTTCCCATTCTTATTAACCAAAATAACTAACAAAATAAATAAAAAATAAAACAGCCAATCCGGGGCCCTCAATTATTCGGGGCCCCTGGGCTGAAGCCCAGGTAAGCCCATGCATTAAATCACCACTGCACATGCCCCCTCTGACACATGCCCCCTCTGACACATGCGCAGTAGCCGACTGCATCTTTTCACCTGCATGAGGTGAGTTCATATGCGTTTCAGCTTTGTGCACGGAGAGCCACACCCTGATTGCATTATTCCTCTACTCTGTGCAGACGCCATCAATCAGCCAGCAGAGGTCGTAATTGCATCAGTTATGAGGTCCCTATTCGACTCCTTTCCTGCATAAAGAACAGCCAAGCGTTGTTCATTTAGCCGCCCAGAGCTGAGACTCAAGATGATGTATTCGAAATGCCAGCTCTGGTGTGCTAGCGTATTTTACCGCTGCGCCACCTGAGCGGCCTGCTTTATATATTTCTAATGCTACCATTTTCATTTCTCTCTTTTCTCTAATGTTCTTTGTTCTGCTACTTTAGCAGTAAGTAATGAACCCTAAACTTATTATATTTTAGATTTAGTACAGTTTTTTGTAGTAGAGCTTTTCTTGTAGAATCTTAATTTTCACTAACTGCATGCACTAATGCTAATTTCTCAAATGTTGCCAGTCAAAGGGAATTACTGAGAATGGCATTGGGTATTAAAGAAGGATTCATCAAAGGCTCAGTTTTTACAAGCAGTGATGTGTCGTGACTCACCACTTCGTGCCAAACTTCAGGAGAGAATTGCCCATCAGTTCAAAAAGAACATTTCTCAATGCAAGACTGCATTTCACCATCTATTGTTCATTGCAAAAAAAATCAGGGAAACTGAAGAGATCTCAGTCTGTGTAGAGCAAAGTCGGAAACCAGTGCTGAACGTGTGTGACCTTTGAGCTCTCAGACAGCTCAATGCTGCACGAGAGATCGTCTGCTACTGTGATAAATATATCCACCTGGAATAGTACTTCAGAAAAGCAGTGTTTTAGACAGGATATGCAAACTGAAACTCTATACACAAAGAGAAAGCTGTATGTAAATTCTATGCAGTTCTCTGGGCTCAAAAATACCTTAGATGGTCCAAAAGACAGTGGTAACTATGCTCTACAACAGTGTGGCTGGGCGGCACAGTGGCTAAGTGGGTAGCACTATCGCCTCACAGCAAGAAGGTCCTCGGTTCGATCCCCAGGTGGGGTGGTCCGGGTCCTTTCTGTGTGGAGTTTGCATGTTCTCCCCGTGTCTGCATGGGTTTCCTCCGGGTGCTCCGGTTTCCTCCCACAGTCCAAAGACATGCAAGTGAGGTGAATTGGAGACACTAAATTGTCCATGACTGTGTTCGCTATAACCTTGTGAACTGATGAACCTTGTGTGTAATGAGTAACTACCGTTAATCTACAATCTGACATTCATATGAAGTCAAAGGCCTCTGCTGGACAATTTTGGAACTTTCTGGCTGAGGAGAAATATCCAAACGTAAGAATATGTGCCACATATTTGACAGCATTTTTGGATTAACCCACTTGTGTGAATCAGCCTTTTTCAACATAAAAAAATAATTAGGTCTAAATATCAGTCCACCCTTACTGATGAACACTTGAAAGCCTGCTTAAAAATTGGCATCAGCAGCTATTGTACAGACTACATAAACCTGGCTCACACCATTCAGAGCAAATAATCAGAATAATGTCAGCGTGATTTTTCAATCGCTTGCCCTGTAATGCTGAATATCAACATAGGAACTGAAGCACATTTAAAAAAGCTTCAAAGCTTTTTTAAAAAATGATGAGGCCAACCTTAAAAAGTACCTTTGAAAAACAACCCCACATCATAATCCCCCCCCCACCAAACTTTACACTTGGCTCAATGCAATCAGACAAGTACTGTTCTCCTGGCAACTGCCAAACCCAGACTCGTCCATCGGATTGCAAGACGGAGAAGCGTGATTCGTCACTCCAGAGAACACGTCTCCACTGCTCTAGAGTCCAGTGGCGGCGTGCTTTACACCACTGTATCCGCCGCTTTGCATTGTGCTTGGTGATGTAAGGCTTGGATGCAGCTGCTCGGCCATGGAAACCCATTTCATGAAGCTCTCTACACACTGTTCTTGAGCTAATCTGAAGGCCACACAAAGTTTGGAGGTCTGTAGTGATTGACTCTGCAGAAAGTTGGTGACCTCTGTGCACTATGTGCCTCAGCATCCGCTGACCCGCTCTGTCATTTTACATGGCCTCTAACACTTGGTGGCTGAGTTGCTGTCGTTCCCAATCGCTTCCACTTTGTTATAAATACTGTGGAATATTTAGTTGTGAGGAAATTTCACGACTGGACTTGTTGCACAGGTGGCATCACGGTACCACGCTGGAATTCACTGAGCGCGACCCATTCTTTCGCTAATGTTTGTAGATGCAGTCTGCATGCCAAGGTGCTTGGTTTTATACACCTGTGGCCATGGAAGTGATTGGTACACCTGAATTTAATGATTTGGATGGGTAAGTGAATACTTTTGGCTATATAGTGTATTTTTAGCACTATGGGCACATCTGTGTTTAAAAGCTGTAACTAAAATCCCACTCCAGATAAACTTGAAAGGAAATTTCTGAGTGGAGAATTAAATGGCAGAATTAAATGGCTGTTTAAATGGATTTTCCAGCATTTAGTCTTGGCATAAAGTAATTGAGTAAAAGAGTTGTAAGTAAGATTGAATTGTTCTTGGATGACTGTTCAGTGGTGGTGAATGACTTTTTGCATTTAAATCTCATTTAAAACTTGCTGTGTACAGATGTTGCTCAAAGCTTAAATTAAGCAGCTGGGAAAGATTAAGGTAAAAAATACAATTATGTACAAATGCCATATTGTTTGCTGCTATCATTTTTTTAATGAAATGTCTAATTCCTTTGTTCATTAAAGTGCACGTTTAATTAGTTACATAGATTCTGGTAGTATTGCAGCTTTAATAATAATAATTTTAATAATTATTATAGCTTTAATAATTAATTAAAACTTTTGGATGCTTGGTGGTGCAGTGGTAAATTACACTAACCCACTACTGCTAAGGTCCAGGGTTCGAATCCCCAGTGGTGCTATTGGCCGGCCAGGCATCTACAACCGGACAACTCTTGCTGGTGTGCATTTTTGGACATGGTGTCATTAAACTCTGTGTCACTTCTCGTGTGTGTTTTCGTGACAAAACCAAGTTTGGGAGACCAGACAGACTCGTCTGCGATTCCTCCTGGTGATAGATGGTGTAGTGTGTGACCCCCATCAGCTGATCAGTCATGTAGTGTGAAAACCACGATGACTTAAAAGACTCCAAGATTACAAGCGATCAACATAAATCAACATAAATATTACGTCTTTTAGGAGCAGTACAGCAGAACACAGAGAACTCAATAGCTCAGTAACAGATGATAGTTTTGGGGGGCTGTAAACCAAAGAAAAAGTTTACAAAGGCTGCGTCCGAAATCGCATACTTAAACAGTACGCACTAAACTGGAGGCAGTGCGCACTGCTCAGCCGGTACAGCATTACGCTCTTTCAGTATGCAAATGTGCAGTATGCTACGTCATGTGATGCATGGTGTCACATCGTCAAAGTTATAACAAAGCTACGCATACACAATCATCAATTGCAGCTCCAGTTGAATTATGGGATAGACTAGTGGACCGCAGTGTGCTGTCTTTGCATACTTTTCGCATACTGTTTTTTTTTACTTTTCTTTTTTGCATTTTTCCCAATTTTCCTCCCAATCTAGTCGTATCCAATTACCCAACTGCATTACACTTTCTCTCTACTGATGCTGATCTACACTTCTGAGCGAGACGCCCCCCTTCAACATGTGTGCAGTACTGACTGCATCTTTTCACCTGCTCGAGGCGAGTTCATATGCAGATCAGCTTTACCCTGATCAATGCATTATTCCCTGACTCTGTGCAGGCACCATCAACCAGCCAGCAGAGGTCGTAATTGCATCAGTTATGAGGTCCCTATCCGGCTCCCCACCCTGTATGAACAACAGCCAATGGCAGATTGGATGGCAGAGCTGAGTTTCAGTGTCAGCTCTGGTGTCGTGTACTGTTTAATGAATACTACGTATTCGGACACACTACCCGCCAGAGATGGGGAGTCCTAGTTGCACGTAAGTTGCACACACAGCGACTTCAAACTCGACTTGGACTCGTTTCCAAGTGACTCGGACTTGACTCATGACTCGCAAAAAAATGACTCGTGAACAACAAGAGTCGCTAGCATCAGCATGTGTTAACATTAGTTACGTGTGACAATTATATATATATATATATATATATATATATATATATATATATATATATATATATATATTATATATTATTATAAATATTCTGCTCTCTAATAACGCTCCGGCCATCTTAACCCGCAACACACACAATGGGTAAATGTTACAGCCAGCTTCCGCGTAGTGATGAAGTGTCGCTCCCTACTCCCTACACAGTTTGAAGTTCACTTTATTTAAACATTTTCGTTACCTTTGGATTGGAATATCACTTAAAATGGTGGAATACCCTACATAGTGCACTTCACAGGAACAACTGGGTTGAATGGAACGCTCCTACAGAATTGGTGCTAATGGTTGAAAGACCCTGAACCAATCAGACCTTCTGATTTTAATTTTCAGTAAGAAATGCTGTAATTTGCATTTATTCAGTTTGCAGCGTCACACAGATGATTGTCAATGAAACGCTTGATTGACTTTCTAACGAGTTCTTGTTTTACCTCACAACCGGGAAAAGTTTGGAGGCTTTTAATTATAAGCACATTTACAAAATAACAGATTATATTCCTAATGGGACACACGGTTATACATTTAATAGCATCTGGAACAACATAAGTTAAGCAGTGGTTATGATTTTTTTTTGCTTTTAAGCTTTCAGTTTAAGATTTTAAATGGTACTTTCTTGTTACGGAAATTACATGTATTTGCACAATGACTAGGAAAGTAAAGGCACTAAGTAAAACGGCAAAATACAGTTGCTAATCTGTTGTTGTTTTTATCTGAACTTACATATTATTTGTTTATTTCTACGCTACATTTCCAATATATGTTTTGTGTATATTATATTGACTCGTGACTTGACTCGGACTCTAGCCTAAAGACTCGTGACCTGACTCGGACTCGTATTTTGTGACTAGTGAACATCTCTGCTACCCGCTCTTGCATACTGCTTTTGCGTACTGTTCAGTATGAAAGTATGCGATTTTGGATGCAGCCAGTGTCACAAGTCATTTAATTGGTAGAAATGCAAGTCTTTGTGCATGTGTGTGACTGATTTCTCAGTCATGCTTTAAGAAATAGCAACATGGTTGGCATTGCTACATTTTTGTATAACAAGTTACCACCAGTGTTTTGATGACTGAAGCATCATGGCAATGTATGCTATCAATGTGGTATTTTATTTATGTGCGTACACACACACAATTACATGCACACAGTCTTTATTATGAATGGGTTTTTTAATTAATACCGGATTGCATTCCTGGCTGTAAATAACAATGCGATGTGACCAGAGTATGATGGTTTATGTTCGAAAGGGTTCCCACATATTGATGTTTCATAATTGTGCCTAGCATACAGATTCTGAGTACATTGTCAAGGTAACCGCAGTTCACCATAGCAACTCAGTGACTCAGCTGCCATTAAGGTCCAATGCCCAAAGTAAAAGCCTGTCAGTCTCTGTTCCACATCTGAAAATGAAATGTATTGAAATCAGATTTATAGGCTAGCCTGCAGTGATCTTGAGCACACATTTTAGAGGAGAAAATAGGGGTGCGGGAATGGTGCAACTGCAGATTTGATTAAAAAAACATTTTTAATAATGTATGGAAGGAAAGCATATACAGTATGTAACTGAAATAAGAGATGGAAAGTGGATGTCAGAGGAGGGGTTTTGGATTGTATCATCCAGTAGCCTTAGCAATTACATTAACAATAGGTCTGAACAGAGACTGCATACACACACACAGGCTCACACTTCCATACTGAACAGTATGCAAAAGCAGTACGCAAGAGCGGGTAGTGTGTCCGAATATGTAGTATTTATTAAACAGTACGCGAAAAGTACCTGGATGACCTACTGCATAGGCAGCTGTTTTTGAGTATGCAAACAATGCACACTTGCGGTCCGATAATCTATCCCATAATTTAACTGGAGCTGCAAAGGCATTCAAAGCGAAGAAGAAAGATGGTGGAAAGCGTAGTAAGACAAACATAAAAAATGTTAGGATTAAGTACAAGTCTGACTAACGTCATGAGTAGCTTTGTGGAGAACGACAGAATTAATTTTGTCTGATTTTAAAATTGTAAAACTGTGGCGATGTGACATCATGCATCACGTGACGTTGGTAAGATGGTGGACATAGTGCGTCTGAGGTTGCGTGCATACTGCACACTTGTGTACTAAAAGAACTTACTGCCTTATCGGCTGAGCAGTGCGCACTGCCTCGATTCTAGTATGTATTGTTTGAGTATGCGGACACAGCCACAGATGTTGGCATTGAGGGGGAAAAAAACTACAGTGGAAACATGTATTGTGGTCAGATGAATCAGTATTCCAGATGTTTTTTGGAAGACATGGATGCCTTGTGCTCTGGCCCAGAGATGAAAAACATTATCCAGACTGTTATCAGCAAGTCCAAAAGCCAGGGTCTGTCATGGTATGGGGTGTGTCAGTGCCCTTGGCAAAGGTCATTTACACTTCTCAGATGGCAGCATTAATGCAGAAAAGTACATTGAGATCTTTGAGCAACATGTGCTGCCTTCACGACATCATCTTTTCCAGGGACGTCCATATATGTTTCAACAAGACAATGCAAAACCACATGCTGCACACATTACAAAGGCATGGCTGCGGAAGAAGAGGGCACGGGTACTGGACTGGCCTGCCTGCAGTTCTGACCTGTCCTCAATAGAGAATGTGTGGAGAATTCTGAAACGAAAAATGTGACGACGACCCCGTACTGTTGCACATCTTAAGACGTGTTTGCAGGAAGAATGCATTTACATTTTTGGCATTTAGTAGACGCTTTTATCCAAAGCGACCTACAGTACTGTCACAGTATACAATCTAAGCAATTTAGGGTTAAGTGCCTTGCTCAAGGGCCCAACAGCAGCAACCTGGCAGTGGTGGGGCTTGAACCAGCAACCTTCTGATAACTAGTCCAGTACCTTAACCACTAGGCTACAACATACAAAATCCTTGGTCTCCTTGGTGCTAAAACATCTTTTAAGTGTGGTGAAAAGGAATCACATTACAAAGTGGTAAATGCTTTACTCTCCCAATTTTTTTTGGAATGTGTTGCAGGCCTGAAATGCAGGAATGGATGTTTATTAATAAATGAAATGAAGTTGAGCAGATAAAACATGAAATATCTCAGGTTCATCCTGTCTGCAATCAAATAAAAGTCAAAGTAATTGTAAGAAACTTTGTGTTTTTTTTATTATTTGCATTTTCCATGCTGTCCCAACTTTTTTTGATTTGGGGTTGTAATAAAAATGTGTTCCCAATAAATTACTCTTACAAATAATATGGGGCAGCACGGTGGCTCAGTGGGTAGCACTGTCGCCTCACAGCAAGAAGGTCCTGGGTTCAATCCCCAGGAGGGGCGGTCCGGGTCCTTTCTGTGTGGAGTTTGCATGTTCTTCCCGTGTCTGCGTTGGTTTACTCCGGGTGCTCTGGTTTCCTCCCACAGCCCAAAGACATGCAAGTAAGGTGAATTGGAGACACAAAATTGTCCATGACTGTGTTCGATAAAAACTTGTGAACTGATGAATCTTGTGTCCTGTCTGTCCTGTCATGAATGTAACCAAAAGTGTAAAAACATGACATTAAAATCCTAATAAACAAACAAATAATATATGCAGTATTTTTCAATATTACCTAGGTACATGTCAAAATGTATGAAGTAGCAGTATTTAATATGCAAGTTTGTTTCCATAACACTGTTATATAAGAGTCTCAATAACATTTGGAAACCACATGAAATCAAATAACCAAGGCAGTGCCAACCAGGCAGCTCTGAATTGAATCTTGCTTTTTCAGCCTTTACAAATCTCTTTCAATCATCAAAAGAATGTGTCTACAATTTTCCCAATTCTTCAAGCCCTTCTTCAAACATGCCTGCTCTAGTAAGTGTGTTATCTCCGCTTTGGATGGTAGGAGCTATTGCTGTGATAAATTCTGCCTGGCATACTGCTATGTGAGCACCTATGCATTTTCTGCTTGATGTTTTTAGCGATAAAATAGTAGCCAATCCAATATGACTGCCTGTTCCTGCTCCCTTGGGCTTTTAAATTTGATTCTTTTTGCAGAAGTTATGGAAATCAGTCTTTCCTTCAATTCTGTTCTCTCTTTCTTGTTCTATCCCAAGGCCAGACTGAGACACATGTTTCCACCTGACGGATCACACTTGAATGAGCGGAGAAAGAAGGAATAAGCCACATTTTTCATCAATGATCTGCTCAGACAGTCTCTTAAGGCTTGTACTAATGAAGTCACATTTATCTTTGGCAGGCTCTGATTCCATTAGCTCATTGTAATTGTGTTAACTCCCGACATGGCTTTAAATGGACTATGCTGGTTGTATGCGTGTTTGTGCTTTCATTAGACACAAGGACATGGAATAATGTGCATCACTAATTCATGTGCTGGCATCACATTTATCAGCAGTACATCCTTTATTAGCCGGATTGCCATTTTTTCCACATTTTAGGTTGCATTTTTTCATCTGCTATTATGTGAAATTTTTGAGGATTAAATAATATGATTTAACTACAAAGCCTGTTACTATAATGCATATTGCTATTGCATTAAACACACTGTACAGTTCTTATACCAAACAGTTCACATACTCCCCTATACTCAGCACATTCACTGTTATGTATAGTCAATATTTATGAGGGCAGTTTATATAGAACAATTTATTTATTAGAATTTTAATGTCATGTTTTACACCCTTTGGTTACATTCATGACAAAAACGGTAGTTAAGATTCATCAGTTCACAAGTTTAATGTCAAACACAGTCATGGACAATTTTGTATCTCCAATTCACCTCACTTGCACGTCTTTGGACTGTACGCCTGGAGGAAACCCATGCAAACACGGCAGCTGTATATATACACCGATCAGCCATAACATTAAAACCACCTCCTTGTTTCTACACTCACTGTTCATTTTATCAGCTCCACTTACCATATAGAAGCACTTTGTAGTTCTACAATTACTGACTGTAGTCTATTTCGCTGCATGTTTTTTTAATCCAGTATCACCCTGTTCTTCAATGGTCAGGACTCTCCCAGGACCACCATAGAGCAGGTATTATTTGGGTGGTAGATCATTCTCAGCACTGCAGTGACACTGACATGGTGGTGGTGTGTTAGTGTGTGTTGTGCTGGTATGAGTGAATAAGACACAGCAATGCTGATGGAGTTTTTAAACACCTCACTGTCACTGCTGGACTGAGAATAGTCCACCAACCAAAAATATTTAGCCAACAGCACCCCATGGGCAGCGTCCTGTGACTACTGATGAAGGTCTAGAAGATGGGAAACTCAAACAGCAACAATAGATGAGCGATCGTCTCTGACTTTACATCTACAAGGTGGACCAACTAAGTAGGATTGTCTAATAGAGTGGACAATGAGTGGACACAGTATTTAAAAACTCCATCAGCGCTGCTGTGTCTGATCCACTCATACCAGCACAACACACTCTAACACACCACCAGCATGTCATCGTCACTGCAGTGCTGAGAATGATCCACCACCTAAATAATACCTACTCTGTGGGGGTCCTGACCATTGAAGAACAGAGAAACAGATGGACTACAGTCAGTAATTGTAGAACTACAAAGTGCTTCTATATGGTAAGTGGAGCTGATAAAATGGACACTGAGTGTAGAAACAAGGAGGTGGTTATAATGTTATGGCTGATCAGCGTATGTTTCAGGTTATTTTGCTACAGGATGAACCCCTTATCAAATTTACGTAGGCCAGACAGTTTATATGGTGCTACAAACCTATGCTAGCCTGACAGGGTTCTAGTTACTCTGTGCCAGTTGCCAAATTCGGATTAAACAAAAGAGCCCCAGACCATCATGCTTCCTCTTTCATATTTAACACTATTGCCTAACTGAAGCTTTTTTCGCCATCTTAACAGTGGTAAAACCTGCCAAGTCTTCTCTTTTCAGTTAAAAGTAAGACTTGCCTACTTTCACCAGTGTTAAGCTGTGCTTGGAATTGTTCTATGAGCCGTTAACTTTTAATTTTTATAAACTTTTCTCCTGATGCTGTTCTTTTAAGGCTTTCTAGCTTCTAGCAGACATCCTTCTGTTAAAGTTTCCACAGTATGCAAATGCCTTTGATGGTATAGGACACTGTACTCACTGACATTATGGCTTTCTTTGCAATATCTCTATACAAAAGATTCCCACCTTTAAGAATTATAATGTTTTGCCGTGTGTGTGCGTGTGTGTGTGTTATTAACCACATATTAAGGTGTGTTGAGATGTCCATAGTAGGAAGATACATCAATTTATGTAGCTTGAGGTTGCTCAGGCGGCACAGCAGTAAAGTACACTGGCGCACCAGAGTTGGGGTTTCGAATACATCGTATTGAATCTCAGCTCTGTCTTCCGACTGGGCTGGGCGGCAGCATGAACAACGATTGGCTGTTGTTCAGGGTTAGGGGTAAAAAGTCGGATCATAGGTCCTCATAACTGGTGCAACTGCGGCCCCTGCTGGCTGACTGATGGCGCCTGCACAGGGCTGAGGAATAATGCTGATGGGGGTGTTGCCCTCCATACACAGTGCCTGTCGGTGTATGAACTCGACTCGTGCAGGTGAAAAATGCAGTCTGTACTGACTGTACGTGCCGGAGGGGGCGTATGTCAGTTGAGAGGTGTCCTTAGTCAGCGGTGAAGGGTCGAATCAGTATAGAGGACGCAATCAGGGTAATTGGACACGACTAGATTATGGGAGAAAATTGGGGGAAATTTTTTTGACGTAGCTTGCACCAAACCCATGCCTTTTTACGTGCTAGGACTGGGCAGTAGTTTCACATTATATATATATTTTTTTTTGTATGACTGGGACTTTTTATATGTCTGTGGCTTATTCTACTGTCATAAGTACATATAGAATATAAAACATTTTAATTTCAACTCCAATATACAACTTGACCACAGGTCTGTTGTAGAATAGTGGATGATTTTAAATATCTCTGTTTCTAGTTAGCTTATAATGTTGGTTTAGCGACTGACCTGAAGTGTTTTTGGAAACACATACCTGGAATCCACTGTTTTAATTATTGCTCTGAAAGCGTCTTTCTCGACTCCCTATAGAAAAATCGTGTCCTTGCATATGTGGATTGTTACTGCGTTCGTAATGTTGTTGTTTGCAGCAGCTGTGGCTTGACAAAACATGCAGTATATATAGTGCTTTAGTCTGTTCTA
This sequence comes from Trichomycterus rosablanca, assembly GCF_030014385.1. Lineage (NCBI taxonomy): Eukaryota > Metazoa > Chordata > Actinopteri > Siluriformes > Trichomycteridae > Trichomycterus > Trichomycterus rosablanca. The sequence continues at coordinate 25,663,580 of NC_085996.1, forward strand.
AACTGCAGTTTTTTGGCAGGTTCTTCTGGTGTATATTTGGTCTTCCTCTTTTCATCTTCCATCTGTTTTTATTTTTTTTACCATATCAAGGACGCCTCTCTCATCTGTTAACACTATCATGCTAACGCTACCTGGCTAACTCGTGAGCTGTATCTAATCTGAAAGGCGCTCCATAGTGCTTTTAGCGGCGAACAATATTATATTGATTTGCTACCTATTCAAGCCTACAGCTGTGCTATGGTATGCTTGGAAAATCCACAACTGTCATACCACCCAGCACAGCTAAATTGACTAGACCTCAGAAAAAACACATCCACTTAATGTTAAAGATTAATACAAAACTTTTGAAAACAAGTGTGAAAAGAGCATCATGCATTCATAAAAGCAGAACTCATAATCCATAGCAAACCTATTTTTTTATTGCTTTATTTATTTGAATCAATATCAGAATCAAAGTGCATTAAACTGAAAGATGTTAATCAGCAGGTGAAATCAACAGGTGAAATCTTGGTGCGTCCAGTACTTTCCATGCTCGTCTGAGGACGGCCCATGCTCCTTTCTTTTTCTTGGTTTTGGTTCCTTTGAAACACAGAAATAAATAATTTATACATATACATATGAGGGCAAAACTATGTGGACACAACTTCTGTGACTAACATGTGTATACAATTGTTAACAGGTGTATAAGAAGTAAATAAGATAAACTTTTTTAACATTGTGGCAACAATTTAGGGAAGTCCCCTTTCTCATTTAGTACAAAGCAAGATCTATAAAGACATGGTTTGACTAGTTGTGTTTAAGGAAGCTCTAGCTGCCTACACAGAGCCCTGGTCTCAACCCAAATGAACACTTGGCATGATTTAAACTTTGATTGCTAACCAGGCCTGACATCAGGCCTGAGTGTATGATATAATAGCTATTATTTAGTATAAACACCTATGGTTTTGGAATAGATTGTCCAACAGAGTCATGGTCAGGTGTCCCAATACTTTTGTCCACATAGTATTATTGAACTTACAGTTTGCAGCAATGATTCATGTAGCATTTCACAATTACTTACTAGCTGATGTTTTCTCCACTTCGGAAGTAAACTCAACACTTTCAGCTTCCTTAGAAGGCACAATGATGCACCTAACAAACAAACATACCGTATATCCAGTTTTACTCTACACAAAACACTAATGCAAAGTTCTACTATTTGAATGCTATTTTTCTGCTTACTATTAACAACTTACTCTTTAGATATTTCACCGGAGTAAATCGGGTCAGATGGCCCCGGCCAAGCAGATATTATAAAGCATGGAGCCAAATCTTCCTCTACCAGGTCATTGCTCTGGTCTGGGATCTCATTCTGTTTCATTTTAATAAGAAGAAACACAAACAGTGGTAAGTTCTCAGATAATTAGGTGGCATTTAAAGTGCTCGTGTTAAAGCACTAAAAATATAGTACCATTACAAAAAAACTCTTAGAAGGGTCTCTACAAGAATACAAGCATCTATGAGCCACACACAGTTCTGAAGTAGTGAGATTAGCAGACAACCTTTGATTTTAGTTGGTGCTGCTGTTCTAGCTGGAGCTCTTCTATGATCTCCTGTTCTAGCTTTTCCAGCACATCTCGGTGGCTCACCTCCCATGCCTGAGAGAAAAAATCATCTCATTAATAGTTTCAGTGCCACCGTTGTGACAAATCTCATAGATAAAGTATTTTGTCTTTAGTAATGAAAGTGTATATACACTTCTAACACTGTAATACTTTTCCATCTATGTCTTTAATAAAAGTATAAATGTATATCTGAATACAGATCATAATTTCCTAATTGTTTAAAGTCTTTCTGTTACTTTTAAGCAATGATATATACATACCACATTCAAATTACAGGTGGGATCCAGTGTTTCCTCAAGCCTTTACAAAGAAAACAACGTCATGTTAATGTAATCTAATTTTTTTTACTAAAACAGTTAATCTAAATACCCATTAAGCACTGTACTAAATGTAAAAACCTACATGCTTCTAAAGGCCTTTTCCCCTCTCTCCATAATCCAGTCTCTTATATCTGGACATGTTGTGTTTTCAGGAATTTCACCTGCCAGTTTAAGGACCATGAACTCTTTCAGCAGACCCCTCTACAACAAGAGATTATTGTGTGACATGAGTACTTCCATTAAGAGTGGTGCCAGTATAATGACATGAGACAAACTTTAACTGGGATTCTGTAAGCATACAATATCAAATGAATTTATATTGAATTAAAAAATTAGGGTGTATGCCAGTTGTCCCATTAAAGCTAAATGTACTGTACATACATACACAGTACATAGTCACAAGTAATATTCCTGCATTACATTTATTGGCAAACGTTTTAATTATGCACATATTTTCTTTCTTAGCCAAAGTGAGATTCCTTATGTTCATCAATTAGTTTTAAAGTGACTCTGTTGCCCTGTTTAATAAAAACCTGAGACAAAAGTATAATCCTCCTTGTACTCCGGTTTCCTCACCACACTCATTTATTACATACATGCAGTATAAGATCATGCAATTTAAAACTCAACTCATACTTCTGAAGAAATGAAATGCATCTTATTGTTGACATTACCAGTTCTTGGTGGAAACACTTTTCCCAGCTCATATCCACATTTCTTAAATATTCTTTGTACCGCTTGTACTCTCCCAGAGTGCACAGCACCTGAAATAAAACAAAAACTAGTTTAGATTATTCTGAATCAAAATACAGTATTACCACTGTGCATTTTAGCTCAGTAAAACAGACTATATGTTTACTATACTATATGTTTATGTTTTTTGCTAAAATGCTTAAACCATAGATGTATCCTATTGTAACAAGCTTTTGTATGTTAAATCTAAAAGAGTAAAACATAGTTCAAAGTTAATAACATGTTCCTGAAATTTATAAGTGCCTAATATCAGTGCTACTATCTACTTTGTTATCATGTGTAATGAGGCCCTGATTAATTAGCTTTTGTTTCCTCTCAGGCTGATGAAAGAATGCTTTCAGGTGTGGATCGTGCAAGTTGTTGTAGGTCATTCCAGGTATGTTGGGATCCGACAAGTCAAAATCTGGAGTATTCCTAAAAAACTGTCAGAAGAATCCAGACGATACATTAAATACACAGATCTGTGTTGATTAGATTAGATTAGATTAGATTAGACGGGTGGCTGGTGTTTACCTTTTTTTTTTTTTTCATGTTACCACAGTGTGCTCCTCAGGGAGCACAATCTGGTTGCTAGTTTTTTTTTTATCTCCTACTCTCCCAATGTATTACCATTTCTAACTATGCAAATTTCCCCATTGTGGGATTAATAAAGGATATCTTATCTTATCTTATCTTACCTGAGTGGGAGCAGGGGGTAGGCGATTAGGGTTGCACCTATAAAAATATAATGAACGGGTCTTACACCGTTACAACATTATCAAAATGTTTTATTTAGGCTGTTTAACATTTATTATTTTCATTCTTTATAATAATAAATCAGAACCAGATTTTAGACAAAAAAACATGCATGAAGAACATCATGTAACATTTTTTCTTAATAGTTCAAACAACATTTTTACATAATCCATCTTCACACTGACATGCAGCCCCGGTTCTGGACTGTGTCGCTTAACCCTTTGATGCACAAGCTAAGCAAACCCCTTCTAATGCACAACATGGGTGGAAAATGACCCATATTCATCCATTCAAGAATATTTTCATATGCACATTAGTCAGTTATTCATGTATTTACTGTCTTAGCTAATAAAAGCTATCTATACTAGAATATGTAAACAGCTAGCAAGCAAATAGTATTGGACATATTCAAGATTCAAGGGCCTAATCTTTGGTTGTCTTTCAAAAGATCAGTAAATATGTTTTTGACTACAAACACTTACAAATGTCAGTAGTTCCTGTCAAATTCAATAGTAAATACATAAGGGTCTTTTTTGACCCATGTTGTGCATTAGAAGGGTAGTGATACAAAAATGATTTTTATTAAAAAAGTAAAAAATATAAAACTGAAATAAGGATTTGTGATGATCAAAAACAAGTTAATTGAGAAATTCATGGAAGCTTGAATGACGAAATTAATTTATTGCAAAGATATAGAAAATAAAAATTCAGTTGGGTCACTTTTGACCCAGGTTGTGCATCAAAGGGTTAAGGGGGCATTGAGAGAATCTGGGGGAAGGGGGGGGAACAATGCCCACCCCAGGGGCCCCATAGTGCCGGCCCTGCTTGTGTTACTTAAGTTTCGCCCTAAGCCAGATTTGAACCTAGGGTGGAAAAATATGCTCGATGCCCCCTGACTACTGCGCTACTCAAACAGCGGAGTAATAAGCAGGTTGTTATGCTGATATGCACGCACGGCGTTACTAAGACTAAAAGTGAACACTACTTAAATAGTAATAACCAAACGCTTTCTAATTCCCACAGTAGCAGCAGTTTCCTTGTGTTTCATACATATCGCCCTGTCTCAGTCTAATCTGCAGCATTTCTCTCCCATTAATAAAAATAATCAGTTTAATATCAATATCAGTTAAATACGGAACGCGACATTTAGTTTCCAAATAAGGAACAATTCCGTATTTTACGGGATGGTTGGCAACCCTAGTGACTACAGTGACTATATGAATTAACTACAGTGGCTATATGAATAAAAATAAATAGAGTATATAAAGATAGAATTAGAATATATTTATAGAATAAATAGAATAGAATATAGAATTTACATTTACATTTTCAGCATTTAGCAGACGCTCTTATCCAGAGCGACTTACAGAAGTGCTTCCATAGTGAACATTTCATTTCTCAAGTTTAGGTAAACAACAGTCGAAGAACACAAATCTGCTAAAACCTGTTAGAACCAAAGTTTTTTTTTTTTGGAAATGGAAAAGGATGGAACAAAATGTTAGTAAATAAGTCAGCTTAAGTGCTTCATAAAAAGGTGGGTTTTTAATCGTTTTTTAAAGACAGCAAGAGACTCAGATGTTCGGACAGACAGAGGAAGTTCATTCCACCACTTGGGTGCTAGAACAGAGAAGAGCCTTGATGCTTGTCTTCCTTCAGTCCTGGATGGAGGCTCAAGTCGAGCGAGACTAGTGGCTCGGAGGTTGCGTGGTACAGAGCGGGGTTTAATTAGACCACGAAGGTAGCTTGGGGCTGGTCCATTTTTGGTTTTGTAGAATAAATATACAATATATACATTATTGTTGTGCTGGTGTGATTAGTGCAATAGTGCCATGTGCAATTTTGCAAATACTGATGATATGTACACAGATAAGATGAAACACTTGTATAAAGTACAAAAGTTTAGTGCGATCCAGGGTGCAGTGATATTTTTAAAGTGGTGTGGTAGAGTTTAGTAGGGTTACAGCCTCTGGGAAAAAGCTCCTCCTGAGCCTGCTGGTACAAGAGCGGAGGCTCCTGTCACGCCTGCCAGACGGAAGCAAGGTGAAAAGTCCATGGTTGGGATGAGAAACCCTGTGTGTTGCAGTCATCAAATTATATACACCGATCAGCCATAACATTAAAACCACCTCCTCGTTTCTACACTCACTGTCTATTTTATCCGCTCCACTTACCACATACAAGCACTCATCTATTGCTGCTGTTTGAGTTGGTCATCTTCTAGACCAGAGGTCACTAACAGGCGGACCGCGGTCCGGGTCCGGACCCAGAAGCTGTCCCATACGGACCCGGACCTACAGCCAAAACAGAAAGTTATGATTTGAAACCTGACGGAGCGCTTCTATTTTAACCGGCGCAGCTATTGTAGTCTTTACGGTAGCGGTTTAGCGGATGAGAAAACGCACAGACCAATCACGTGACACCACTCAGCCAATCAAGTCTGTGCATTCCAGCCGGTAAACACAGCGACTCTACAGTGCAGACAGATGAGAGAGTTAGAGGCGAGTTACATGTGAAAAGATGGTGGAAAGAAAAAGAAAGATAGCGAATGTAAAAAAAACGAAGGGAGAGATACAGACGACTGTGCAGGAGAAAGTTGAGAAAAAGACGAGTGAGACAGGAGACAAATAGCGCTCTCCAAAAAAGAAACGTGTACAGCGAAAATACAGCATTTAATCCGTGATGGAGAGACTCATTTCTGTTCTTACTTCCCACTGGAGCACAATTTATTTTTATTTTCTCTTAATTTGATAAATAATTTGAGAAAGGTTTGATAAGGTGGGGCAGTCCGGGTCCTCTCTGTGTGGAGTTTGCATGTTCTTTCCGTGTCTGCGTGAGTTTACTCCGGGAGCTTCGGTTTCCTCCCACAATACAAAGACGTGCAAGTGAGGTGAACTGGAGACACTGAATTGTCCATGACTGTATTTGATATAAACTTGTGACCTGATGAGTCTTGTGTAATGAGTAACTACTGTTCCTGTCATGAATGTAACCAAAGTGTAAAACATGACGTTAAAAACCCTAATAAATAAACAGACATCTGATTTGACAGTCAGTTATTGATTACATGCAGATGTTGATACAACTACTAGGCTACTTATATATAATAAATATCAATATATATGATATATACTGTATATATGTTATATATATATATGTTATAATATATATAGCAGTGATAGCTCAGTGGTTAAGGTACTGGACCAGTAAACAGAAGGATGCCGGTTCAAGCCCCGCCACCACCAAGTTGCCACTGTTGGGTCCCTGAGCAAGGCCCTTAACCCTCAGTTGCTCATTGTGTAAGTCGCTTTGGATAAAAGCGTCTGCTGAAAATGTAAATAGCAATATACAGTATATATACTGTATATATTACATGTCAGCCTAGGGTATTAGAGTATCTCGTGCACCAAAATACACACGTTTCACACTAAAGTGAGCTTCACAATTACAAATTTATTTACAATAGATTCAATAATACAATCAAACCAAGCTCTCTCTCCAGGGGTAAGCAAGGCAAATTTATATATATATAGTTAAACATTCCGGACCTTTGCTTCAAGAAATTTTCTCTAACTGGACCTCTTTAAATTTTAGTTAAATACCCCTGTTCTAGACCTTCATCAGTGGTCACAGGATGCTGCCCATGGGGTGCTGTTGGTTAGATATTTTTGGTTGGTGGACTATTCTCAGTCCAGCAGTGACAGTGAGGTGTATAAAAACTCCAGCAGCGCTGCTGTGTCTTATCCACTCTGTACCTGTATATATATATATATATATATATATATATATATATATATATATATATATATATATATAAAAGTATTAAAATATGAAATTTCCAGTCATACATTATTGTTGTGACAACTCCAAGTCCCCAGCCACCAGGTAGTAAACAATTGGCATGTCACTGACTGCATTGGGGCTAAAAATGCTTTCGGCTAAAATGAAGGGTCATCCCTGAATGTGTCCATACAGACTGGCAAAATGGATTATGTTGTTCTGCGTATGAACGGCAGTGTTGTTCTGCTTCCTCTGTGCAGTGTTGTTGAACACAGAAGGTTAATAACTATATGTGCATTATTAAATATGATGTACTTTGGGAAACGGGGTTTAAACACCTGAGTCAGTGAGTAAAAGTGTGTAAAATACAGCTAACTGCAAACAGACACATTGCCAGAAAATTTTTTAACGGTCTGCCATCTGCTTTCCTCTTCTAATTCTAATCTAATCTAATTCACAGTAAGGCTCACTCTATCTCTTTAAACTTCATCTGAATGACACATCGGCTCTCACAAGATAGATCTAGGCACATGGAGGCTACCAGTTCATCACCTCCCCAGGATCCCCTTTATTTTCCAGGTCTCTGTTCCCAACATGGGACCCCCCGGCTCTGTCTACATCTCTGAGTTTAATTACCTGATTGAAGTCATGCTCTTAGTCCTTGGCCAGTTTATCAGTTGCAGGCAGGAAGCAAAGTGCAGGTTTGTCCTAGAAACCTGAAGAAAGAAGAAGAAAGAAGAAAAAAACCACATCTTTTTGTGTGTCTGCATCCTGGGGATGAATTCAGTTTGTTTTGCCATAAAAGTGCACCCAGCACCATGTGTCATCTCACAAATATTGATTTTTTTCTACCATGCATCCAGGTAGTAGACTTGTTTCTACACTCACTGTCCATTTTATCAGCTCCACTTACCATATAGAAGCACTTTGTAGTTCTACAATTACTGACTGTAGTCCATCTGTTTCTCTGCATGCTTTGTTAGCCCCCTTTATGCTGTTCTCCAATGGTCAGGACTCTCCCAGGACCACTACAGATTAGGCATTATTTGGGTGGTGGATCATTCTCAGCACTGCAGTGACACTGACATGGTGGTGGTGTGTTAGTGTGTGTTGTGCTGGTATGAGTGGATAAGACACAGCAGAATGATCCACCACCTAAATAATACCTGCTCTGTGGTGGTCCTGACCATTGAAGAACAGGGTGAAAGTAGGCTTAAAAAGCATGCAGAGATACAGATGGACTACAGTCAGTAATTGTAGAACTACAAAGTGCTTCTATATGGTAAGTGGAGCTGATAAAATGGAGAGTGAGTGTAGAAACAAGGAGGTGGTTTTAATGTTATGGCTGATCAGTGTATGTATGCATCTGTGTGGGTGGGTGGTGATGAGGGCTGAAATAGCTCAAAATGGTGTGTGTGTGTGTGTGTGTGCAATGTGTGAAATTGGAAATGGCTGGCTGGCGTTGTCACTCGCTACATGTCCCATCAGTCTGGCTAATTTGCTTTTGTTTGCATCATTTCCACAAATGCGGATATCATGCTGTAATTTCAGTGAAGGAGAAAGCCTTCTATCAAGGCTACTTTCTATTGCCATCTTAAAGACTCCTTCATGCCAACACAAAAGGTGAAATCATGTAATACAAAATAAACTTAAAATGTGCCTTCTCCCAGCTCTGTTGTGGTTTGGTTCATGTATTAGAAGGTTAAGACTTGTTGGATTATATATTCATTATGATCTTGCGGCGCTGTTGATTTAGTTATATAGTCAGGCAATTGCAGATGGGCATGCTTCTAGTGCCCTTTGATCTGCTGTTTTTTTACTTTATGCCAAGTTCACACTACACGACTTTCCAAGTTGTCAGGTCGCTGTACAGTTCGCACTACACAACTGAATCTCTTGTAATCGGGAGTCTTTCAAGTCGGTGTGGCTTTCACACTGCACGTCAGCAAGTAGCGAGCGAGTTTGTGCGCTGATGTGCAGTGTTAAAGCAAAGAGGAAAAATAATTGAGTCTGAGTGGATTTGGCAATGCGACCAGCAGGGATTGTTTTGTTCTGTAGCAAGTTGGAGGTTAATAAATATTTTTTTGTAATGCAGTGTTGGTATTATGGTTTGGGGTGGATGATAAGTTCACAAATATTGTAAAGCCTGTGTGTGTGCTGATGTATTCTTTTTTTTTTTTTTTTTACCCATTTTTCTCACACTTTAGCGCATCCAATTTCTACCCATCAATCATCCTCTCACTAATGCTGGTCCCTGCTCCTGATTGGGGAGGACGAGGCTGCTCCACGCCCCCTCCGAAACGTGCACAGCAATATATACAGATATTCAACATGCTAGATATCTCTCCTCAGTCGCTGAGTGCTCGGCGAGCCACTCGGATCGAGTTGTTGAGTAGTTCACACATAGCGATTGAGAGCCAAGTTTCGATCCCCGAGCGAACGGCGAGTTGCTTTCGAGCTGCCACATCTAGCGGCGACCAGTCGGCGAGCGAAAATCAGGGCAAAAATCGTGTAGTGTGAACTAGGCATTATGTGCTGGGAGCTATACTTAAAAGTTAAAAAAATAAACTTACAATAGGTGACCCTGCGCTCTGACCCCAGCTTCCAAACAAGCTGGGATATGTGAAGATGGGATTTCGAACACATCGTTTCGAATCTCAGCTCTGCCATCCGTCTGGGCTGGGCAGCTACATGAACAACAATTGGCTTTTGTTTACACAGATTGGGAAGCCGGACCAGGGCTCCTCATAACTGATGCAGCCATGACCTTTGCTGGCTGATTGATGGCGCAAAGTCTGGGAATAATGCGTTGACCAGGGTGTGGCTCTCGGTACAAAAAGCTGATCCGCATATGAACTCGCCTCGTGCAGGTGAAAAGATGCAGTCGGTACTGCACACGTGACAGAGGGGGCGTGTGTCTGTTGCGGAGCTCCTCAGTCAGCAGTGGAGGGTCGTATCGGTAGAGGGGAAGTGTAATGCAATCAGGGTAATTGGATATGACTAGATTAGGGGGAAAATTGGTGCTTTCCAGACTGTGCAGTTGCGTGTGCCAATTTTGTCCATTCTTTTCACACAAGAACATCAGGTGGATTTTATTTCTCTGTTAAAAGGAGCTTTTAGAAATTTATGTCAATAGGCAATAAGGTAATATGTCATACATAACAATAAAACACGTTTGCATTTGGGAATTAAGTAATATGTCAAAAAATCTACAATATGATGCATAGGGTTGAGCAGAATGAGCACAGAATCTATATCAGGTATAGATTGTAGACTTCCAACCAAGTGTTAACACCAACACCCTAATGCACTTGTTAAAGGAAAGGCACCTTCAATAAGTCATGCCATGGTAATCCATTGTGATGTGTACTATCAAAGATGAAATTCAACTCATTTTTTATAGATGAAGGGGCAGTATTGCAGTTATTTGTAATGACTGAAATCAAAGTATAATTTACACTTGTGATGTATATATGTATACACATTTATCAGCTTCACTTATCATATAGAAGCACTTTGTAGTTCTACAATTACTGACTGTAGTCCATCTGTTTCTCTGCATGCTTTGTTAGCCCCCTTTCATGCTGTTCCTCAATGCTCAGGACTCTCCCAGGACCACCACAGAGCAGATATGATTTAGGTGGTGGATCAGCACTGAAGTGACAATGACATGTTGGTGGTGTGTTAGTGTGTGTTGTGCTGGTATGAGTGGATCAGACACAGCAGCGCTGCTGGAGTTTTTAAATACCATGTCCACTCACTGTCCACTCTGTTAGACACTCCTACCTAATTGGTCCACTTTGTAGATGTAAAGTCAGAGACGATCGCACATCTATTGCTGCTGTTTGAGTTGGTCATCTTCTAGACCTTCATCAGTGGTCACAGGATGCTGCCCACGGGGCACTGTTGGCTGGATATTTTTGGTTGGTGGACTATTCTCAGTCCAGCAGTGACAGTGAGCGCTGCTGTCTTATCCACTCATACCAGCACAACACACACTAACTCACCACCACGTCAGTGTCACTGCAGTGCTGAGAATGATCCACCAGCCAAATAATACCTGCTCTGTAGTGATCCTGTGGGGGTCCTGACTATTTAAGAAGAGCATAAAGGGGGCTGACAAAGCATGCAGGGAAACAGATGGACTACAGTCAGTAATTTTAGAACTACAAAGTGCTTCTATGCTCCACCATGCTGCCCTATTATGGTTTACTGTCTCGTATAAAAGATTCATACCAAAACTGTAAAATTTCAAATAAAAATAACATCACATCATGTATGAAATTGCTGTTTAACTCATTAACATACAAGTCTGCACATTGTAAACAAAACTAAGGACTGGAATATAACATATAGAGTAATACAAGAAGAATTATATGTCATATACAATATTATTGTGTGGGCAGAATGGTTAGCGTGGTACATTGAAGCAATCATGTAATTATCTAAGCAACCTCTATAAAGACATTACATGCTTAATTGAATTATAGTGCTGAGCTAAATGGTGAAAGAAAAATGCATTTTTCAGTATAATTTTCAAATTACCTGACAGCAGAAACATGAAATTATTACTAAATATGTTTATACATGTCAGAAGTCTTATATTTGTTATAATTTATTGTTTTTAAAACACAATAATGTTTTAAATCTAATGCACCTAACTGTCATGTATTGCAAACACCTGTATACAGTATGTAAAATATACATATACACGATACACTGATCAGCCATAACGTTAAAACCTCCTTGTTTCTACACTCACTGTCCATTTTATCAGCTCCACTTACCATATAGAAGCACTTTGTAGTTCTACAATTACTGACTGTAGTCCATCTGTTTCTCTACATACTTTTTTAGCCTGCTTTCATGCTGTTCTTCAGTGGTCAGGATCCAACAGACGAGCTACTGTAGCTCAAACTGCTGAAGAAGTTAATGCTGGTTCTGATAGAAAGGTGTTAGAATACACAGTGCATCACAGTTTGTTGCGTATGGGGCTGTATAGCCACAGACCAGTCAGGGTGCCCATGCTGACTCCTGTCCACCGCTGAAAGCACCAACAATGGGCACGTGAGCATCGGAACTGGAATCGGAATTGGAAACTGATGGAGGCAGTGTGATGCTTTGGGCAACGTTCTGCTGAAAAACCTTGGGTCCTACCATCCATGTGGATGTTACTTTGACACGTACCACCTACCTAAGCATTGTTGCAGACCATGTATACTCTTTCATGGAAACAGTATTCCCTGATGGCTGTGGCCTCTTTCAGCAGGATAATGCACCCTGCCACAAAGCAAAAATGGTTCAGGGATGGTTTGAGGAGCACAACAACGAGTTTGAGGTGTTGACTTGGCCTCCAAGTTTCCCAGATCTCAATCCAATCGAGCATCTGTGGGATGTGCTGGACAAAAGGTCTGATCCATGGAGGCCCCACCTCACAACTTACAGGAGTTAAAGGATCTGCTGCTAACATCTTGGTGCCAGATACCACAGCACACCTTCAGGGGTCTAGTGGAGTCCATGCCTCGACAGGTCAGGGCTGGTTTGGCAGCAAAAGGGAGACCATTTAGACCGGTATCTGAATATTTTACTTTTGCATTGCACCAACCACTGATACATGAATGAATGATTGGATAATAAGCAGGTGTCCAGGTGGCTAGCTGTGCACAGTTTATATGAATAATTTATTATTACCTGCATTAATAAGTAAAAAAAGTACGGCAAAGTACGGCAAAAGTACGGACATTTCTAGTTTAATTTGGTCAAACTTCAGGAATTTCAATTACTATAATTAGATGTCACAAATCCAGCCTCTTTGAGCTCCTGGAGTGCTCCTATGTGCCACGCCCCTCTCCCCAGAAGCACTCTCAGTCTGGAGCCAACGCCCCTCATTTTGACTGGTCCCTTGCAAATTAACCACAGCTGCACCTTGTTTGAGGGACAATGCTTAAGGCTTTTAAACAAGAAGCTGCAGATCATCCAGCGGGGACTATTTTGAATTTGACTCTGATTTGGTTTGCCCCTGTTTGCCAGGTTTGTCTCTTGTTAGTTTATGCTTCTTGTTTAAGTCTTGTCTTAGTCTAGTTCATGTTTAGCTTTTTTCATGTGTGTTTAGCCGTAGTATAGGGTTTAGATTTAGCATTTCACTTAGTTCATGTGTGTTTAGCTTAGCGATTAGCATTAGCATTGAGGTTAGCCGTAGCATAGGTCATGTTTTACTGTCTTGTCTTGTTCAATCCTGTTTTGTTTCTGGTCTATTGTTTAAATTAAATCACTGTTAAACACCTCTGCGTGCGTGTCCGCCCCCTCTTGTCTCGTCCTAGCCCAATTTGTTACAATTGGACATACAGGGTGTAAAGGTGCCCTGCCCATTTAAAAAGGCAGAAATTTTAGAGGACTCTAGCAGAATAAAAATGCTGAGTGCAAGACCCTGAAAAGACATGGGTGTTAATAATTCCTCCTCACTATTATGTGATTAGCAGCTCAGGAAAGGTTTACTTATCTTTCCAAGCCTGGCCTGTGAATGATTAAACAATGTAATTAATTAATTCCTGAAAATACTGACTACTGTCTACTCTGCAAAATGTTACTCTTAATGTACTTTATTTAAATGTGCACTGAATTTCCACATTTATAAAAAAATAGTATGAACACATTTGTTGCCAAAAACTGTAAGACTCTGTTAATGTAACATAGACTATATACCCAAAATAATGTGAATGAAGTCGATCAGTCAGATGTATAAAATCAATTATACAAAATAAATCATACATCAAACTTTATAGCAGCAGTTTGGTAAAGGCACTTTACAGTTAGGATAATAGAGTATAAATTGCTGTATGTGTCATAGATGAACAGTACAACTAAATTCTTCTTTCGCATATCCCAGCTTGTTTGGAAGCTGGGGTCAGGGTCAGCCATTGTTTAGCGTCCCTGGAGCAGACAGGGTTAGGGGCCTTGCTCAAGGGCCCAACAGTGGCTGCATGGCAGAGCTAGGATTCGAACTCTCAATCTTTCAGTTAATAGCCCAAAGCTCTACCCACTAGGCTACTTCTGTAGCAACAGTTCCAGCATGCCCTAAGGCAGAGCCCTTTCAACCCCACTGATCTACTTTTGCATAGATTGGATTGTCGACTCTGAGCCAGGCTTTCTCCTTCAGCATCACTGACCTTATAAATGCTCTTTTGTCTAATGTGGCACAAATTCCCACAGACACACTTTAAAATTCTGTCAAAGGTTTTCCAGATGAGTAGCTGCAAAGGGGAGGCAACTCGTAATAAGTAGGGCTGGCACCGATCCGATACTCTGTATCGGCATCGATCCGATATTGGCCCAAATCATTGGATCGGATATCGGAAGGAAAAAAACGTGTAATCCGATCCGATACTGTTGCTTAATGTAAATAACACTTAATATAAATAAAGTCATTGTTTGTGTGTAGAGCAAATAACACACGAAGATACGTTCCAACAGAGCGCCGTTTATTGCCACTCACGCTTTTTGACATCATTAACATGTGCCACTGATCTACAACTCATCCGCAACAGCCATTCAGAAATTAAAACACACTGATCTACTTAAACTTTTATCATTTAAAAAAAATCATCTACTACTGCCACATCTAAAAACACTGTTTAAACACAATAAAAATCACTTTATAAATAATAAATCGCTCACCTGAGATCTTGTCTGAGAATTGTTATTTAGATAGCTAGTTTAACCATGGTGCATTGAGACATGTATTATTACTGCTTAGTTGTTTGAGAGGAGAAGTGACTGTATCGGATTGCTATCGGCAGATACTCAATTTGCAGTATCGGTATCGTATCGGACATGAAAAAGTGGTATCGAGCCAGCCCTAGTAATAAGCTGTCCAACAAGCTCATGGTCAGGTGTCGACATGTTTTTGATTATATACTGTAGAATATTCTATTTACATGAAAAGGATGAGTAAATTTAATTATGTCAGTTAGGGTAATACTTTTTAATATTAAGACTTGGATGAAGATCATTTCATGATTATGCGATGTAGAAATCTGAGTAATTTCAAATGATTCACAAACTTTTTGCAGCTGTAAGTAGGGCTTATGAGGAAAAAAAATCAATGACCCTTAGTTTTTTAATGATGTAATTTAATGCTTGAATGTAAAAATGGTTATTGGAGAATCACTGCAAAGATGGAATGCAACAAAAAAGTGGACAGTGTGGTTGGGTGGATGGCTGAGCAGAATATGTGGGGGACGAATGTTTGCAGACAGAATGACACAAAGTGTAGAATAAGAAATGTAATGAAAAATTGTGTGTGTGTGTTAGACAGTGATGTGTAGTCCTATCTGCAGCAGTAGACAGCTATTGAACAGAGGCTGGTGAAATAGACTGTAATATTGATTTGTTGGTCTTAAATGCAAATCACCAGCAGTTTATACCACTGTTATAGCTAACTCAAATTAAACCACAAATTTCCCAAATGCTGGAAAATAAAATTTGAGTAATTGTTATATTTTCAGTGCAGTTTAGGACAGCTACTTTATAGCAACGTGAAAAGTATTTGCTCAGGTGTTTGGCTAGTGGTGGTAGTTGTAAAGCATGAGTAATGTTTTCTTTCCTTCTGATTTCCGGTTATATGTATATATACCTGGATGTACTTGTATGTATGTACAACCCCAAATAAAAAAAAGCTGGGACAGTATGGAAAATGCAAATAAAATAAAAACACAGTGTTCCTTACATTTATTTTGACTTTTATTTGATTGCAGACAGGATGAACCTGAGATATTTCATGTTTTGTCTGCTCAACTTCATTTCATTTGTTAATATACCTCCATTCCTGCATTTCAGGCTTCAGCGCATTCTACAAAAAGTTGGGACAGGGGCAATTTACGGCTAGTAATGAGGTGAAAAAACTAAATAATGATGTGATTCCAAACAGGTGATGTCTACAGGGGATTGTAATCATGGTTTGGTACAAAAGCAGCATCCAGGAAAGGCTGAGTCTATGATGATCAAAGATGATCAGAGGATCTCCAGTTTGTCAACAAATGTGTGAGAAAATGATTGAATTTTTTTTAAAAACAATGTACCTCAAAGACAGATTGGAAGGGATTTACATATTTCTCCCTCTACAGTGCATAATATCATTAAACCATTCAAGGAATCGCAAGCTTAAGCTGAACGGCCGTGATCTTTGATCCCTCAGACAGCACTGCATCAAGAACCACCACTCAACAATAGCGGATATAACCACATGAGTGAGGGATTACTTTGGCAAATCTTTGTCAAGCACTACAATACAATTACTGTGCAAAACAGAAGCCTTATGTTAACCATGTCCAGAAGCGGTGTCGACTTCTCTGGGCTCAGAGGCATCTAGGATGGACGCCGTGTGCTCCGGACCAAAGATGATCCAGACTGTTATCAGCTACAAGTCCAAAAGCCAGGGTCTGTCATGGTATGGGGCTGTGCCAGTGCCCTTGGCAAAGGTCATTTACACTTCTGTGATGCAGCATTAATGCAGAAAAGTACACTGAGATCTTAGAGCAACATGTGCTGCCTCAAGACAACATCTTTTCCAGGGACGTCCATGCATTTTTCAACAAGACAATGCAAAACCACATGCTGCACACATTACAAAGGCATGGCTGCGGAAGAAGAGGGTACGGGTACTAGACTGACCTGCCTGCAGTCCTGACCTGTCCCCAATAGAGAATGTGTGGAGTATTTTGAAGCGAAAAATGTGACAACGAGACGTGTCTGCAGGAAGAATGGGACAAAAACAACCCTGAAACACTAAATCACTTGGTATCTTCGGTGCCAAAATGTCTTAAGTGTGGTGAAAAGGAATGGCAACATTACAAAGTGATAAATGCTTTACTGTCCCAACTTTTTTTGGAATGTGTTGCATGCCTGAAATGCAGGAATGGATGTTTATTATTAAATGAAATGAAGTTGAGCAGATAAAACATGAAATATCTCAGGTTCATCCTGTCTGCAATCAAATAAAAGTCAAAGTTAATGTAACAAACTCTGTGTTTTTTTGTTTATTATTTGCTTTTTCTATGCTGTCCCAACTTTTTCTGATTTGGGGTTGTATAACAAAAAAGGCAAGATAGGTATTTATTTATTAAAAGGTACATATCAAAGCCATTCGATGGTCTGAGTTCTATTTTTTATGTTGTGTTCTGTTGGTCTGTGGAGAGTGTTAGTTCATGCTTCATGACATTATTTATTGACATCCACTCCCTCTGTGGTACATAGTTGTGACTTTTAGGGATTTGCTGAAAGACACACATTGAAACAAACACACAGATGCATAAAACTGTCCTCGGGGACCATAATACAAGTGTCTAATTACATTGCTGACTTGCCATACAATCACATTGGCAGCAGTTTTTCACTTCACATCTTCAAAATCATTATTTACGTGTTGCTACAGGACTGTCCTGACAGCTGGTTGTGTAGTCTCACAGGGCTAGTTGTCTTTTTTGATGACAACTAGATTTGATGTTTAAAGAGACTTTGTTTCCATCAACCTGTCATTACGTTTACATTTACATTCGTAAAGGTGAAGCTTTGTTGTGTTTTTGGTTTACTGTGGTTATACACCAATGAGCCAAAACATTAGGTCCACCTGCCTAATTTGCTGTTAATACAGCTCTGACTCACCAAGACATGGACTTCGGAGAATATCTGAAGGAGTCCTGTGATATCTGGTAGGAGGACATTGCCAGCAGGTTCTTTTACTTCTGTGTTGCAAGATAAATTGTTCTATAGCGCATCCTGGTGCCATCTTTCCTGCGGGTAAATGATGCACATGTGCCAGCCATCCACATGATCTTGGAGAAAACAGGATTTGTCTTTTGAGTAAGCATGGACACCTAAACACGCCTGAGACTACCCAGTCCCATAAACAGAAGGGTATCCTTTAGCCACAGTAGCCCTTTTTGGACTGTACCAGACGCCATAGCGTTAATGACATGTCTTGGCCCCCAACGACCTTCCTCCTGGTTTGTGACTCGTCCCTTCCTTGAACCACTGTCAGCTGCCTTCAAGCACTAAAACATGCTAGCACACCAGAGCTGACATCTCGAACTTGTGAATTTGGCTGGGTACCTCTGTGGACAATGATCGGCTCATCTTTTGGATCAGATTGCCAGTAATTATTCCTCATAACTGCTGCAATTACGACCTCTGATGGCTGATCGATGGCACCTGCACAGAGAAGAGAGATAATGAGGATCAGTGTGTGACTCTTCGTACGAGATACCGAGCCCCTTGTGACCTTGTCTCTTACAGGTGAAAAGAAGCTGTCTTCTACTGCATGTGTAAGTCACGGCTCTCAGAGATGCGACTTCAGACTCGACTCGAACTCGTTTCAAATGACTCAAAGACAACGAAAGTCAGCAGCATGTGTTAACATTAGTTATGTGTGACAATTATATATGTACGTATGTTCCAACATCATTCTGTTCGTGTCATTTTCTGCTCTTTGATAACGCTCCAGCTGTTTTGTTCCAGCCAGCTTCCAGTATAGTGATGAAGTGCCGCTCCCTACTCCCTCTTTTGGATTAGATTCTCACTTAAAGTGCTGGAATACCCTATGTAGTGCACTTCACTGGAACAGCTGGTGTGAATGAAACGCTCCCATAGAACTGGAGCTAATGGTTCTGATTTTAATTTTGAGCAGGAAATGCTGTTATCTGTATTTATTTAGTTTGCAGCATCACACAGATGATGTGTCAGTGAAACGCTTGAGTTAGTATTTTAAAAAGTTTGGAGGTTTTTAATTATATGCACATTTACAAAATTAAACGGATTATATTCCTAATGGGACAACACATGGTTATAAATCTAATAGCATCTGGAAAAAACATAAGCTCAGGTAAGCAGTGCTTATGGATTTATTTGCTGTGTTTTGGATTTTGGCCGCTGTGCCTGATTTATCGCACGCTTTTGTTTTGCAATGAAAACCTTCTTGTAACGGAAATTACATTCATTTGCACAATGACTAGGAAAGTAAAGGCACTAAGTAAAACGGCAAAATACAGTTGCTAATCTGTTGTTGTTTTTGTCTGAATTTACATATTATTTGTTTCTACACTACATTTCCAATATATGTTTTGTGTATATTATATTGACTCGTGACTTGACTCGGACTCTAGCCTAAAGACTCGTGAACATCTCTGACGGCTCTCCTCTGTCCGGAGTGGAAATCAGCAGCAGTAGAGTGAAATTGGGTAATTGAATATGACTAGATTAGAGGGTAAATTGGGGAAAGACAGGACATCATTGGTGGGATAATGACTATACTGATATTAATATGGGATTGTGTGGTTTGAAACACAGCATGTTCCAGCCTCTTCATGTGCTTTTAAACTCACGCTATACAAAACCAATTTTTGTACTACAATCCTAAATGGGATTGTATTTCACAGTTGCAGAGAGACAGAAAGGAAGCAAGTCTCACTGTACTTATTTATGTATTATGGTCAGGTTGTTTTGATCTGTATTTGCTTAATTTAATATCTGATTCTGCCACAGGATTCCACATCCTGTTGCTCTTTATGACTAGCTCTCATCTAAAATGAATTACTTCTGTTCACTTGTCATGCTGCGTTACTGCCGGAGGATGGATGACACAGGGTTGGTGCCACGCAGTCTTCCACGGCATTATGGATACACTTGAGTGCATTGCAAGAGGAGTGATCTGTGTTTTGTGAGATAAATAAATCTAGAGCTACGGGAGTTTGGAGTTTGGAAGGTCATATGGGCCTTGCATGTATTCACACTGTAGTAGGTTACTAGTACTTGTGTATGGATAAGGATGGTTGAGCAACTCTGGGAGCTTTTTATGAAGTGCCAGGTGACAGCTTAGTGTCCAGGGACACAGCAACACACGATCACATACATATAAACCAGGTTCTGAGTTCTTCACCTGGAATGTCACGGCTGACAACTTAGACACAGGGGAGTCCGGCAAGGCACTTCATTGTCATGGTAACCAATGTAGTGCTAAAAATAGCACACCTTTTTCTGGACCAAAAGGTCCATGGAGAGTGGGAGCGCAGAATGCTAGGGAGGCTGCAGAGAATATGCGCCATCAGAGACGAACGAGCGTTAAATACAAATATTACCTTTTCTACCCATTTATCTCTTGAAGAGTCGGCGGGACTGAGAAGAAAATTATGTGAGTGCAGCTAATGCCTAGTTCACACTACACGATTTTTGCCCTGATTTTCGCTCGGCGACTGGTAGGCGCTAGCAACTCGGCGTTCGCTCTGTGATCGAAACTCGGCTCTCAATCACTATGTGTGAACTACTCAACAACTCGATCCGAGCGGCTCACAGAGTGACTGAAACGAGATTTCTAGCATGTCAGATATCTGAATCTGAGTTGGTCGAACAGCCAATGAGAACGCAAGATACGAGGTGAGGGGAAACGCAGGGGAGAAGTTGTAAAAAGGTGGGACAGGGGCATAATATAGTTTATATCAGAATTATTAGAATACATCGGTACACACACACAAGTAGTTTTACAGTATTTCTGACCTGATCGTTCTCTACAAAACATAACACCAACATTGCATTGCAAAAAAAATTTTTTAACATCCAACTCACTATAGAACAAATAATCCATGCTGTTCACGTAGCCAAATCCACTCAGATTCATTTATTTTTTTTCCTTGATTTTACGCTGCACATCAGCACACAAACTTTGATCGCTCGCTACTTGTTGACGTACATTTTTGGACGTGAAATCATTAAACCCCTCGTCAATTCTCGCGTTTGTTTTTGTGACAAAACATAGTTTGGGAGACAAGATAGAAGCTCACCTGCGATTCCAGTTGGTGATAGATCGCGTAGTGTGAAACCCCCTATCGCCGATCAGTCGTGTAGTGTGACAGCCACACCGATTTGAAAGACTCCCGATTACAAGAGATCCAGTTGTGTAGTGTGAACTGTACAGCGACCTGACGACTTGGGAAGTCGTGTAGTGTGAACTTGGCATAACTTAAAATAAAGACTGTAACCAACTGTGTTGCTTTTATGTAAACCAGTCTGGTGCTGTTCCACCAACCCATTCACACTATTATTTTTGTGGGCCAATGTCATGCCGAAGCAAGACAGGTCTTTCTTCAAACAGCTGACAGTTTGAAACACACATCTACTAAATATCGTTGTATTATGTGAATTCCAAAACAGTCCTAGACCACTGGAATACATGTACGAGGGTTCTTCAGAAAGTTTCAGCACTTTTCTACATAATCACCTTCTGAGGTATTTTTCCCAGCGTCAGTAACAGTAGAACAGGAAAGAACACTGAAGGGTATTGCACTGTTTTAAAAGGGTATTGCACTGTTTTAAAAGGGTATTGCACATGGTTCACGTTTACTTAAAAAGAGTGCAAATATAAAACCATATAATTATCGTGATGGTGATTGTCTGTGCTTGGGGCGGTGCTGGTTGTAGTCTGACAGCAGTAGGAAGAAAGGAGCTAGGATATCTCTCCTTCAATCAACGCTGGCAGAGAAGCCTGTCGCTGAAGGAGCTGTCCAGTGCTGCCACTGACTCATACAGTGGGTGAGAGGTGTTCTCCATTAAGGATGACAGCTTGGCCATCATACTTCTTTCCCCTGCTGCCTCTACTGAGTCCAGAACTTGCCTTACTGATCAGTTTTTCCAGTTTCTTCCAGTCTGCTAGTAGAAATTACAGATGACCATGGCAGATACAGGGCAGATATTTGATGAACTAACTACAATATATTGCCAAAAGTATTCGCTCGTCTGCCTTCACATGCATATGAACTTGAGTGACATCTCATTCTTAATCCATAGGGTTTGATATGATGTCGGCCCACCCTTTGCAGCTATAACAGCTTCAACTCTTCTGGGAAGGATTTCTACAAGGTTTAGGAGTGTGTTTATGGAAATTTTTGACAATTTTTCCAAAAGTGCATTTGTGAGGTCAGACACTGATGTTGGACGAGAAGGCCTGGCTCGCAGTCTCCGCTCTAATTCATCCCAAAGGTGTTCTATTGGGTTGAGGTCAGGACTCGCTCATCCATGTCTTTATAAGCCTTGCTTTGTGCACTGGTGTGCAGTCATGTTGGAACAGGAAGGGGCCATCCCCAAACTGTTCCCACAAAGTTGGGAGCATGGAATTGTCCAAAATCTCTTGGTATGCTAAAGCATTAAGAGTCCCTTTCACTGGAGCTAAGGGGCCACGCCCAACTCCTGAAAAAAAACCCCACACCACAATCCCCCCTCCACCAAACTTTACACTTGGCACAATGCAGTCAGACAAGTACCGTTCTCCTGGGCAACTGCCAAACCCAGACTCGTCCATCGGATTGCCAGACGGAGAAGCGCGATTCATCACTCCAGAGTCCAGTGGCGGCGTGCTTTACACCACGGCATCCGACGCCTTGCATTGCGCTTGGTGATGTAAGGCTTGGATGCAGCTGCTCGGCCATGGAAACCCATTCCATGAAGCTCTCTACGCACTGTTCTTGAGCTAATCTGAAGGCCACATGAAGTTCGGTGGTCTGTATCGATTTACTCTGCAGAATGTTGGCGACCTCTGCGCACTATGCGCCTCAGCATCAGCTGACCCCACTCTGTCATTTTACGTGGCCTACCACTTCGTGGCTGAGTTGCTGTCGTTCCCAACCGCTTCCACTTTGTTATAATAACACTGACAGTCGACTGTGGAATATTTAGTAGCGAGGAAATTTCACGACTGGACTTGTTGCACAGGTGACATCCTATCACGGTACCACTCTGGAATTCACTGAGCTTCTGAGAGAGACCCATTCTTTCACAAATGTTTGTAGAAGCAGTCTGCATGCCTAGGTGCTTGGTTTTATACACCTGTGGCCATGGAAGTGATTGGAACACCTGAATTCAATGATTTTGATAAGGTGTCAACATGATTGGATGCACCTATTAGTAATGAGTGTGGCCAAAATATCTTAGACCTTTTTAATTAGGTGTGTCCAAAATCTGTTGGCTCTGTAAGGCACATTATCCACAGGAATACCCTTACAAAAATAGCAGTACGAGTATGTGTGGGTGTGTGGGGTGAGTCAGTGGATGTGAAGTAATGACGGCTCTTCTGCTGACACACACAGATAGGAGAGCCTGGCTGGAAACTCATTTTACAGATAGTGCTTTTGGCACAGGGAGGTGGAACATAGATGCGCTTGGAAGTGCAATAAATTACAAAAGGAATTATGCCGACTGATGGTGTGGAGAAGCTGGTTGCAAAGGCCTTTTGCTTTCTGCCTGACTTCACTCTCTCTTTCACTCTCTGTCTCTGCAGTCTTAAATAAAAAGTGCTTTGTCAGTAGACATGTGGAGAAGGTGAACGTTTGCTCTGCATTTAGCGTTAAAACCACCTCCTTGTTTCTGCACACAATGTCCATTTATCAGCGCCACTTACCATATAGGAGCACTTTGTAGTTCTACAATTACTGACTGTAGTCCATCTGTTTCTCTGCATGCTTTGTTAGCCCCCTTTCATGCTGTTCTTCAATGGTCTGGACTCTCCCAGGACCACCACAGAGTAGGTATTATTTGGGTAGTGGGTCATTCTCATGGTGGTGGTGTGTTAGTGTGTGTTGTGCTGGTATGAGTGGATCAGACAGCAGCGCTGATTGAGTTTTTTAAACACCTCACTGTCCCAGCTGGACTGAGAATAGTCCACCAACCAAAAATATCCAGCCAAAAGCGCCCTGTGGGCAGAGTCCTGTGACCACTGATGAAGGTCTAGAAGATGACCAACTCAAACAGCAGCAATAGATGAACAATCGTCTTTGACTTTACATCTACAAGGTAGACCAACTAGGTAGGAGTGTCTAATAGAGTGGACAATGAGTGGAAATGGTATATAAAGCCACTTTTACCAGCACAACACACACTAACACACCACCACCATGTCAGTGTCACTGCAGTGCTGAGAATGATCCACCACCTAAATGATACCTGCTCTGTAGTGGTCCTGTGGTGGTCCTGACCATTGAAGAACAGCATGAAAGGGGGCTAACAAAGCATGCAGAGTAACAGATGGATTACAGTCAGTATATGTAGAACTTCAAAGTGCTTCTATATGGTAAGTGGAGCTGATGAAATGGACAGTGAGTGTAGAAACAAGGAGGTGGTTTTAATGTTATGGCTGATCAGTGTATGTATTCAGGCAAATTCTTCCTTTCTACCATGTATTTTACTTACCCGGGTTTTTTTTTTGCCTGTTCTGCCACTTCTGGCCCTTATTTCTGTAGTGCCGAATCATTATATGTTTAAGTCTTTTTTCCCTCTTCATCCTATGATAGTTATTCATCAGTATTAAGCAGACCACTATTCAGTGAGTGAGCACTCTTTGTGTAAAGCGCTGACAAGAGATAATGTTCACAAGAGAGGCTGCATGAATTTGCATCTCATTTAGAATTCAATGAACTTAGTAAGAACCTCACCCTCATCAATGATAAAAAGTTCATGAAAATGATAATAGCACTATTCCCGATTGATTTGTGTGTGGCATGTTGGTACCGGCTTTTAAAGAGGTCCTTTATCTTTTTAGTATTTGTTCAAGTAATGTTTTGCATTCATCTTCGAAGTGCCACTTGTGTATTTCCTTTTTTGATGACCTTGTGCTCACAGAATAAAGCCAACCAGACGTAGGTGACATATTACATAGAAAATTGCTTTCATTTAAAAAAGAAATAAATATGCATTTTTACTGACCAGCTTCTAGTAAACAGGTAAATTTTGAGCATTAAAATTGGTTTATTTTGATACACACTAGGGCTGGGCGATATGGCTAAAAAACTCATATCTCCATATGCTTTTGAGAAGTGGCGATATTCGATACAATATATTGTAAACTTAAAGTACAATGGCAGGCCACGTTATATTAAAAGCACAAAACATTGTAGTTCTTATAAATTCTGACTAATTACAGTGTTTATATGTTGTATTATTACAGGCTGTATTTGTATTCATATTGACAATATTTATATCAAACAAACCAGCAGAATCTCACATTTATGCTCCATTTTACTTCAAATTAATGAGCATCAAAAAAATCCAGAAAACGTTTAATATTTGATCATGCTTTTCTATCATTGCAAAATGAAATCGCATGGTAAACAGCAGCACCGCGACCCAGATCAACCACACAGCAGTATAAAATCATAACCGCAGCTTACCTTGGAGGCCATCTTGTATATTTTCAGAATATTTCCAGAATATAAAGATCCATATTTAACTGTGTTTATCCACCTAACTAATGAAAACCGTCTTAGATCATTTTACTTCATTTATTCTCTTGGCTGTCGCGGTTAAAAGCTGAAACTTGTAATTCGTTCACTTATCTGTCAATTATACAGCAACCAATCAAGAGAGAGATTTCGCCCAAAATCTAAATTCGATTGGTTTATACATCTGAATCTCTTGAACCGGAGTTGCCCACAGAGTGAGCAAAACGAATGAATCTTTACCATAGATAAGAGCACAATTTTCTGATTCGATTCCAATGAATAATTTTTCTGAAAAGAGTCGTTTCTGACTCATTGACTCAGTGATTCAGTTTCCATGCTTATACGTGAAGAAAAGCGTTCCGCTTAGCGCTTTTGTGTTTTAAACGTTCTCAAATGGTAACCTGTGTATTCTATGTTCGTTCACTGACACAGCTTTTGGCCTCACATCATTCTCGGACTCACGCAGTGACTGACACTCCTCGTACTCACGCGGGTGCTTTTGCTTTAGGTGGTGCCACCTTTTGTCGTCACAGTATTTTTGCACGTTTTGCGAATTACAGTCTTTTGTTTGGAGTCTGACCTTCTGTATCCGAAAAACTTCCACAGTGATGTAGCTCCCCTTTTAGGGACTAGTTCGTCAGTGCTAACTCCGGTACTACTCTCTACATTGGTCGCCATTATTTCACTGTTATGCGCTTGAGAGCGAGTGACGCGCGTTTGCTAACAATATTGCGATATGGCAAAAACCTTATCGAATTTACGACAATACCGGTATTATCGTGAACGATATTATATCGCCCACCCCTAATACACACTATATCCAAAATGGCAAAAATGCTTTATAGTGCAGCTCAGTGGCTAAAAAGTTACTAATACCTAACTCAATGTTTAAATCCATAAAAAATACAGTGTCAGAGTCTGAATTACATTATTTAATATTAGTCCCATAATTTAAGATAATTTAAAATGTTTGGTTATGGCTAAATTTCTACTGAACTATAATGGTGGCACATTTCAGGTAGGGCAATTGCATCAGTAGGGCATTTGGTGTGAAAACTGTGCCAATTCAAATAAGTCATATTTACACACTGGATCCATTAGCGTAGCACTGTCGCCTCACAGCAAGAAGGTCCTGGGTTCGATCCCCAGGTGGGGCGGTGTTGTCCCCGTGTCTGTGTGGGTTTACTCCGGGTGCTCCGGTTTCCTCCCACAGTCCAAAAACATGCGGCCAGACTAATTGGAGACACTGAATTGTCCTATAGATACCTAGCCGCTAGGGTGCATAAACCAGTGCATTGTAGTGCTGGTCTCAAGCCCGGATAAATAGGGAGGGTTGTGTCAGGAAGGGCATCCGGCGTAAAAACTGTGCCAAATCAATAATGCGGATCCCCTAATGGGAGCAGCCGAGAAAATTGATTAACACACTGGATCCATTGAGGCCTGGCTTCACAATGACCACCTCTAGTGGAAACTATGCTGCTGTTGGGTCAAGGAGTGGGAGCAGAGAGAGGTAGGAAGGTGACTGAGAGTGCTGGAATGTTGAATGTGCACACTATGACTGTGACTGTTAAGGACGTGATCCAGCTGATATGATGGAGAGGAGAAGGGTTGACATACTATGTGTACAAGAGAACAAGTGGAAGGAACGTAAGGCTAGGAACCTTGTAGGTGGATTTAAACTGTTCTACCATGGTGTAGATGGGAGAAGAACTGGGGTAGGGAGAATCTTGAAAGAAGAGTACATCAACAATTGTAATAGAGGTGAAAAGAGAGATGTGTAAAGCTCAGAATCGATAGCCTGCTGATGAATGTCATCAGGGCGTATTCCAAACAAGTGCGTTGTAAGATTGGAGAGACGTACCAGCAATGTTTAGGAGATAGCGCAGTGGAGTTAACTAGAATGTTCAACAAAATCTTGGAATGTGAGAGGATTTGTGTGGAGTTGAGAAGAAACCTAATGGCTTCAAAGCTTCAGCAACTACAGAGGCATAAAGTTGATCAGCCACATCATGAACATCTGAAAATATGTAGAGAACGCTAGGTTAAGAAAAGAGGTAAGGATTGGTGAGCAGCAATACTGGGCGTGTTCGAAAAAACCTAGTGAGCTGCCTTGCTGTCTTACTGTCTACATAGGCAGCTATCTAAGTAGAGAGGATTCTAATAAGTCATTGACTTATAAGGCAGGTTATTCGAACACTACTTAGACAGCGATTACATCAGTTTTCATTACTAAGCTAACACAGCATCATGCCATTCAAACCAATGCGATGTGGTGGCACAACGCGCTAGCACAGGGGTCGGGAACCTTTTTGGCTGAGAGAGCCATGAACGCCACATATTTTAAAATGTAATTCCGTGAGAGCCATACAATATGTTTAAAACTAAATACAAGTAAATTTGTGCATTTTATGTAAGACCAACACTTTTAAAGTACAATAAGTCTCTGAATCCTTTTAAATAACATTGTTATGCTGTTGCTAACCAATGATGAATAAAGTACTTCTTACCATTAATGCGACTTCTGGTGCTGCATGGTTTTGCTGATGGCTTTGTAGTCTGGTTGATACGTGGTGAGGTTAAGCTTCATGCAGGCGTTGAGACTTCCATCTGTTAAACGTGATCGTAGGTTGGTCTTAATGTTCTTTAGATGTGAGAAAGACTGCTCACATGCATACGTAGAGCCAAACATTGTCAGTACAGCAATACTCACACGCTGCAGTGTGTGGTATGCGACGGAAAGCGCATTCCAAGTTTTGACAATCAGCTGGTCCGCGGGTTGAAGTTTTTTCATTTCTTTCCACTTGTGTTTGCTCGCCAACTCTGCTTGCTGTTGTGCAAGTCTTTCCAAATCTTCATTCAGTGACTTGAACTTATTCACCCACATGTCTGAGGCCTTCAGGTCAGCAGCTTGTAGCTCAAAATCTCTGACGGAGACACCGGGGATGTAACTCAGGTCGGCGCTGTCCACTGCACGCTCGTGTGGATGAGTGATAAACTTAAAAAGACAAGTGCGCTCACGAAATTCTCCAAAGCGCGCTTTGAATGATTGCAGGAGGTTAGATGTGAAGCCCGCTAGCTGCTGAAGATCAAGATGTTGAGCAGGGTCACTTGCTGTGCATGCATCTTTAAACTCTCCCAGTTTTTCAAAGTGTAGTAAACGACCTGTTTCAATGTTGGCGATGAAGAGTTCTAGCTTGTTTTCAAATGCATTGTTTTCAAATGTATTTCCAACGCCTTGCATGTTCACATTGAGCTGGTTCAGATGTTCAGTCATGTCCACGAGATAGTAGAACTTCAGGAGCCACTCAGTGTTAGCTAACTCAGGATGCTCGACGTTTTTCATTTCAAGAAAAGTCCGGAATTCGCTCAGACAAGCCGCGAAACGGCTGAGCACCTTCCCTCTTGACAACCAACGCACATTGCTGTGCAGAAGCAGACCAGGATAATTATTCCCAACTTCATCCAGCAGTGTTTTAAACTGGCGATCATTTAAAGCTCGGGCAACAATAAAGTTGACCACCCGAATGACCAGCGACATCACCTCACCAAGCTGCTCGCCACACATCTGAGCACAAAGTGCCTCCTGATGTAGGATGCAGTGAAAACTTAGGATGGGTCTCTTTTCATGTTCACAAAGAAGCGCTACGAATCCTCTGTTTTTCCCCACCATGCACGGAGCACCATCAGTACACACCGAAATAAGTTTATCCATCGGTAGATTTTTTTCTTTAGCGAGCTCAGTGAAAGACTTGAATAAATCCTCCCCTCTTGTTGTCCCTTTCATAGGCAAAACAGCAAGACTTTCCTCACGTAGTGTGTCACCGACAGCATACCTTGCAATCACGCTGAACTGGGACAAATGGCTTACGTCTGTTGACTCATCCAAAGCGAGAGAAAAGAATGGTGCTGCATTTATGTCCTTCACTTGTTTTGCCTCAATTTGATTTGCCATCATTATGGTACGATCGTGAACAGTTCTTGCCGACAGGGGCATGTCTTTTATTTGTTTGATTATCTTGTCTTTATCCGAAAAGTCGTCAAAAAGTTCATTGGCAACAACAAGCATGAATGTTTTGGCATACTCTCCATCTGTGAATGGCTTTCCGTTTCTCACAGTTGCTAAAGCACCAGCAAAGCTAGCCGAATTCCAGTCACCTTGTTGGGTCCAAACACGGAGTTGCTGCTGACTAGCTTTCACTCTGCACAGTAGCTCTTGACATGCTTTCTTCCTGCTGTCCCCCGCAGGATATTTCGATGCAAATGTAGTATGGCGTGTGTCGAAGTGCCGCTTTATATTTGACCGTTTCATTGATGCAATTTTATCATTGCATATTAGACACACTGCAGAACCTGCTCTCTCCACAAAGGCGAATTCCTCTGTCCATTCCTGCTGAAAAGTACGATACTCCTCATCTTTTTTTCTTTTAGCCATCTTCTTCGATAAAAGGGTTTCTGCAATTAGCTAGCTGACTACTTGATTAAAAGGAGTTTTAACTGCCAGTTTTCAGTTCTGCGCTATCCCTATTCTATCCATTCTCTCTATTGTGGGCTATGGATGTTATTGTGTCTTTGATTGATTACTTATTTATTTGTAATTGTCGGGCAGCACGGGCGGCATGGTGGCTTAGTGGGTAGCACTGTCACCTCACAGCAAGAAGGTCCTGGGTTCGATCCCCAGTTGGGGTGGTCCAGGTCCTTACTGTGCGGAGTTTGCATGTCCTCTCCGTTTCCGCATGGGTTTCCTCCGGGTGCTCCAGTTTCCTCCCACAGTCCAAAAACATGCCACCAGGCTAATTGGAAACACTGAATTGTCCTATAGATACCTAGCCGCTAGATGCACAAACCAGTGCATTGTAGTGCCGGTCCCAAGCCCGGATGAAAAGGGAGGGTTGTGTCAGGAAGGGCATCCGGCGTAAAAAAAAAAAAACGGTGCCAAATCCTGCCGGCGACCCCTAATGGGAAGAAGCCGGAAATGCAGACCCTGTAATCGAAAAATGGGACAAAGGCTGAGGAACAAGAAGAAGAAGATTTGTAATTGTCCCCATTTTACTAGTGGCTTTAATGCATTTGCACTTGAGGTCCGTTTCTTTCTTGAAGGTGTGTGACTTTACCCAGTGCATTACCTAGAGGTTGTTGGCTGCTGGATTTGAACTGAGTCATGCACTCCACCGCTGTGTCACTTAGATACAGGCTGACATTTAAACCTATAGTACAAGCCAAGATCTTACTGATTAAAAATACAACCCGTGTCATAAACACTGGGATTCTGGGCTAGGGCAGTTAATCAACAAGGCCAACGATGCATGACAAGCTGCAAATAAAAGATCCTATTTCAGCTGTATGTGTATTCATTTCAATATTGAAGCCTCACCACCCTTTTTTCTGTGCTGCTTTCAGTGAAGATTATTTTTATAACAGGCTGGAATGTTTTCAATTATTGGTTCCACGCTCTGTGGCAGCTGACCTGCACACCATGCAGCATAATTTTTTTGTTAAACTTTCTAATTTCACACTTGTTAAATATCTTTGTTAAACCGCTCTTTTAATCAAAAGCCTTTAAGATGCTGGGTGTCATTACAAAGCTGCAGAGAGTCTGAAACTGGGGTGGAATGAAATGGCTGGGCGTCTGGGTTTTGGGGGAGATTAATGTGCTGAACTTGTAGATCTAATCTTAATGTGGATAAGAAAAAACAAGAAGCTATTATGCATATATTATGCATTTGTTTATGATTCATCAACCTTCCTACTGGGTGGCTTAGTGGGTAGAACAGTTGCTTTACAGCAAGAGCTGAAAGATCACACACATTCAACAGTGATTTCCGGCTTTTTGCTTGATGGTATGAGATTTCTCACGATTCTCTGAATCTTTTCACAATATTATGAACAGAAGATGCTGAAAGACCTAAATGACTTGCATCTTTATATTGAGAAATGTTCATTTTTAATCGATTGACAGACCTTCCAGAAAGAGGTGACCAACATCTTTACTTGCAAAAACTCAGCCTTTGATGGATCCAATCTTTTATACCTAATCATAATTCCTTCACCTGTTAGCAATTCACCTGCTTATTGTGGAATGTTTCAAAATGGTGCATGTTCTATAACCTTTTAAATCTTATTTTGCTCCTGTCTCGCCATTTAAACATGTTACAGGTCTCAAATTAAGAACTTAATTATATTTACAACATATAATGAAGTTGATCAGCAAAAACATAAAATTAGTTTTTGTACTTTGCTCATTTAAAAAAGATTCAACATATGAACAAACCAGTACAAAAAGTCCTGATTTTTTTAAAATTGGGATTTGTAATTTATCATTTGTGTAACTGAGAATTTAGGAAACACTGTAGCTGGCAGAGTTATAGATACTATATATGTACTCTGCAACTGCTGTGCAACACTAGCTGGAAGGCAAATACAAATTTAATAGTATCTCAATAATTGAAAACTATTGTACCACCACAGCATACTGGTCGGCTGAAGCTCAAACATTGACAACCACTGGCACTAGAAAAAGTGGAAATATTAGTAGAATGCGTTGTAGTGTTGAGTGTAGTGGCTAGCCCGTTATAAAATGCCGTCTCTCTAAATTAGGGTCGATCATACAAGCTTACAAAACAGGACCAACATGTACTGAAGCACACAGTCCTTGGGTACTGCAACTCCAGACTGATTTTGAAAGCAAAATCAACACAGCCACACACAAGGCAAAGGTTTTAAACTTTTTGCAAATTGTGGCCCATTACCACTGTTCCAATAAGTAGTGTAAAGCACACAATTCACTGGATAATACAGCAGTGAGAACACATTCTATGGAGTGACACATTTTTCTAGCATCTCTAACAGTCCTACAGCCACATTTAGGTTTGCCCGCAGGAATTCTATCTTTCTGCAAAACTTGGCATTCTGTTAAGGAGAAATATTAAACAGGGTCTATTTTGATGGCTCGGGATGGATTGTTAATCCCAGTAAAGGGAAATCTTAATGTTACATAATAAGGTTCTAGAAAATTCATCACCCTTGTCTCTGTGCAGACGCCATCAATCAGCCAGCAGAGGTTGTAATTACACCAATTATGAGGTCCCGTCCGACACCCCCCTAGAACAACTGCCAATCGTTGTTCGTGTAGGCGCCCAGCCTGCCGGATGGCAGAGCTGAGTTTCGAACCAACGAGTTCGAAATGTCAGCTCTGGTGTGCTAGCGTGTTTTACTGCTGTGCCACCTAAGCACCCCAGAATTTACCTGGCCTGTCCAAAGCCATGTCATTAACCTCATCCATTATCTCAAGCAACCCATGGCAAATCACCACCTTTGATTCCCGGCTGTGTAAAGTTTGGTATGTTTTTCCAATGTCTTCATGGGTTTCCTCCAAAATGACAGTCTGTGCATTTTTTCTACGCTGTGTGAGTGAGTGAGTGAGTGAGTAATGCTTTAGAGTGGTGCTCTTTACCCTGATCCATGGCAACACTTTCCAGTATGCAACAGCATGCAAGGTCAACAATAATTTCAGCAGGAGGTATACAGAAAATAAGCATTAAGAAACAGCAAAACCTATAGGTAAACAATTTATCAAAACAAGAAATAATCAATGCTCTTTGTGTGTTTATTTCTTGAGTTATTTGGGCAGCACAGTGGGTAGCACTGTCACCTTACAGCAATAGGTCCTGGGTTTGATTCCCAGGTGGAGCAGTCCTGGTCTTTTCTGTGTGTAGTTTGCTTGTTCTCCCTGTGTCTGTGGGTTTGCTCCAAGAGCTCCAGTTTCCTCCCACAGTCCAAAGACGTGCAAGTGAGGTGAACTGGAGATACAAAATTGTCCATGACTGTGTTAGACATTAAACTTGTGAACTGATGAATCTTGTGTAACCAGTAACTACCTGTCCTGTCATGAATGTAGCAAAAATGTGTAAAACAATGATACTTATGCAAGTCACCCTTGCCATGGGCTTTTGCACCTTTAGCCGATAACAGTCTAGATGGTCCTTTTTTGTCTTTGGCACAAATAACTCAACTATGGTAAAAAAAACCCACTACAAATGGAGACAGACAGGCAGACATCTACAAAAGCAGAAAACAATGATTACAAATAAGTACTGTACACTACTACTATCACATTAATAATAAATGGCTTACACTGACCAAAGGGATTTAAAGTTTATATGCAGTTTTAATATTTCTTACTCAGAGTAATGAACCCTAAAAGTGCATATTTAAATCTAAATAAATAATAACCATACACCCACGTTTAGAGGTGTCTGGGTTGAAAACTCCTGATTAAACCTGTCAAGGAAAAAAAGTGTATATATATATTTGTATGGGTGTGTTTGTAACTCGTTAAACTGTGTGTGTATGTATGTGTACACCTGTCGGCTTACTGTGTATTTTAAATATCATGGCCTAAGACTACCTCTCTCTCATCACTGTATCTTTCCCCCATCTCTCTTCTACCTTGGAGTGATGCAGGTGAGGCAAGCGTGGCATCCCTGCAGCAAGGTTGCACACGTCTCTTTCTTCTACTACTACCACACACACACACACACACACACACACACACACACACACACTTCCATGCCCTCCCTCTTGCCCCCTACCCCTCTTTCACCAGCATGCACTGATGCACTCTCAGTGTGGTGGCTGAGAGTTCTCATACACATCCAGGAAACACCACCTCATTCTACTGGACCTTAGACATGGATAATCTTACTCAAACCTACATTCAAGGAGCCTCCTGAGATGCATGCTATATTCTAAACTGATCAAATACTACCCAGTGCTGGTTGTAGATTGGTTGCTGTTAAGAACCCAACACATGTTGGTCATCTCCAAGAGTTTTTCATGGTTTACTTAAAGACCACAGACCTAGTTCCATGCCTCTTGCTTTGATGGAGACTGTGATCACCAAGATTTGTGTGATTGAAGTTAGTGATTGGAGATCCATGATGCTAAACGTCCAATACAAACATGAACACAAGACGTTTGTCCTCTGTCATCTTCTGGCAATGAAGAACGACTAAATAATGAACCACAATAATGTAATTTTACTAGAGATAGTGGTGGAATTCCAATGCACGACAAACAGATATCAGATGTTCAATTTTTATACTTTTAGATGATGAGAAATGTTACCAACTCCACCCTAAAAAGCCAGTAGTGGCTCATTATCCAAGGAATGTCTTGATATATCCTAAGGAGCATTGTAATAAGCTCAGTTCCTTGTGGCAGATCAGATTTGTATCAATGTTTACATGTTTGCATTACATCAGGCATGTCCAAAGATTTTATACGGCCCGCGTCTTCTGTCTTGAATTGCATTACTTGTGGCCCTCCAGCACAGTCAAACAAAAATAAATAAATAAATCATACAAATTGAACATGCAATTCCTCTTTTTACCAGATAGTGGCAGCACTGTGTAAGTATGCATTCACAAGAGAAGCGGAAAAAACCGCGAATGAGACGTACTTATTGATGATAGTCTTTGGGCTGTGGGAGGAAACCGGAGCACCCGGAGGACACGAGCAGAACATGCAAACTTCACACAGAAAGGACCCGGACCGTCCCATCTGGGGATATAAGGTTCCTTCTTATTGCTGCTGCCACTTCTGTTGTGTGTAAACACATATTTAACTAACATACAGCAGAATCCACAAACTGGTGTATAAAAGGGACTGCTGCTAGTCTGTGGTCCCTTTTGGCCAGCACATGGCCGGTGTCCACCAGTGGCAAAATTGATGCAAAAGACTGTTCTCTAGTTATCTGACGGGATTGGTTGCAGTGGGACAATTTTTTTTTAACGACGATCTCTTGTTAATTTTTGACACACCATTTAAAACAATCTGCACAACAGTAAAAAGCCCTCATCCATACTGGAACTGTCAATCACCATAGACAGCTTCCAGACAGCACAGCTAAGAATATTTCTGTGTTTTTGGACAACAGTCTCTGATCAGATTTCATCAACCATCAGATTCTGCAGACCTCTCTAGAATATTTAAAATATGTCATAATCTGACCAGAGAAATCACACTGATTTTTTTTTTACAGGCCTCTGCTCTATCCATTTGCCTTACATCTCCACTATTGAGCACTGAAAGCAGCACTGGAGTGCTTCATGTAGCTCTTTCAATGAAATAAGACCATAACTTCCTGTCACAGCCAAAATCCATTTATAAACTTGTGTCTTTGCTGTCAAGTCCATGATTCAGAACTACACACTGGTATACCAGCTCAAATCTTGAGTTTAGAGACATCTGGTGTGTCTGTTGTTTAAAGACTTTTCTCTTCAAACATTTACATTTGCAGTATTTAGAAAACACCTTTATCCAAATTGACTTACAATTATGACTGAATACAATGTGAGCAATTGGAGGTTAAGGGTCTTGCTCTGGGGCCCAACAGTGGCAACTTGGCAGTGATGGGGCTTGAACCAGCAACCTTCTGATTAGAACCTTAACCGCTGAGCTACCACAAGCGGAACAATGTTGCTTGTACTGTTTGCACTTTTGACTCAATCTACACTCATCAGCCACAACATTAAAACCTCATAGAAGCACTTTGTAGTTCTACAATTACTGACTGTAGTCCATCTGTTTCTCTACATACTTTTTTTTGCCTGCTTTTATCCTGTTCTTCAATGGTCAGGACCACCACAGAGCAGGTATTATTTAGGTGGTGGGTTATTCTCAGCACTGCAGTGACACTGACATGGTGGTGGTGTGTTAGTGTGTGTTGTGCTGGTATGAGTGGATCAGACTCAGCAGCGCTGCTGAAGTTTTTAAATACCGTGTCCACTCACTGTCCACTCTATTAGACACTCTTACCTAGTTGGTCCACCTTGTAGATGTAAAGTAAGAGACGATGCTCATCTATTGCTGCTGTTTGAGTTGGTCATCTTCTAGAGTGGTCACAGGACGCTGCCCATGGGGAGCTGTTGGTTGGATATTTTTGCTTGGTGGACTATTCTCAGTCCAGCATTTCTGTGTCTTATTCACTCATACCAGCACAACACACACTAACACACCACCACCATGTCAGTGCTGAGAATGATCCCCCACCTAAATAATACCTTCTCTGTAGTGGTGCTGGGAGAGTCCTGACCATTGGAGAACAGGGTGAAAGCAGGCTAACAAAGTATGTAGAGAAACAGATGGACTACAGTCAGTAATTGTAGAACTACGAAGTGCTTCTATATGGTAAGTGGAGCTGATAAAATGGACAGTGAGTGTAGAAACAAAGAGGTGGTTTTAATGTTATGGCTGATCACATTAGTAATTTCATTTGACGGTCCTGAATTTTGTATAAGTACTACCACAGAAGTATGCAATGCTGTCCTTAAATATGGCACCTAAGAATGCAGCTACCTTCCAAATAGGACAGTTTTGGGAGTGTGCACATTCTCTCCAGTGATGCTATTTATCTACTGAGTTTCCTATTCTATTACAAGGATTACGAAACAGAATCTGTGCATGTCTATCCAGGCTCAGGCTCAGTGTGGATATATCTGCACTTAATAAAACGAGTATCTGCCCTGTGTTTGTGATTCATTAAGTAGAAAACACCAAAGTTGGCAGCTGTAGCCATATCTGTAACTCATCTGTCAGATGGATCTTTTGAAACTTGCACTAACTGTACACAAACC
Source organism: Trichomycterus rosablanca (assembly GCF_030014385.1). Taxonomy (NCBI): domain Eukaryota; kingdom Metazoa; phylum Chordata; class Actinopteri; order Siluriformes; family Trichomycteridae; genus Trichomycterus; species Trichomycterus rosablanca. The sequence goes on from NC_085996.1 coordinate 25,700,653, forward strand.
TTCAGCTGCGTACTGATCCCTTTACTTACAGACGTGAGTGAGTGTAAGCTGTGTGTAATAAAAGAAAAAAATACAAGCAAGGTGTTTTTTTTTTCATTTCATTTTCATGTTTTAATACAACCAAATCAGAAAAAGTTGGGACAGTATGGAAAATGCAAATAATAAAAAAAACAGAGTTTCTTACATTTACTTTGACTTTTATTTGATTGCAGACAGGATGAACCTGATATATGTCATGTTTTGTCTGGTCACTTTCATTTCATTTATTAATAAACATCCATTCTTGCATTTCAGGCCTGCAACACATTCCAAAAAAAGTTGGGACAGTAAAGCATTTACCACTTTGTAATGTTGTTATTCCTTTTCACCACACTTAAAAGATGTTTTGGCACTGAGGATACCAAGTGATTTAGTGTTTCAGGTTTTATTTTGTCCCATTCTTCCTGCAAACACGTCTTAAGATGTGCAACAGCACGGGGACGTCGTTGTCGCTTTTTTTGTTTCAAAATTGTCCACTCATTCTCTATTGGGGACAGGTCAGGACTGCAGGCAGGCCAGTCCAGTACCCGTACCCTCTTTTCCGCTGCCATGCCTTTGTAATGTGTGCAGCATGTGGTTTTGCATTGTCTTGTTGAAGGCAGCACATGTTGCTCTAAGATCTCAATGTACTTTTCTGCATTAATGCCGCCATCACAGAAGTGTAAATGACCTTTGACAAGATTCCTTGAATCGTTTAATGATCTTTTATCCAATCTTTTTTTGAAGTTCATTGTTTTTAAACATTTCAATCATTTTCTCACACATTTGTAGACAAACTGGAGATCCTCTGATCATCTTTTCTCATCAAAGACTCTTTCCCGGATGCTGCTTTTGTACCAAACCATGATTATAATCACATGTTGACATCACCTGTTTAAAATCACATCATTATTTGTTTTTCACCTCATTACTAGCCCTAAATTGCCCCCGTCCCAGCTTTTTTTGGAATGTGTTGCAGGTCTAAAATGCAGGAATGGAGGTATATTAACAAATGAAATGAAGTTGAGCAGACAAAACATGAACTATCTCAGGTTCATCCTGTCTGCAATCTAATAAAAGTAGAATGTAAGTAAATTTAAAATTTTATTTTATTTGCATTTTCTATACTGTTCCAACTTTTTCTGATTTGGTCATGTAAACTAAATGGATTACTACCAAATCTGTACTCTCCACTTTATTGTGCAGTTAAAGAGAATAAATGCTGTAGATGCTGCAGTATGTCTGTTTGCTTTAAACAATGCTTGACTTAATTGGTGTCATATCAGTTTATTGTCTGTGTCAGGCTGTCAAAATATTAGATTAACTCTGCTCTACTAATGTCACACAATTTATGGCTGACCGTCTAGTATTGAAGGTAATGTTGCTGTGCTGTAATTGTGTATAATAGGCCTCTGAAACAGTACATTTAGTGATGGTTTGCAGCATTTTGCCATGGCATGTGGCTTTGCAGAGCCAGGAGTCTTTCCACAGATGTTTCATGGGGCGTTGGATAGATGTGTAGAACAGCGGTTCTGAACCTTTGTTCTCCTAGACCCCACGTGTTTAAAAAACAGAAAAATTGCACCCCCTTGACACGGGTTATGATGTTATTCTTACACTTTCAGCGGGGATGACAAAAGGTGTTTTCTGCTTGCTCATGGGAAATTCGATAAATCCATGATGGAGGTAAATATCTTGATATTTTGGTTTGATGTAGTGGGTTTACTTTTGGTTGAGCAAACTTACAGAAGTGCTTCCATAGTAAACATTTCATTACTCTAGTTTAAGTAGACAACAGTCCAAGAATATAAATCTGCTGAAACCCTGTTAGAACAAAGGCTTTAAAAAAAAACAAAATAAGAAATACATATGTACGTTAGTAGGTACATGTTAGTTCTCATCTTAAGTGCTTAGTAAAGAGGTGGGTTTTTAATCGTCTTTTGAAGACAAGGGAAGTTCGTTCCACCACTTGGGTGCAAGTACAGAGAAGAGCCTTGATGCTTGTCTTCCTTGAGTTCTGAGTGGAGGATCAAGGCGAGCGAGAGTAGTGGCTCGAAAGTTGCATGGTACAGAGCGGGGTTTTGTTAGTCCTCTAAGGTAGCTTGGGGCTGGTCCATTTTTGGCTTTGTAGGCGAGCATCAGTCTTTTGAACTGAATGCCTGCAGCTACAGGAAGCCAGTGAAGAGAACGCAGCAGTGGGGTGATGTGGCAGTGTTTAGGTTGGTTAAAAACCAGTCGTGCAGCTGCATTTTGGATGAGTTGCAGGAATTTAATAGTAGACTTGCAGTAGTCCAGTTGAGAGATTACAAGTGACTGGCTGAGAATTTGAGTGGCTTCCATAGAGAGAAATGGACGAATCTTCTTGATGTTGTAGAGGAGGAACCGGAACGATCTTGTCATGTTGGCTACATGAGGAGAGAAGGACATCTGGTTATTCAGGACAACACCAAGGTTTCGTATATTATCAGATGGTTTAATCTGGGAGTCATCAAGAGAGATGATTAGGTCTTGCGTTGGAGATTGATCTCCAGGAATAAGTAACAGCCCTGGTGAACTGGTGGTAATAGCTTCCTCAGCTGGGTCTGCTTTAGTGGGATTTGCATCTACAACTGAATTTGAATCTTTTGTAATCGACATCCGTTGACCTTTGTACTTTTTCTTTTCTTTTTTCCCCCTTTTTCTCCCCCTTTAGCGCATCCAATTGTTCAATTTGCATCGTGCTTCCTCTCTGTCTATGCCAAACCCTGCCCTGACCAGGGAGATCAAAGCTAACCCATATCCACTCCGAAACATGAGCAGCAGCCAGATGCATTTTTGCCACCCACACATTGATGAGTTTGGCGCCACCTAGCATTGCATGCGGAAAGACACACCCTAAGGGCACTCTTCCTCATCTCTTGTGCAGGCGCCTCTAATCAGCCGGCAGAGGTCGTAATCGCATTCTGACAGAGAGAGACCCACATCCGGTTCTTTGTCCCACCCCCCAACTGAGCAACTGGCCAATCGTTCCCCATACAGCCACTCAGCTTCGAACCGGTGAAGTAGAGCTGGATTTGATACTACGTACTCAGAATCCAGCCCTGGTTGCAGCGTGTCTTTTTAGTTCTGCGCCACCTGAGTGGCTACCTTTGCACTTTTTCGATGGGTGAATCAAAAAAATATGTGTCCATTCTTAAAGACTCAACGTAGGCTATAGGTAGTTTCAAATAGATCTATATGACATCACAAGAAATCTCCCATATGTTAATAGCTTATTGATTTTCCCATCCCATCACGTGTGATTCTTTTTCAATCTACTTAATTAAATGTAACAGGACCACCCTCTAGGCTCACTGAGGTCTCATAAGGGGCCTCAGCCCGCTGGTTGAGAACCACTGGTGTAGAAGATGGATGGCTGGACAAAAAATAGATGGATAGACAGATGAATAAATTACAGTCATCATGCAGATGATTTCCTCCAAAAGACAGATGTCTGTCTTTAGGTCAACCATTACAAAATCAACACATACACACACAGTAGTACACACACATACAGGTTGTTACTTTGTGGTTATGCATTCAGTGTTAAGTGTTTTATTCCATGAAGCTACAGTTCCAGGATGTTTGATTTCATACTTTTTATATTTACTGCTCTGTCTTTGTTCTCGTTCCAGCAATTTGAAGGTTTTGAGTCCTCTTTCTTTGAAAGCTTTAATGAAAAATGAGAAACTGAAGCATGTGGGTTCAAACAAAATGTTTTTATATTTATTCAGTTACTTTTACATCATGTACAGTGATTTCTTGGAATGCTACAGTACAGTCTGCAGGCATTGTCGTATTCTTGACTACATAAAAATGGCTTAACACTTAAATGACATGTTATTAGGTGATTTTTTTTAGTTTTGTGGACATTGTTTACAAGTCTCAAGACTTTAATCTCCAGTAAAAGTCTTGCCCTTCATGGAACAAATTTAAAATTGATGCCTGCGACCCATTTAAAAGGGGCAGATGCATGTTACCACTGGGTCATCACATTTTCCTTTAATTATACTTCTTAATTGTTTGGAAATTGAAGACACTAATTGTTGCAGAGAAGATCCTGGGTTTGATCCCCAGGTGGGTCGGTCCGGGTCCTGTCTGTGTGGAGTTTGCATGTTCTTCCCATGTCTGCGTGGGTTTCCACAGTCCAAACACGTGCAGTCAGGTTAATTGGAGACATTGATTTGCCATATAGGTGAATGGGTGTGTGTGTGTATGTGTGTCTGCCTTGCGATGGACTGGCGCCCCGTCCAGGGTGTACTGTGTGCCTTGCACCCACTGAAAAGCTGGGATAGGCTCCAGCACTCCCCCGCGACCCTGATTGGATAAGCAGTTAAGGGAGTGAGTGAGTGAGTGAGAGAGTAATGTTGCAGTTTTGCAAGTAAAACTTGCCCACACTTGAACTGCTCAACACTCTTGTCTGCGGAGACACAGAGACTTTGTGAGTGCGATAACACAGGAAATAATAAACATCCTTATATACTTATCCATGACCTTGTAGGACGGTGAAAGATTCCACCGTTAACAGAGATCTCTCAGCTAGAACAGGAACTGGTCTAAATCAGCTAGAACTGGGTTTTGGACGTCATACAATGCAATTGACGCACTTCTAATCACATACACCATGTACACATCCAGTAACATTCTATTGCAGCAGTATTCTTGGAATATCAGAATATGACTACTGGCTACTACTGGTAATCATGCCCTAACCATATCTAGATCATCTAAGTAGTAATTGATTATGTATTAAATAAATGGCACATGGAATACAACGTCCGTTTTTCCCAAGAACAAGCTAAAACATGGACTGGTCTGATTCAGCACTGGTTTTTGCTCTTCCCTTATGCACAAAGATTTGCCCTGACTACTTGAATATTGTCATGATATTATGAACTGTAGATGACAATGCTCTCACAAAGTGTGGCACAAAGTGGTGAACTTAATCTTGATGACCTTACTTGTTACCAGTTAAACTGCTAATTGTGGAAGCTTTAAAAACATTGTTACGCCGCTCAGGTGACACAGCTGTAAAACACACGCTGAACACCAGAGCTGGGATCTCGAACACATCGTATCGAGTCTCAGCTCTGCCTGCCGACTGGGCTGAGTGGCCACATGAGCAACGATTAGCCTGTTGTTCAGATAGGGGTGGGATATTAAAAAGCCACATAGGGTCTCTCTCGTAACTAATGCAATTACGACCTCTGCTGGCTGATTGATGGCACCTGCACAAAGACGGAAAAAGAGTGCTGTCAGGGTGTGTCTCTCCGTACACATGGCTGATCCGCATTGTACTCGTCAAAGTGTAGGTGACAAAATATATATGGCTGCTGCCCACGTGTCGGAGGGGGCGTGGGTTAGCTTTGTTCTCCTCAGACAGAGCGTGGATCGGCATTGTTGGAGATGAAGCATGACTCAATCGGGCAATTGGATGCGCTAAAAGGGAGAAAAATGCATTAAAAAACAGTGTTCAACTTGTATAACCTTGGTCTTATATTGCCTCTGTCTTGGTCTTATATTGCCTCTGTCCCAACTCTTTTGAGTGTGTAGCTGGCATCACATTCTATTGTTTTTGTATTTTTACAAAATACAATAAGAACATGTTAAATAAAGTTCATGTGATATAAAAATATTACAGTTTTTACAGCATTTGTCCCAACATTTTTGGAAATGGGATTTGTAACAACCACAATCTCATACTTGTTTATGTGCTCCTGAATCTATTACTGAATCAAGTGTTTGTTTCTTATTTAGATCAATCTCTTGAAGGAGAAAAAGGTGTAAAGAAATGTAAAAGAGAAATATAGAAGGACAAGCTCTATTGCCTTTTGGGGGGTGGGGGGGGGGTGACATCTAGTGTAATTGAGTTTGCCAATGAAGTGTGCTGTCAGCTTTATGATAAAACCCACTTTTCCTTCCTTTTCATATCCTCACTGCTTTTTTCTCTTACAGTTACCCCCTTCCTCATCTATCTACCCCCCTGCTTCCTATTCCTTGCCTATTTTAAGGGTTTGAAGTGATTTCAGCACCTGATGCCATTTGATTTTTTTTTATAACTGTTCAGTTACAGTGACTGTACGTCTGTGTGTGAATTATTAAACCTGCGTTTGGAAAATGACATTTACTGAAAATGAACTTCACAGTTGACTTGTGCCAGTTGTTAATGAACTGAGCGTTGGTGTCTGTATACACCGATCAGCCATGACATTAAAAACACCTCCTTGTTTCCACACTCACTGTCCATTTTACTAGCTACACTTACTATATAGAAGCAATTTGTAGTTCTACAATTACTGACTGTAGTCCATCTGTTTCTCTGCATTCTTTGTTAGCCTCCTTTCATGCTGTTCTTCAATGGTCAGAACTCTCACAGGACCACTACAGAGCAAGTATTATTTGGTTATTTGGGTGGTGGATCATTCTCAGCACTGCAGTGACACTGACATGGTGGTGGTGTGTTAGTGTGTGCTGTGCTGGTATGAGTGGATAAGACACAGCAATGCTGATGGAGTTTTGTAAACACCTTACTGTCACTGCTGGACTGAGAATATTCTACCAACCAAAAATATCCAGCCAACAGCGCCCCGTGGGTAGCATCCTGTGACCACTGATGAAGGTCTAGAAGATGACCAACTCAAACAGCAGCAATAGATGAGCGATCGACTCTGACTTTACATCTACAAAGTGGACCAACTAGGTAGGAGTGTCTAATAGAGACAACACACACTAACACACCACCTTGTCAGTGTCACTGCAGTGCTGAGAATGATCCAAAACCTAAATAATACCTGCTCTATGGTGGTCCTGGGAGAGTCCTGACCATTGAAGAACAGCATTAAAGGGGGCTAACAAAGCATGCAGAAAAACATATGGACTACAGTCAGTAATTGTAGAACTACAAAGTGCTTCTATATGGTAAGTGGAGCTGATAAAATGGAAAAAGAGTGTAGAAACAAGGAGGTGGTTTTAATATTATGGCTGATCGGTGTATTTATTAGACTTGTGTAAAACGCATTGTTCCAAGCAGCCAGATAAACTTATTACCGATTTTTTTTTTTTACAATAGGTTAAAACTGCTAAAATTTGTCCAAAAGCTGGTAGAAAGCCAGGTCAGGGTTTCTCTGGTTTATTCATGGAAACCCACAGCTTTAAGCCTTTTCTGCTCCTAACACATCTTATTCAACTCAGAAAAGCTCAATAATGACCTTTAAAACTACAGCAGGTGTAATGGGAAAAAGGAAATTATAATAGCTTTAATGGCAGTGGGACCAGGTCATTTCAAACCTGCATGAACTAATATAAACAAAAAGCAAATCAAATCTTTGTGAAATGTCTTACAAGATTATAAGAACAGTCTTTGGAGATAATTTCAGATATTCTTATTTTTAGATTCAGTATAGGACATTTAAACCTAGAAGGCAATTCATACTTAAAATGTCATTATTAACCTGTATCCCTCTATCCAAAATGGGTTAATACTAGAGTTGAGCATGTGCAAAGTAGCTCTGGCACTATTTAAGGGCTTGTGATGTAATGTAAATGTACAGTTTACCTGTAAAGTCTTTTTAAAATACAGCACCTTTAATATAATCTTCCTATTAATTAGTATATAGGAGTGGGTGGTGGGGTCACTACACAAAAAATGGTTTAAACTGCAACAATAGGCTGGGTGAAGTGCCTACATGTAAAAACATTTTGCTTTCACCAGAAAATACAGAAAACCCATGTTCTCATGGACTCTGGATCATTGTGACAATACCATCATTCTATGTGACAAAACAGGACATGAGTAAACCCCAAGTTTTAAATTGTATTTAAGTTCAAAGCAAGTAATTGCTATAATTACAATGGCCTTGTAATCTACACATCTCCTTTAGGAGAGTATATGTGAGTGGTGGACCAGGCCAGGGCTTCTCAGGTTTAAGCCTTTTCTGGTCCTAACACATCTTTAAACTCAGAAAGGCTCAATAATGACCTTAAAAACTATAGCAGGTGTAATGGGAGAAATGAAATTACAATTGTTTTAATGGATACATGAACCTGCATGAACCAAAAGCAAATAAAATCTTCGTGAAATGTCTTACAAGATTATAAGAACAGTCTTTGGAGATAATCAAATCATTTCAGATATTCTTATTTTTAGATTCAGAATAGGACATTTAAACCTAGAAGGCAATTCACACTTAAAACATCATTATTAACCTGTATCCCTCTATCCAAAATGGGTTAATACAAGAGTTCCCTACTGAGCATGTGCAAATTAGCTCTGGCACTATTTAAGGGCAGCTAATGTTCAGCTCTGGTTCTTTCAGCTACAATCAAACCAAAGCAGAAGCTGGAGAAAGTGCACGTGAAGATCCAACAGGTATGATGTGATTGTAAACTAAATAGAAAAACAGTTTCAGTAAAGGGCAGAAGTGCTAGTTTATTTCTGTTTAAAGATTTAATTTAATCTCTGATGGTTTGCAAATTGAGTTTGTTGGCCAGCTAAGATTAGCTTGTTAACTTGAGCTGTTGTTCTGTTGGTTTTCATCTTTTATTTAATTAATTTATTTATTTAAATGGAATTTTGCCACTTGTTTGTTACAAGCTTTGTTCTTGTCTGTTAATCTGAAGTATATTTAGCTATTTTGCCTATTTTTTTTTTTTAGAAATCAAGCTAGCTGGCTGATGTATTTACTTAGCATAGGCCTGGCTAACATGCTAAGCTAGGGGCTAGCTATCTATGTTGTTAGCAAGTTGCTAGTTTTTGTATGATATTTGTAACATTGCTTTTGGTAGACTTTAGTCCCAAATTATTTTTATATAGGTGATGTTCTTATTAGTGCTGGTTCTGGTTTTAGTATGTTCATGCTTATTAATTATTAAAACCCATACTATTAAAGCTGGGCCTGCTGGTGGCGCACTGGGCTTAATTCAAAATTGTTTCGCATAGTTTGTACCTACCACAGAAATAAAGGGGCATTCATTATTTAGATGAATAAAAGATAATCAAAAATACAGTTTTATTTAATTTAAGAGTAGAATGTATTGTTACATCCCTTTGGATTCTTCTTATTAGTGCTGGTTCTGGTTTTAGTATGTTTATGCTTGATTTTTTAAATCATGCTATTAAAGCTGGGCCTGCTGGTTGTTCTCTGTAATTATCATTTTTAGATTATAGTTCAGAAGTTCTTGGAATTTTTGGCGTACTTGTATTCCAAGGAACTTTATTCACTCTTCTTTTTCTTTATGTATTTTGAAGCTGTTATTTTACTCTTGGTAATTATCTAATGGTAAAGTTGGATTAAATTGTGCCTTTTATGATTCTGTGCAGTTGAAAGAAAGGAAGGATAGTAAGAAATACATTTTAAACAGATCACATGTGGAAATGGTCAACTCTTTTTTCAAAATATAGCGTGGATTTATAGGGATGTAACGATGTACCACAATACAGTTCATAACTGATTCAAAAATTCCACGATTCAAATCGATTTGACATGTAAAATGAATCAATATTCACTTTAAACAGCAGAAGGCACTGGCGCTCGCCTCGCCTCGCTACCAGATTCAGGGTTTTTCAGCCAAACTGGGCTTAATTCAAAATTGTTTTGCATAGTTTGTACCTACCTCAGAAATAAAAGGGCATTCATTATTTAGATAAATAAAAGATAAGCACAAATACAGTATTTTATTTTTTTTAAGAAATCGTATTGTGAACCCAGTATCGTGAATCGCATCATTGGTAGAGTGTATTGTTACATCCCTATAGATTTATAATAATCTTAATGTGGCACCTTTTCTAGACTAAAAATGCAGCTCAGATGCTTTTCAATACTAAGTGGAAAAAAAGCCAGAGGAGACATGCTTATTATTTCTAAATTAAAAAAATTACCAACTTACAACACATTTTTGTGATTGATTAAAACTGCTGAGATTTGTTTATAAAAACTGACATTTTTCAGTTTATTTCATGATGTAATTAAAATTTAATGTAATCCTCCTAGTAATTGGAATATTGTGGAACAAATATCTGCAATTTGATTAATTTTTTTCTCATGCAAAACAACCAAAAAGTCTAGTACTCAGCATGATCTTTAGTGTTTCTCTGTGGTATTCCAACATTTTATATGCTTCTCTTTTCTACCCACTAATGCAGTAATGAATAGAAAATGATTAGATTTTTTTTCCCCTTTATCTTCCATCATATTACCCTTATTCTCACTTTGCACTGCAGTGAGGGCTGGGCCAGTCCAGTGTAATGGAATGCGGCAGCTTTGTGGCATCACACACAGTCTCAGACATTATCTGTATGGAGTTGTAAATTTTCTCCTGCAAATGAAAAAGCTTCTATTGTTGGATGAAGGGCACTGAATTGGAGGGCAAAGTTGGCACACATATTTAAGTAATGATTTTCTAAGCTCTTTGGTAAAAACATATTTCTTATGCTCTTAATTCTGTAGGAAATACTGTTATAACATTTTTATAATATTCAGATGACTGACTACTTTAGATGCTCCATGTACACAGCGACTTCAGACTCGACTCGGACTCGTTTCAAATGACTCAGACTCGACTTCTCAGCACTGCAGTGACACTGACATGGTCGGTGGTAATGTGTTAGTGTGTGTTGTGCTGGTATGAGTGGATAAGACACAGCAGTGCTGCTGGAGTTTTTAAACACCTCACTGTCACTGCTGGACTGAGAATAGTCCACCAACCAAAAATATCAAGCCAACAGTGCCCTGTGGGCAGCGTCCTGTGACCACTGATGAAGGTCTAGAAGATGACCAACTCAAACAGCAGCAATAGATGGGTGATCGTCTCTGACTTTACAATCTACAAGGTGGACCAAGGTAGGAGTGTCTAATAGAGTGGACAGTGAGTGGACACAGTATTTAAAAACTCCAGCAGCGCTGCTGTGTCTGATCCACTCATACCAGCACAACACACACTAACATACCACCACCATGTCAGTGTCACTGCAGTGCTGAGAATGATCAACCACCTAAATAATACCTGCTCTGTAGTGGTCCTGTGAGTCCTGACCACTGATGAACAGGGTGAACGCAGGTTAAAAAAGCATGCAGAGAAACAGATGGACTACAGACAGTAATTGTATATGGTAAGTGGAGCTTATAAAATGGACAGTGTGTAGAAACAAGGAGGTGGTTTTAATCTTGATCAGTATACAGTATATGGGCCAATAAGATGTGATTTTTGTCAGTGGCTTATACCTCACCTTGCTATCGTCTCCTAAAGTAATTAAAATTCCATCTCTCCCTCACGTCCTAAATTACAACACTGATTGACAGTTTCAAGGCCCTTAATGGGGGAAGGTGGTAATAAAACAAGCTCTCTTTGTCTGGTAAAGCAGGCTTCATTTCATAAGAGTAGAGTGGGGGGGGGGGGTGATGATGATAAAGGTTGATATAATTGATTTTGAGTGCAAGGGCTCTAGGCTTTGCTCTTGGTTGTGTAAATGTACTGTCTATTTAGAAATGGTGCGAATGTCATTTATCCATTAAAATAGAGTAAGCTCTGGGTTCCCAGATGGAGTGGTCTGAAGTTTGCATGTTCTCTCTCAAGCTCTTGTTTTCTTGCCACAGTCCATTGCCCCTGACGTTCGTCACTGAATTTGCACTGCTGCATTATGTAAACTAATTACCTGTCCCATCATAAATAGTAGTGGTCTAGTGTAATTTACTGCTGTGCCACCCGGGCACCCACTAGTTCATCTAATATTAAAGATGTAAGTGAATAAATACTTTAATCAACGTTTTTCTTGGGCTCATGAAGACAAAAGATGCTTAACCTTCACAAAATGGCTATATTACTTGCATTAAATTCTGTTTATGCATTTTCCCTTTACCTCCCAATCTATCAAATTACCTAGATATCACTCCTTACTACTGTGGGCCTCTACCTGGACTTGGCAGGGCATACCCAACATGCGCCTCTTGAACATGTGGAATCGCCAATGCTTCTATTTCCCTGCTGGATTCTGGTTCAAGTGTCACATACTGGTGTCCATTATTTCCCATCTCTGTTTAGGCACCATTGACCAGCCAGCAGAGGCTGCAATTGCAGCAGCAATTTAAAATCCCTGTCTGGGTGTGTCTATTCTCACTGAACACAAAACTCTTACATAGAACCTTTTCAGCAATGTAAAGTAGCATCATAGTATTTAACAGCACACTATGCATTATTAAAACAAATCCTGAAGGAAAATAAAATAACCTTTAGGCCATTTATGGTAATCTGTGGCCTTAGGTGTTGAAGGATGAGCTTTATATTAGGTGCGGCCCCCAGTACAGCTGTGAATCTTGATTGATGATGAGGGATAATGACGAGGCATAATGCATTGATCAGGGTGTGACTCTCCCTACAAAAAGCTGATCCGCATATGAAAACTCACAGGCAAAAATATGCAGTCGGCTACTGCACACATGTTGGAGGGGGCGTGTGTCAGTCTCGCTCTCCTCAGCCAGGGTGGAGATCAACATCTCAACGTCAGCAAAGAGGAAGCATAATGCAATCGGCGATTTTGCCCCTTAATTTTGTCCCTTCCTGATTAATAACCTGTTAACTTACCTTTTTACCTTACCTACCATTAAAGGAGTGGATTTGGTAGTATGATGGCTAGCATGTGCTTCCTCAGACACATGTAGCAATTTAACCTTTATAAGCGATGACTTCAGGCAATTTTAGAGGGCAGCACTGTTCTGTATAGACACGTTCTTTCTGACCCCACTAGACAAAATCAGCATTTGAATTAATACACATGTGCAAGTGTGTGGATGTATTATTAATTCTAAGCACAGTGTCTTTTGTTCAGCAGGCATTGTGCCTGAATAAGCAGACTCTCCAATCAGCTTCCAATCAAAGGCTCTTTCAACCGGTGCAGTGTGTGCTGTCTCCTGCCAACTCTTCCTTCATCCCTGGAAACCCTTCTTTAAAAGCATTGGACCACATTCTCATCAGTGTTCTGATCAATAGCTGGTTCACATTACAGTCTGGGTACAAATCAAAGATGGGGAATAAGTAGAAAATAAAAGAGTGTCTTCTCCCTTTTTGTTGCTTCCCTTTTCTTTTCATGTCAACAAGGCCCACATGGTTTCCTCTGAGAACTACAAGCTTGTTAATATACTACAGTTGAATTCCTAACTCTGAAAAGCAGACATTATCACATTGTGCAGTAGAACTGAAAGTTTCTAACTGAAAGTTTCTTTGAAGTTCTACAATTACTGACTGTAGTCCATCTATTTCTCTACATACATCTTTAGACTGCTTTCACCCTGTTCTTTAATGGTCAGGACCACCACCAGAGTAGGTATTATTTAGGTGGCGGATGATTCTCAGCACTGCAGTGACAATGACATGGTGGTGGTGCGTTAGTGTGTGTTGTGCTGGTATGAGTGGATCAGACACAGCAGCGCTGCTGGAGTTTTTAAATACCATGTCCACTCTATTAGACACTCCTACCTAGTTGGTCCACCTTGTAGATGTAAAGTCAGAGATGATCGCTCATCTATCGCTGATGTTTGAGTTGGTCATCTTCTAGACCTTCATCAGTGGTCACAGGACGCTGCACACCGGGCGCTGTTGGCTGGGTATTTTTTGGTTGGTGGACTATTCTCAGTCCAGCAGTGACAGTGAGGTGTTTAAAAACTCTATCAGTGCTGCTGTGTTTTATCCACGCATATTATGCAGGAGATGGACTTCTGCTCCAAGAACCGAATAGGTAAAGGGTTTCCAAATCTATCTTCTCTGTAAATGCCCAGCACTGGTACTATGATTTATCCTGCTTCGGTTGTACATTTAGGGTGTAAGGATTTGAGCGAGTTTGACAAGGGCCAAATTGTGATGGCTAGATGACTGGGTAAGAGAATGTCCAAAACTGCAGCTCTTGTGGGGTGTTCCCAGTCTGCAGTGGTCAGTATCTATAAAAAGTAGTCCAAGGAAGGAACAGTGGTAAACCGGTCTCTCTCTCTCATCTCTGTGCAGGCGCCATCAATCAGCCAGCAGAGCAACAGGCCAATCGTTGCTCATGTGGCTGCTTAGCCTCAGCCGGCAGGCGAGGCCGAGATTCGATACAATGTATTCAAGATCCCAGCTCTGGTTCCAGCGTGTGTTTTTACCACTGCGCCACCTGAGCGGCCAATACAGTCACTTTTTTAATGTGTTTTTTTTCCTATTGGATTTCAGAATCTTAGTTAAGAGGCCATACAATGGGGTCTGTTCGAAAACCAAGTGAGCTCTCTACGTAGATGCATTTTACATCATCCTGAGAAAGGCTGTTCGAATTCGTCGATGCCTTAAAATGCTGCCTTGTGAGGTGCCTGATTTTGAAGCTATAAACTGCCTGAATAATAACTGAGCAATTCCAGCAACAAATTTTCTTTTAAAAAATGATGAATACGGTGGACAAATGTGGAGCAACAAACTGGGTTATTTTCAAATGTAAATACATTCTCATTAATTTTTAATTTCATAAAGGTGCACAAGTGTCATTTATATGCAAAATTGGGCCCGTCAGTGACAGTTTAATCATTTTCACTAAATGTAGCGCGATGTTAGCTTGCATGCTAGCGGGTTGTGCCGCTTCAGCCTATTGGTTTGAACGTCCTGAGGCTCACTGTGTTAGCTTAGCAGGTAAAAACTGTGGTGAAGCTATCAAAGTAGAGTGTCTGAATAACCCGTCTTATAAGCTGATGACTTATTAGAATCTCTCCAGGCAAGCTTACTAGGTTTTTGAACAGACCCATGGTAAAAGTAAGCTCAGGCAGGATCACTAGATGAATCATATAATAAATACTCTGAACTCCCTTAGTCATACTCCCTGGTCTTTTACCTGAGTGGTTTTGCCTCCTCTGCTCTGATTTGCACTCCCTATTTCTTAGCCCACGCTTGAGGACCAGGTCAGACTTAGAGTAGGTGGAAACATTGAACTGGCTGATGTTAAATAGAGCTTATGGATGGCCGAGACTGTGTTGAGACTGTGGGGGGGCAAACCTAAGGTGTAATAGGACATGGATTAGTGTTAACATCTATACACTGATCAGCCATAACATTAAAATCACCTTGTTTCTACACTCACTGTCCATTTTATCAGCTCCACTTACCATGTAGAAGCACTTTGTAGTTCTACAACTACAAGAGTAGTTCATCTGTTACTCTTCATGCTTTTTAGCCTGCTTTCACCCTGTTTTTCAATGGTCAGGACCCCCACAGGACCACTACAGAGCAGGTATTATTTAGGTGATGAATGATTCTCAGCACTGCAGTGACACTGACATGCTGGTGGTGTGTTAGTTTGTGTTGTGCTGGTATGAGTGGATCAGACTGGAGTTTTTAAATACCGTGTCCACTCACTGTCCACTCTATTAGACACTCCAACCTAGTTGGTCCACCTTGTCGATGTAAAGTCAGAGACGATCGCTCATCTATTGCTGCTGTTTGAGTTGGTCATCAAACAACATGCTTCATAGTGCTTTAAATTTATTGGACCGCTAGATGGTTTCTAGTTGCCCATAAAGCGATTTCAAATGTCTTACATGAATAATGGCTTAATGTCCCAAAACAAAGAGATTTCGAATAGACTATTAAACCTTAACTTACTGATTTCTATCAAACTTTTTCAATGCTACATTAAGCTGTCAAAAATCACATTAAGCTGAGTTTATAATGGAAGAATTACCATTAGATTATGCTTTTGATAATGGACAGTAGTTTTAATCTTGTGGTTTTAGCTTAGTTTTCTGAAATGAACACACATTAGGCCACATTCATATAATAGTTTTCTATAGGAAAGGAATAACAAATTTTGTTCATCTAAATATAATTTTTTGGCAGTAGGTAGACATTGCTCGTTTATCTTGTATGTATGAATTTAATTACGATTTGGGATGAAAATGTTGGCATAATTTATAAATGTGTTTCAAAATAAGGTTACCACCATTGCAAAAAAAATAAACACCCAACAGAAGGCAGGATACATTGGAGAAACACTTTGCATACGGTTGCCAGGAGTCTAAATCAACTTGGCGGCACTAAATATTAGGGCGCTCGGGAGGCACAGCGGTCTATTACACCAGCCTACCAATGCTATTAGCTGGCCAGCCAAGGCCTCACAATGGATTGGCGTTCTGTCCAGGGTGTGACTGCATTGCGCCCAGTGATTCTGGGACTCGGATCATCATGCACACAGCATAGACAATCCATTGCTTGCTGTAATATTCTATATTCTTGACATGGTTTCCTTCAATTAAAGGCAACAATATTTTCATTAAATGTGAGCAGTTTGTGTTGCACTACACATCAGTGGTGTATAAAGTACCGGAAGGCCATACTTGAGTAAAAGTACAAGTATCTTACCAGAAATTTACTTTGATAGAAGTAAAAGTCACCTTTTAGAATATTACTTGAGTAAAAGTCTAAAAGTATCTGATGTTTAATGTACTTAAGTATCAAAAGTAATTTAATATTAAATGTACTTAAGTATTAAAAGTAGAAGTAAAAGTAAATGCTGTTAGTATAAATGGAAGTGGTCATTTTAAATATAAAGATTGTTCTTTTAAGCCTGTAAACCACCTTAACAATTAACCTGTTTTCTTCCTTTCATCTGAACATGATTTGTGCCAATTCATGATCATAATCAACTGTTGACATCACCTGTTTGAAATCATGACATTATTTAATTGTTTTTTTAACTTATTACTAGCCCTAAATGTTCCTGTTTCAGCGTTTTTAGAATGTGAGTCGATGTAAATGTAAGAAACACTGCATCTATTTTATTTGCATTTTCTATACTGTCCCATTTTTTTATTTGGGTAGTATATTTCAATAACAAAAAAATAATTTTGGCATAATTAATTTAAAGCAAAACTCAAGAGAGTTTAACAAAATGTGTGGCACTTTTATCCCTTTAATGATCTGTTCAACCATTATTTTAAATCAAAATATTTGAGTAAAATAAGCTGTATTTAAATCATCTTTTTTGGGCTGTATCTACTCACTGAATGGCATGTGTTAAACTAAAAAAAATATTGGTCTTCTTACTTTAAGAAAACACCATTTCTAACTTGAAGCCAACAGCTGAAAAATCATTAATAATAAGTTGAGTTCTTGTTGAGATGATTAAAGTGTTAAATACGTGCTGCATGTTCCTCAGCACCATGAATCTCTCCTCTGCCAGTCTAATACAGAAATTATGAGGAAATATTTGTCCGTAGGTGAGTTTTTAAAAATAATGGACGTGTCTTCATGAGTTTTGCAGTCAATGAATTCCAAACATATTTAGTGAAACGTTTTATTTGTGGTTCGAATGTAATCGGTAAAAATGGTAGGTAGATATCTGAACAATGTTAATGCTAATAATATTTAAAAACCGCTGATGCTGCAGCTTTATTTTATTAATCATTGTTAACTTACATCAGTGTGTTGGACGGGGAGCTTCTGAAATGTCCATATCTGCATGTCTTACGACGCACATCTAGAAAACTCCGATAGCTTTTAGAGAACGTTTGCACATGCGCATTAATGTGTTTAACCACCGTCTAACTCACCAAACCAGCGTGCAGTCCGTCACACATCTCACATCATTTAACTTTCATTTTGTAGTAACGAGTAACGAATTTACATACAGCGAATGTAACGGAGTAAAAGTACACAATTTCTTTAGAAAATGTAGTGGAGTAAAAGTGAAAGTTGCCGAAAATTTTTATACTCCAGTAAAGTACAAGTACTTAAAAAAACTACATAAGTACTGTAACGAAGTATTATTACTTCGTTACTATACACCACTGCTACACATGCTGTCAAGGTGGCTAAGTGGGTAGCACCGTCGCCTCACAGCAAGAAGGTCCTGTGTTCGATCCTCCAATGGAATGGGTTTCCATGGCCGAGCAGCTGCATCCAAGCCTTACATCACCAAGCGCAATGCAAAGTGGTGTAAAGCACGCCGCCACTGGACTCTAGAGCAGTGGAGACGTGTTCTCTGGAGTGACGAATCACGTTTCTCCGTCTGGCAATCCGATGGACGAGTCTGGGTTTGGCGGTTGCCAGGAGAACAGTACTTGTATCACTGCATTGTGCCAAGTGTAAAGTTTGGTGAAGGGGGGGATTATGGTATGGGCTTGTTTTTCAGGAGTTGGGCTCGGCCCCTTAGTTCCAGTGAAAGAAACTCTTAATGCAGAGTCCTGACCTCAACCCGATAGAAAACCTTTGGGATGAATTAGAGCGGAGACTGCGAGCCAGGCCTTGTCGTCCAACATCAGTGTCTGACCTCACAAATGTGCTTCCCAAAATTCCCATAAACACACTCCTAAACCTTGTGGAAAGCCTTCCCAGAAGAGTTGAAGCTGTTATAGCTGCAAAGGGTGGGCTGACATCATATCAAACCCTATGGATTAAGAATGGGACGTCACTCAAGTTCATATGTGTGTGAAGGCAGACGAGCGAATACTTCTGGCAATATAGTGTATATAGCTGAAATGACAATAAAGCCCCTCTTGACCTCTCTCTTGAGGTGGGGCAGTCCGGGTCCTTTCTGTGTGGAGTTTGCATGTTCTCCTCGTGTCTGCGTGAGTAACCGAACAAAACACTGAGTGTGAAGGCTGTGTAGCATTTGTGTGCTTTGTATCTATGGAAAGATAAGCTGGAGTGATTTTCTGAGTTAGAGCTCTAGTTTGGCCTGGGGATTGCACCTATTTTCTATATTTATCCCAAAAGTGTGCCACCTCTCCTGTGCGCTCCACACAAACACCAGGATCCTTAAAGGTGGGTGGGGGTATTATAGGATTGGAAAACGGATAAACAGAAGAAGATAAAAGCAATGTGCTCATTGCATTTGCAATATAGGGCACTGTCTGCACATATTTGATTTTAGTGTTACATGTGAGTGTGTTTGAATTAATGTGTTTCTGAGTAAGTGTTTTAGGAGTGACAGACGCACAGTGAGTTAATTTGATTTTCACTGAAATGCAAAAATGATAAGTTGTTGGATTAATTATTTGTAGGCACATTTTATGGCATTAAAAACACATTAGGGACAAGGACAAAATTCATTTGGAACATAACACTGAAAGATTCATAAGTAATAAAACCCAAGAGATTAGTAAAGCCAAGCTGTAAGTCTCTTGTCATACAGGTCTTAACAGTTATTGCCTTGCCAAATTTCTGTGCTAAAAGGAACATGTTGCTTTATTTCTGTCATACAAAAGTCTGTACCGGTGCATTCGGTATACCGGCTTTGATTCCTTGAATGGTATGGATTTTTCATATACCGCCATTCCGTAGCGTAGTTAATACAACAACTGTTGGCTTCAATAGGCAGCAAATTATATAATACACTGATCAGCCATAACATTAAAACCACCTCCTTGTTTCTACACTACTGTCCACTTACCATATAGAAGCACTTTGTAGTTCTACATCTGTTTCTCTGCATACTTTGTTAGTCCCCTTTCATGCTGTTCTTTAATAGTCAGGACCCCCACAGGACCACTACAGAGCGGGTATTATTTGGGTGGTGGATCATTCAGAGCACTGCAGTGACACTGACATGGTGGTGGTGTGTTAGTGTGTGTTGTGCTGGTATGAGTGGATCAGACACAGCAATGCTGATGGAGTTTTTAAACACCTCACTGTCACTGCTGGACTGAGAATAGTCCACCAACCAAAAACATCCAGCCAACAGCGTCCTGTGACCACTGATAAAGGTCTGGAAGATGACCAACTCAAACAGCAGCAATAGATGAGCGATCGTCTCTGACTTTACATCTACAAGGTGAATCAACTAGATAGGAGAGTGTAATAGAGTGGACAGTGAGTGGACACAGATTAAAACATTATATACTGTACGCTTGTCGGAGCAATCGGTGGAGCGACGTTAATACCCGGGGCGAGTAGTGTAATTGTTATGCCGACAATATACCAACAACACCGAAGCAAGCTGGAAGCGTAGATATAAAAAGTCGTTCACTTTTCTTTAACAGACCTGTGATCAAGTTGTACAATCAGTGGTGTAATACCTCAGTATAACTGTAACTGTTCACTTCATGAGTGGTGACTGGGAGACTGCAAATGTCGTTTTATTTGTTAAAGGGAGAGCGAACGGTAATTGTGTAATACTTAAATATTACATTAATAATAAACATACTGTTTTCATCACATTGTGTCATTTTGTGGGGCCAACCAAAGCTTACTGTACTCAAAACATTCATTATATACATGGTGAATTGAAAATGTCGTCTTCTATGTACCTATAACAGTAAAATCAGCCACAGACATATAAAAAGTCCCAGTCATACAAAAATTTAAAACATACCATGATATACCATAAAACTAGAATTTTAAAAAAATACCATGATACAAATTTTTGGTCATACTCCCCAGCCCTAATTTGTATCAATAGATTTACTAAGATAAGTCTTAGTACTTAGTAAAAAGTAATGCAGTGATTTGAAATTGTGTGGTACAGTCCTGTGTAATAAGCTTATTAAGTACAGAAATTCTTAGGATATCCAATGCCTTGGTCTTAAATGTGGGTAAATAAATATGTATAAAATTTTGCTAAGAAGATTTCCAATTGTTTTTTCATCATTTTGTCTAGCTTTATTGTCTCATAGTCATTCTGCAAATTGTACTTGTTCAATTAAAAAAAAACTGCATTGCTCCATTTCCATTCTGAATGGATTCTTAAGTGCTATCAAGGGCAGAGTTTTAAAATAGCTCTTCTATTTGCCAACTGTTTAAGAATAAAAATCCTCAATTTTAGCTTAAAACTGCTTGTCTTGACAAATAGACAGAAAAAAGCACTTAGCAAGCGTAAGAATATAGTCAGTCAAAGATCAATTTCTTTGTTCTAATACTTTTTTTCCCTTGTGGTAGTAAGAATTAAGCTTAGAAAGCCATTCCCTTTTCTCAAATAATGCTTTACAAACCAAACAGCTTTAATTAAAAAGCTAGCCTGAATTTGCCCAATTATGTTTTACTGAAGAACCTATTTGAGCTAGGTTTCTTTGGGGTCAAAAATAGTGCTATGCATTTCTACATCCTCCCAGAAAATTAAATTATCAAGTTCAAATATCATCAAAGATTTGACAAAAACAGTATTAATGTATCTAGTAGCCATAAAAATAAATATCAAGTTGACTGGAATATAAATAAATACTTCAGCCACGATCAGCCATAACATTAAAACCAGCTCCTTGTTTCTACACTCACTGTCCATTTTATCAGCTCCACTTACCATATAGAAGCACTTTGTAGTTCTACAATTACTGACTGTAGTCCATCTGTTTCTCTACATACTTTTTTAACCTCCTTTTACTCTGTTCTTCAATGGTCAGGACCACTACAGAGCAGGATCATTCTCAGCACTGTAGTAACAATGACATGGTGGTGGTGTGTTAGTGTGTGTTGTGCTGGTATGAGTGGATCAGACACAGCAATGCTACTGGAGTTTTTAAACACCTCACTGTCCCTGCTGGACTGAGAATAGTCCACCAACCAAAAATATCAAGCCAACAGCGCCCTGTGGGCAGCATCCTGTGACCACTGATGAAGGTCTAGACGATGACCAACTCACACAGCAGCAATAGATTAGCGATCATCTCAGACTTTACATCTACAAGGTGGACCAACTAAGTAGGAGTGTCTAAAAGAGTGGACAGTAAGTGGACATGGTATTTAAAAACTCCAGCAGCGCTGCTGTGTCTGATCCACTCATACCAGCACAATACACACTAACACACCACCACCATGACATGTCACTGCAGTGCTGAGAATGATCCACCACCTAAATAATACCTGCTCTGTGGTGGTCCTGTGGGGGTCCTGACCATTGAAGAACAGGGTGAAAGCAGGCTAAAAAAAGTATGTAGAGAAATATATGGACAACAGGTGGACTACAGTCAGTAATTGTAGAACTACAAAGTGCTTCTATATGGTAAGTGGAGCTGATAAAATGAGCAGTGAGTGTAGAAACAAGGAGGTGGTTTTAATGTTATGGCTGATCAGTGTAATTGTAAGCTAGAATTGCTGTCAAGTAGCCAAATAAGAACAGAGTTAAGTCTTTGAGGATTGTTCATGTGTGAAGATGTACAAAAGCAGATTGCGTTGGAAGTCAACCAAGGGCCCTGACATGTTTTCTTTTGTGATTGCAATACGGTGAAGGACTTCTGCGGATTTGTCTGATGTGATGAGTATAAGAAGTCCAACCAAGCCAGCCAGGATTTCTGGCTTAGATGTGGCTTTTCCTTTCAGCTTTGTTCACTTGTACACTTGCTCCAGTAGTTTTTAAATGTTGGTGTTCTTGGAAATGGTAAAAATATGATATTGACCATCTCTTTAATTGTTCTGCTTTAAGGCTTTAGAATTAAAGAATGTCAAATGAATACAACGTTTATAGAATGACATTGATGAGGAAAATGCAAGAGATGGAAATTTGGATGGAGGGGAAAAAGCCCTCATTGGTCATGTTTTGTTATAAATGATGTGGTTCCACTGGGCTGGATGGTGTCGGTGTGCATAAATCATTTTGTGCATGCCGCTCCATTCAGCAGCATCGAGAAAACCGCAATGTGCTCTGTATTGCTCTGTATTGTCCTGCACTAACAGATGACCTTGTTTAGTGTGCGTGAGTGTCTTGGGTGAGAGGGGTTGAAGCTAACGCTGTGTGTATCTGCTCTGATATCGGTACTGATAGCAATTACTGTTTTTTGACTGCAGGGAAGGGAATAATGAGCCTGTTAAAGTCTGTCAACACACACCGAGGATACCTCCTCCTGATCATGTCTCAGGGAAAAGTATCTCTTTTTTTCTCCTTTCTTTTTACTACTTTTATGTAAAAAAAGCTTAGTCTAATGATTATGGTGCTTTCTACATAGACAGCATTTTACGTCATCCTACGCACGCTCCCGAGAAGGAGGCTGTTCGAAATCCTAGATGCCTTAAGATGCTGCCTAGTAAGGCACCTTAAAATTTCAAAGCTATTTTGACTCAGGAACGAGAGAGCATCTGATGCCGCCTTAGTGGCGAAGGCAATCCCAGCATTCAATGCGGCACAACTTTTCTCACAGAAAAATAAAAAACATGGCGGGCCGCTCGGGTGGCGCAGCGGTAAAGTACGGTAGCGCACCAGAGTTGGGGTTTCGAATACATCGTATCGAATCTCGGCTCTGCCTTCCGACTGGGCGGCAGCATGAACAACGATTGGCTGCTGTTCAGGGTTAGTGGTAAAAAAAGTCAGATCATAGGTCCTCATAACTGGTGCAACTGCGGCCCCTGCTGGCAGCTGCACAGGGCTGAGGAATAATGCTGATGGGGGTGTGGCCCTCCGTATACAGTGCCCGTCGGTGTATAAACTCGACTTGTGCAGGTGAAGAAATGCAGTCTGTACTGACTGTACGTGCCGGAGGGGGCGTATGTCAGTTGGGAGGCGTCCTCAGTCAGCGGTGAAGGGTCGAATCAGTATAGAGGACGCAATCAGGGTAATTGGACATTGGAAAAAAGTGGGAAAAATTATACATTAATTAAAAAAACATGGCGGACAGTGTGGAGAACCGAACAGAGTTATTTTCAAATGTAAATAAATTATTATTGTTTTTAAATTTGTATAAACGTGCACAAGTGTATTTATTTGCAAGTT
Organism: Trichomycterus rosablanca; assembly: GCF_030014385.1. Taxonomy (NCBI): domain Eukaryota; kingdom Metazoa; phylum Chordata; class Actinopteri; order Siluriformes; family Trichomycteridae; genus Trichomycterus; species Trichomycterus rosablanca. The sequence goes on from NC_085996.1 coordinate 25,724,324, forward strand.
ATTGCTTGTCAGGGACAGTTTAACCATTTTCAATACACGGAGGGAGATGTTTGTTGACATGCTAGTGCGTTGTGCCACCTCAGCCCATTGGTTTGAATGGCATGATGCTAACTGTGTTAGCTTAGTTAGCGAAACCCGATGTTATCTGTCTAAGTAGTGCGTTCGAATAATCTGCCTTATGAGTCGATGACTTATTAGAATCCTCTTTACTTAGGCAGCTGACTAGTAAGACAGCAAGGCAGCTCACTAGGTTTTCGAACAGACCCAGTGTCTCCAATTAATCTGACTGCATGTATTTGGACTGTGGGAGGAAACCGGCGCTCCCGCAGGAAACCCATGCAGACACTGGGAGAACATGCAAACTCTGCACAGAAAGGACCCGGACCGGCCCGGCTGGGGATCGAACCCAGGGACCTTCTCGCTGTGAGGTGACAGTGCTACCCACCGAGCCACCCAATGTACAATCTGGTGCAGTTGTAAATTACATTTGCTCACTCCCGCTGAGATCCACAGCAATCACCAGGAATAAATTCTAAAATCCCTAGCAGCACTATTGGCCGGCTTGTCTACATACGGTTGATTCACCGTTTCCTTATTTTTTTCCCATAAGCAAAGGAAATGTAAATAGGATTTTGAAAAAAACACACATTTTCATAATTTTCAATCATTTTTGACTCACTTTTGCACTCGCAATTTCTTCTCACTTCTGCAGTAAGCCCCTCATGTCTCATTTAGCAGAAGAAAACAGAATAAATAGCACACTTTTAGCTGGGTAGCATTAAATCCTAGATTTTGTTTTGATGAGCTGGGAGATCAGCAAGAAGTTCTAAATTAGTTTTCCACTGTATGTCTTTCAAGTCTGCTAATCTTTCTCCCTCTTGTATTACTGGGGCACTGTGGGTTTTAGCTGCTGTGGCGTTATTCATTTACTGTGTTAGCGTCTAGTTTTAAACTCTAATGTAATTAAGAAAATAAATGTACTAAAATTCATTATGAGCTCCCCATCACTAAATGCTGACATTGTGAACATGGTTAGCTTGTTAATTTGTTTGTAGCGTTAAAATATCTTAAGTTATGATTTGCAGGTTCCAAGCATTGACACAGTATGCAGCATGACTGACCATTTCTAAAACAAATATATACACCGATCAGCCATAACATTAAAACCACCTCCTTGTTTCTACACTCACTGTCCATTTTATCAGCTCCACCTACCATATAGAAGCACTTTGTAGTTTTACAATTACTGACTGTAGTCCATCTGTTTCTCTTCATGCTTTGTTAGCCCCTTTTCATGATGGTGCACGATTCTCAGCACTGCAGTGACACTGACATGGTGGTGGTGTGATAGTGTGTGTCGTCTTGGTATGAGTGGATCAGACACAGCAGCGCTGCTGGAGTTTTTAAATACCGTGTCCTCACTGTCCACTCTATTAGACACTCCTACCTAGTTGGTCCACATTGTAGATGTAAAGTCTATTGCTGCTGTTTGAATTGGTCATCTTTGAGACCTTCATCAGTGACAGGACGCTGCCCACGGGGTGCCTATTGGCTGGATATTTTTGGTTGGTGGACTATTCTCAGTCCAGCAGTGACAGTGAGGTGTTTAAAAACGCAGTGCTGAGAATGATCCACCACCTAAATATTACCTGCTCTGTGGTGGTCCTGTGGGGGTCCTGACCATTGAAGAACAGGGTGAAAGCAGGCTAAAATGGTATGTAGAGAAATAGATGGACTACAGTCAGTAATTGTAGACTATCCAATTTGTCTACTATGAAATTACTTAATGACTTAAAAGACAACTTGGCCTCATCCCTGCTGATAGGATGATGAGTTCTTACAATACAAATTCAAATTAAACTACAAGGTGTGTTGTAAAAAAGCACCCTATAAAAAAAAAAGTAGTAAAGCAATTTTAGGCATAAGCTGGTTGGGGAAAGCAGGATACCAGTTAGGTCTTGACACCATATTGCAACCCCATTCAAATGGGGTTTGTATTTCTCAAAACATGGAATCAAAGAATTACTCCCAGTCTTACTGTTTGTCAACACAACAAGCAAACCAGATTTCTAGGTTGCATCACTCTGATATGAGGTGCTTTATTTAATAAATTCATATTTAAGTACAGCTGCTTTTAGACATTCTTCAATACAACAATAAAATACTTTAATTTTTTCTCTGCCTCCTTCATCTAGTAATTTTTTTCATCATGCCAGCTCTCTCCTACCTTACTGTTCTCTCTCTGAAAGCTGTATTTGTTTAATTTTCTTTTTCAACTTTCCTGCTTGGCTGTCCTCCAGTTGCTGAGTTCTGGCTGTAAGGATTGTGCGGTATATGTATTTCCTCATACCCTCTCCAGCCCTATTTCACTCCATCTTTCACCTGTAACACTGTGCTGATTTGGGCTAGTCCTAGTAAGCTGGATTCCCTGATTACTACTCACGTTATTATGGGTATTGCACTTAATTTTCTTATGCACTGAAGTGAGCTGATGCAATCTGCTGTGTACAGCTCGTCTGTTCTTTCTTCTCGTTTTTGGTTGCACATCTGTTAAACACTCCACTATCCTCACTGATGGCCTGGGAATTTGAAATAAGCCTCACAGCTTGCTGTGTGTGCCCGTGTTGGTGGGTATGACTTGATTTATTTCAAGACACATTTTACTAATAGTAATTTTGCAGTGAATAATCTAGAGAGCTCCTGGATTATTTTGTGTATTTTTGTTTTTCCATTGCATGGAACCCTAAAGTACAATACAGTCAATGAAAGTAGCAGTAGTCGCTGAAGATGAGAACTGTAAACTTCAGCAGTAGCAACAATATTTGCCCATTCTGGGTTAAATTCCTTTAGCTGTGTTTACATTTCTTTTGGTTTCCATGACACCTTTTCAAAATAATTGTTTACAATGAGAAAACAAGCCTTATTTACCCTCTTAACAGCCACATCAGGGTAACACACCAACACCTGGTAAAAAGAACCCCCCCAACGTGTCAAATGTCAAACACCTGTTACAATAAAACACATCTAATATAATACTAAAATAATGCCCCAAATACACATGACTGAAACCATAAAAGCTCAATTGTTAGTGTGTGTTGTGCTGGTATGAGTGGATAAGACACAGCAATGCTGATGGAGTTTTTAAACACCTCACTGTCACTGCTGGACTGTGAATGGTCCACCAACCAAAAATATATCCAGCCAACCGCCCCCTGTGGGCAGCGTCCTGTGACCACTGATAAAGGTCTAGAAGATGACCAACTCAAACAGCAGCAATAGATGAGCGATCATCTCTGACTTTACATCTACAAGGTAGGAGTGTCTAATAGAGTGGACAGTGAGTGGACACGGTATTTAAAAACTCCAGCAGTGCTGCTGTGTCTGATCCACTCATACCAGCACAACACACACTAACACACCACCACCTCGTCATTGTCACTGCAGTGCTGAGAATGATCCACCACCCAAATAATACCTGCTGTGTAGTGGTCCTGGGAGAGTCTTGACCATTGAAGAACAGCATGAATGGTGGCTAACAAAGCATGCAGAGAAACAGATGGACTACAGGAAGTAATTGTAGAACTACAAAGTGCTTCTATATGGTAAGTGGAGCTGATAAAATGGACAGTGAGTGTAGAAACAAGGAGGTGGTTTTAATGTTATGTCTGATCAGTGTAATTGCATGTGCTCAGGACTTTCCTGTTCCCATGCATTGTCTCTTTTGGAAGGTCCAACTGCTTTACTGTCATAGTACCCACCAGTCTACTGCAATTACTTGTAAAATCACTGAAGCTTCCAAACTTTAAGTACGTAGTAAACCTGGTGGAAATGTTAGCATTTATTACCAGTCTTTTATTAGTCTTGAATGAATCACGTAGCTAATTTAGTATAAAGCTCTGTAATACCCGGACGAGTTCTCTATTTAGTGTTTGCATTCCATTTAATTTAAACATTTGATTCTGAAATAAGAGTAAGGGTTGTGTGGGTGTGATCTTTTACTGTTTGACTTTTATAATTGTATTGTTGAGTGTGATCAATCCTTTATTCTCTATTACTTTGTGAAGTTTAATTTCTGCTCTTATGATTGACATGTTTGAATGTGCTTTCACTTTATTGAAGATATTTCATCATTTGACATTCCGTTCTACACTATATTTCCGAAAGTATTCACTCACCCATTCACATCATTGAATTCAGGTGTTCCAATCACTTCCATGGCCACAGGTGTATAAAACCAAGCACCTAGGCATGCAGACTGCTTCTACAAACATTTGTGAAAGAATGGGTCTCTCTCAGGAGCTCAGTGAATTCCAGCGTGGTACCGTGATAGGATGCCACCTGTGCAACAAGTTCAGTCGTGAAATTTCCTCGGTACTAAATATTCCACAGTCAACTGTCAGTGGTATTATAACAAAGTGGAAGCGATTGGGCCACCAAGTGGTAGCCACCAAGTGGTAGCCACGTAAAATGTCAGCGAAGTCAGCGCGCAGAGGTCGCCAACTTTCTGCAGAGTCAATCGCTACAGACCTCCAAACTTCATGTGGCCTTCAGATTAGCTCAAGAACAGTGCGTAGAGAGCTTCATGGAATGGGTTTCCATGGCAGAGCAGCTGTATCCAAGCCTTACATCACCAAGCGCAATGCAAAGCGTCGGATGCAGTGGTGTAAAGTACGCCACTACTGGACTCTAGAGCAGTGGAGACGTGTTCTCTGGAGTGACGAATCACGCTTCTCCGTCTGGCAATCCGATGGACGAGTCTGGGTTTGGCGCTGCTCTACTTTAAGTGCCACATTGTGCAGATGTACTGCTGCAAGCCTGGTTTATACTGTTCAATCTGATTACACTTTGACCCACTTTGCTGTTGACTTTAAAGTGCTGCCAATGAGAAATTGCATGTGACCTAGTCGAAACCAGAACAGAGACATGGTGTAGAAAAACTCATATTTGCTTTTAGGCGGCAAGGTGGCTTGGTGGGTAGCACTGTCGCCTCACAGCAAGAAGGACCTGGGTTTGATTCCTAGAAGAGGAGTGGTCTGGGTCCTTTCTGTGAGGAGTTTGCATGTTCTCCCCGTGTCTGTGTGGGTTTCATCCGGGAGCTCCGTTTTCCTCCTACAGTCCAAAGACGTTCAGGTGAGGTGAATTGGAGATACTAAATTGTCCATTAAACTGCACATTAAACTTGTAAACTGATGAGTCTTGTGTAGTGAGTGACTATCTGTCCTGTCATGTATGTAACCAAATCTTAATAAATAAATACATTTTCACTTTCACAAAAATCCTGTACTGTTGTATTCCACTTAAAATTTAGTACCATGGTATGGTGTGAGAAATACAGCATAGCAACTAGTAAAAATTTGGAAGACCGGGTTTAAGAAAAACGGAAATTGGCTAATGAAACTATTGCTTTCATGTAAGGACTCATTAAATCTTAATTTTATGCCTCCAGCTGACAACCATTACAGAGCTTTCTTCTTTCTAACATACATACAAAACTGCATGTAAATAAACTGTCTATACTGTCAGTCAATACCTTGTATATTGTTTTAAAGCTTGGCGGTTAACAGAACAGCCAGCAGAAAATGGTTTTGCCATGTACCATGTCAAAGGTGTAAACGCTGCGGTAAGCAGCAATAAGCACTCAAACTTGTGGTGAACGAAGCGTATAAAGCTTATGTAAAAGCAGTCCAAAGAGTTTTCTCAATGGGTTTTCTCCAGCACTTACTTTAAAAGTGTGTGTGTGTATGTATGTATGTATATACAGTGTATCACAAAAGTGAGTACACCCCTCACATTTCTGCAAATATTTTATTATATCTTTTCATGGGACAACACTATAGAAATAAAACTTGGATATAACTTAGAGTAGTCAGTGTACAGCTTGTATAGCAGTGTAGATTTACTGTCTTCTGAAAATAACTCAGAACTTAATGTCTAAATGGCTGGCAACATAAGTGAGTACACCCCACAGTGAACATGTCCAAATTGTGCCCAAAGTGTCAATATTTTGTGTGACCACCATTATTATCCAGCACTGCCTTAACCCTCCTGGGCATGGAATTCACCAGAGCTGCACAGGTTGCTACTGGAATCCTCTTCCACTCCTCCATGATGACATCACGGAGCTGGTGGATGTTAGACACCTTGAACTCCTCCACCTTCCACTTGAGGATGCGCCACAGGTGCTCAATTGGGTTTAGTCCATCACCTTTACCTTCAGCTTCTTCAGCAAGGCAGTTGTCATCTTGGAGGTTGTGTTTGGGGTCGTTATCCTGTTGGAAAACTGCCATGAGGCCCAGTTTTCGAAGGGAGGGGATCATGCTCTGTTTCAGAATGTCACAGTACATGTTGGAATTCATGTTTCCCTCAATGAACTGCAGCTCCCCAGTGCCAGCAACACTCATGCAGCCCAAGACCATGATGCTACCACCACCATGCTTGACTGTAGGCAAGATACAGTTGTCTTGGTACTTCTCACCAGGGCGCCGCCACACATGCTGGACACCATCTGAGCCAAACAAGTTTATCTTGGTCTCGTCAGACCACAGGGTATTCCAGTAATCCATGTTCTTGGACTGCTTGTTTTCAGCAAACTTTCTTGTGCGTCAGCTTCCTTCTGGGATGACGACCATGCAGACCGAGTTGATGCAGTGTGCGGCGTATGGTCTGAGCACTGACAGGCTGACCTCCCACGTCTTCAACCTCTGCAGCAATGCTGGCAGCACTCATGTGTCTATTTTTTAAAGCCAACCTCTGGATATGACGCCGAACACGTGGACTCAACTTCTTTGGTCGACCCTGGCGAAGCCTGTTCCGAGTGGAACCTGTCCTGGAAAACCGCTGTATGACCTTGGCCACCATGCTGTAGCTCAGTTTCAGGGTGTTAGCAATCTTCTTATAGCCCAGGCCATCTTTGTGGAGAGCAACAATTCTATTTCTCACATCCTCAGAGAGTTCTTTGCCATGAGGTGCCATGTTGAATATCCAGTGGCCAGTATGAGAGAATTGTACCCAAAACACCAAATTTAACAGCCCTGCTCCCCATTTACACCTGGGACCTTGACACATGACACCAGGGAGGGACAACGACACATTTGGGCACAATTTGGACATGTTCACTGTGGGGTGTACTCACTTACAGGGGTTGGACAAAATAACTGAAACACCTGTCATTTTAGTGTGGGAGGTTTCATGGCTAAATTGGACCAGTCTGGTGGCCAATCTTCATTAATTGCACATTGCACCAGTAAGAGCAGAGTGTGAAGGTTCAATTAGCAGGGTAAGAGCACAGTTTTGCTCAAAATATTGCAATGCACACAACATTATGGGTGACATACCAGAGTTCAAAAGAGGACAAATTGTTGGTGCACGTCTTGCTGGCGCATCTGTGACCAAGACAGCAAGTCTTTGTGATGTATCAAGAGCCACGGTATCCAGGGTAATGTCAGCATACCACCAAGAAGGACAAACCACATCCAACAGGATTAACTGTGGACGCAAGAGGAAGCTGTCTGAAAGGGATGTTCGGGTGCTAACCCGGATTGTATCCAAAAAACATAAAACCACGGCTGCCCAAATCACGGCAGAATTAAATGTGCACCTCAACTCTCCTGTTTCCACCAGAACTGTCCGTCGGGAGCTCCACAGGGTCAATATACACGGCCGGGCTGCTATAGCCAAACCTTTGGTCACTCGTGCCACTGCCAAACGTCGGTTTCAATGGTGCAAGGAGCGCAAATCTTGGGCTGTGGACAATGTGAAACATGTATTGTTCTCTGATGAGTCCACCTTTACTGTTTTCCCCACATCCGGGAGAGTTACGGTGTGGAGAAGCCCCAAAGAAGCGTACCACCCAGACTGTTGATTGCCCAGAGTGAAGCATGGGGGTGGATCAGTGATGGTTTGGGCTGCCATATCATGGCATTCCCTTGGCCCAATACTTGTGCTGGATGGGCGCGTCACTGCCAAGGACTACCGAACCATTCTGGAGGACCATGTGCATCCAATGGCGGTGCGGTGTATCAGGATGACAATGCACCAATACACACAGCAAGACTGGTGAAAGATTGGTTTGATGAACATGAAAGTGAAGTTGAACATCTCCCATGGCCTGCACAGTCACCAGATCTAAATATTATTGAGCCACTTTGGGGTGTTTTGGAGAAGCGAGTCAGGAAACGTTTTCCTCCACCAGCATCACGTAGTGACCTGGCCACTATCCTGCAAGAAGAATGGCTTAAAATCCCTCTGACCACTGTGCAGGACTTGTATATGTCATTTCCAAGACGAATTGACGCTGTATTGGCCGCAAAAGGAGGCCCTACACCATACTAATAAATTATTGTGGTCTAAAACCAGGTGTTTCAGTTATTTTGTCCAACCCCTGTATGTTGCCAGCTATTTAGACATTAATGGCTGTGTGTTGAGTTATTTTAAGAAGACAGTAAATCTACACTGCTATACAAGCTGTATACTGACTACTCTAAGTTATATCCAAGTTTCATGTCTACAGTGTTGTCCCATGAAAAGATATAATGAAATATTAGCAAAAATAGAGGGGTGTACTCACTTTTGTGATACACTGTATATATACAGTAATCCCTCGCTATATCACGCTTCGACTTTTGCAGCTTCACTCTATCGCGGATTTTATATGCAAGCATGTCTAAATATAAATCTCAGATTTTTTGCTGGTTCGCGGATTTCTGTAGACAAGGGGTGTGTTCGAAAAAGCTAGGGAGCTCTCTACATAGACGCATTTCACGTCATCCTGTGCGCTTCCGATAAGGAGGCTGTTCCAAATCCTTCAACATTTCAATGTTATTTTCACTCAAAAACGAGTGAGCATCCGACGCTGCCTTAGTGATCAAGGCAATCCCAGAATTCATTGCGGGTCGGGCGCTCTTCTCTTACAGAAGAATAAACATGGCTGACGGTGCGGACAAACGAGTTCTTTTCAAACGTAAATAAAATATTACTGATTTTTAACTTGTATAAACTTGTACCGAGTGTTTTTATTTGCAAGTTCGGGCTTGTCAGGAAATGTAACAGTTATCGGTACCTGAAGGGAGATGTTATATTGACATGTTAGCGTGCTGTGCTACCTCAATCCATTGGTTTTAATGACAAGATGCTAAATGCTAAACCCGATGGAATCGGGTTATGAAAATAACCATATGAACACATGGTTTTTACTTCGTGGATTTTCACCATCGAGGAGGGATTACTGTATATACAGTGTATCACAAAAGTGAGTACACCCCTCACATTTCTGCAAATATTTAAGTATATCTTTTCATGGGACAACACTGACAAAATGACACTTTGACACAATGAAAAGTAGTCTGTGTGCAGCTTATATAACAGTGTAAATTTATTCTTCCCTCAAAATAACTCAATATACAGCCATTAATGTCTAAACCACCGGCAACAAAAGTGAGTACACCCCTTAGTGAAAGTTCCTGAAGTGTCAATATTTTGTGTGGCCACCATTATTTCCCAGAACTGCCTTAACTCTCCTGGGCATGGAGTTTACCAGAGCTTCACAGGTTGCCACTGGAATGCTTTTCCACTCCTCCATGACGACATCACGGAGCTGGCGGATATTCGAGACTTTGCGCTCCTCCACCTTCCGCTTGAGGATGCCCCAAAGATGTTCTATTGGGTTTAGGTCTGGAGACATGCTTGGCCAGTCCATCACCTTTACCCTCAGCCTCTTCAATAAAGCAGTGGTCGTCTTAGAGGTGTGTTTGGGGTCATTATCATGCTGGAACACTGCCCTGCGACCCAGTTTCCGGAGGGAGGGGATCATGCTCTGCTTCAGTATTTCACAGTACATATTGGAGTTCATGTGTCCCTCAATGAAATGTAACTTCCCAACACCTGCTGCACTCATGCAGCCCCAGACCATGGCATTCCCACCACCATGCTTGACTGTAGGCATGACACACTTATCTTTGTACTCCTCACCTGATTGCCGCCACACATGCTTGAGACCATTTGAACCAAACAAATTAATCTTGGTCTCATCAGACCATAGGACATGGTTCCAGTAATCCATGTCCTTTGTTGACATGTCTTCAGCAAACTGTTTGCGGGCTTTCTTGTGTAGAGACTTCAGAAGAGGCTTCCTTCTGGGGTGACAGCCATGCAGACCAATTTGATGTAGTGTGCGGCGTATGGTTTGAGCACTGACAGGCTGACCCCCCACCTTTTCAATCTCTGCAGCAATGCTGACAGCACTCCTGCGCCTATCTTTCAAAGACAGCAGTTGGATGTGACGCTGAGCACGTGCACTCAGCTTCTTTGGACGACCAACGCGAGGTCTGTTCTGAGTGGACCCTGCTCTTTTAAAACGCTGGATGATCTTGGCCACTGTGCTGCAGCTCAGTTTCAGGGTGTTGGCAATCTTCTTGTAGCCTTGGCCATCTTCTTGTAGCGCAACAATTCGTCTTTTAAGATCCTCAGAGAGTTCTTTGCCATGAGGTGCCATGTTGGAACTTTCAGTGACCAGTATGAGAGAGTGTGAGAGCTGTATTACTAAATTGAACACACCTGCTCCCTATGCACACCTGAGACCTAGTAACACTAACAAATCACATGACATTTTGGAGGGAAAATGACAAGCAGTGCTCAATTTGGACATTTAGGGGTGTAGTCTCTTAGGGGTGTACTCACTTTTGTTGCCGGTGGTTTAGACATTAATGGCTGTATATTGAGTTATTTTGAGGGAAGAATAAATTTACACTGTTATATAAGCTGCACACAGACTACTTTTCATTGTGTCAAAGTGTCATTTTGTCAGTGTTGTCCCATGAAAAGATATACTTAAATATCTGCAGAAATGTGAGGGGTGTACTCACTTTTGTGATACACTGTATATACAGTGTATATATATAGCCAGCCATAACATTAAAACCACCTCCTTGTTTCTACTCAGTCTATTTTATCAGCTCCACTTACCATATAGGAGCACTTTGTAGTTCTTCAATTACTGACTGTAGTCCATCTATTTCTCTAAATACTTTTTTAGCCTGCTTTCAGCATGTTCTTCAATGGACAGGACCACCACAGAGCAGGTATTATTTAGGTGGTGGATCATTCTCAGCACTGCAGTGACAATGACATGGTGGTGGTGTGTTAGTGTGTGTTGTGCTGGTATGAGTGGATCAGACACAGCAGCGCTGCTGGAGTTTTTAAATACCGTGTCCACTCTATTAGACACTCCTACCTAGCTGGTCCACCTTGTAGAAATGTCAGAAATGATCACTCATCTATTGCTGCTGTTTGAGTTGATCATCTTCTAGACCTTCATCAGTGGTCACAGGACGCTGCCCACAGGGTAGGGCTGGGCGATTTTCCAAAAAAAAAAAAATCTCGATTATTTTAAAATTATAGCCGATTGTCGATTACGATTTCGATTTTTTTTGTTCTTGTATAATGCAATTAAAATAAGACTCAAATGTCTTTTTTTGCATTGTAATTAAAGGCTGCAGAAGTGCAAAAATAGTAACAGCACCACCTATAATTATCCTTTTAAGGGACTCAAACTTTATAACAATAACGATATCACAATAATTAAAACAAAATAGATCTAAATTATCTATATCCTTATCTACCTATATCTAAGAATAGCTCACAAACAACTTTAATTTTAAATAATGTTCAGCAGAACCTCCTTACATTAGAAAAAAAAACTACAAAAAGTTCTTTACAGGTTTCTTAAAAGGAACACGAGCCTGTACTGTGCTGTTTCCACCACTGAGTGAGTCTGTATCAGTATCTACATTGGGGGGGGGCATCAAGTGATCACTCAGCTCAGCTTTGATTTTGTCCTCTTGTGATTTGGGGGGTGGATACAACATTTTAAACATTTAAGGATGTGTAATGTGTCATTTTAGTCCCATAAAACTTTCAAACTGTATTAACCACTATTATGTGTCGTAGAATGATTCGATTCTATTGAACGGCCCTTTAAGCCAAAATAAAAGAAACCGATTTGCGCATTTGGGAGTCGTTACATACATACGGCTCTTTAAAAGGAACCGAAACAAAAGATCCGACTCCCTATCGCAGAATTCACTGCAGCAGTTTCCCAGACGCGATTTTTTTACTCAGTAACGGATGTGATTTAAAATGTAGCGAATTACAATTCTTAGTACAAAACTTACTTAAGTAAAAGTAAAATTACAGGCTGTAAAATCTACTTTAAAAAGTACAAGTACACAAAAACGACTCAATTACAGTAACGCGAGTAAATGTAATTCGTTACTTTCCAGCCTGATCGCGCTCATCGGCTCCGTATTTTGATTCAGTTCAGCGGTGTTTGATTCAGTGAATCTTAATTAAACTCTTCTGTTTGTGTCTCGTTTTGCAGATCGTGTTTGCGCTCCTTATTACTGAATCTAACCGTTACCGTGTATAATCCTTGTTGTCTTCCGTTTACTGTTTTGGTTTTCGCTGGTTTTGGACTCTACCTGATTTTGTACACTGTTTTCGCCCTTTTTATATTAAACTTTCCCTGATTTATATTCCGTGAGCGTCTGCTCAGTTTCTGCTTCGTGACATGTTGGTATTTTAATTAAAATATAAAGTATGTAAACAATCGCGATTGTCACATTCTAACATCGGGTGAAAACGTTCATTCGAATTAACCGAATTAATCGTGAAAATCGCCCAGCCCTACCACAGGGTGGACTTTTGGTTGGTGGACCATTCACAGTCCAGCAGTGACAGTGAGGTGTTTAAAAACTCCATAAGCATTGCTGTCTGATCCACTCATACCAGCACAACACACTAACACACCACCATGTCAGTGTCACTGCTGTGCTGAGAATGACCCACCACCCAAATAATACCTACTCTGTAGTGGTCCTGTGGGGGTCCTGACCATTGAAGAACAGCATGAAAGGGGGATAACAAAGCATGCAGAGAAACAGATGGACTACAGTCAGTAATTGTAGAACTACAAAGTGCTTCTATATGGTAAGTGAAGCCGGTAAAATGGACAGTGTGTGTAGAAACAAGGAGGTGGGTTTTAATATTATGGCTGATCAGTGCATGTATATATTAAAATTGAGTAAATCTGCCAAACCACCCACTAACCACATATTGAATTTTTAATAGTCTTCCAAATAGTAATCAGATTAAAAGCATTTCAGTGGAATTGAGTAGTGTTTTATACATCACTTATAAAGTTCTCTGGCTTTAGGTGACCTCATGATCACTCTATTGTACTGGTTCCTCTAAGATTCTTATAGTTGGATCAAACAGTTGTGTGCTGTGACACTGATTTCCACCAGTGGGAGTCTGAGGTCCGACACGGGTTAGTAAGCAGGTGACATTCCCCTCGGTCTCCATTCGATTTTTCTTCCCCCAGAAAACCTGATGGTAAAAATCTATTTTTGGCAACTTAAAATAGTTCTGTGCACTGGTCTGCTGTTGTTTTCTCACCTACTGTTGGGGCTGGTAAAAGTCCTTGAAGTCTTTTTTTAGAGCCTTTTGTCACTCTGCTGGGAGGACTGTGAGACCTGAAGAATTACAGTGGTGACTCTTACTAAGCTCTTACTAAGAGTCCCATCCATGCTGACACTCCCCTAAACTCTTAAGGCTGGGACCTTTACTTTAGGGCAATACAATCCATTGCGATAATAATCAGTGTGACATTGAAGACCCACTGCCTATTGAACCGATTCTCAATGTTGCAGAAGTGGTCAATGCGACACAGAAGAGTCAGTAATCATTGCATTAACTCAAAACTGACCAAGTGTTTACTTTAAAACTGTAGACTATCTTTGAATTTAAACAGATAAAAACCATAATGGTCTTTGGTGTTGTGTTATTGGCAAATTATTGATCTTAATAAACCAATTTGAACTAAACGTACAACCCCAAATAAGAAAAAGTTGGGACAGTGTGGAAAATGCAAATAATAATAATAATAAAAACCCCACAGTTTGTTACATTTACTTTGACTTTTATTTGATTGCAGACAGGATGAACCTGATATTTCATGTTTTATTTGGTCAACTTCATTTCATTTATTAATACACATCCATTCCTGCATTTCAGGCCTGCAACACATTCCAAAATAAGTTGGGACAGTAAAGCATTTACCAGTAAAGCATGTAATGTTGCCATTCCTTTTCACCACTCTTAAAAGACGTTTTGGCACCGAGGATACCAAGTGATTTAGTGTTTCAGCTTTTATTTTGTCCCATTCTTCCTGCAAACACATCTTAAGATGTGCAGCAGTACGGGGTCATTGCACAATTTTTGTTTCAAGATTCTCCACACATTCTCTATTAGGGACAGATCAGGACACTGCTTCTGGACATGGTTAACAAGATGTTTTGCTGACAGCCCTGCATATTTTATTCCTTTAAAAGTGTATTTTGGGTGGCTCTGTGGCTCAGTGGGTAGCACTTTTGCCTCACAGCAAGAAGGTCCTGGGTTCGATTCCCAGGTGGAGCGGTCTGGGTCCTTTCTGTGTGGTGTTTGCATGTTCTCCCTGTGTTTGTGTGGGTATCCTCCGGGAACTCCGGTAAACTGAAGATACAAAATTGTCTATGATTGTGTTTATCATTAAAGACTTTAACTGATGAAGCTCATGAATTACCTGAATTACATGAATGTAACCAAAGTGTGTAAAACATGACGTTAAAAAATCCTAATAAATAATCAAGAAATAAGTGTCCAGGGTGGCACGGTGGCTCGGTGGGTAGCACTGTCGCCTCACAGGTTAAGAAAGTGAGTGAGTAAATAAGTGTAATAATCTAAAAACGTGACAGAACTTGAATGGAAAATTTCAACTGTCAATTCTAATTGGTCCATCACGTTTGATTGACATCTACATCTTCCAATTGTAGGCACTTTTGTTAAACAAGCCAAAAATGCTGCTAAATGTTCTGTGTGTAAAAGTAAAATTAAAAACAGCAGTTTTGTATAAGTGTGATGATGTAGCCTCTGTATTTATTTTTTTAGAATATAATATTTGTTTCACAGTCTGAGCATTGTTATTTAGATAGCTAGTTTAACAACCATGGTGCATTGAGACATGTATTATTACTGCTTAGTTGTTTGAGAGGAGAAATGATGGTATCGGATTGATATCGATATCGGCAGATACTCATTTTATGGTATCGGTATCGGACATAAAAAAGTGGTATCGAGCCAGCCCTAGTATTTAGTGATTTATTTACTTTTTTTCTACTTTTGTGACATTAAATCTTCCATGCACACTGTTTGTGTGAAGTGTGATGTCAGCAAAATGTAAAGGTCTGCCTGTGCCATGACTATTTGCTAGCATATTAGAAGATTTGTTTAGTGGAATTCTCTCTTTAACCTCCCTTTAGACCATGCTTGCCAAAATCTAGTTTCCTGTAAGATCAAAACTCACTGAATATTTAATACAAATGGTGCATACAAATACCTCATTTGGGTGGCATGGCGACAAAGCAGATAGTGTTGGTCCTGGGTATGTACGTGTTTTGATATCAGCTCATATTACTCTCTAAAGACTGTGGGACTGGTTTCCCCCAAACACACAGCCTTATTCTCTGGCAAATATGAGCAGCCAACCCTTCTTTAGTGGGAGTATGGGTGCAGGGAGTTTGGTGCTAAAATTACAGGGCACCACACAATCAGGATGAGGTTATTTTTCTCCAGCTTCGTCATAGAATGAAATCTGAAAGTATTGAGACCATGTGACTTTTGGTACTCTGTTGTGAAAGTGATTTTCAATGGATAATTGTCACTTTTTAAATTGTAAAATTTAGAGATGCATGAGTACCGATACTGGTATTGGGTATTGGCCCGATACCGCGCTCGTTAACTTGTACTCGTACTCGTACTCGCAAATGAGGCTCCGATACTAAACATCCGATACCGTGTGCCTAGTGCACGTTGCTGCCTTATGCCTAGTTCACACTACTCGACTTTTGCCCTGATTTTCGCTCGGCGGCTGGTCGGTGCTAGATTTGCCGGCTCGGGAGCAACTCGGCGTTCGCTCGGCGATCAAAACTCGGCTCTCGATCGCTAAGTGTGAACTATCCAACAACTCGATCCGACCGGCTCGCCGAGCGCTCGTCTAGCATGTCAGATATCTGATCTGAGATGTGCGACTGGCAGTGAGTGACATGTCGAACAGCCAATGAGAACGCAGGATACGGTGTGAGGGGAAACGCAGGAGAGGAGTGTAAACAGGTGGGACAGGGGGATAATATAGTTTATTTCAGAATACACCAGCACACACACGTTACAGTATTTCTGACCTGATCGTTCTCTACAAAACATAACAACAAAACACCAACACTGCATTGCAAAAATATTTATTAACCTCCAACTCACTACAGAACAATCCATGCTATTCGTGTTGCCAAATCCACTCAGATTCATTTATTTTGTTTTGATTTCATCACGTCAGCGCACAAACACTTTGATCACTCGCTACTTGTTGACGTGCATTTTTGGACATGGTATCATTAAACTACTCGTGTGTTTTTGTTGAAAAAAAAAAACGGTATTCTAAATAGGTATCGGCATCGGCAAGTACAAAAATACTTGTACTCGTACTCGGTTGTGAAAAAATGGTATCGATGCATCCCTAGTAAAATTAATAAATAAAACTTCTTATTTAAAGCTTTGCTTCCTTCCACAGTCCAAAGACATGCAAGTGAGTTGAATTAGAGATACAAAATTGTCAATGACTGACGTTAAACTTGATTAATCTTGTATATCCAGTAAAAACCTGTTCTGTCAAGAATGTAACCAGTGTGTAAAACATGATGTTAAAATCCTAATAAATAAAATAATAAATGAATTATATTTAAAGCTTTGCACATGTACTCCGATCAGCCATAACATTATTAAAACCACCTCCTTGTTTCTACACTCACTGTCCATTTCATCAGCTCCACTTACCATAAAGAAGCACTTTGTAGTTCTACAATTACTGACTGTAGTCCATCTGTTTCTTTGCATGCTTTGTTAGCCTTCTTTCATGCTGTTCTTCAATGGTCAGGACCACTACAGACTAGGTATTATTTAGGTGGTGGATGATTCTCAGCACTGACATGGTGGTGGTGTGTTAGTGTGTGTTGCGCTGGTATGAGTGGATCAGACACAGCAGCGCTGCTGTAGTTTTTAAATACTGTGTCCACTCTATTAGACACTCCTACCTAGTTGGTCCATCTTGTAGATGTAAAGTCAGAGACGATCACACATCTATTGCTGCTGTTTGAGTTGGTCATCTTCTAGACCTTCATCAGTGGTCACAGGACGCTGCCTACAGGGTGCTGTTGGCTGGATATTTTTGGACTTTTCTCAATCCAGCAGTGACAGTGAGGTGTTTAAAAACTCCATCAGTGCTGCTGTGTCTTATCCACTCATACCAGCACAACACACACTAACACACCACCACCATGTCAGTGTCACTGCACTGCTGAGAATGATCCACCACCCATATAATACCTGCTGTGTAGTGGTCCTGGGAGAGTCCAGACCATTGAAGAACAGCTTGAAAGGGGGCTAACAAAGCATGCAGGAAAACAGATGGACTACAGTCAGTAATTGTAGAACTACAAAGTGCTTCTATATGGTAAGTGGAGCTGATAAAATGGACAATGTGTGTATGACAAAGGCATTCTAGGCATTCAATTTAGAATCCTTGTTCAGGCCTGCAATTAATTTTGGTCTATCAAACGAACTCAAACATCCGCACTACGTTCCCATTAATAGTACAAGACCAGCTACATCAGCAGCTTTGTGTGGTGAAAATTGAACCATCAATCATAATACTGTTTGCACAAGTTGCATTCATCTAACAGGAATATTAATAAGCATTTTTATTTTAAGTAAACCTAGCATTTGAACTTTGCATTAAGGTTCAGTCTATTTAAATAAACATGGCAGTAAAAATAAATAAAATAATAAACGTGGAATATAAATGAGAATCCAGATGATCTGCCGCCAAGGCTTGTCAACACTCCACCTTCTGGTAACAGTGACCTGTCATCTGCAGGTTCTCTTATGTCCTCCTCTTATTTACTTTTTTCTGCTGTTCCTGTCACTGCATGTAGTGACTGGAGGGTTAAGGTGGCACTTTTTAGCATGTTAAATGTTAATAGGAGCTGTACCAAGGTGAAGCGAGAGATAAAATAAGATGCCTGCAACAGACTTAAAGTTGGGAGAGAGGCATGTTTACCATTTTTACATTACCTGGTACCATCGTTTGGGAAAGAGATATAAATTTTTGCAGTTTTGCAAGAGGATTTTTTGCTCATTCTTGCTTGAGATTTTAGCTGCTCAGCAGTTGTGGTAATTCTTGTTTATGCTTCATACATTTTGTGGGACAGTGGTAGCGTAGTGGGTAAACATTTGGACTATCAATAGGAAGATTGATGGTTGGGCCCTGAAGCAAGGCCCTTAACCCTGTCTGCTCCAGGAGCACTGTGCAATGGCTGACCCTGCGCTCTGACAAACATGTCCGATCCATGGAGGCCCCACCTCGCAACTTACAGGAGTTAAATGATCTGCTACTAACATCTTGGTGCCAGATACCTCGATGAGTCAGGGCTGTTTTGGCAGCAAAAGGGGGACTAACACAATATTAGGAAGGTGGTCATAATGTTATGCCTCATCGGTGTGTATATATATATATATATATATATATATATATATATTAGGGCTGCACGACATTGGAAAAAACTGACATTGCGATTTTTTTCTTCCTGCGATATATATTGTGATATTATGACATAAGAGATTATATATAAGAGATTATGACAAGCTACATCTTTGTACTCGGTTGAAACTGAGCATTAAACTAAGAAAGCTTCAATATCACATGAGGGAATTAACAGGATTGACAAAATGGGTCATTTAATATTTTATTTCACAATCAAAACCTCTTCAAGTAGTAAACATTATTTAAAAAACTATACAAACAAAAGAGCAGCTATACACCTGTTCCAAATCCGAGATGCCTTAGTTACTAAGTTCACTACGGAGGCAGAATGAGTGAGAATCGGACGCGTCCTTAGTGATGAAGGCAATCCCAGAATTCATTGCGGCATCTCTTCTCTCACAGAAAAATAAACATGGCTGACGGTGCGGACAAAGTTATTTTCAAACGTAAATAAATAATTATTGATTTTTAGCGAGTGTTTTTATTTGCAAGTTTGGGCTTGTCAGCAAATGTAACAGTTTTCTGTACACGAATCGAGATGTTATGTTGACATGTTAGCGCTGTTCCACCTCATTCCATTGGTTTTATTGGCTAAATGCTAAACGCGAAACCTAAGTAGCGCGTTCGAATAACCTGCCTTAAAAGTTAATGACTTATTAGAATCCTCTCTACTGAGGCAGCTGCATATGTAGGCAGTACGATAGCGAGTCAGCTTACTAGGTTTTTAAACACACTGGTGTAGATATGTCATGGAAAATGAGAACGGTGTGAATTTTCGTTTTGTGTCCAGCAGCAAAAAAGTTGTAGCATGACGTATTTGATTTAATTTGCATTAAGTAACATCGCAAGTCCTGCGTGTATATATATATATATATATATATACAGTGTATCACAAAAGTGAGTACACCCCTCACATTTCTGCAGATATTTAAGTATCTTTTCATGGGACAACACTGACAAAATGACACTTTGACACAATGAAAAGTAGTCTGTGTGCAGCTTATATAACAGTGTAAATTTATTCTTTCCTCAAAATAACTCAATATACAGCCATTAATGTCTAAACCACCGGCAACAAAAGTGAGTACACCCCTTAGTGAAAGTTCCTGAAGTGTCAATATTTTGTGTGGCCACCATTATTTCCCAGAACTGCCTTAACTCTCCTGGGCATGGAGTTTACCAGAGCTTCACAGGTTGCCACTGGAATGCTTTTCCACTCCTCCATGACGACATCACGGAGCTGGCGGATATTCGAGACTTTGCGCTCCTCCACCTTCCGCTTGAGGATGCCTCAAAGATGTTCTATTGGGTTTAGGTCTGGAGACATGCTTGGCCAGTCCATCACCTTTACCCTCAGCCTCTTCAATAAAGCAGTGGTCGTCTTAGAGGTGTGTTTGGGGTCATTATCATGCTGGAACACTGCCCTGCGACCCAGTTTCCGGAGGGAGGGGATCATGCTCTGCTTCAGTATTTCACAGTACATATTGGAGTTCATGTGTCCCTCAATGAAATGTAACTCCCCAACACCTGCTGCACTCATGCAGCCCCAGACCATGGCATTCCCACCACCATGCTTGACTTTAGGCATGACACACTTATCTTTGTACTCCTCACCTGATTGCCGCCACACATGCTTGAGACCATCTGAACCAAACAAATTAATCTTGGTCTCATCAGACCATAGGACATGGTTCCAGTAATCCATGTCCTTTGTTGACATGTCTTCAGCAAACTGTTTGCGGGCTTTCTTGAGTAGAGACTTCAGAAGAGGCTTCCTTCTGGGGTGACAGCCATGCAGACCAATTTGATGTAGTGTGCGGCGTATGGTCTGAGCACTGACAGGCTGACCCCCCACCTTTTCAATCTCTGCAGCAATGCTGACAGCACTCCTGCGCCTATCTTTCAAAGACAGCAGTTGGATGTGACGCTGAGCACGTGCACTCAGCTTCTTTGGACGACCAACGCGAGGTCTTTTCTGAGTGGACCCTGCTCTTTTAAAACGCTGGATGATCTTGGCCACTGTGCTGCAGCTCAGTTTCAGGGTGTTGGCAATCTTCTTGTAGCCTTGGCCATCTTCATGTAGCGCAACAATTCGTCTTTTAAGATCCTCAGAGAGTTCTTTGCCATGAGGTGCCATGTTGGAACTTTCAGTGACCAGTATGAGAGAGTGTGAGAGCTGTACTACTAAATTGAACACACCTGCTCCCTATGCACACCTGAGACCTAGTAACACTAACAAATCACATGACATTTTGGAGGGAAAATGACAAGCAGTGCTCAATTTGGACATTTAGGGGTGTAGTCTCTTAGGGGTGTACTCACTTTTGTTGCCGGTGGTTTAGACATTAATGGCTGTATTTTGAGTTATTTTGAGGAAAGAATAAATTTACACTGTTATATAAGCTGCACACAGACTACTTTTCATTGTGTCAAAGTGTCATTTTGTCAGTGTTGTCCCATGAAAAGATATACTTAAATATCTGCAGAAATGTGAGGGGTGTACTCACTTTTGTGATACACTGTATATATATATATATATATATATATATATATATATATATATATACACGCAGGACTTGCGATGTTAGCGCGATGTTTATGCGATGTTTATTATATATATATATATATATAATAAAACATATATAAGTGAAAACAAAAAGTTGAGGGGTGGAAAATGAGAACGGTGTGAATTTTCATTTTGTGTCAAGCAGCAAAAAAGTTGTAGCATGACGTATTTGATTTAATTTACATTAAGTAACATCGCAAGTCCTGCGTGTATATATATATATATATATATATATAATAAAAACATATATAAGTGAAAACAAAAAGTTGAGGGGTGGAGCTTTTTAAGTATGCTTAACTTCTGAACCAATTCTTTGTGTTAGAGCTAAATCAGATGGGTTACTGAAACAACTCTAAAGATGTAGTCAGCCTCTCTTATCTAATATCTCAACCATCTCTGATTATGTCTATTGTCCTGAGTTTGTACTCTACTTAGGACTAATCTCTGCTTCCCTGGCTGCAGTCAAGCAGGACGACGGTGAGTAACTGTGCTTATTTTGTTGTTTAGTGACTGAGAACAAGGCAAAAAGCAGCTTGGTGGGGTTGTTTTTTCCACTTTTTGTCCTTCTGGGTTCACTGCAATCCTCCATGTTATGAGCTGTCATAAAGAAAACCCAAGAGTGAAATGTCAAGCAGATCAAGAAATGAAAGCATCTCCTTTTTTAAATAACTCAAACTCCTTCACTTTAGAACATGCTCTTCATGTCTACTAAAGACATGTCAAGTAAACAAACTTTAATATCTGGAGTGCAGGCATACCAGCCTAGCACAAGTATTGTGTCTGTAATGCCTTGCTGTTGCAGCACATGCAGAATGGGGCCTGGCATTGTCTTGCTAAAATAACTATGGACATCCTGGGAAAAGACATCACCTTGATGTGTCCACTCACTGTCCACTCTATTAGACACTCCTACCTAGTTGGTCCACCTTGTAGACGTAAAGTCAGAGACGATCGCTCATCTATTGCTGCTGTTTGAGTTGGTCATTTTCTAGACCTTCATCAGTGGTCACAGGACGCTGCCCACGGTGCGCTGTTGACTGGATATTTTTTGGTTGGTGGACTATTCTCAGTCCAGCAGGAACAGTGAGGTGTTTAAAAACTCCATCGGCGCTGCTGTGTCTGATCCACTCATACCAGCACAACACACACAAACACATCACCACCACATGCAGAATGGGGCCTGGCATTGTCTTGCTGAAATGACCATGGACATCCTGGGAAAAGACATCACCTTGATGGCAGCATATTTTTATGAAATCTAAATATTTGCTTCCATGCACCTTGAATTGTGTGAAATGTATGGAAAGTTAAAATTGACAGTGGTTTTCATCCTTTCTGTCCATGGACAGTTTATCTGTCTACTGTACCTAATATTGTGAAAAGATTCAAGGAATAAAAAAGGCTTTTAAAATTGTATTAAATTTGTTACTGATAATTCTTAAATGTTTGGCACAATGTGGTGATCCACAGTATAATTACATCTGGTAAAGCATAATATTTAATCATTCTGGACATACAGTGTATCACAAAAGTGAGTACACCCCTCACATTTCTGCAAATATTTCATTATATCTTTTCATGGGACAACACTATAGACATGAAACTTGGATATAACTTAGAGTAGTCAGTGTACAGCTTGTATAGCAGTGTAGATTTACTGTCTTCTGAAAATAACTCAACACACAGCCATTAATGTCTAAATAGCTGGCAACATAAGTGAGTACACCCCACAGTGAACATGTCCAAATTGTGCCCAAATGTGTCGTTGTCCCTCCCTGGTGTCATGTGTCAAGGTCCCAGGTGTAAATGGGGAGCAGGGCTGTTAAATTTGGTGTTTTGGGTACAATTCTCTCATACTGGCCACTGGATATTCAACATGGCACCTCATGGCAAAGAACTCTCTGAGGATGTGAGAAATAGAATTGTTGCTCTCCACAAAGATGGCCTGGGCTATAAGAAGATTGCTAACACCCTGAAACTGAGCTACAGCATGGTGGCCAAGGTCATACAGTGGTTTTCCAGGACAGGTTCCACTCGGAACAGGCTTCGCCAGGGTCGACCAAAGAAGTTGAGTCCACGTGTTCGGCGTCATATCCAGAGGTTGGCTTTAAAAAATAGACACATGAGTGCTGCCAGCATTGCTGCAGAGGTTGAAGACGTGGGAGGTCGGCCTGTCAGTGCTCAGACCATACGCCGCACACTGCATCAACTCGGTCTGCATGGTCGTCATCCCAGAAGGAAGCTGACGCACAAGAAAGCCCGCAAACAGTTTGCTGAAGACAAGCAGTCCAAGAACATGGATTACTGGAATGCCCTGTGGTCTGACGAGACCAAGATAAACTTGTTTGGCT
This sequence comes from Trichomycterus rosablanca, assembly GCF_030014385.1. NCBI lineage: Eukaryota > Metazoa > Chordata > Actinopteri > Siluriformes > Trichomycteridae > Trichomycterus > Trichomycterus rosablanca. The sequence continues at coordinate 25,747,923 of NC_085996.1, forward strand.
CAGATGGTGTCCAGCATGTGTGGCGGCGCCCTGGTGAGAAGTACCAAGACAACTGTATCTTGCCTACAGTCAAGCATGGTGGTGGTAGCATCATGGTCTTGGGCTGCATGAGTGTTGCTGGCACTGGGGAGCTGCAGTTCATTGAGGGAAACATGAATTCCAACATGTACTGTGACATTCTGAAACAGAGCATGATCCCCTCCCTTCGAAAACTCATGGCAGTTTTCCAACAGGATAACGACCCCAAACACAACCTCCAAGATGACAACTGCCTTGCTGAGGAAGCTGAAGGTAAAGGTGATGGACTAAACCCAATTGAGCACCTGTGGCGCATCCTCAAGTGGAAGGTGGAGGAGTTCAAGGTGTCTAACATCCACCAGCTCCGTGATGTCATCATGGAGGAGTGGAAGAGGATTCCAGTAGCAACCTGTGCAGCTCTGGTGAATTCCATGCCCAGGAGGGTTAAGGCAGTGCTGGATAATAATGGTGGTCACACAAAATATTGACACTTTGGGCACAATTTGGACATGTTCACTGTGGGGTGTACTCACTTATGTTGCCAGCCATTTAGACATTAATGGCTGTGTGTTGAGTTATTTTCAGAAGACAGTAAATCTACACTGCTATACAAGCTGTACACTGACTACTCTAAGTTATATCCAAGTTTTATTTCTATAGTGTTGTCATATGAAAAGATATAATAAAATATTTGCAGAAATATGAGGGGTGTACTCACTTTTGTGATACACTGTAACTCTCATAATCCAATAGTGGTGTGCTCTCTACCAATCAAGACAACTTGAGTTTATGGCGCAATAGCTGCAAACAAGCACAAGTCACACAGTATTCAGTTCTAGTTTGAATGTTTTTACAGCAAGTTTTTACAGTCTTTTGATTGAGCTGGTATTATAAAACTGGTGTCCACATTTTTCATGCATACAAACTTATAATACTTTACTAAAAGATAATTTAACTGTGTACAGAGTATCCCCTCCTTTTTTGTTGGTAAATCATCGTGGTGAAATAGATTTTAGAAGCTGTGGTAAAGTACAGTCACCACTTAAATATGACTTGACAAACTGATATACCAAGCATGACTTGTCATTACTGGAGTCCTTTGTGCCCCCAGGTGTAGTTTGTATGGTCTATTCTGACTTCTGAGCTCTACTAAACCACAGTCCCTGCAGAACCACCTGAGCATGTCTCATTCGTCACAGCCAGAAACAGTTCCAGCTCAGAGATCACAACAAAGAGATGGAAAAGGGAAAGAAAGTAGAGTTACATATACAACCCCAAATCAAAAAAAGTTGGGACAGCATGGAAAATGCAAATAATTTATTTTATTTCATTGCAGACAGGATGAACCTGAGATATTTCATGTTTTATCTGCTCAACTTCATTTCATTTATTAATAAACATCCATTCCTGCATTTCAGGCCTGCAACACATTCCAAAAAAAGTTGGGACGGTAAAGCATTTACCACTTTGTAATGTTGCTATTCCTTTTCACCACACTTAAAATACGTTTTGGCACCGAGGAGACCAAGCGATTTAGTGTTTCAGCTTTTATTTTGTCCCGTTCTTCCTGCAAACACGTCTTAAGATGTGCAACAGCACGGGGACGTCGTTGTCGCATTTTTCGTTTCAAGATTCTCCACACATTCTCTATTGGGGACAGGTCAGGACTGCAGGCAGTCCAGTCCGGTACCCGTGCCCTCTTCTTCCACAGCCATGCCTTTGTAATGTGTGCAGCATGTGGTTTTGCATTGTCTTGTTGAAAAATTATTGGACGTCCCTGGAAAAGATGACGTTCTGAAGGCAGCACATGTTGCTCCAAGTTCTCAATGTACTTTTCTGCATTAATGCTGCCATCACAGAAGTGTAAATGACTTTTGCCAAGGGCACCGACACAGCCCCATACCATGACAGACCCTGGCTTTTGGACTTGTCGCTGATAACAGTCTGGATGGTCCTTTTCTTCTTTGGTCCAATTTTTCCAAAAAGACCTGGAATGCTGATTCATCTGACCACAATACACATTCCCACTATGTGATGGTCCATCCTAGATGCCTCCGAGCCCAGAGAAGTCGACGCTCCTTCCTGACATGGTTAACATAAAACTTTTTTTTTTTGCACAGTAAAGTTTTAAGTGGCATTTGTGCATGTAACTCTGTATTGTAGTGCTTGACACAAAGGTTTGGCAAAGTAACCCCTCACCCATGTGGTTATATCAGCTATTGTTGAGTGGCGGTTCTTGATGCAGCATCGTCTGAGGGATGGAAGATCACGGGCGTTCAGCTTTAGCTTGCGCCTTTGGCCCTTACGCACTGAGATTCCTCCCGATTCCTTGAATGGTTTAATGATATTATGCTCTGTAGATGGAGAAATATGCAAATCCCTTCCAATCTTTCTTTGAGGTTCATTGTTTTTAAACATTTCAATCATTTTCTCACACATTTGCATAGTGTCACCCAAGTGCCATTTAAACCTGAATTCCAGCTCTGTCGTGCGGCCACTGTTGGACTCTTGAGTAAGGGTTTTAATCCTGCTGACCCTGCGCTCTGACTCCAGCTTCAAATCAAGCATGCAGATATGCAGAGAAATAATATCATTGTCCTATACAGTTGTGTATACAGCTTATGTATTTATTTAGTCACCAAAGCAGTTTATTTTCTAGACTCTGCATTAACCTGCTATTAAAGGTACTTGCTTAATAAAGATGAATCTTTCCTGGTTACACAGAGTGGCTCACAGAGCTGAAGAACATCTTTGGGAGTGATTAAGAATGTCCCTGTGTCTGGAAACTGAAGCGCAGCTTTTTTCCCCCTCAAGAAGGCTGATGTGGAGGGCCAGGTGTTCCTCCACCTCCCTTTAGACTTTCTGATACTAATCCACTGCAGTCTCCCTAATAATCCTCTCAATCTCCTGCTCCAACTGAATTCAAGCAGAAATTACTAAAAGGAATTATTCCTGGAGAGAGCACGGCTTAAGTGTTGGCGCATTAACACATGCTTTGCCTCTTTTTTCCAATTTTCTGCTAGCTAATGACCTTATGTAATTGATACTGAGCTAGGCTTGAAGAAGTGGCATTCTAAATTTATGGTACTGCTGGGTAGGGTGGAGGGGTAAGGCCTAAGGACTTGTAGATTAGCTTGTTTTGTAGCCGCAGCTTATAAATAGTAACAAACATTGCTGTAAAATACACCGATCAGCCATAACATTAAAACCACCTCCTTGTTTCTACACTCACTGTCCATTTTATCAGCTCCACTTACAATATAAGAAGCACTTTGTAGTTCTACAATTACTGACTGTTGTCCATCTGTTTCTCTGCATGCTTTGTTAGCCTTCTTTCATGCTGTTCTTCAATGGTCAGGACTCTCCCAGGTCCACTACAGAGTAAGTATTATTTGGGTGGTGGGTCATTCTCAGCACTGCAGTGACACTGACATGATGAGTGGATAAGACACAGCAATGCTGATGGAGTTTTTAAACACCTCACTGTCACTACTGGACTGAGAATAGTCCACCAACCAAAAATATCCAGCCAACAGTGCACCGTGGGCAGCGTCCTTTGACCATGATGAAGGTCTAGAAGATGACCAACTCAAACAGCAGCAATAGATGAGCGATCGTCTCTGACTTTACATCTACAAGGTGGACCAACTAGGTAGAAGTGTCTAATAGAGTGGACAGTGAGTGGACACGGTACTAAAAAAAACTCCAGCAGCGCTGCTGTGTCTGATCCACTCATACCAGCACCATGTCAGTGTCACTGCAGGGCTGAGAGTCATCCACCACCCAAATAATACCTGCTCTGTGGTGGTCCTGACCATTGAAGAACAGGGTGAAAGCAGGCTAAAAAAGTATGTAGAGAAACAGATGGACTACAGTCAGTAATTGTAGAACTATAAAGTGCTTCTATATGGTAAGTGGAGCTGATAAAATGGACAGTGAGTGTAGAAACAAGGAGGTGGTTTCAATGTTATGGCTGATCGGTGTACAGTAAGACAGGATTGTAGCATCATTGTTGCATTACAATGATTATGTTCAGTGTTTTATTATATTAAAGCCTTTATTCATACAGGTTACTAATTTGGTAAAACCAAAAGGCTCTTAAATAGTGCAGCAGAAGAGCATTTGCCCAATATTCTAAAGATTACAAGTTAAAAACCCAGTGTTGCCATAACCCTGAGGGTTTCTTTGGGTTGTCCCCTTAAGAATGCATAGTCTATATCATCACTTTAGTCTATATACCATCATGTATCCATTTATCAGTGTTAGGTAGTGCTCACCTAGAACTGTTTAGCTGCCATATGACTGCATGAACAGCTATTTTAGAGCAGTGTTTCCCAACCACCAGTCCGTGGGTCATTTATTACAGGGCCTCACAGAAAGAATACATAATTAGAGATCGCTACAAGAGCAATTACATTTCCAATACTCTTCGGGTGTTATTGTCTCCAATTACCACTAGGTGGGAGCAGCGTCTCGTTGCATCGAGAAAAAAAAAAGCTTCGGATTCACACTGATTTTCCATTCTGTAGTTATTCTATTTTAAATTCTCCCACCCCCCGCCGGTCCGGGAAATTATATTCTGTTTGAAACCGGTCCGTGGTGCAAAAAAGGTTGGGGACTGCTGTTTTAGAGAGTAGATTCTTGCAGCTTGGAGTATACATGTGCTAGCCCTCACCCTTAAAAGCTGGTAGCAATTTAAACCTGACATGACATCAAGGAAAATTCAGTCTGATACCCAAATTTGCCATGGTCGTAGTATGACATCATTACTGATCTTGATTTTTTTGGTGGAAATAATGGAATGCCAGCTGTGGTTGCATGCACATCCTGATATTGCAGAGTGAGATGTGGCCCTGGGTCAACAGGGGAGGTGCTTCAATCGAAATCGTTCGACCAATCACAAACTAGCCGCCGCTATGACATCACCACATTTGCCAAGCCTTTCTCGTTTTTCTCCCTTTTATTCTATTTTTCTCATTTTTTAACCTCAACCAGAGAAAAAGCTCCGTTGCCATGCACGCACTGAATCCCCTTGTTATAATACATGCTTAACATGTAGTAGTACCGTTTTTTTTGCTTTACACAGAATAATATTTTACATATCGTAGCTAGCCTTGGCTTGGCTAATCTCTTAGCTTTTTGCTATGCTAGCTAGTAGTAGTTAAGATAACTGGCTAACCTAATGGTAAATCTGAGAAATTTATTTCATGCTTTGCACACTGTTAATGTTTTGCTTGGAACAATGATTTCCAACATTCTATCAAATACTGAAAGTAACACAGTTGCCGGATCTTTTAGCTTGCATACTCATTACCTAGCTAGGATTAGCTAGCCCCAGCAAATGTCGTGTGTCATAGCAGCAGCTAGTTTGTGATTGGTCGAACGTTTTCGATTGAAGCACCTCCCCTGTTGACCCTGGGCCACATCTCACTCTGCAATATCAGGACGTGCGTGGTTGCACTTGTAGCAGCAATAAGTAACCCAGTCACTTGGCCTCCAAATTCCCCAGATCTCAATCCAATCGAGCATCTGTGGGATGTGCTGGACAAACAAGTCTGATCTATCGAGGCCCCACCTCACAACTTACAGGAGTTAAAGGATCTGCTGCTGACATCTTGGTGCCAGATACCACAGCACACCTTCAGGGGTCTAGTGGAGTCCATGCCTTGATGGGTCAGGGCTGTTTTGGCAGCAAAAGGGGGACCAATACAATATTAGGAAGGTGGTCATAATGCCTGATCAGTGTATATATGGCATGTACTTCAACAAACCAAACATAGTGATTTAGGGTTAAATGTCACTATCATCAAAACACGAGTTAAGGGACTGTCTTTTAAAAGAGTGGAGTTATGCCAAAGTTTAATTTGTCATCTGTCTAAATATCATATTGAGCAACTGGTGCTAAACATAATCCTCCAGTGTGTTTATAGAGACAGAAGCTGGAAAGAAGGATAAAGAAACTGATACATTGAGGAAAGTAAAGAATGGCACCACAGAGATTGCTTGGGGCAAGTTCTGTTTTTAGTGTGTGTCTATATAAAACAAAGCTGCCTGACACTCCAGCACTCAACCCCCAGACACCCGAAGAATGCATTATCAAGAAATTCCACTCACACACTGGAGAAAGGCAAGCTAAAATGCTCTAAAAACCAAATACTGCATGTTAACTTGAATGCGCCTCAGTGTGCTAACCATCTGTAAGAGCTGCACATCTGCCTTGAAGAATAAAGAACATCTGCCTGCAGCAAAGCCAGCAGGTAAAATCTGACATAGTACATTACAGAGACAGAGTAAAGAAATGTGATATGTTTCATTCATAGCTACTTTGCAGCACAGACATCCATCCAATCATTTTCATCAACTGCTTCATCCTTGTCAGGGATATAATGGGCATTGCTGTGTCTGTACAGGAAACACTGGGCAGGAATATAACTTGGACAGCACACCAGTTCATCACAGAAAAGGGGAGAGGGCACAAAACAAACACTTGGCTAATTTAAAATAGACGATTTACTTTCTGCATCTTTGTAAAGTGGAATTGGTAACATCAGTCAATTATCATGCCCTGCCATACAAATACTCTTGACTGATTTGGCTCAAGCTTCTACAGACATGCATACACTCATTGTCCATTTTATTAGCTCCACTTACCATATAGAAGCACTTTGTAGTTCTACAATTACTGACTGTAGTCCATCTGTTTCCCTGCATGCTTTGTAGTGGTCCTGACCATTGAAGAACAGCATGAAAGGGGGCTAACAGAGTAGGTATCATTTGGGTGGTGGATCATTCTCAGCACTGCCGTTACAATGACATGGTGGTGGTGTGTTAGTGTGTGGTGCTGGTATGACTGGATCAGACACAGCAGCACTGCTGGAGTTTTTAAATACCGTGTCCACTCACTGTCCACTCTATTAGACACTCCTACCTAGTTGGTCCACCTTGTAGATGTAATGCCAGAGATGATTGCTCATCTACTGCTGCTGTTTGAGTTGGTCACAGGACGCTGCCCATGGGGTGCTGTTGGCTGGATGTTTTTGGTTGGTGGACTATTCTCAGTCCAGCAGTGACAGTGAGGTGTTTCAAAACTCCAGCAGTGCTGCTGTGTCTGATCCACTCATACCAGCACAACACACACTAACACACCACCACCATGTCAGTGCAGTACCGAGAATGATCCACCACCCAAATAATACCTGCTCTGTAGTGGTCCTGTGGGGGTCCTGACCATTGAAGAACAGGGTAAAAGGAGGCTAAAAAACATGCAGAGAAACAGATGGATTACAGTCAGTAATTGTAGAACTGCAAAGTGCTTCTATATGGTAAGTGGACCTGATAAAATGGACAGTGAGTGTAGAAACAAGGAGGTGGTTTTAATGTTATGGCTGATCGTTGTATGTGCCCTTGTTATGTATGCCTTCATAGTTGTGTGATTGAAAATGCAATATTACTTCATTTTAGTACAAATTAAAAACAGTCACACACACATTCACAAACTACTCATTTTCATCTCCTGATCAATGAAATGTGTGGAGGCGAGAAATAGCTTAAACCCGTCTCTCTCCTCAGCTGAGTGCCCATTGATCTGGCCCAGACCACTGATTTAACAAAATAAGAAGGTAGGGGTATAGATTGATAAAAACAAAATTAATTGGAACCCTAATAAAAGTGCTGGCATCGATTACAGCAAAGTGGCTCAAAATTCTGATAAAATGAAACTCACATTTGCAGCCTTCAGAGGCTTTTGCAGCTTGGTACACCTGATATCATTTCTTTCTATGATACAATGTTTTAGAAGCATTTCTTAAAGAAATGGCGTGCGTATATATAAATGTTAGATTTGCTGTAGAGCTTTAGTACAGTCCACAGACATGGAGTGGTCTACATTAAATAAATTCAAATGTATTATGAAAGTTCTTATTAATAATTTATATGTCCTCATTTTTAATTTGCATATTTTATTCCCAATGCTTTTTTTAACAACACAATCTTGGATCGAGTTGGTTTGAGTTGGTCATCTTCTAGACCTTCATCAGTGGTCACAGGACGCTGCTCACAGTGACAGTGATATGAGTTTTTAAATACATCACTGTCACTGCTGTCCACAAACCAAAAATATCCAGCCAACAGCACCCTGTGGGCAGCGTCCTGTGACCACTGATGAAGGTCTAGAAGATGACCAACTCAAATAGCAGCAATAGATGAGCGATCGTCTCTGACTTTACATCTACAAGGTGGACCAACTAGGTAGGAGTGTCTAATAGAGTGGACAGTGAGTGGACACGGTATTTAAAAACTCCAGCAGCACTGCTGTGTCTGATCCACTCATACCAGCACCATGTCATTGTCACTGCAGTGCTGAGAATGATCCACCACCTAAATTACACCTGCTCCATGGTGGTCCTGTGGTGGTCCTGACCATTGAAGAACAGGGTGAAAGCAGGCTAAAAAGGTATGTAGAGAAATAGATGGACTACAGTCAGGAATTGTAGAACTTCAAAGTGCTCCTATATGGTAAGTGGAGCTGATAAAATGGACAGTGTGTGTAGAAACAAGGAGGTGGTTTTATGTTATGGGTGATCAGTGTACATGTTCAGATTTGTCTGAAGGGGGTTTCGGAGGTGGTCAGACAGTTTAGCCACTGGGAGGTGTACTTATCAGTGAACTCTGTCTTGGCCTAAAGCCCGGATAAAATAAGAAGAGAGGGCATCATGCATAAAGACTGTGCCAGCTGTGGTGACCTCCAAATAAGTATTTTAAAAAACAAATATTTACTGTTTACTCAATAATAAAAAAAATAAATGAACAGTCAAAAAGAAGGTCCACCCCCCAGAAGAGATATGTAAAAAGCAAGTTTATTCGCAACAGTAAACATAAAGAAGTTTTACACAGAACCTCCTTTCTCTCCAGTATAGGCAGCGTCTTCCTTCACTTTTAATGAGTCTTTTAATTAGTTTGCTTTTTAATCTATATCTCATTAGTTTATGACTTCATTCAGCCTCGGCTATCTCAGAGGAACACCTGCAAGGGCAGGACGAGTGAAAAAGCTACTGGCTTTTATTAAAGGAAAATAAATACAGCTTTGTTGTAAAACAAAAAAATGGAAAATCAAATACCAAGATTACAGAATCTACAGTATTTTTAGCAGATTCTCATTCAATAACATTACGGTTACAGTGCAAAGGTGTTAAAAGGATGGACCAGCATGGTAGTGCAGCTAGTATTGTGGGGGCTACTTTGTTGTGGGTTTAAAAAAAAATCTCTGTTGGGTAAAAATGAAGTTAAATTACTTTCGGATTTTCTGAGTCGTTTAAATCAAATGTGTTGTGTTTATGTGGATATTATTATTATTATTATTATTACTATTATTATTACTATTACTATTACTATTATTACTGTTATTATTTTTAATTATTATTATTACTGTTATTATTATTTTTAATTATTATTATTACTATTATTATTACTTTAGTTGTTATAATTATTACTATTATTACTGTTACTATTTTTATTACTATTACTATTATTACTGTTATTATTATTACTATTATTATTATTGTTACTATTATTATTACTGTTATTATTATTGTTATTACTTTTGCTATTATTACTCTTAATTATTATTATTACTATTATTATTACTTTTACTATTATTACTGTTATTATTATTACTATTATTATTACTTTTACTATTATTACTGTTATTATTATTACTATTATTATTAATATTAATATTATTATTTTTTTTTTTTATCATTATGACTTATACTAAATCCTTCTTCTTATTATTATTATTACTAATATTATTATTGTGCTACTATAAATTGGGCTAGATTGACCTCACTTGCAACTTTCAAGAGGAACATTAAAACTGTTACCTCTACTAAAAGCTTTTGTATGAATGGTAAGATGTAATTTAAGAACCACACACAAAAAAAACTGAACTGAGACTCACAAACGTGTATTCAGTGTTTCGGGGCTGCTGTGTTTCGGGGCTGCTGCTGTGTTTCGGGAAAGCACCTTGAGGTTCAACTGAAATGTGTTGCCAATCATGGACATAAAAATGCCGGAGCAGTAGGTGCTTTCTTGTACAGCTTGATTGATTGAACAGTAGGACCCATATCCCAGCAGCTTCCTATTTATGGCAGACCTGTTCCATTGTTTATACTATCAATATTTAAAGTGTTGTATTCAGATTTTATGACAAGTCTTACTGAAATTTCAATAAAGTGTTATCTTAAAAAGGAAAAAAGTTAAAAGTTCATTATTTTATTATTTTTTCTTAATGGCCACTTGATTGCCCTGAGTGTAAGTGAATAAAAAGATCAGCGCCTCTTGCCCAGTGATGGATGACCCTGTCCAGCAATTCAAATTAAATACTTAAAGAATTGAGTCAGTTTATTTAAACAGTTATTTAATTTTTTTTAAATGTATTATTATTACTAATATTATTATTATTAATACTATTACTACTATTATTATTACTATTATTATTATTATTATTATTAATACTATTACTATTATTATTATTACTATTATTATTATTACTACTATTACTATTATTAATACTATTATTATTACTATTTGTATTATTATTACTATTACTATTATTATTATTACTATTATTACTATTACTATTATTACTATTATTATTATTACTATTATTATTATTACTATTATTATTATTACTGTTATTATTACTATTATTATTATTTTTACTATTATTATTATTACTATTATTATTATTAATATTACTATTAGTATTATTACTATTATTATTACTATTATAATTACTATTACTATTATTATTTTTACTATTACTATTAGTATTATTACTATATTATTATTATTATTATTTTTTATTATTATTATTATTACTATTATTATTATTACTAGTATTATTATTATTACTAGTATTATTATTATTATTTTTATTATTATTATTACTATTATTTTTTCATTATTATTTTTATTATTATTACTGTTATTTTTATTATTATTATTAGTCTGTTTGTTCTTTAAAGAGTTGGCATTTTTGTTTCAAAATTTTATTCTATATTTGAATATGCTGAATTTAACAATATGCTACATTTGTTTTTTTAGGCTGTTATTGCGGATCAACCTGTTCACCCTACTACAACAAAAGCCTCCATTCTTACAGTGCTGTGAAAAAGTTTTTGTCTGTTACACAATTTTAATCTTTTATTTTTGCAAATTTGTCACATTTAAATGGTACTGATCTTCCAACTAATTTTGATATATAAGAAAGACACCATGAGTAAACAAATACAGCTTTTAGATAGTCATTCTATTTATTAAAAATCAAGATTCATTTTAAACTGGTTGAGCCAGCCTTGTGCAATCAAACGTTTGCAATAACTTGTCATGAGTCTCTTACATCACAGAAGAATTTTGGCCCACTTCTCTTTGATAAATTGTTTTAATTCAGCCACATTGGAGGGTTTTCAATCCTGAACTGCTAGTTTAAGGTCATCTGAGACAGCATCTTAATGTGCTTCAAGTCAGGACTGTGACTCGGCCGCTCCAAAACCTTCATTTTGTTTGTTTTAAGACTGCATATTCTCCTTGTGTCCATTTGACAAAATGTCCAGGTCCTGTGGAAGCAAAGCAGCTTACCAGAGGTTTCTATGTTCAAACCAGCGTTCCTCCTTGTCACGGATTTGCACATCATCATTAAACGAGTGGCCGCTGGCCTACAGTTGAGTGTAAACCATGGAGTCCTGGCCAGAAGAGGTCGATCTTCTATGTTGGGCCATCCGTTTCGCCAGTGGCTGTTTAGTTTCCCCGATGTACAGTTCCCGGCAATCCTCCCGGCACCTAACAGCATACACTACGTTACTCTGTTTGTGTCGAGGGACCGGGTTCTTAGAGTGAACAAATTTTTGGCACTGGTTTGAACGGGGAGGCAAAGAATACTAGACTATCGATTGAAAGGTTTAGGTCCCACCAAAGACAAGCTGCCACTGTTGGGCCCCTGAGAAAGATCCATAACCCTTAATTGCTTGCATTGTGTTCTGTCACAATTGTAAGTCGCTTTGGATTAAAGCATCTGCTAAATACTGTAAATGTAAAATAGCTGTAGTCGGCAGTTGTAGCCTAGTTGTTAGGGTACTGGACTAGTAAGCAAAAGGTCGCTGGTTCAAGCCCCATCACTAACAGGTTGTCACTGTTGGGCCCTTGACCCTCAACTGCTTAGACAGTATACGGTCACTGTACTGTAAGTCACTTTGAATAAAAGCATTTGCAAAATTCTGTAAATGTAAAATGAAAGTTGTCATGTGATGGGGAGAACTTGTTAAGTCAGAGGGAATTGGCTACAACAAAATTGAAAAATAAATAGTAATACAGGAATACCTTCTTTGCATTTGTGCTTTGAAAATCAGCTTAGTTTATTCAGTGATTTTAGGCTTCACTGTGTGAAGTAAAACAGCATGTACCCAGTTTGTGCTGTTTACCTGATCTCATGCTTTTTAAATTAGGGTTGTTTGCATATTTTTGGCATCTTGCTCTGACAAAATATTTATGGCTGTGTGTAACAGAGGATGAACCTAGGGTAGCTTTAAATGTCATAGTGTTGTGAATGTTAAGTAAGTACTATGAACTTGTTTACTTTTATTGTGTGTTTCTGTTTATATCACTGAGCTCATTAACTTGCTCCCTCAGCAGACCCTGCTCTTCTACAATACGTGGGTTGAGTAATTATCTGTGACACCATTATACTGCATAAACATACACTACACTCTAAATTCACACTGGTAAATAAATATTTTTGTCACAGACACAAACAATGTATGGACGCCCTTCTCCCATACAGCTTTTTAATTTCAAAGTTATCTGATGTTTCTGAATGTTATTTTCTTCTATTTACTACTAAAATCCGGAGCAAATAAATCTAATGCCATGCTTTTAACGTCATCTTCATAACTGTGCTTGTACATTTATCAGCCATAACCTTGTTTCTACACTCACTGTCCATTTTATCAGCTCAACTTACCATATAGAAGCACTTTGTAGTTCTACAATTACTGACTGTAGTTTATTTGTTACTCTGCATGCTTTGTTAGCCCCCCGTCATTCTGTTCTTCAATGGTCAGGACTCTCACAGGACCACCACAGAGCAGGTATTGTGTAGGTGGTGGGTCATTCTCAGCACTGCAGTGACACTGACATGGTGTTGGTGTGTTAGTGTGTGTTGAATAGTCCACCAACCAAAAATATCTAGCCAACTGTGCCCCGTGTGCAGCGTCCTGTGACCACTGATGAAGGTCTAGAAGATGACCAACTCAAACAGCAGCAATAGATAAACGATCGTCTCTGACTTTACATCTACAAGGTGGACCAACTAGGTAGGAGTGTCTATTAGAGTGGACAGACAGTGGACACAGTATTTAAAAACTCCAGCAGTGCTGCTGTGTCTTATCCACTCATACCAGCACCATGTCAGTGTCACTGCAGTGCTGAGAATGATCCACCACCCAAATAATACCTAGTCTGTGGTGGTCATGTGAGGGTCCTGACCATTGAAGAACAGGGTGAAAGCAGGCTAAAAAGCTATGTAGAGAAACAGATGGACTACAGTCAGTAATTGTAGAACTACAAAATGCTTTTATATAAGTGGAGCTGATAAAATGGACAGTGTGTGTAGAAACAAGGTGGTGGTTTTAATGTTATGGCTGATCGGTGTGTGTGTATATATACATATAAACTCCACTTACCATATAAAAGCATTTTATATATATATATATATATATATATATATATTTATACTGTATCTATACTGTATATATATAATATTAAATGCCTTTCTATTGTGTGCATGTGTTTCATTAAAAAAACAGTAGATTCATTGCAGCATTATGCTAGCAGTTTTAAACACACACCTCATAGCACTGCCACACCTCTGTCTCCCTTAAGCTTCCTATAGACTGCTTTATTGAGTGCTACAGCTTACCGAGTGCTAAAATATGTGAATGCATATTTACTCTACAGAGAAGAAAAGCAGACTTCACTGTGGTTGGTCCCAGCAGAGCAGTTAGCACACAGTTTAAGATTCAGTACACAGCTCAGACCAGCGTCCATGCAGCTTGACGAGAGTAATTGGAAAAAAACAAGCAAAAGCTAAGTATGTTTAGAACAATGGACTGCAGAAGCTAAAACCCCCTCACCCCATGAAGGCCCACCTGACCACTTTAGCAGCCTTAAAACTAGCTCTATCTGATTGTTAGAACTTCCATGTGATTTTACAAAAGTAAAACATGGTGTTCCACAGGGGTCAGTATTGGGACCTTTATTATTTACACTATATATGCTTCCATTAGGAGAAATTATTCTTAAACATGGCATCAATTGTCACTGCTATGCAGATGACACTCAGCTGTATATATCAGCCTAACCCATTGACAGTAACACAATCAGTAAGATTGAAGATTGTGTAAACGACATAAACTGGATGTCGTTTAATTTTCTTTTAATTAATTCAGATAAGCCAGTACGACCCTCTGCAGGGCTTTCCGTTCCAGAGCAGTGCAGCTCCCGTACCAGGTGGTGATGCAGCCTGTCAGTACACTTTCCACAGTGCACGTGTAAAATGTCCTGAGGATACGGGTACTCATGCCAAACCTCTTGAGCCGTCTGAGGAAAAAGAGGCGTTGTTGGGCCTTCTTCACCACCCGTGTGGTGTGTTCTGTCCATGTGAGGTCCTCAGTGATATGGACCCCTAGAAACTTGAAGCTGCTGACCCTCTCCACCGTGGCTCCGTTGATGGTGATGCGGGCGTGCGCTGTCTCCTGCTTCCTGAAGTCCACAATCAGCTCCTTGGTCTTGTTGACATTGATAAAGGTTATTTTCCTGGCACCAGTGTGTGAGGAAGCTGACCTCCTCTGTGTAGGCTGTCTCGTCAGGAGATCAGGCCTATGATCGTCGTGTCATCTGCAAATTTGATGATGACGTTGGAGCTGTGACTAGCAGTGCAGTCATGTGTGTATAGACAGTAGAGCAGGGGACTCAGAACGCAGCCCTGGGGAGCTCCGGTGTTGATGGTCTGTGAGGAGGAGGTGATGCTTTCCATTCTGCACAGAACTGTTCAGACCCAGGTTGCGGAGCTTAATGTCCAGTCTTGAAGGTACAATGGTGTTGAAAGCTGAGCTGTAGTCTACAAACAGCATTCTCACATGTTACTTATAGTTCCTAGAATTAAAAAGATCACAGCTCGTACAAAGCTCCACAACTTTGGAATAATCTCCCTGCCTCTGTATGGGACTCGTACTCGATGTTCAAGTCTGGATTGAAAACACATTTATTTACTCAGGCTCTTGATTAGTCTTGTCAAACTAAACAAACAAACTTTGTTATGCTGTAATAATTAGGGGTGCCAGAGTCTAAAGCTACTCTCTGTAAAACTGACATTTTACTCTTAACGATTTCACATTGTAACTACACCTTCTGCTGTTTTACCTCGAGGTGGTTCTGACGGAAACCTGTTTACCTTCTCGAGGTTAAAGACTGCAAGTCGAGGCTGCAGTGCCAACAATGCTGCTCCTACTAGATGGGATGGAACCTGGCGTGTTTGCACCAAAACAGACTTTATCACAGACTGGACTGAACAATGAAGTATCCTCCAGGCCACCCAAAGTCTGGTTTCTCTCAAGGTTTCTTTCTATAATTTTAAGGGAGTTTTTCCTTGCCACTGTCGCCCTCGGCTTGCTCAGTAAGGGTTTTTTTGTCTGTTGGTCCTGGATTCTGTAAAGTTGCTTTGAGACAATGTGCGCTATATAAATAAATTTTACTTGACTTGAATTTTGGTACAAATACTGTTAAATATTCCTGGATAGAAGTAATCTCATCCCACTTTGTCACAGGAAAGTAAGCCATGGATTGTTACTATGCCTGATTCAGATTTACTCTGTACCCTAAACTGGTTGGGAATTTGTTTTTCATTGCTTATCACTACACAAGGCCATACGATGAGTATTTAGGCAGGTTGCGTGATATAGGTGGGTGTATGAGTCTAAAATGCTACATTTATTGCAATGGATTAGTAAACTACTGTGTAAAGCAAGCATATAGTGTATTTCACATCATTTTAATTCTTGGGATGACATTGTTGACTATTGTTGTCTACCTCATTACAGGGGTGGCACGGTGGCTAAGTGGGTAGCACTGTCGCCTCACAGCAAGAAGGTCCTAGGTTCGATCCCCAGGTGGGGCGGTCCGGGTTCTTTCTGTGTGCAGTTTGCATGTTCTCCCCGTGTCCGCGTGGGTTTCCTCCGGGAGCTCCGGTTTCCTCCCCCAGTCCAAAGACATGCAAGTGAGGGGAATTGGAGATACTAAATTGTCCATGACTGTGTTTGATATAACCTTGTGAACTGATGAATCTTGTGTGTAATGAGTGACTACCGTTCATGTCATTAATGTGACCAAAGTGTAAAACATGACGTAAAAAACGTAATAAACAAACAAACCTCATTACAGAGGGGAAGTTTTTTTTTAACCAGACAGGGAGAGAAAGTGACTAACTTTAGCCTAATAAATGTATTCATTCATCTTTTTTACCACAGCAGTGGGTCTGATTTATTGCGCAAAAGACTGGAAACACCCCAGGTCACCAGTTAATCACAGGCCAGACACAAGCACACACTCACTTAGGTCATTTTCTAGTGTGTCCAACTGATCTGACTGTATGTTTTTGGCCTTGTGGAAGAACTTTACACCAAAAGGACCCTGGTCGCTAGGGAATCAAACCCAGGCAGTTCTTGCTGTGAGGCAACAACGCTACCATGCCTCTTTCTGATAAACATTAACTAATTAAGTAATAACTAGTTAAGTAATACATTTAAAGGTGTTATAGCACAACTAAGTTCTACCTTAAAGCAATTTGAAATTCAGCACAACATGAAGTGTTTATGCTCACAGCCATGCCATAAATTCAGCAAGACAAACCTATTGTGAATTAATTCTATGAATCTAAAAAATGAAACAGGTGCTCGGGTGGCATAGTGGTCTATTTTGCAAGCCCACCACTTGGATCCGGATTTAAATCTTAGTGGTGCTATTGGCAGGCCAAGTGTAGACATGACTGGCTATGTCTGAGGGGTAGGGTGGCCAAAACCCTGCTATGAATTGGCAAGACCCCGACCAAGATAAAGCAGCTGATGAAAATGAAGTGAAATATTAAAAGATTTAATAACATTTTCCTTCAAATGCTACATGAAATCTTAAAGGATACAAATTAATAAACCAGCACTTGATAGCACTAATAATAAAAATGGTTGCATCATAGTGAAAAGTAGATTCTAGATTTTTCCTTTAAAATTTTTTTTTTTGATATGTCTTCCATCAAGACTCTGATAACCCTGACAAATAGTCCACTTGGGACAAGCCTATGATGGTTGCTGGTCATAGCAGGTTTTAAAAGGCTGAACCATCAAAAGAATAAATAACCTGCAGAGACCAGCAATGTTATGAACTGGTAGACCTGAAATAATGACAGGTGAAAATTATTATCTGCGAAGAAAATCAACTATCATCGGGTTGCGAGCAGAGAAAAATAATAATAATTAAATAAACTTGTATGCGAATGCCCCTTTGTGGAGGCTTTATGTTACATTTTGTAACCACAGTGGGACCAAATTTTACAGAGAGAAAGATGTATTGCTTGTGTTGCCTGGGTCACGTAAAATAATCATGGATAAATTGTGGGTTGCTTGAAAAAAAAAAAAAAAAAAAAAGTTAAAAAAACCCCTTGATCTTAAGTATCAAAAACACATCAGCTGGGCTATAAGCTGATAGAGCAACAAGACCAACAACAAACCTGAAAAGCTCCAAGTATGTTATAACCTGGTAGACTAGCAAAACAGCCAACACTTGAACTAGAACTAGTAACTAGAAGACTAGGTTATAAGCTGACAAAGCAGCAAAGCCATCAGCATAGACCAGTGTTACTATCACAATACTAACCAATTCAAAGACCTGCTAGGTTACAAGCTTGTAGACCAGGGGTCACCAACACGGTGCCCGCGGGCACCTGGTCACCTGCAGGGACCACGTGAGTCGCCCGCAGGGCATGTTCTAAAATAGCACTAGTGACTATAGAGCTCCGTCTAAAAATTTTATTTGTGTTGCTGTTCTTTCTGAATCAATAACACTTGCCTTTATGTGGATTTAAATATGACAATACTGAATATAAAATTTCAAAAACTTTGATGCCCTTCGTATTATTCAGTACCCTTGAAGTAGCTCTTGCTCTCGAAAAGGTTGGTGACCCCTGGTGTAGACTAACAAAATCAATGCTAAGCGGGAAATATGAGCTGAGTACACAAACTAAAGCAATACATTGTTGGTAGTCTAGAATGTGAAATTTGAAACCCTACAGTGACAGTGCACTGTGATGGAACCAGTTATACTGTAGTTTATCATTATTTTATAGTTTATTCCAGATTGAGAAATGTGTTCCTTGTATACAGTGGTACAAAGCAGGCAAGCAGAACATGCGAAGAAAACATGTAAATAGGGCATCAGATCTGTGTTGGAATAACCTAAAAACAGCTTTGTTCATGTTCAAAGGAACAAGATGAAGCAACGCTCAACTAGACATGACGGTTAAAGGATTGATGGAAGAATATTGACCTTGTTCAACTGATCCCAAAATGCATGTGGATGTCAGAGTAGCACATGAGAAGATGAAAACAAAGAGCTATATTTAGAAATTAACTAAGCATACACAGCTGACACATGGAGCGAGTTACTGATTGTAATGAAAGGGTTTGAGAAATGTGTGGGTGACCGACGAATAAAAAACGTTAGTGTATTTTCAGGTCATGAATACTGTATATCAGAAGTCAAGACTTTTGAGCTCACAATGAAATTTATTTGCCATCAAGAGGCATTTGTAAACAAATAAATCTTCAAATTTAGCTCATTTGGTCAGATGAATTGCTTTAATGCTTCACACTCTGAGGGGAAAAAAGAACTTAAACATGATTGTTGCTGGGGTGGTAACAGGGGGCTTAGTACACAGGTTAACAACATGCAACACAGTCATGTCAAGGTACATCGATCAGCCATAACATTAAAACCACCTCCTTGTTTCCACACTCACTGTCCATTTTATCAGCTCCATTTATCATATAAAAGCACTTTGTAGTTCTACAGTTACTGACTGTAGTCCATCTGTTACTCTACATACTTTTTTAGCCTGCTTTCACTGTGTTCTTCACTGGTCAGAACCATCACAGAGCAGGTATTACTTGGGTGGTTGGTCATTCTCAGCACTGTGGTGACACTGACATGGTGGTGGTGTGTTAGTGTATGTTGTGTTGGTATGAGTGGATAAGACAGAGCAATGCTGATGGAGTTTTTAAACACCTCACTGTCACTGCTGGACTCAGAATAGTCCACCAACCAAAAATATATCAGCCAAAAGCACCCTGTGGGCAGCGTCCTGTGACCACTGATAAAGGTCTAGAAGATGACGAACTCAAACAGCAGCAATAGATGAGCGCTCGTCTCTGACATTACTTCTACAAGGTGGACCAACTAGGTAGGAGTGTCTAATAGAGTGGACAGTGAGTGGACACGGTATTTAAAAACTCCAGCAGCGCTGCTGTGTCTGATCCACTCATACCAGCACAACACACACTAACACACCACCACCATGTCAGTGTCACTGCAATGCTGAGAATGATCCACCATCTAAATAATACCTACGCTGTAGTGGTCCTGACCATTGAAGAACAGGGTGAAAGCAGGCTTAAAAAGTATGTAGAGTAACAAATGGATTACAATTAGTAATTGTAGAACTACAAAGTGCTCCTACATGGTAAGTGGAGCTGATAAAATGGACAGTGGAGAAACAAGGAGGTGGTTTTAATGTTATGGCTGATCAGTGTACGTTCAACAAATCTCACACAGTGATGAGATGCCACATTTCTAGAAGTCGGTTTATCATGGACAAACAGCCGAGGCTTCCAATGCTAAATCTAAGCTACCCTGAGACATTAAAAAAAGCTTAAAAATGGTGTAGCTTTTATTAACTTTGTAATAAATAATGGCTGCTATAAAACTTTTTTGGTACTATCTTGACAGGCAGAGTGAAATCATCATTCAAAGACAAACAGTACGTCCTATTAAAACAAGGGAAGAGCAACAACACAGCAACCTTTCAATTACAACTCCCTTGCAAGGTTCACAACCCCCTTGAGGTATTCTAGGGTACACCAACCCCCATGGACCACGCCACAGCATAGGAAGTGAAGTCTATAGCAATCATAGCAATAGCCCACATTAGTAAGCAACTCACATGCTATGCTGCATAATCACATAAATTTTCAGAGATGCTGGTATGGAACAGTGGGGGTTGTGTAAGCTAGTCAAACAAACAGATTGGAGACCCACTCAGTCGTAGTGTACGACTTGGCCTAAGGAGCAGTCATATAAATAGATTTGTATATATATATAAAGCCTTATGTTAAATTCAAAGCGTGGGGATTGCCTTGTGTGGGTGTGCATCAGGGTACAGTGGCTTACAGTGCAGTGAAAAATGTTGCTCCATCCCTTCTGCCTGCAGACGTCTCTCTGGCTCTTTCGGTAGCTACCATCCCGCAATACATCAGTCTCTTTGAGTGACATTTAATTCCCAGAACCAGGCCTGGTGAGACCTCGCATGCACACATCTGAGCCATCTACAACCCTTGGCCTTTCTGATTTGAGTTGAGATGAAATAAGCCAGGGATGGGGGCATCGTTTTAGAGGGAGATGAATGAGCCAAGACAGGGCAGAGAGATGTGGTCCGCCTCCGTCTAATGTTAAAAGATAGTGAAATGTCAAGACCACGTTAATAAATAACCCAAACAGAAAGCAGAATTAAACGTGGGTAAACTAGGTAATGTTTATTTTAAGATGCTTGGATAAAGGTGCACTGGTCAATAGGTGCGTTGCTGTCATTGGTAAAAGTACCATGGATAAAATTGTCTTTCGGCTAGAAATGTCCGCCATTGGTTGGAAGAGCATGACCAAGACTTCCAAGTACTACACTGGCTCACTTATTCCCCAGACTTGAACCCAATTGAGCATCTGTGGGACCACCCTGATTGTCGTGTTCGCTCTATGGATCCTCCCCCACGCACCCTCCAGCAGCTGTGTGATGCACTGCAGTCAGCATGGCTCCAAATACCTGTGACAACCTACCAGGACCTTACTGAGTCACTTTCAGACCATCTAGCTGCTGTCTGTGCTGCACATGACGGTTACTCTGGATATTAGCTGGTAGTCATAATAATGTGACTTGACTGTGTATATACACTTAACTGTAGTTAGAAACATACACCGATCATCCATAACATTAAAACCACCCCCTTGTTTATATACTCACTGTCCATTTTATCAGCTCCACTTACCATACAGAAGCACTTTGTAGTTCTACAATTACTGACTGCAGTCCATCTGTTTCTCTGCATGCTTTGTTAGCCCCCTTTCACCCTGTTCTTCAATGGTCAGGACTCTCCCAGGACCACTACAGAGCAGTTACTATTTGGGTGGTGGGTCATTCTCAGCACTGCAGTGACACTGGCATGGTGGTGGTGTGTGTTGTGCTGGTATGAGTGGATAAGACACAGCAATGTTGATGGAGTTTTTAAACACCTCACTGTCACTGCTGGACTGAGAATAGTCCACCAACCCAAATATATCCAGCCAACAGTGCCCTGTGGGCAGCGTCCTGTGACCACTGATGAAGGTCTAGTGGTAAACTCAAACAGCAGCAATAGATGAGCGATCGTCTCTGACTTTACATTTACAAGGTGGACCAACTAGGAGGTAGGAGTGTCTAATTGAGTGGACACGGTATTTAAAAACTCCAGCAGCGCTGCTGTGTCTGATCCACTCATACCAGCACAACACACACTAACACACCACCACCATGTCATTGTCACTGCAGTGCTGAGAATCATCCACCACCTAAGTAATACCTGCTCTGTGGTGGTCCTGTGGGAGTCCTGACCATTGAAGACAGGGTGAAAGTGGGCTAACAAAGCATGCAGAGAAACAGATGGACTACAGTCAGTAATTGTAGAACTACAAAGTGTTTTTATATGGTAAATGGAGCTGTTTAAATGGACAGTGAGTGTAGAAACAAGGAGGTGGTTTTAATGTTATGGCTGATCAGTGTATATGGACTGATCAGCTAACTAATACACTTGTGCTGGGTTGGTGAGTAATTTTGGTTATGTTGGAAGAAAGATACAGATTCAGATTGAAAGTACTGTTCCACCCTCACCGCTACTTGTGCGATTCTGTGGTACATGATTTTCTTTCAAAGGATTAACCGCTATGTATCTAAAAGGTTATCATAGCATTGTACCTCTATAGGATTAAGAGGTTAAACATTGTACAATGCATGTAACAAACAAACACCTACTCATCTGTCAGTGGGGGGTTAAGGTATCTGAATAACCTCCAAACTCTATCTTACAATCTGACACGCACACACGTCTTTCCAGGACCAAAAACTCAGAAAGAATGCCTCATTCACTCTGTTGCTGAGCTCCAAACCGGCTCTGTGATATCTATTTGATATTGGTTGGGCAGTATGGAAAATGCAAATAAAATAAAAATGCAGTGTTCCTTACATTTAACCCAGTATATTTCATGTTTTGTCTGTTCAAGTTGGGACGGGGGCAATTTAGGGCTAGTACTGAGGTGAAAAACTAAATAATGATTTGATTCCAGACAGGTGATTGTAATCATGGTTTGGTACAAAAGCAGCATCCAGGAAAGGCCGAGTCTTTGATGAGCAAAGATGATCAGAGGATCTCCAGTTTGTCAACAAATGTGTG
This sequence comes from Trichomycterus rosablanca, assembly GCF_030014385.1. Lineage (NCBI taxonomy): Eukaryota > Metazoa > Chordata > Actinopteri > Siluriformes > Trichomycteridae > Trichomycterus > Trichomycterus rosablanca. The sequence continues at coordinate 25,770,791 of NC_085996.1, forward strand.
AGAAAATGATTGAAATCTTTAAACAATGAACCTCAAAGAAAGATTGGAAGGGATTTGCATATTTCTCCCTCTGCAGTGCATAATATCATTAAACCATTCAAGGAATCGGAAGGAATTTCAGTGCGTAAAAGCCAAGGGCGCAAGCTTAAGCTGAACGCCTGTGATCTTCGATCCCTCAGACAGCACTGCATCAAGAACCGCCACTCAACAATAGCTGATATAACCACATGGGTGAGGGATTACTTTAGCAAACCTTTGTCAAGCACTATAATACAGAGTTACATGCACAAATGCCTCTTAAAACTTTTAAAAGATGCCTTATGTTAACCATGTCCAGAAGTGGCATAGACTTCTCTGGCCTTGCAGGCATCTAGGATGGACCATCACACAGTGGAAACGTGTATTGTGGTCAAATGAATCAGCATTCCAGGTCTTTTTTGGAAAAAATGGACACTGTGTGCTCCGGACCAAAGACTGAAAGGACCATCCAGACTGTTATCAGCTACAAGTCTAAAAGCCCAGGGTCTATCATGGTATGGGGCTGTGTCAGTGCCCTTGGCAAAGGCCATTTACGCTTCTGTGATGGCAGCATTTATGCAGAGAAGTACATTGAGATCTTAGAGCAACATGTGCTGCCTTCAGAACGTCATCTTTACCAGGGACGTCCATGCATTATTCAACAAGACAATGCAAAACCACATGCTGCACACATTACAAAGGCATTGCTGCGGAGGAAGAGGGTACGGGTACTGGACCGGCCTGCCTGCAGTCCTGACCTGTCCCCAATAGAGAATGTGAGGAGATTTTTGAAACAAAAAATGCGACAATGATGACCCCGTACTGTTGCACATCTTAAGACGTGTTTACAGGACGAATGGGACAAAATAAAAGCTGAAACACTAAATCACTTGGTCTCCTCGGTGTCAAAACGTCTTTTAAGTGTGGTGAAAAGGAATAACAACATTACAAAGTGGTAAATGTTCTACTGCCCGAAAATTTTTTGAAATGTGTTGCAGTCCTGAAATGCAGGAATGAATGTTTATTAATAAATGAAATTAAATGAAGTTGAGCAGATAAAACATTAAATATCTTAGGTTTATTCTGTATGCAATCAAATAAAAGTCAAAGTAAATGTAAGAAACTGTGTTTTTTTATTATTTGCTTTTTCCATGCTGTCCCAACTTTTTCTGATTTGGGGTTGTATAATTATTTATACTCTGTGCACATACGGCATCAATCCAACATGTGTCTGATTGGCAAGACAGCATTCTTTAACTCTTGTACAGCAATATAGTTTCTTAAATAATGTAAGTATATGGAACTAATTTGTGTTAATAGTGTTTAGATTTTAAGAAACATAAGTCACTGCATAGACACAATTGTTGGTTTCTGGGTTGATGTAACACCACAACAAACAAAACTACATACACATAAGACTAAACTGATGTGAAAGACTTTTGACTCATTAGCTATGATGTCATGAGCTCTGAAGTGCTTGAAGTCGACAGCTGACTCTGATTAATGAGGTCACACAAAGTCTCACACAGGCTGTGTTCCATCAGTTCTGAATGACTGAATCACCCAGCAGCCATTATGCTAGCACTCTTCATCCTCATCTAAACAGTGTGTATGCAGGAAATAGTTAGAACTAAATCACCTGGAAATCCATGGGGGGCATAGATTATTCACAGATAAGACAGTCATAGGCATTTTATGATTAGAGAATTTGGAGAATACACAAGGCACCAGCCACTCTAATCCAGAGGGATAGCTTTAGCAGCATGCTCATTATATTATATCTATATTCTCACTCATGCTTTGCTTTTACTTTTATGTATTACTTTCTTCTTTACTGCAATTTTTAAGCCATTCACAAACTTTTTTGTGTTTTATATGGACCACAACATATAGTTAATGACTCAAATACTGCTTGTGACACCACTGAAACAAACATTATGGTTTGGCTGTAGTCAGTAGAGGTTAATCATTTATCCTCTCAATGGTCAGTGTGTGGCATCACTATGCCCACTTTAGCAGAGGCCATTGTTTTCTAAGGTGCTAACACTAAAACCCCCAATCTAAAGCTAAAAGAAAATTACAGCACATTAACCCTCTAAGTGTACACCGATCAGCCATAACATTAAAACCACCTCCTTGTTTCTACACACATTGTCCATTTTATCAGCTTCACTTACCATATAGAAGCACTTTGTAGTTCTACAGTGACTGACTGTAGTCCATCTGTTTCTCTGCATGCTTTGTTAGCCCCCTTTCACAGGGCCACTACAGAGTAGGTATTATTTGGGTGGTGGATCATTCTCAGCACTGCAGTGACACTGACATGGTTGCGTTGCCCGATTGCGTCATGCTTCCTCTCCACCAATGCCGATCCCTGCTCTGATTGAGGAGAACGAAGCTAACCCACGTTGGCAGCATGCCGTATGCATCTTATCACATACACTTTGACGAGTGCAGTGCAGCTTAGCGTACGTGTACGGAGAGACACACCCTGAGAGCACTCTTTTCTCATCTTTGTGCAGGCACCATCAATCAGCCAGCAAAGGTCATAATTGCACCAGTCATGATAGAGAGACCCCATCCGACTTAGTCCCGCCCATATCTGAACAACAGGCCAATCGTTGTTCATGTGGCCGCTCAGCCTCAGCCAGCAGGCAGAGCTGGGATTTGATACGATGTATTCGAGATCCCAGCTCTGGTTCCAGCGTGTGTTTTTACCGCTGTGCCACCTGAACGGCCCTGACTGAGATATTAAACACCTCACTGTCACTGCTGGACTGAGAATAGTCCACCAACCTAAAATATCCAGCCAACAGTGCCCTGTGGGCAGTGTCCTGTGACCACTGATAAAGGTCTAGCAGATGATCAACTCAAACAGCAGCAATAGATGAGCGATCGTATCTGACTTTACATCTACAAGGTGGACCAACTAGGTAGGAGTGTCTAATATAGTGGACAGTGAGTGGACACAGTATTTAAAAACTCCAGCAGCACTGCTGTGTCTGATCCACTCATACCAGCACCATGTCATTGTCACTGCACTGCTGAGAGTGATCCACCACCTAAATAATACTTGCTCTGTGGTGTTCCTGACCATTGAAGAACAGGGTGAAATCAGGCTAAAAAGGTATGTAGAGAAACAGATGGACTACAGTCAGTAATTGTAGAACTTTAAAGTGCTCCTGTATGGTAAGTGGAGCTGATAACATGGACAGTGAGTGTAAAAACAAGGAGTTGGTTTTAATGTTATGGCTGATCAGTGTAGTTTCAATTTAGCAGGTCATCTGGGAATCTGATTCAATCAATATGGCTGCATAGCTTCAAGCACAGCACACAAATCTAAACATGTATACATGCTATTTGACTATTCCATAACAACAAGAGCTGTTAACCTCTGTGCAGATGGATCCATCCCATACAGCAAGAAAACTTGCTTTAAGATTGGACTTTAAAATGTAGAAATGGAAAGTAAGGAGTTGTTTTTACATGAGCTTCACACATTAAATCAGAGGTCGTCAACAATTCACAAATAATTCTGTACATAAATCATTCGGTCAGCATGCATGAGCACACAACAGCTGTAACATACACCGGTTATTGTTTGTACACACCTACGTACATTCAGACACAATGCATTCGATTCACCATGCCTGTCCCCGTGGTCATTAGAAAAGAAAGGACGACTACCGAGTGCAAACAATGAGGAAATGGATTTGTTAGCATTCAGCAGCCTTCTGTCCCAAGGCCAACATTAACTATGATGGGCTCCCTCCCACGCAAGCCTATTGTGAAAAAGGGCAACAGAGGCCTGGAAACAGATCGTGGCATTACGCTGAAACAAACAATCACGATGCAATTTCAACTTGAAGAACTCCCAGCAATTAGACTTAGAGTGCCAGACACATTGATTCGATGATTTTTAATAGCCGCTACATTCTGGTCAGGATCACAGTGGTCCAGATGCCAGCTACACCCTAGACAGGGCAATACATACACCGATCAGCCATAACATTAAAACCACCTTATTGTTTCTACATCCACTGTCCATTTTATCAGCTCCACTTACCATGTAGTCCATCTATTTCTTTACATACCTTTTTAACCTCCTTTTACTCTGTTCTTCAATGGTCAGGACCACCACAGAGCAGGTATTATTTAGGTGGTGGCTGATTCTCAGCACTGCCGTGACAATTACATGATGGTGGTGTGTTAGTGTGTGTTGTGCTGGTGTGAGTGGATCAGACACAGCAGCGCTGCTGGAGTTTTGAAATACTGTGTCCACTCACTGTCCACTCTATTAGACACTCCTACCTAGTTATACCACCGTGTAGATGTGAAGTCAGAGACGATCGCTCTTCTATTGCTGCTGTTTGAGTTGGTCATCTTCATCAGTGGTCACAGGACGCTGCCCACAGGGTGCTGTTGGCTGGATATTTTGGGTTGGTGGACTATTTTCAGTCCAGCAGTGACACAAGTGTTTAAAAACTCCAGCAGCGCTGCTGTGTCTTATCCACTCATACCAGCGCAACGCACCCTTACACACTGATCTACCACTTAAATAATACCTGCTCTGTAGTGGTCCTTTGGGGGTCCTGACCATTGAAGAACAGAGTAAAAGGAGGTTTAAAAAGTATGTAGACAAACAGATGGACTACAGTCAGTAATTGTAGAACTACAAAGTGCTTCTATATGGTAAGTGAAGCTGATAAAATGGACAGTGAGTGTAGAAACAAGGAGGGGGTTTTAGTGTTATGGCTGATCGGTGTACATTTACTCACTCAAGTTTAGCTAGGGGCAACGTTTTAGAGTAGCCGAATTACCATCTGCATTTAGTATGGAAGAGGAAATCAAAGAATACAGTGTATCACAAAAGTGAGTACACCCCTCACATTTCTGCAAATATTTCATTATATCTTTTCATGGGACAACACTATAGACATGAAACTTGGATATAACTTAGAGTAGTCAGTGTACAACTTGTATAGCAGTGTAGATTTACTGTCTTCTGAAAAGAACTCAACACACAGCCATTAATGTCTAAATAGCTGGCAACATAAGTGAGTACACCCCACAGTGAACATGTCCAAATTGTGCCCAAATGTGTCGTTGTCCCTCCCTGGTGTCATGTGTCAAGGTCCCAGGTGTAAATGGGGAGCAGGGCTGTTAAATTTGATGTTTTGGGTACAATTCTCTCATACTGGCCACTGGATATTCAACATGGCACCTCATGGCAAAGAACTCTCTGAGGATGTGAGAAATAGAATTGTTGCTCTCCACAAAGATGGCCTGGGCTATAAGAAGATTGCTTACACCCTGAAACTGAGCTACAGCATGGTGGCCAAGGTCATACAGCGGTTTTCCAGGACAGGTTCCACTCGGAACAGGCTTCGCCAGGGTCGACCAAAGAAGTTGAGTCCACGTGTTCGGCGTCATATCCAGAGGTTGGCTTTAAAAAATAGACACATGAGTGCTGCCAGCATTGCTGCAGAGGTTGAAGACGTGGGAGGTCAGCCTGTCAGTGCTCAGACCATACGCCGCACACTGCATCAACTCGGTCTGCATGGTCGTCATCCCAGAAGGAAGCTGACGCACAAGAAAGCCCGCAAACAGTTTGCTGAAGACAAGCAGTCCAAGAACATGGATTACTGGAATGCCCTGTGGTCTGACGAGACCAAGATAAACTTGTTTGGCTCAGATGGTGTCCAGCATGTGTGGCGGCGCCCTGGTGAGAAGTACCAAGACAACTGTATCTTGCCTACAGTCAAGCATGGTGGTGGTAGCATCATGGTCTTGGGCTGCATGAGTGTTGCTGGCACTGGGGAGCTGCAGTTCATTGAGGGAAACATGAATTCCAACATGTACTGTGACATTCTGAAACAGAGCATGATCCCCTCCCTTCGAAAACTGGGCCTCATGGCAGTTTTCCAACAGGATAACGACCCCAAACACAACCTCCAAGATGACAACTGCCTTGCTGAGGAAGCTGAAGGTAAAGGTGATGGACTAAACCCAATTGAGCACCTGTGGCGCATCCTCAAGTGGAAGGTGGAGGAGTTCAAGGTGTCTAACATCCACCAGCTCCGTGATGTCATCATGGAGGAGTGGAAGAGGATTCCAGTAGCAACCTGTGCAGCTCTGGTGAATTCCATGCCCAGGAGGGTTAAGGCAGTGCTGGATAATAATGGTGGTCACACAAAATATTGACACTTTGGGCACAATTTGGACATGTTCGCTGTGGGGTGTACTCACTTATGTTGCCAGCCATTTAGACATTAATGGCTGTGTGTTGAGTTATTTTCAGAAGACAGTAAATCTACACTGCTATACAAGCTGTACACTGACTACTCTAAGTTATATCCAAGTTTCATGTCTATAGTGTTGTTCCATGAAAAGATATAATGAAATATTTGCAGAAATGTGAGGGGTGTACTCACTTTTGTGATACACTGTATGTACCTTATGGAAACAGTTTGGGGAAGGTCCTTTCCTGTTATAGCATAACTGTGTTCCTGGACACAATAGGTTCATTTATTTATTTATTAGGATTTTAATGTCATGTTTTTACACTTTGGTTACATTCATGACAGAACAGATAGTTACTCGTTACACAAGATTAATCACTTCAAGTCAGCTGTAGCATTCTTATAGAATTCCTCAAACCCAAACGTATCTCAGATTAAACAATGGCTCCTGGTTTAATATGGTGTGCACTACACCACTTTAGCTGAAACCATGTTAAAGGTAAACCAGGAAATCTAACAAAGCTCAGATAAGTATTGGTTCTGACGCTGCTTTGAAAGGCAGGTTATAATCTTGTAAAATCTTGGAGATGAAAAAATCCTTTCAAGCTTCAGCACTCACTGCTTTCACATCATCATCACATGAAAATCTTCCTCTTAAAGCTTCTTTGAGTGTCCCAAAAAAGTGGAAATCAGATGGTGCTAAATCCGGACTATAAGGTCTCTCTTAGTCTCTCAGACACGACCAGTTACTACTCCTCCCACCCTCACCGTTTCCAACCAAAATATAAAAGTGCTGCAACTTTTGAAAGATTCCTTGTATGTTCCTAAAATCTCTGCTGATTCCCAAACAAAACAATATTTATCACAGGTGGAGTTAACTACATCCAATTATTAATCCCAATATATAAAAAAAAATTATAAAACCATTTAATCCAACAAATGATTAGCAAATTGGTTTTATTCCTGCCGTTGTTAATACAAGACAAATTCCAATGCAGGAAATTCAAACCTACATTAGCTTCAATTATGGGCTGCACACAATCAGGCTGGTATCAAAGGTGAATTCATGCCTGTGAATGTAATAAGAGAGTTTAGGAATCTGATTGCTAATTTTCAAGGACAAAACCAGTGTAAAGAGGCACAGCTGAGATAGCTCACATTCACTTTCATTTAATAGCTTCGCCTGTATAGAAGACTTCCTCACAGTAAAGCCATTAGTTCAGCCTAAGGCCACGGGCTTTTCTGTCTGAGTATGGTACAGGCATATTAAGTGTGTGTGTGGCGTCACATGCTAAGAATGGAGACTGCACGGAGACACACTTGACACTTCATGCAGGATCATTCTTCTTATACTGTCAGATCTACAGTACACCCTAAACGTTTATACATGGTTTACAGAGGAAAATAGGATTATCAGTGTAGATGCTTGCAGTAAAAGCTCTCTCTCTCACACACACACACTCACACACACACACAAACACACAATAATAAAGTTGCATACTGTAAACTCTGATTCTAGACTGACTACTGTTTATTATTCTTTCTTTTCTCTGGCATAGCTGTTACAATAAGCTAATTTTAAACCACCTCCTTGTTTCTACACTCACTGTCCATTTTATTAGCTCCACTTACCATATAGTAGCACCTTGTAGTTCTACAATTACTTCGTGGCTGAGTTGCTGTCATTCCCAATCGCTTCCACTTTGTTATAATACCACTGACAGTTGACTGTCACGACTGGACTTGTTGCACAGGTGGCATCCTATCACGGTACCACGCTGGAATTCACTGAGCTCCTGAGAGCGACCCATTCTTTCACAAATGTTTGTAGAAGCAGTCTGCATGCTTAGGTGCTTGGTTTTATACACCTGTGGCCATGGAAGTGATTGGAACACCTGAATTCAATGATTTGGATGGGTGAGTGAATACTTTTGCCAATATATAGTGTATGACAAAGGCATCCCATCTGCCCCTAGATAATCCTTGTCCTTGATAGACACCCAAGATACCTAAGAACCTTCAACATGTCAGATCAACAATGGAAATCAAGCTTTACACATTTTCTTTTTCTCTCAAGCTTTTTCTCTTTGTACTGTACAGTCATCATCCCCGTCAACTCTACAACCAGCCTTACAGTCTCTGCATGTACAGTCATTTGTATTCTGCTGGTCACACTGCTGTGTAGCCTTTGCTGCCATAATTTAAAGCACAATAGGCGCTGGAACACACAAACACTTCTATTTACAGTGCCTTAAGGTGGTTGGTCCCAAACCCTTCTGACACATAAATGATGGGATTAGTATCAATTGTGCCAACAGCAATAAGACAATCTTTCAAGCAGAAGCTGGTCTTTAAAGAAGACAAAACAGTACACTTGGTCCACTATATTAAATAAATAAATAAAGAAATACACATTTTGGCTGTAATAAGTTAATCGCCTTAGGCAAGTGGTGTAGAGCAAATGCTATATGTGGTCCAAGTCAAACCTCCATCCCAGTTGAAGCTTTCTTGTAATTGGGAACTTTTTTATTTAAAATGAGATGCACACCATTCTTTTCTGGTGAAATTCTCAACCAGTTTGATGTGTCACATACCTACCTTTCCATCTAAATCTTAAGTTGCATCCTAGATGGCGGCATCCAATACTGTGCCTTTTGTTAATCACTGAAGAAAAAGTCACAGCCGGCACCATCAGTATCTGACGTTCCTGTAGTGTATGCGTTACTACATATAACAGGACTGATGGTTAATTAATGCAACGCTTTAATTTTTAAGCCTAGCATCTGTTTTAACGCTTACAAGAGATTTTGTTTATTTTTACAGACTATATAATGGGACTGGTGGCAAATGGTAATGCTGGTAAAGCAAATATTTACCCCATGATTTACATCTGGGGCAAGTGTAATAGAATGCCTTTGTCATTATATATATATATATATACAGTATATAGCCCCCTTTCATGCTGTTCTTTATTGGTCAGGACTACCACAGATCAGGTATTATTTGGGTGGTGGATCATTCTCAGCACTGCAGTGACACTGACATGGTGGTGGTGTGTTAGTGTGTGTTGTGCTTGTAAAGTCAGAGACCATCGCTCATCTATTGCTGCTGTTTGAGTTGGTCATCTTCTAGACCTTCATCAGTGGTCACACGACGCTGCCTACGGGGTGCTGTTGGCTGGATATTTTTGGTTGGTGGACTATTCTCAGTCCAGCTGTGACAGTGAGGTGTTTAAAAACTCCATCAGCTCTGCTGTGTCTGATCCACTCATACCAGCACAACACACACTAACACACAACCACCATGTCAGTGTCACTGCAGTGCTGAGAATGATCCACCACCCAAATAATACCTGCTCTGTAGTGGTCCTGGGAGAGTCCTGACCATTGAAGAACAGCATGAAAGGGGGCTAACAAAGCATGCAGAGAAACAGATGGACTACAGTCAGTAATTGTAGAACTATTAAGTGCTTCTATATGGTAAATGGAGCTGATAAAGCTGGGGGTCAGAGCGCAGGGTCAGCCATTGTATGGTGCCCCTGGAGCTGAGAGAGTTTATGGTCTTGCTCAAGGGTCCAATCCAACAGTGGCAGCATGGCAGAGTCGGGATTCAAACTCTTAACCTTTTGATTGAGAGCCCAAAGCTCTACACACAAGGCTACTATGTGTTACCCATGCTACCTGATGCACCACTGCGCTTTGCAGACAATTTATTAAATAAAAAATTAATTAATTAAAACAGATTATATAGACATCAAATAGAATATAGTGATTAAATTGATCATGCAAGATATTTAAAGGGTGTTTTTATTTTGATATCTCATAAAAATTGATCTCAGCTATGGAGTGTAGGCTATGTGGAATTTCTGTTAGAACTGGATTGTATTAGTGTCTCTTTAACACAAATACTGTGATTCCCTGTGGTATCTCTCACACACACACAGTTGGACGGGGTGTAAATGAAACTGGCTGCCACGTTCTGAAAAAACAGTACAACTTGCAATGGAAACTGCACAAAGTGTGAACCAATTAAACATCATTAGTTTTTCACAGTGTCCCTTCTGCAAACTGAGTTGGAGAGACAGAATGTAAGAATTTGAAATGAGCATTGCACATTTCATGCTATTATACACAGTGTGTCAAAATAAGTAGACGATAACAGGAACCTCATAACATGTCCACATAATATTTCTTATAGCACAAAATAACTACATTTACATTGCAGACAGGATGAACCTGATATATTTCATGTTTTATCTGCTTAACTTCATTTCATTTATTATTAAACATCCATTCCTGCATTTTAGGCCTGCAACACATTCCAAAAAAAATTTGGGACAGTAAAGCATTTACCACTTTGTAATGTTGCTATTCCTTTTCATCACACTTAAAAGACGTTTTGGCACCGAGGATACCAAGTGATTTAGTGTTTCAGCTTTTATTTTGTCCCATTCTTCCTGCAAACACGTCTTAAGATGTGCAACAGTACGGGGTCGTCGTTGTTGCTTTTTGTTTCAAAATTCTCCACACATTCTCTATTGGGGACAGGTCAGGACTGCAGGCAGTCCAGTCCAGTACCCGTACCCTCTTCTTCCGCAGCCATGCCTTTGTAATGTGCACAGCATGTGGTTTTGCATTGTCTTGTTGAAAAATTCATGGACATCATTGGAAAAGATGACGTCTTGAAGGCAGCACATGTTGCTCTAAGATCTCAATGTACTGTTCTGCATTAATGCTGCCGTCACAGAAGTGTAAATTACCTTTGTCAAGGGCACTGACACAGCCCCATACCATGACAGACCCTGGCTTTTGGACTTGTTGCTGATAACAGTCTGGATGGTCCTTTTCGCCATTGGACCAGAGCACACGGGGTCCATGTTTTCCAAAAAAGACCTGAAATGCTGATTTATCTGACCACAATACACATTTCCACTGTGTGATGGTCCATCCTAGATGCCTCCGAGCCCAGAGAAGTTGACGCCGCTTCTGGACATAAGGTTAACATAAGGTTTGTTTTTTGCACAGTAAAGTTTTAAGTGGCATTTGTGCATGTAACTCTGTATTGTAGTGCTTGACAAAGGTTTGCCAAAGTCATCCCTCGCCCATGTGGTTATATCAGCTATAGTTGAGTGGAGGTTCTTGATGCAGTGTCGATTGAGGGATGGAAGATCACGAGTGTTCAGCATAAGCTTGCGCCCTTGGCCTTTACGCACTGAAATTCCTCCTGATTCCTTGAATGGTTTAATGACATTATGCACTGTAGAGGGAGAAATATGCAAATTCTTTCCAACCTTTCTTTGAGGTACTTTGTTTTTAAACATTTCTCCCAACTTTTTTGGGAATGTGTTGCAAGGAACACTGCATTTTTATTTTATTTGCATTTTCCATACTGTCCTATCAAACTTTTTCTGATTTGGGGTTGTATTGCAGAAGCATGTCAGTTTCATATTAGTGTCTTCTAAGAAAACAAAGATCACAGGCATTAAAAACTGGCATTTTGATTTGGTCTTTTATAAACAGATTTCGCCAGATTCTCTAAACCTTTTGATAATGTTAAGGACTTTAGGTGCTAAATTTCTTACTAATACTTTCTTACACTTTTCTGCTCACACCATAAGTTGAAATAATTATTAAGTATTTGACTAGGCATTTTGATATTGCTTGATTATGCATATTAGATTAGAAACAAGGAGGTGGTTTTAATGATATGGCTGATCAGTGTATATTTTCAAGAATAATAGAAGTGTATAAGGTAAAACCACACTCTCATACTGTCTTATTTGTGTAATTTTTAATTAAGATTTGCTTACATGTTTTCAGGTGGGAAATGCAGACCACACAGGGAATTTTAAAGGCTTAAAATCAAAGAGCAGGACCTTTATTTGCCTCTAGACTGGCTTTTTTTTTCTTGAATGTTTGAGATCACGTTAAAAAGTGGATTGGACAGCCGCTGCTTGGGGGGGGGGAAATGGGGAGAAAAAAAATGGTAATTTCTGGATCATATCTGGACAAATAAAACTAAACAAAAACCCAATTATTAACTCTGGCCTTAACCAATAACAATACAGCTAATTAATATTGGAAAATGCTTTTTAAGCCCTCTACTCTTAAGTACAGATACAGGGGTTGGACAAAATAACTGAAACACCTGTCATTTTAGTGTGGTAGGTTTCATGGCTAAATTGGACCAGTCTGGTGGCCAATCTTCATTAATTGCACATTGCACCAGTAAGAGCAGAGTGTGAAGGTTCAATTAGCAGGGTAAGAGCACAGTTTTGCTCAAAATATTGCAATGCACACAACATTATGGGTGACATACCAGAGTTCAAAAGAGGACAAATTGTTGGTGCACGTCTTGCTGGCGCATCTGTGACCAAGACAGCAAGTCTTTGTGATGTATCAAGAGCCACGGTATCCAGGGTAATGTCAGCATACCACCAAGAAGGACAAACCACATCCAACAGGATTAACTGTGGACACAAGAGGAAGCTGTCTGAAAGGGATGTTCGGGTGCTAACCCGGATTGTATCCAAAAAACATAAAACCACGGCTGCCCAAATCACGGCAGAATTAAATGTGCACCTCAACTCTCCTGTTTCCACCAGAACTGTCCGTCGGGAGCTCCACAGGGTCGATATACACGGCCGGGCTGCTATAGCCAAACCTTTGGTCACTCGTGCCAATGCCAAACGTCGGTTTCAATGGTGCAAGGAGCGCAAATCTTGGGCTGTGGACAATGTGAAACATGTATTGTTCTCTGATGAGTCCACCTTTACTGTTTTCCTTACATCCGGGAGAGTTACGGTGTGGAGAAGCCCCAAAGAAGCGTACCACCCAGACTGTTGCATGCCCAGAGTGAAGCATGGGGGTGGATCAGTGATGGTTTGGGCTGCCATATCATGGCATTCCCTTGGCCCAATACTTGTGCTAGATGGGCGCGTCACTGCCAAGGACTACCGAACCATTCTGGAGGACCATGTGCATCCAATGGCGGTGCCGTGTATCAGGATGACAATGCACCAATACACACAGCAAGACTGGTGAAAGATTGGTTTGATGAACATGAAAGTGAAGTTGAACATCTCCCATGGCCTGCACAGTCACCAGATCTAAATATTATTGAGCCACTTTGGGGTGTTTTGGAGAAGCGAGTCAGGAAACGTTTTCCTCCACCAGCATCACGTAGTGACCTGGCCACTATCCTGCAAGAAGAATAGCTTAAAATCCCTCTGACCACTGTGCAGGACTTGTATATGTCATTTCCAAGATGAATTGACGCTGTATTGGTCGCAAAGGGAGGCCCTACACCATACTAATAAATTATTGTGGTCTAAAACCAGGTGTTTCAGTTATTTTGTCCAACCCCTGTAGGTCTATTCTTCATTTCAACAATGACCGCAGTGTCTACAGGCCAAACCTTGATCTTGTCTCTAGTTGCTCCCAACCGTCACACTCAGCTCTTCAATTTATTTATTATAGGGTTGAAGCACTCCCCACAGCTTTGACCTCTGGCCATTTACTTCTGATTGGTTGTGACCCTAACAAATAGAACACTTGCCCGAGGGAAGGGACTGTTTTTCTGGTTAAAATCAGCCCACCCCCACATTTTTCAATCACATTTAACATCTACACACATACACCTCTCTGCCTTTCTCTTTCTCCACATGATTGAAGGCTGCCTTCGGGACGGCATCTGGTGAGACAGCAATAATCCGACTGGCTCGCTCTGACATAACGGCATCACTGCTGACTATAGCACACAATGCTGTGATAAAAAAGAGAGCTTACAACACCTGAGCATGAGGAATAATAGGACTCAGGATCCTGCGGGACAGAACTATAGGATCTGTGATGTACAAGTTGTCAGCCCAGGGGACAGATTTGTCCAGCTCTCCCAAGTAAAAGTCCCATAATTTAAATAAAACTACAAGTCAATCTAAAAGTACTAATCTCAATTATTTGTTTTGAATTCACATATGAACATATGACTTTCGATATGACTTTTCTTTTTTCTTGTTTTTTTTTTTGTCGTTTTTCTATAAACCCCTGTTTTAATTTCTTATTAATTTTGTCTAATCATCCCTTTCATGCAAACCTTTAAAACCATGGATGTGAAACTGGTAAGTGGTCAGTATCTATCAAAAGTGGTCCAAGGATAGAACAGTGGTAAACCGGTGACATGGTCATGGGTGGCCAAGGCTCAGTGATGCACGTGGGGAGCAAAGGCTGGCCCGTGTTGTCCGATCTAACAGATGAGCTACTGTAGCTGAAACAGCAGAAGAAGTTAATGCTGGTTCTGATAGAAATGTGTCAGAATGCACAGTACAGCACAGTTTGTTGCGTATGGGGCAGCATAGCCGCAGACCAGTCAGGGTGCCCATGCTGACCCCTGTCCACCGCCGAAAGCACCAACAATGGGCACGTGAGCATCGGAACTGGACCACAGAGCAATGGAAGAAGGTGGCCTGGTCTTATGAATCACGTTTTCTTTTACATCATGTGGATGGCCGGGTGTGTGTGCGTCGCTTACCTGGGGAACACATGGCACCAGGATGCACTATGGGAAGAATGCAAGCCGGCAGAGGCAGTGTGATGCTTTGGGCAATGTTCTGCTGGAAAACCTTGGGTCCTGCTATCCATGTGGATGTTACTTTGACACGTACCACCTACCTAAGCATTGTTACAGACCATGTACACCCTTTCAAGTAAACTGTATTCCCTGATGGCTGTGGCCTCTTTCAGCAGGATAATGCACCCTGCCACAAAGCAAAAATGGTTCAGGAATGGTTTAAGGAGCACAACAACAAGTTTGAGGTGTTGACTTGGCCTCCAAATTCCCCAGATCTCAATCCTATCAAGCATCTGTGGGATGACAAACAAGTCCAATCCATAGAGGCCCCACCTCACAACTTACAGGGGTTAAAGGATCTGCCGCTAAGATCTTGGTGACAGATACCACAGCACACCTTCAGGGGTCTAGTGGAGTCCATGCCTCGACGGGTCAGGGCTGTTTTGGCAGCAAAAGGGAGACAAACACAATATTTTAGGAAGGTGGTCATAATGTTATAGAGACATTTTAAAATGTTAACTAGAAGTTTATGATATTTATTAATGATAAAATCTTTTTAAGACGTTGGATGGCCCACAAATGAAAGTGGTTTTATTGTTATTTCAGCTATATACAAGAACATTTTGAAACAAAATGTTCCTCCAGGACATGGTTCAACAAATAACACATTGCAAGTAATACAATATACAAAATGCAGACAGAAACAGTGTAATAAATACCAAAGACTTACAACAAATATGAGGAACAGAGCCAGACAGTGATGACCACAGAATGCTGCGCAGCTGAACTAAAAAAAAAAATTGTACTTGCAAAATTACAACAGTTTGTATCATCAGAATCTTCATGCATCACAGATTCTTGTTTTTACTGCATTTTACAAAATGTCCTTACTTTTCCAGAAAATGGGTTTGTACATACATAGCCACAAAGATCCAACTTGTTTTGCTTGTTCTACTTTGATGGTGATTACTGCACTTTTCTTGTTACATCTTCAACTAGTTTTTAGAATGTTTTTCTTAGCCACTAAGTGTTTCATCCACAGCAAAAAAAAAAAAAACTCCAAAATTGTGGTAAATATTTTAGGACATTTTATGATTGGATTCATATAGAGCAGTGCTAAAGTGATAACAGGGATTAAAAATGCCAGTATGAAGAAAAGAGAAAAAATTTCACTGCTTATGTGTAACTGGTGGATGTAGATGCCGCTGCCACCAATAAACAAAGGAACTCTGCATTGTGTTTTCGTTGGTTTTATTCTGATAACAGAAATAATACAGCCTTTACTACTGGTTAGCGAGCCCCTGCTTTCTCTCTGCTCTCCTTACGTCCTCCTCAAGACAAAAATCAAAAGGGCCACGAAAACAGGGCTTATAGAAAAGATAACAATATATTGGTATGCACATTTTATAGGTCTAGAAACCGCTTGTCACAAACACTGGTTTCCAGTTTACTCCCTTTTCTTGTTCAGTTTGTGCCTTACTGTTTTAGCATGATTGCTGATGTGCATAAATTGTTTGTTGAGTTTGATGTAGAGTAACTTCAGTGGTTTATACAGAGCACCAAGCTCAACCTCATTCGATACATTCGATAAGATTTGGTCAGCTGGGTGCCGTCTAGCGGGCACGATTGGCAGTGCCTGCAGTAAACAATAATTGGCCACCGTGTCTGCTGGGTGGGACGACCGGACTAAGTGGGTGGGTCTTCAAACTCTGTGTAAGAACCCTGGTTAGCAGATAGAGAGGCGCCTGTGCAGAAAGCAGGGGTCTGCTAGGACTGAACATGGGTCGGAGGAGGTGTGAGCAGCAATGTACCAGATATACCAATATATACAGATTGACTATGCTAAATTGGGAGGAAAAGGGGAGAAAATGCATAAATATATAGAGAAAAAAAAAAGAATTGGAGTGTTGACTGGGAGCTAGGCCCTTTCATCCAACATCAGGGCATGATCTTACAAATGTGCTTTTCAGAAATCCCACTAATCCCAGCATTTCAAAATCTTGTGCAAAGCCTTTGTAGAAGAATGTATGCTGTTGGAATGGGGCATGAATTTGTGTTCACATACATTTGACCATATAGGTAGATCTCTACTTCTTTAATCACCTAAATAATTCAAATTAAATTTAAATGAAATGAAGTGTAACTGAACATACTCCTTTTCCAGCATGCAACAGCCTCCCAACATTTTTTCGTTTCTTAATCTGGCATCACACACAAGGTGTCTCATAATTACACATAAGCACTCTGGTGCATAATGATGAATCTAGTACTGTTGGTAAAGCGCCAGGAGATTTAGGGTATATTTAAACTGAGTATGAAGACCTAAAATACTCCAATATTAATGTGGAAATTCCTGTAATTACCTCTTGTGTAAATGCAGGTGATGACGTGATAGCTGAAAGGCTTTGTTTACTGACTGCACAGATTTGCCTTTAATGAAAACAGAGGGGTTATGGAGATAAATATGATAAATTAATCTATGCTAATGAGCGGCGCATATATCATCATTTTAGCAACATTAAAGTCATTCCATGCATATCACTATCATTTTCTGCACCATTAAACCTGAAAATAAACGTACTTTTTTTGTACATAACCAGAATGTTTCCCATCTGTCCAACTAACAAATGCTTTTTCACTCACATGTTTTGGTAGGATGCCCAGTAAGTCCGGTAACAGTCTGGTACAAAGGTCATTTATAGAGGATGCCACTTTTAGTTCTAACTATAGGTTTGATTCGGACACAGACAGTAATACGGGTGCTGCGAAACATTCTCAGAAACAAATGATGGTTGTAGAAAGAGCTCAGAGTGTGGATGTTCGGTTTAGTGATACGTATAATCTCTAGTCACAAAGCAATCCAATTGTATGACAGGAAAAACAAGACAGAGATGGCATGGTTTACATTTACGTTTTCGGCATTTTAGCAGACGCTTTTATCCAAAGCGATTTACAGTTATGACTGAAGGGCCTTGCTCAGGGGACCAACAGTGGCAAGGAAAGAGAGAAAGAAAAAACACCTATAGGAGCAGTTTCACCAGGAGACACATTGTTGCACATTGTTCGAACAGCTTTTATGTTACTCAGTAAGCTTATTTGGTTTTGCATATTAGTGTACTTATGGCCCATGGGAAAAAACTGTTCGAGAGTCTGGTGGTCCGCATTTTCAGTGACCTGTAGCGCCTTCCTGATGGCAACGGATCGAAGAGGTGATGTGCTGGGTGCGAGGAGTCACTGAGGAGGGCTGAGCACCGTCTGAGGCAGCGGGAGCAGGAGATGTCCTCCAGTGAGGGCAGGGGGCAGCCAATAATTCTCTGGGCGGTGTTGATGACCCTCTGCAGTGACTTCCTGTTGGTGACAGTGCACCCAGCATACCATGCAGTGATGCTGTAAGTTATCACACTTTCGATAGCGGCCCTGTAAAAGGTCGTCAGCAGCCTCAGGTTAAGTTTATTCTTCCTCAGGGTTCTTAAGAAGTACAGTCGCTGCTAGGCCTTCTTCTTGACTTCCCTGATATTGGTGGACCAGTGAACTAAAGAAAACAACAAACTGGGACAAACACGTCTACGTCTTCTCATCACCAATAGTTGAGCAATGCTTTTTAACAACAGCACAGATGCTCACAGGTAATCTACACGCCCTGCCATCATGTTACTATTCTTTACTGTCGTTGTGTAATGCCCATCACTGATGACGCAGGCTTGGCTCCCAAAAACTGGTGGAAACGCGGGTCGGTTATCTACAAAACACTAAGGTTCGAAGAAACCTGAACAGAACCTGTTTAAGAACCATGGTTCTTTTGGTGCAAACAGTGCTATATGTGGTTCTTGAAGCTTTTTGTAGAGTGTGAGACATATAAAAAAAACATATGGATATGCATTAAGCGCCTGAGCAGTCGGGCAGACTTGTACCTGTTGACCAAGTCTCATCTCCACATGAGTTATGGTTTGGTCTGTGCATTTGGTTTAATCAAACTAAATGAATAATAAGAAAAAATTCTAACAACAGGGTTTCAGCACCTTTGGTGACCCTATTTTAAAGGGTACTCCCAACATTTTATTTTTAACCATTTATAAACCTCCAAGATACTCTGCACATTTTATAGATGAATTTGCTGAACTACTGTCACTTATCTCCACTGAGTACAGCTTCTTCATCATAACTGGGGATTTTAACATCCACTTAGATAATAACAAGGACAACAACACCAAAGAACTTTTTGGACTTTTTGACACATTTGGTCTATTGCAACATGTGAAAGGGCCTACACATACTCGAGGGCACACTCTGGATCTAGTTATTTCTAAAGGTCTTAACATTTCCTCTGTTTTGGTCAAGGACTTGGCCCTCTCTGATCATTTTTGTGTCTTCTTTGAAATGCTGATCACTCCAGATGCTCAAACTAGCTCTGTTTCTGTTAAGAAAAGGAATATAAATGAAAGTACTAGTTCTCGGTTTATGGAGGCCATAGCTATATCACCAACTTTAATTGCAGAGTCAGTTGATGAACTCCTGGATAACTTTAACGTGAAAATATTGACTGTCATGGACGTGGTTGCTCCGGTAAAAGTCATGAAAACATTGAGCAAACAGAAAGCACCATGGCGTAACACAATGATGGTAATGGCTATGAAAAAAGAATGCAGGAGAGCTGAACGTAAGTGGAGGAAAACTAAACTTCAAATCCACTATGATCTCTATAAGCAAAGCCTTTGTAGTTTTAACTCAGAGTTAGGCAGGGCTAGACAGCTGCACTTCTCTAAGATCATTAACAGGAACATCAACAACACCCGCACTCTATTCAACGTGGTCGACAAGCTTACAAATCCTCCAAAACAGATCACGCCAGAACTTCTGTCCACAGAGAAATGTAATGAGTTTGCTCATTTCTTCTGTGAAAAAATCAAAACTATTAGACTGACCATTAACTCCACTCAGTCAAACAATAAAACCATGCTGCCCCTACAGACACCTAAAAATAACATGACTATTATGTCACAATTTAATACAATAGACCAAAAAACTCTGGAGAAAACAGTTCAGCATCTTAAATCATCGACATGTTGTCTCGACATACTGCCATCTGAATTTTTTAAAACTATTTTTAACTCTGTAAAAACTGATTTGCAACAAATAGTTAATGGCTCACTATCATCAGGCGTTTTCCCAAAGTCACTGAAAACAGCTGCCATTAAACCACTCCTAAAAAAGAGAACTCTGGATGCGTCTGTGTTAAACAACTACAGGCCGATCTCAAATCTTCCTTTCACAGCTAAGATCATTGAGAAAGTTGTCTACAATCAAGTCAGCAGTTTTTTGAATTCCAGTGGTTCTTTTGACAAATTTCAGTCAGGCTTTCGAGCTCACTACAGCACTGAAACGGCTCTCATAAAAGTGGTAAATGATCTACGGCTGAATAGTGACTCAGGTAAAATATCAGTTCTGGTTTTACTGGATCTTAGTGCAGCCTTCGACACTGTAGATCACAGAATACTGCTGGACAGGTTGGAAAACTGGGTTGGACTTTCCGGAACAGTCCTTAATTGGTTCAGGTCTTACTTAAAAGACCGCAGTTACTTTGTCACTATTGGCAGCTATGAATCTGACAGAGTGGCTATGACATGTGGAATCCCCCAGGGATCAGTTCTCGGACCTCTCCTGTTCAATCTTTATATGCTGCCATTAGGCCAAATGCTACAGGCTAACAACATTGATTACCATAGTTATGCAGATGACACACAGATATATCTGGCTCTCTCACCAGATGATTACAGCCCAATAGATTCACTGTGTCAGTGTTTAGAGGACATCAATAAATGGATGAGCCAGAATTTTTTACAGTTAAATAAGGACAAAACAGAGATTGTCGTGTTTGGCAACAAAGAAAAGAGGTCTAGTGTCATTGAACACCTCAGTTCCCGGGCTCTAAAAACCAAAGACCAAGTCCGAAATCTTGGCGTTCTAATAGACTCAGATCTTACATTCACCAGCCATATTAAAACCATCACCAAAACAGCCTTCTACCATCTTAGAAATATAGCCAAAATCAAGGGTCTAGTGTGCCAACAAGACCTAGAGAAGCTGATCCATGCTTTTATCTCCAGTAGGGTGGACTATTGTAATGGTCTCTTAACTGGACTTCCCAAAAAGACCATTAAACAGTTACAGCTCATTCAGAACGCTGCTGCAAGAGTTTTAACCAAGACAAAGAGAACTGAGCACATCACTCCAGTTCTAAAATCTCTACACTGGCTTCCGGTTAGTTACAGAATAGAATTTAAAGTGCTGCTACTGGTCTATAAATCACTGAATGGGTTCGGCCCAGAATACATCTCAGAAATGTTTAGAGAATATAAACCCAGTAGATCTCTTAGATCCATGGACTCAGGTCAGCTAGTAGAGCCCAGAGTCCAAACTAAACATGGTGAAGCAGCATTTAGTTGTTGGGCTGCATATAACTGGAACAGACTGCCAGGAGATATTAGATGTTCCTCAAATGTAGAAATCTTTAAATCCAGGTTAAAAACTTTTATTTTTTCTTGTGCCTATGATTGAGCTCGATATTTTTACTATTACCCTCATTTTACCATATTTCTTTTAGTCTTGTTTTAATTCCATATTCTCTAAACTGTAAGGTATATTTTACTATATTTTCTTTTAGTTTTTATGTTTTATTTGCTTATTTCTCTTGTTTTAATTTCGTATTTACCAAATTGTAGGGTATATTTTACAATATTTTCTTTTAATTTTTCAAGTTCTTAATTTTTATCTCTCTTGTTTGAATTTCATGTTTTTAATTGTAACTAAATGTTTGCAAGAAGTCTTTCTGAGGTTCTAGATCTCAGGAATGTTTTAATGCTTTTAATTTTTAATTTTTCCTTATGTAAAGCACTTTGAATTGCCACTGTGTATGAAAGGTGCTATACAAATAAACTTGCCTTGCCTTGCCTTGCCTAGACCCCTAATAATGTAATTACCATCACAGAAAATAACTTATCCAAATGGATTAAAGCTCCCACTCTAACGAGCCCTGAAATTAATTGCTAGGTAATGTCATAATTTATTTCTAATAGATTATTATAATTAGACAGTTGCACCTCAGTGGGAACCAAAACGTACCTGTGGTGTTTTGGTTGAGGAGAGCAGGTGGTAAGTTTGAACTGGATGCAGTGCAAACAGGACAGCAGGCAGGCACAGCAGCATGCACATTAATCACCATCAAAACACCTGCATTGACTATTCATAATTCATTATAATCCTCATTCAATATTACAATTGTGTCATTAAATATGCATTAGGCAGAGTGAGACAGGCCAAGAGCACGGGACACACTGAGAAGATAGCAATAGTGGAAGAGACTGGGAATAGCAGGGAATAGGAGATTCTGGGAGGAACATAGAAAGAGAATGAGATATAAATGATAATATAGTGAGTACAGACCGCAGCCAATGAATAACTTAAAGCTAATCTAGCCAGGCCACCACATGCATCTATTTGAGGGCCACACTTCAGTTAAAACAGATTCACTACCTCTATAAACATATTTCTAGAACCAGCAACGTGAGGTGATATTTAAACGATAAGGATGAAAATTGGCTTTGAAGTTCTACAATTACTGACTGTAGTCCATCTCTTTCTCTACATACTTTTTTAACCTGCTTTCACCCTGTTCTTCAATGGTCAGGACCCCCACAGGACCACCACTGAATAGGCATTGTTTAGGTGGTGGATGATTCTCAGCACTGCAGTGACAATGACATGGTGGTGGTGTGTTAGTGTGTGTTGTGCTGGTAAGTTAAATACTCTGTCCACTCATTGTCCACTCTATTAGACACTCCTACCTAGTTGGTCCACCCTGTAGATGTAAAGTCAAAGACGATCGCTCATCTATTGCTGCTGTTTGAGTTGGTCATCTTCTAGACCATCAGTGGTCACAGGACGCTGCCCACGGGGCACTGTAGGATGGATATTTTTGGTTGGTGGACTATTCTCAGTCTAGCAGTGACAGTGAGGTGTTTAAAAACTCCAGCAGCGCTGCTGTGTCTTATCCACTCATACCAGCACAACACACACTAACACACCACCACCATGTCAGTGTCACTGCAGTGCTGAGAATAATCCACCACCCAAATAATACCTGCTCTGTAGTGGTTCTGTGGGGGTGCTGACCATTGAAGGACAGCATAAAAGGGGGCTAACAAAGCATGCAGAGAAACAAATGGACTACAGTCAGTAATTGTAGAACTACAAAGTGCTTCTATAGGGTAAGTGGAACTGATAAAGTGGACAGTGAGTGTAGAAACAAGGGGTGGTTTTAATGTTATGGCTGATCGGTGTATGCTGCCTTCAAGACAACATCTTTTCCAGGGACGTCCATGCATTATTCAACAAGGCAATGCAAAACCACATGCTGCACACATTACAAGGGCATGGCTGTGGAAGAAGTGGGTACGGGTACTGGACTGGCCTGCCTGCAGTCCTGACTGGTCTCCAATAGAGGATTTTGAAAGGAAAAATGCGACAACGACGACCCCGTACTGTTGCACATCTTAAGACGTGTTTGCAGGAAGAATGGGACAAAATAAAAGCTGAAACACTAAATCACTTGGTATCCTCAGTGCCAAAACGTCTTTTAAGTGTGGTGAAAAGGAATGGCAACATTACAAAGTGGTAAATGCTTTACTGTCCCAACTTTTTACCGAATGTGTTGCAGGCCTGAAATGCAGGAATGGATGTTTATTAATATTTGAAATGAAGTTGAGCAGATAAAATATGAAATATCTCAGGTTCATCCTTTCTGCAATCAAATAAAAGTCAAAGTAAATGACATAAGTTGTGAAATTTACATAAAAATTCATTTTATCATGGAAAGGCATTATTATTAGCCGCACAATACATCGTCAACATTTCTTACATGCCGCTATCTCTGACCTCTCTGACTTTGAAAACTGCATAGAGCACCAAACACTATTTTTATTTTTACTTCTAAAACCCCACGAGTGAACATTTGTACACTTCTGGAAAAAAAAGACTCCAAAATCTATCCAAACTCCATGACCCTTACATTTCATATGCACTGGAAAGCGCTAGACTTGCCACTGCTGGCACAAGAGCAGTCAACCAAGATCCGGAAAAGATCGCACAATAAAAATAACATTTTAAGATTGTAGTTTATCTGACCCCACCCAGTTATCTGGCAACCACAACTCCCCATTGGCACACGCCCAGGCAGCTCATTATACCACTGCCACCACATACACGCAAAGCCAATTACTGCACAGCATACTACACACATGCAATTACTACACATTCAGATTCAATGAGTTTCAGTGTGTACTCATACTAAACGAGCTTTTAACACACGACATTTCTAAATAGGCAATTAAGCATTGCACACACACGCCCCACCCCCAAGTCTTTTTTTCCCTCTCCCATTTGGCACTAGTGACATTTTTAGGTTAGGGTAGCACAAAGAAATGCACATGATTAATTAGCTTTTTTACTTTGCAAAATACACAGCCATCCAACGTTCAAACATAAGATTGAGGGTATGAATACCTTAGGCTAATCTAGCCAAACTATATATGTATATATGTATATACACTGATCAGCCATAACGTAAAAACCACCTCCTTGTTTCTACAATCACTGTCCATTTTATCAGCTCCACTTACCATATAGAAGCACTTTGTAGTTCTACAATTACTGATTGTAGTCCATCTGTTTCTCTACATGCTTTTTTAACCTGCTTTCACCCTGTTCTTCAATGGTCAGGACCCCCACAGGACCACAACAGAGCAGGTATTATTTAGGTGGTGGATAATTCTCAGCACTGCAGAGACACTGACATGGTGGTGGTGTGTTAGTGTGTGTTGTGCTGGT
The DNA here is from genome assembly GCF_030014385.1 of Trichomycterus rosablanca. Taxonomy (NCBI): domain Eukaryota; kingdom Metazoa; phylum Chordata; class Actinopteri; order Siluriformes; family Trichomycteridae; genus Trichomycterus; species Trichomycterus rosablanca. Next base: position 25,795,501 of record NC_085996.1, read on the forward strand.
ATAAGTGCAGTTTTTAAAATACCGTGTCCACTCACTGTCCACTCTATTAGACACTCCTACCTAGTTGGTCCACCTTGTAGATGTAAAGTCAGAGACGATCGCGTATCTATTGCTGCTGTTTGAGTCGCTCATCTTCTAGACCTTCCTCAGTGGTCACAGGACGCTGCCCATGGGGCGTTGTTGGCTGGATATATTTTTGGTTGGTGGACTATTCTCAGTCCCGCAGTGACAGTGAGGTGTTTAAAAACTCCATCAGCACTGCTGTGACTTATCCACTCATACCAGCACAACACACACTAACACACCACCACCATGTCAGTGTCACTGCAGTGCTGAGAATGATCCACCACCCAAATAATACCTGCTCTGTAGTGGTCCTGTGGGGGTCCTGACCATTGAAGAACAGCATGAAAGGGGGCTAACAAAGCATGCAGAGAGACAGATGGACTACAGTCAGTAATTGTAGAACTACAAAGTGCTCCTATATGGTAAGTGGGGCTGATTTCTTGACACACATTGCTTTGTTAGAATAAACTATGCTGAAAGCATTGATTCTCATAGGGTGTGACCCTCAAGCTATACTAGATTGCATTTTTGGAAAGTGGTTGAATGTGTGATTCACAGCAAAAATGTGCAGTTGACAGATATGCAGCGAGGATGTGATGCTCGTAGGGTAAAGATTTTACAAAGTGCTTGAAGATTCGGGTCCATGTTGACCTAAAAAAAATTGAGGCTGTTCTAAGAACAGCTCTTTGTTTTTAATGGGAGTGGGGGCTCTTACCCAGTATTAGGATCATGTTTCTAATAAAGTGGACTACAGGATACCTACATTATGTAGCCAAAGAAAGTTTACCAGTCCCTCTTCTCCATGTCTTGCTTATCTTCATTGTTCATTTGTGGTTTTGATCTGTATTTATTTACCCAACCTGAGAGTACATATCATTTACACTTAGACACATGTGAATGTGAACAAAGTAACATTTGCACCTTTGGGAGTGCATGGGGGAGGGAGTGTGAGGAAGGAGAGAAGATGAAGAGAGTCTGGTAATTGGAGCTGGGAGTTAGAGACAGGTTGACATATCTTACCACAGCAATACACTTTACATGCTGTCGGCTTCCCTGAAATCTTCTCTACCTTTCTTGCATGATTTTTATCCTTCTCCTCCCTTGGTACTCTCACTTTTTAGCCCATGCAGACACTTGCATTCTCACACTCTTGCTCTTTAAACTCACTTATGCAGTTTATCTTACACACTTGTGCTTTTGTTTTTTTTACTCTCTTGTTTTTGAGTATTTATATTTCCCCCCAGACACTTGCTACCTACTCTTGCACTCTTGGGTGGCTTTCAAATGAGCATTTTGTGATTCGATCACCGCAGGGATGGGCACAGATTTCCACTTACCATAGGGTTTAAGCCTTCCACATTTACATTTTTGGCATTTAGCAGACGCTTTTATCCAAAGTGACTTACAGTACTGTGACAGCATAATGTCTAAGCAATTGAGGGTTAAGGGCATTGCTCAAGGGCCCAACAGTGGCATCCTGGCAGTGGTGGGGCTTGAACCAGCAACCTTTTGATTACTAGTCCAGTGCTTTACCTGCTAGAATACACCTGCCCTACATGATGTGCGACAAGGCCCCTTTGTTATGGCTGTGCTGCTTAGCGCCAAACTTAAAAACAATACACAATTTTGAGAATACTGACTGACGTTATAGACAGTTTATTCACATTCAGTTTTGTATGTAATGTATTCTACGGGGATCTTCAAAAAGTTTCCGCACTTTTATATTTTTGTTGGAAACAGCGAGGGCGGGAAGAGTAGTAATCGTGTCTAAGAGACTGAGAGAGAGCTTATAGTCTGGATTTAGCATCATCTGATTTCCACCTTTTTGGACGCTCAATGAAGCTTTAAGGGGAAGAAGATTTTCATGTGATGATGATGTGAAAGCAGCGGCGCATCAGTGGCTACGCGCTCAACCGAAAATATTTTTGCTGATGGCATTAAAATGGTACAACGCTGGGAAAAATGCACCGTAAGGTGAATATGTACAAAAGTGATGTAATTTCTTTTTGAAATCCTTAATAAATAGAGTTTAAGAAAAAGTGCATAAACTTTTTGAAGAACACTCATAGTTTATACAAGATTCGGCTATTTCTCTCTATGGAAGCTACTCAGATTCTTGTGCAGTCACTTGTAATCTCACGGTTGGACTACCGCAAGCTCCCATGTCCACTATTAAACCCCTGCGACTTATTCAAAATGCAGCTGGGTTTTTAGGTTTTTAACCAACCTAAACACTGTCACATCACCCCACTGCTGCGTTCTCTTTACCAGCTTCCTGTAGCTGCACGCATTCAGTTTAAAACACTGATGCTCGCCTACAAAGCCAAAAATGGACCAACCCCAAGCTACCTTCGTGGTCTAATCAAACCCTGCTATGTACCGCACAACCTCCGAGCCACTAGTCTTGCTCGACTTGATCCTCCATCCAGGACTAGAGGAAGACAAGCATCAAGGCTCTTCTCTGTACTGGCACCCAAGTGGTGGAACGAACTTCCTCTGGCTGTCCGAACTTCTGAGTCTCTTGCTGTCTTTAAGAAACTATTAAAAACGCACCTCTTTACTAAACACTTAAGCAGAAATGTACTTACTTACTAACACTCACTAATACTAATTCATTTCTTGCAAAAAAAAAAACACTTTGGTTCTAACAGGTTTTAGCAGATTTGTGTTCTTGGACTGTTGTCTACTTAAACTAGAGTAAGGTAATGTTCACTATGGAAGCACTTCTGTACGTTGCTCTGGATAAGAGCATCTGCTAAATGCCAAAAATGTAAATGTACAAGCAAGCTCTGCAATGTCGTCATTTGGAGACCCTGCAAAAGAATAAAGCATTAAGTTTCATTAATCTAAGTGTGAATTAAATCTAATACGAAGTCACAACAAGGGATTCCGGAATGAAGAAACTTCCACACAATGTTGTGGTTCTAATGTTATGTAGAATATAACAGCTCAAGGTTTTGTGGAACAGTTAGAATTGGCTTCTCTCTGCCATGTCTGTTTGGCTTTTTCCTGCATCATACAGCATTTTTTTTTACTTTGGTGATGCTTTGAAAAGGTCAGCGGCAATCAGATGCACTTTGAACACTGCGACAAGAGGTAAAATAAAGAGAAGCAAATGCCAAAGCTGTAAATGTGCACAGTGTGACACTTTAGGTAGCACAGTGGCAGAGTATGCGGTACTGCTTTACTCCATAGGAAAGGGCGGCATGGTGACTCAGTGGGTAGCACTGTCACCTCACAGCAAGAAGGCCCTGGGTTCGATTCCCAGGTGGAGCGGTCCGGGTCCTTTCTGTGTGGAGTTTGCATGTTCTACCCGTGTCTGTGTGGGTTTCCTCCCACAGTCCAAAGACGTGCAAAATTGGAGATACAAAATTGTCCATGACTGTGTTTGACATTAAAGGCTTGAACTGATGAATCTTGTGTAACAAATAACTACCGTTTCTGTCATGAATGTAACTAAAGTATGTAAAACATGTCGTTAAAATCCTAATAAATAAATAAAATACTCAATAGGAAACAGTGGCACAGCCAGCGCAACAGCAGTTTTACTGCATGTCTTGTTCTTTCTCTCTTACCCACTTTCCCTCATGTACATAAAAAGGGAGTCTATCTGCCTCTGCAGAAGGAGCTGAGCAGACAAAGAGAAGGGTTACAGGACGGATAGAGACAGACTTCTGACATACAGGTGATTCATGAACCCGCATCTATTAGGGATGAATTATGATCCGTCAGATCTTCTCTCTTGTTCAGCCTCACAAAAGTCTGCCTAGTGTCTGCTCCAGGCTACTGACTGAACAAGAACAGATGCTCTAGATCATTAGTGAACAGTCCCTGGATACCATTGACCTTGAAACCGTTTGCACGTCTACCAACGGTACCAGTTGAAAGTTTAGGCAAATCCTCGTATGTACTATGTTAGCTGGTATGCTAATAATTTAGCTAGCTTGTCCAAACTGTTGCCACTTTGTTGAAAGCATATTTCTTCATCTGATTGTTTTTATACACTTGCTTGCATTGGGTTTGCATTGTCTAGGCAAGACCATTTTAGTCCTATTTTTTCAAACTCATTAAATTGCTTAAAAATTGCTTTTAGTGGCTTTAAAGGAAAAAAGATACATGCAAAGTTGATTGCAAATTAGTTTATGTTGACACCCCTTATTGATGATTGTATCTCTCCAATGCAAACCTGACAAGAAATGTAATTTTGGTTATTGGTGGATGAATTGTAGGTGTTGGTGCAAATCCTTTATTTCCCTGCCTGGATCATGATGTACAAGGCCAGTTTGTAATTGAAAGAAAATAGGTTATGTTTTTATCAAAATATATATGGAAAAAAAAAAACAGTAGAGCACATACTGAGCTGATGTATGTTCTGCACCACGGCTACAACTATTATGGCAACTATTAGGTATACACTGACGAGGCATAACATTATGACCACTGACAGGTGATCTCTTCATCAACACACCTGTTGGTGGGTGGGATATATTAGGCAGCAAGTGAACATTTTATCCTCAAAGTTAATGTGTTAGAAGCAGGAAAAATGGGCGAGCGTAAGGATTTGAGCGAGTTTGACAAGGGCCAAATTGTGATGGCTAGACGACTGGCTCAGAGCATCTCCAAAACTGCAGCTCTTGTGGGGTGCAGGTATTATTTAGGTGGTGGATCATTCTCAGCACTGCAGTGACACTGACATGGTGGTGGTGTGTTAGTGTGTGTTGTGATGGTATGAATGGATAAGACACAGCAACGCTGCTAAAGTTTTCAAATACCGTGTCCACTCACTGTCCACTCTATTAGACACTCCTACCTAGTTGGTCCACCTTGTAGATGTAAAGTCAGAGACGATCGCTCATCTATTGCTTCTGTTTGAGTTGCTCATCTTCTAGACCTTCATCAGTGGTCACAGGACGCTGCCCACAGGGCACTGTTGGCTGGATGTTTTTGGTTGGTGGACTATTGTCAGTCCAGCAGTGACAGCGAGGTGTTTAAAAACTCCAACAGTGCTGCTGTGTCTTATCCACTCATACCAGCACGACACACACTAACACACCACCACCATGTCAGTGTCACTGCAGTGCTGAGAATGATCCACCACCCAAATAATACTTACTCTGTAGTGGTCATGTGGGGGTCCTGACCATTGAAGAACAGCATGAAAGGGGGCTAACAAAGCATGCAAAGAAACAGATAGACTACAGTTAGTAATTGTAGAACTACAAAGTGCTTTTATAAGGTAAGTGGAGCTGATAAAATGGACAGTGTGTGTAGAAACAAGGAGGTGGTCATAATGTTATACCTGACTGGTGTAACTTCAAATGATAAACAAAGCCGAGGATCGAACCTAGGTGTGCAGCATAGACTCTACAAGCTGTGCCAACCACTAATGAAATGCTTGTGTAAGAGACAGAAACTGAGTATGTGGTGTGTGTGTGTGTGTGTGTGTACATGTTGCAGTATGCATTATCACAAGAGACCACTACTCCATACATATTCATATATTCTTCCAATTAAAGCACACACGCCCAGTGTTCTAGAAAATATCAAACAGTTCTGCTGAATATTCATCACCTGAATTTTTGATGCAATACTTAGCTAGCACACAGGGCTCTTTCCAATTTACTCTGCACAACACGTTGGTGTTTATACTGGTGTTTATATCTGCTCTGTTGGTTTTGTTGCAGCATCTTATTTTTATATGTGTGTAGAGGTGCACAACATGATCACATTTCTGAGACTTTAGTCATATTTAATTTACAGCACAGTCACAAGGACCTTTGCTCTGCTCAATGTAGTTTCTTATATTTGTTATATGGACAAAAAATGCAGAACAAGTCATGTTCATTTTAGGGCAGTGTGCAATTTGTGTCCGTCCGTCCTTCCTTACTTCTTTCCTTCCCTCCCTCCCTGCCTCCCTCACTCATTTTAGTATAACCCCAAATCAGAAAAAGTTGGGAAAGCATGGAAAATGGAGTTGCATGGAGTTTCTTACATTTACTTTGACTTTTATTTGATTGCAGACAGGATGAACCTCAGATATTTCATGTTTTATCTGCTCAACTTCTGCTCATTTCATTTATTAATAAACATCCATTTCTTGCATTTCAGGCCTGCAACACATTCCAAAAAAAGTTGGGACAGTAAAGCATTTACCACTTTGTAATGTTGCCATTCCTTTTCACCACACTTAATAAAGCAATAAGCCATGAGAGACCGTGTGTTACTGCGATTTTATCACTGGGAAGGATGTTTTTGGAAACTTCTTTCCCCGTGATAAAATCATAGCAGTAACGCACGGTCTCGAGTGGCTTATTGCTTTTATAAAACGGCGGTCAACATAAAATATAATAAAATACAACAATGTTCAATTTATAAATGTTTTTATTTACAAAAAACACTTACAAAAAGCATTCTTCCCCGACCCAAGGTAGTCCGTTAACAGTGTGCCATGTTGCTAAGCAACATGAGGGCGAACATAACATTCGCAATAAACATTCCTCCACAAACGCTATTACACTATTTCTTGGATGAAACACCCGCTTAATGATTAGGATTACTGTTTATATTCATCTGGACATTTCCATGTATAGTACATGACTTAAAATAGTATTCAACCAAGTTTGTACTTTTTCTTTTCAGTGGCGTATTAATATGGAATGATGTGAGGTGGTCATAGGTGTGCGTATATCGGGGACTTTACAACGGCTTCGAACGCGGCTCAGCCAATCAGACTTTAGGACCGGAACTATCCGTTTTATAAAAGACATTTTGGCACCGAGTTCTCCACACATTCTCTATTGGGGACAGGTCAGGATTGCAGGCAGACCAGTCCAGTACCCGTGCCCTCTTCTTCCGCAGCCATGCCTTTGTAATATGTGCAGCATGTGGTTTTGCATTGTCTTGTTGAAAAATGCATGGACGTCCCTGGAAAAGATGACGTCTTGAAGGCAGCACATGTTGCTCTAAGATCTCAATGTACTTTTCTGCATTAATGCTGCCATCACAGAAGTGTAAATGACCTTTACCAAGGGCACTGACACAGCCCCATACCATGACAGACCCTGGCTTTTTTCTGGATGGTCCTTTTCGTCTTTGATCCGGAGCCCACGGCGTTCTTTTTTTTTTCAAAGAAGACCTGGAATGCTGATTCATCTGACCACAATACACGTTTCCACTGTGTGATGGTCCATCCTAGATGCCGCCAAGCCCAGAGAAGTCGATGCCGCTTCTGGACATGGTTAACATAAGGCTTCTTTTCGGCACAGGAAAGTTTTAAGTGGCATTTGTGCATGTAACTCTGTATTGTAGAGCTTGACAAAGGTTTGCCAAAGTCATCCCTCACCCATTTGGTTATATCAGCTATAGTAAAAGAGCATTACTGTCATTTTTGGGTTGTAGGGATGGCATCCTTGTCTCCTCTAGAGAAATACTGGGTATTTGTAAGCTCATGTACAGATGGTGGCAATTGTTGCCCTTTTACTAAGCGCATTAATTTGCATAATGAGTTTAAAAGAAGCAAGCTAGACGTCGAATTCAAGGATTGATCATTGTCATGTAATAAGTGGAGGAAAAATTCAAAAATCAAGGGCGTGGTGCAATCAAAGCCTAGCTTATTCAAGAATGTATTCAGGTGCAGCCTGCAGAATGGCAAACCCATTATAGCTGAAAGCTTAGATTTCCTGACTCTGTTCTTTCATTCATACTACCGTAACATGTTCCGCATGGTAAGTGCCTCTTCTGCTGTATTGATAAAGCTATTCAGAACATAAAAACATCTGTATTAAACATGAATGTCACCTGATTTCCAAACTCAGTGTCAAGGATCCCCAGCTTAAAGAGAATAAAATCTGCACAAAGAACAAAACTTCTGTCGACTGCGATTTAACTCCGCGCTTCAACTTCCTGACAGTTAATTGAATTTAGAATGCAGATTTCCAGTTGTACTTCCCTCGCACATTTAAATGGAACAAGCTCTCTGATTGCGGTACAAATCGCTGAAAAGAATCTATTCATCACCAAACTTCATAAAGCTAAAAATAATTGGGCTGAGCCGCTTAAAGATCAACCCACTTGTACCGTCACTGCTAAGAGATCGAGAGCATTTACACCCATTAAAAATCTACATCTTGATATTTATGCACTTTTAAAAGCCAATCCTGTCAATTGAGCTTCACTCTCGGCCTGTGCACCTGCACACATTCTCTAGCGGGTGCGCACACACCCCCTTCCCACACCTCAGAGCTTGTGAAAGAAATGAGTTTCACCATCATATTGGGTGTGTTCGAAAACCTAGTGAGCTGCCTTGCTGTCTTACTGTATCATGCCATTCAAACAAATGGGATGGGGTGGCACAGCGCGCTAGTATGTCAACTAACATCTCCCTCCGTGTACCGAAAACGGTTAAATTCGGTTCGGTTAAACAACACGTGCAATTTTATACAAATTAAAAATCAATAATAAGCCGCTCAGGTGGCGCAGCGGTAAAAACACACGCTGTTCACCAGAGCTGAGATCTCGAATACATTGTATCGAATCTCGGCTCTGCCTTGCCGGCTGAGCAGCCACATGAACAACGATTGGCCTGTTGTTCAGATAAGGAGCGGGATTAAGCCGGATGAGGACTCTCTCTCAGACCGGTGCGATTACGACCTCTGCTGGCTGGTTGGTGGCGCCTTCTCGGAGATGGGAAAGGAATGCGGTAGAGGGTGTGGCTCTCCGTGCACAGCGCTGTACTGCACTGCACTCGTCAAGTGTAGGTGATAAGATGTTCGATCGCTGTGCACGTGTCGAAGTGGGCGTGGAGCAGCCGGGGGGGCGCGAGTACTTGTCTGGGGGTGTCTGACCGGGTGGCGTGCATTACGAGATTTTTTTACTTCTAAAACTAAAGCAATTCATTTTTCTGCCTCGTTCTGCCTGTGGAGCTAAACGTTTTCTGTCAGTCAGAGCAGATGATCCCGAACTAACCAACTTAGTAATTGATGAACTTTTGTCTATGCTTGACTCTGTGAAGTAATGTTTTCTGCTCTCACCTACATCAAAAAGGAAGAACCGCTTACGATTCACTAAAGTGAACCAGATGGGATCGGAGTGTATTATCTTTTTAAAGTAATATTTTCAATCAGCAAAAAAAAAAGGGGGGCGCATGTCCAAAAAGGTTGAAAACCCCTGCGCTAAAGTGGGAGAAAAAGGGAAAAAAAAAAATCAATAATAGTTTATTTACGTTTGAAAATAACTAAAAACGCTTCCGATGCTCACTCGTTCTTGAGTCAAAATAGCGTTGAAATTTTAAGATGCCTAACTAAACAGCACATTAAGGCATCTAGGATTTTGAACAGCCTACTTCTCGGGAGCGCGCGTAGGATGACGTAAAATGCTGTCTATGTAGAGAGCTCCCTAGGTTTTCAAACACACCCATTCTAAACATTTCAGTGGCGGAGCTGATTGCTATTTCACAGGCTGAGCGAGGTAGGGAGCACAGACCTCATGAGCTAGTAACGTCTTATTAAAACAAAGCAGAGATGAATTTGTTCCTCTTTAGCAGCCAATTTAAAGTTTTTTGTTTGGGAAGGAGGATTGTGTCAGGGAAGCAAATACAAAAAAAAAGTTCTGGCTTTATTGTTTGCAGTTTTTAATCTTTTCCTCACAGGAAACTGGTTTAGCTTTCTAGATTTGGCCTGAAGACCTTTTGCTACTTCATTTCCTTTTATGTCCTTGAGCGAGGATTTTAACCCCCTTCCCTACACCCACCCACCCAATCCCATCCCATCCTTCATCCTTTTTCTGTAGCAATGCATATTCATTCACTCTGGCACATTCAGTCTTTCTCTCCCCTCCCATGTAGAGATGCATCTAGCCGGTCAGAGTAATTAAATTTAAAACTCCAGATTATTGGATTACAAGGCTACCATGCATGTTCATGCCCTTTCAGACCAGCAAGTCCACACTTAAAGCATGTTTACACACTTTCAAATACACACAAGGGTCAAAAACAGTGTTTTAGTAAGGTGTGTATGAGTGGATCAGACACAGCAGTGCTGCTGGAGTTTTTAAATACCGTGTCCACTCACTGTCCACTCTATTAGACACTCCTACCTAGTTGGTCCACCTTGTAGATGTAAAGTCAGAGACAATCACTCATCTATTGCTGCTGTTTGAGTTGGTCATCTTATACACCTTCATCAGTGGTCACAGGACGCTGCCCACGGGGCGCTGTTGGCTGGATGTTTTTGGTTGGTGGACTATTCTCAGTCCAGCAGTGACAGTGAGGTGTTTAAAAACTCCATCAGCTTTGACCACCATGTCAGTGTCACTGCAGTGCTGAGAATGACCTACCACCCAAATATTACCTACTCTGTAGTGGTCCAATGGTGGTCCTGCCCATTGAGGAACAGGGTGAAAGCAGGCTATAAAAGTATCTAGAGAAATATATAGACTACAGTCAGTAAATGTAGAACTACAAAGTGCTTCTATATGGTGGAGCTGATAAAATGGACAGTGGGTGTAGAAACAAGGAGGTGGTTTTAATGTTATGGCTCATCAGTGTATGCATATATGACAAATAAAGGCATTCTATTCTATTAGCCCTAAAATACATGGGTTTGGGGGACATGGGCTTGAGAACAAGTGGGTGTAAATTGCCTAATTTGACACAATAAAACATTAATACACAGCAAATGTTTGTTGGGTTGAAACCAAAGAATCAAAACTACTAACACAGACAGAATGTAAAGCAGTAACCAGTTTAGGCAAACCAGATAAACTAGTCAAAGCTATATTTCCTCATCAGCCATTTACAAAGGGGCAAATTAAACTGAACTTCTTAATTCTTTCCCGGTCTTATTTTTAACGTTTGCTCCTAGTCCTTCGACCAGATGCAAATCGATTCACTGATTTGAGTCTGGTCTCTGACACCCCCTCCCCCTTCTTCCCAACCACCACTGAACTGCCCATTACTGCGACCAAAGCATCAAATCAAATTAGCTTCGGTCAGCCCGCCATCAGTATGTCATACATTGGCTGATGCACAAAGAGAATGATGCAAATGATACAATCAAATTAATATTGCTTCTGTCAAGACGGGTCTTTTTAATCTGCTGATTTCAATCACAGACACTGACATCAAACTCGATGAAGATAGCAAGAGACGTGCACAGATGTCTGCTAGTCTTTTTAAAACATGTATTATGCCAGTCCATGGTCCATAATTAGATTAATATTGCACAAAAATGCAGCCAGTGATTGGCGGAGTAAATTAATTAACTGTAAAGCTTTCATTTAAGAGGTTACATATGTAAAATTTACACCGATTAGCCATAACATTAAAACCACCTCCTTGTTTGTACACTCTCTGTCCATTTTATCAGCTCCACGTACCATATTAAAGCACTTTATAGTTCTACAATTACTGACTGTAGTCCATCTGTTTCTCTACATACCTTTTTAGCCTGCTTTCACCCTGTTCTTCAATGGTCAGGACCCCCACAGAGCAGGTATTATTTAGGCGGTGGATCATTCTCAGCACTGCAGTGACACTGACATGGTGGTGGTGTGTTAGTGTGTGTTGTGCTGGTATGAGTGGATCAGACACAGCAGCACTGCTGGAGTTTTTAAATACCGTGTCCACTCACTGTCCACTCTATTAGACACTCCTACCTAGTTGGTCCACCTTGTAGATGTAAAGTCAGAGATAATCGCTCATCTATTGCTGCTGTTTGAGTTGGTCATCTTCGGGACCTTCATCAGTGGTCACAGGACGCTGCCCATGGGGCACTGTTGGCTGGATATATTATTATATATACATATATTCTCCCTATTTTCCTCCCGATTTAGGTGCTCTGGTGGCACCACAGTAAACCCCACTAGCCCACTGGTATCGAGATCTCGCACTCACGAGTTTGAATTTTAGCTCTGCCAGATGGGCGCCTACATGCAGACATGATTGCCTTGGGGATTCCTCATCACTGCTGCAATTGTGGTGTCTGCTGGCTGGTCAATGGCATCCACACAGAGACGGGAGATAATGGAGAGCAGTGAGTGACACTCGAGCAGGTAAAAAGAAGCGGTTGGAAACCGCACACGTGTTAGGTCTGGCCCTGCTCGGCCAGGGTAGGGATCTGTAGCAGTGGAGGAGATATATGACCAGGGAATTTGGATACGAATACACTGACCCAGACAAAATTTCAATTTATTTAAAGTATTTATTTATCTTTGATCTTTGTGGCTGACCTCTTCTGTATGTAGACACAACACACAATTTTCCCCACTTAATTACTTCTACATGCAAGTAAATGAAACGGCAAACAGAACCAGTAAGAGTAAAAAAGTGCAAGGCAGGAGCCTATTAATTAACAAGGAATTCATCTTTCAGCACCTTAGCTGAGCATGAGAATAGAGAAACAAGTCATGGCCTGATATAATAAGCAGCGTGTGTTTTCCATTTATTAAAAAGCACCAATCAAATTTTAGCTCTACGGCCAAAACAGGCTGCAACCTTCACAACCCGAGATCACAGCAACTGAAACCAATTTAAATGTGTGTAACAGATTTTCCTTTATTTACTTTTTGGCTTTTAACAAGCATATTTACAGAATATAAATTCAGTTGGAAGTTTAATATTGGGTTTGCTGTGCGGCAGTGTTAGCTGGCGGCGAGAATACTGTTGATTAGGAAGTGACTCAGGGGAAAGCTTTGTGTGTATGCTTCTCTTGGTACTGCTTTATTAAAGGACTTTGTTCAGCTTGCACAGGCCCTCTCTCCCCAATCCATCTCATTCACTTGAAGTAAGAGACTGATGTGTAAAAGTGGGAGAAATTGTCTCCAAATTATTTTGAATCCAAGGCTTATAAAATGAACAATGCCTTTTGCAATACAATATTAAATGTAATACTATAGCTATAAAAAAAACATTGGTTCTAATTGGCAGGTGGCTTCCAAATTAATGTACCCAACAAAGCTGCTAGATCTGTTAAATCTAAACATCACTGAAATAGAACCTGTTGGGACGGCACGGTAGCTAAGTGGGGCGTAACTACCGGGGGGGCAGGTGCACTGGGGCCCATGGCATGAACTCAACCCGCCACCGCACTGAACCCCCGATTGTCTGCACTCGCCAGGTCGTTATTATTATATTACAATATTGTAGGGGCGACATTCAGCTCAGCCAATCAGAATGCAGCACTCGGTTCATACATGTGTGTTTGGACGTTCTGCAGTTAGTTTTGTATATGAAACTCGCCATATGAACCTAATAGGCAGTTCGGGTGCTGGAGCTAGGCAGTCTAAAGTGTTGTATCGCTCATTGAAGTCCTGACTAAACAGTTAAAGTGAACTCTATCTTGTCGTGTGCCTTTATTCCCACACCTCCACCACCGCACGAAAGTCGCTAATGCTCAACAAATTTGTTGAGGAGGCCCAAAAATCTTTTTTTTGCACTGGAGCCCATGAGCTCCTAGTTATGCCACTGGTAGCACTGTCACCTCACAGCAAGAGGGTCCTGGGTTCGATCCCCAGGTGGAGGTGGGGCGGTCCGTGTCCTTTCTATGTGGAGTTTGCATGTTCTCCCCGTGTCTGCGTGGGTTTACTCTGGGTGCTCCAGTTTCCTCCCACAGTCCAAAGACATGCAAGTGAGGTGAATTGGAGACACTGAATTGCTCCATAGGTGAATGTGTGTGTGTATGTACTAGTTGTGCGACCAAACAAATGAATCTGTCCAAATATGGTTATTTTATATTCTAAAATCAATTGATTTAATCAAGTGTGGAAAAGTGGCAGAAAGGGTTCTATAAACCAGGATTTAATCCTTGCTGATTATGGTCTGTGAGGATTCTGACATGTTCTCATATACAGTACATAGTCTTCAGAAAATCATCATATTTATTTATTTAATCATGTTTTTCCTTACAAAATCAATTAAATGAGGTTTTGTACTTACATTAATGGTACAATATAATACAAATGCTTAATACTTAGTGGTATAGTAGTAGTGTATATGCTTCAATGTGTGGAAATTAAAACCTAAATGTGATAAACCTATGTATGTAACCATAGCAACTACTACTAGAATCAACCTTTAACCTTTGTACTGACAGGGAACAGAGCTACCAGTTGTGTGACCCAACAAATGAACACTATCTGTCCACATATGGTTATTTTAAATTGTAAAATCAATGAAAAATAACAGTTTGATTTAATCAAGTGTGGAAAAGTGGCAGAAAGGGTTCTATAAACCAGGATTTAATCCCTGCTGATTACGGTCTGTGAGGATTTTGGCATGGTGTCAAATACATAGTCTTCAGTAAATTATTAAGTAATTTATATATTTAATCATGTTTTTTTTCAATTAAGATACAAATGCTTAGTACTTAGTAGTATAGTGGTAGTGTATATGCTTCAATGTGTGGAAATTAAAACTTAAATGTGAAAAATGTATATATATGTGTGTGTGTAACCAGAGCAACTACTACTAGAATCAGCCTTTAACCTTTGTACCGACAGGGAACAGAACTACCAGTTGTGCGACCCATCAAATGAACACTGTCTGTCCAAATATGGTTATTTTATTTTAAAATCAATTGTGTGGCAAAATAGCACAAAAGGTTATACTTTTTTATTATTTAATCATGTTTTTTCTTTACAAAATCAATTAAATGAGGTTTTGTACTTACATTAATGGTACAATAAAATACAAATGCTTAATACTTAGTAGTATAGTACTACACTATTGTACCATTGATGTAAGTACAATACCTCATGTAACTGATTTTGTAAAGAAAAAATCTGGATTAAATAAATAAATAAATTACTTAATAATTTACTGAAGACTATGTATTTGAGAACATGCCAAAATCCTCACAGACCGTAATCAGCAAGGATTAAATCCTTGTTTATAGAACCCTTTCTGCCACTTTGCCACACTTTATTAAATCAAACTGTTATTTTTCGTTGATTTTAGAATATAAAATCAACGAAAAATAACAGTTTGATTTAATAAAGTAAATAATTTTTGGACAATTGGTTGTTTTTCTTGGAGGCTAAATTCTGTGTTTGGTGTCAAAATGCCAAATTTATACTCTATATTTATAATGTATATCTACATTTATATTGTACTCCTTTACCACAGACACGGCCTCATAACACAAGAGACATACCGGATTTTCTTCTTGAAGCACAAACTTGTATTCACTTTCCCATCTTTCATTAAATTTCCTCCTTCTGCTTCAATTTTCTCTTCTTGTACATATTTCTCAACATCACTTGTTGGAAAACCGCCTCAGTTTAACGCTGATGTGAAAACGCTGCCATCTAGTGGCGGGATGCGGTCACTTTGCGGGTCACAAAATTGGCATGCATTGCGGGAGATGCAGTTTATGTACAATTTTACAGTGTATTTTAAGATGATCATACTGTATGTCTTTTATGCTTTAAGGCCAAATCTGGCCCGCCACGCCATTTTGTGGCCCGCGAGAGCTTAAAAGACGTACAGTATGATGATCACCTTGAGTTTGACACATGTAATCTAGGTGTTTCTAGGTTTCTAGATTAAAGATAACTTGCTATCTTTATATATATATATATATATATATATATATACAGTATATATATACATATACAGTATATATATATATATATATATATACAGTGTATCACAAAAGTGAGTACACCCCTCACATTTCTGCAAATATTTCATTATATCTTTTCATGGGACAACACTATAGACATGAAACTTGGATATAACTTAGAGTAGTCAGTGTACAGCTTGTATAGCAGTGTAGATTTACTGTCTTCTGAAAATAACTCAACACACAGCCATTAATGTCTAAATGGCTGGCAACATAAGTGAGTACACCCCACAGTGAACATGTCCAAATTGTGCCCAAAGTGTCAATATTTTGTGTGACCACCATTATTATCCAGCACTGCCTTAACCCTCCTGGGCATGGAATTCACCAGAGCTGCACAGGTTGCTACTGGAATCCTCTTCCACTCCTCCATGATGACATCACGGAGCTGGTGGATGTTAGACACCTTGAACTCCTCCACCTTCCACTTGAGGATGCGCCACAGGTGCTCAATTGGGTTTAGTCCATCACCTTTACCTTCAGCTTCCTCAGCAAGGCAGTTGTCATCTTGGAGGTTGTGTTTGGGGTCGTTATCCTGTTGGAAAACTGCCATGAGGCCCAGTTTTCGAAGGGAGGGGATCATGCTCTGTTTCAGAATGTCACAGTACATGTTGGAATTCATGTTTCCCTCAATGAACTGCAGCTCCCCAGTGCCAGCAACACTCATGCAGCCCAAGACCATGATGCTACCACCACCATGCTTGACTGTAGGCAAGATACAGTTGTCTTGGTACTTCTCACCAGGGCGCCGCCACACATGCTGGACACCATCTGAGCCAAACAAGTTTATCTTGGTCTCGTCAGACCACAGGGCATTCCAGTAATCCATGTTCTTGGACTGCTTGTCTTCAGCAAACTGTTTGCGGGCTTTCTTGTGCGTCAGCTTCCTTCTGGGATGACGACCATGCAGACCGAGTTGATGCAGTATGTTGCGTATGGTCTGAGCACTGACAGGCTGACCTCCCACGTCTTCAACCTCTGCAGCAATGCTGGCAGCACTCATGTGTCTATTTTTTAAAGCCAACCTCTGGATATGACGCCGAACACGTGGACTCAACTTCTTTGGTCGACCCTGGCGAAGCCTGTTCCGAGTGGAACCTGTCCTGGAAAACCGCTGTATGACCTTGGCCACCATGCTGTAGCTCAGTTTCAGGGTGTTAGCAATCTTCTTATAGCCCAGGCCATCTTTGTGGAGAGCAACAATTCTATTTCTCACATCCTCAGAGAGTTCTTTGCCATGAGGTGCCATGTTGAATATCCAGTGGCCAGTATGAGAGAATTGTACCCAAAACACCAAATTTAACAGCCCTGCTCCCCATTTACACCTGGGACCTTGACACATGACACCAGGGAGGGACAACGACACATTTGGGCACAATTTGGACATGTTCATTGTGGGGTGTACTCACTTATGTTGCCAGCTATTTAGACATTAATGGCTGTGTGTTGAGCTATTTTCAGAAGACAGTAAATCTACACTGCTATACAAGCTGTACACTGACTACTCTAAGTTATATCCAAGTTTCATGTCTATAGTGTTGTCCCATGAAAAGATATAATGAAATATTTGCAGAAATGTGAGGGCTGTACTCACTTTTGTGATACACTGTATATATATATACTGTATATATATGCACTTTCTCCCCTTTTTCTCTCTTTTTAGCGCGTCCAATTGCCCAATTGCATCATGCTTCCTTTCCACCTATGCCGATCCCTGCTCTGATTAAGGACAACGAAGCTAACCTCCGACACGTGGGCAGCATGCCGTATGCATCTTATCGCATACACCTTGACGAGTGCAGAGCAGCTCAGCGTTGTGTACGGAGAGACACACCCTGAGAGCACTCTTTTCTCATCTCTGTGCAAGTGCCATCAATCAGCCAGCAGAGGTCGTAATTGCACCAGTCATGAGAGAGAGACCCCATCCGGCTTAGTCCCGCCCATATCTGAAAAACAGGCCAATCGTTGTTCATGTGTCCGCTCAGCCTTAGCCTGCAGGCAGAGCTGAGATTCGATACGATGTATTCGAGATCCCAGCTCTGGTTCCAGCGTGTGTTTCTACCACTGCGCCACCTGAGCAGCAATGACTAGCTGTCTTTGACTATATCCTTACAGTCTATACAGCTTGCTAAAGATACGGACGGTTTTTTAAAAAATTACAGATTTCAAGGATTTTTAAAGAAAAGTGCCAGATTTCACAGGAGTCATTAAATTACTCTCATAAATTGAATGATAGAATAAATTAAAGCCACAATACACAGCACAGCCTACCTTAATAACTCCCTCTCAAAGTTTGCTGAGTTTATAAAGACAGTTAGTTACAGTTGAACATGTGAATTAACTGTCTATAACGTCAGTCAGTATTCTCAAAATTGTGTATTGTTGTGTATTGTTTTAAAGTTTGGCGCTAAGCAGCACAGCCATAAAAAGGGGCTTTGTCGCACATCATGTAGGGCAGTTGTAGCCTAGTGGTTAAGGTACTGGACTAGTAGCCCACCACTGCCAGGTTGCCCTTGAGCAAGGCCCTTAACCCTCAATTGCTTACTGTCACAGTACTGTAGATCGCTTTGGATAAAAGCGTCTGCTAAATGCTAAAAATGTAAATGTAAATGTAGAAGCATTTGTGTAGAGTGAGATGTGTTCAAAGTGATGTAGCGAATACCACATTTTGTGTTATAGTTGTTATGAATTTGTAGAGTTAAGGCTGGACCCAAACAGAAGATCGCCAAGCCCATAAAGGTCAGCGCTCCTCCTGTGGGTGGCAAGCGTTAAATTTGTTTGGTTTTGAGTAATAAAATTTGTGTTGTTCATAGTGGCCTGTGTTCTCATGTTCGCTTGTTTAATGAGTGGGAGGGATCTGCTGTACGTCAGATCTGTCTTCTTTTTCCACGCCCTTGTCATTCACACAGGCTTATTTTTCATAAATAAAAGGGCTACTCTCTCAAGAGCAAGAGTGTTATGTTTCCTTAAGTCTCACAGACGCCACAATATTATGTAGCCTTTACTTTCACGTAAATACCATCATTTATCCCCAGAGATGCTCAAATATAACTCTTCCATGCTGGTCAAATGGGAAGCAGTGGCTTAGAAATGCTTTTCCTCCTCATATTTCTTTATATTACCAAGTGTCAAAACAGCATTTCCTTACAAAACTGCAGGATAATTGGAGCACTGTAGAATACTTCTTTTTGCCACTCTCTTTGATTTCATGTCTTGTGCAATTACTGTTATGGAGTTAGAGGTAAATCTGCACTGAGTGTATGAAATGGTTGGCATTTATATGCAGTACAGTCTCTTATCTGAACAGTCGTGTAGAATTAAATCCACTTTTTTAAAGCAATAAATACTGAGGTTTCAGACAACTCCATTATTCATCGGTTGTACATTCACAAGTACATTCACTGTAGACACTCGTGTATATATATATACCGATCAGCCATAACATTAAAACCACCTCCTTGTTTCTACATTCACTGTCCATTTGATCAGCTCCACTTACCATATAGAAGCACTTTGTAGCTCTACAATTACTGACTGTAGTCCATCTGTTTCTCTGCATGCTTTGTTAGCCCCCTTTCATGCTGTTCTTCAATGGTGAGGACCCCCACATGACCACCAAAGAGTACGTATTATTTGGGCGGTGGATCAGTCTCAGCATGACTGACAGGGTGGCGGTGTGTTAGTGTGTGTTGTGCTGGTATGAGTGGATAAGACACAGCAGCGCTGCTGGAGTTTTTAAACACCTCACTGTACCAGCACAACACACACTAACATACCACCACCATGTCATTATCACTGCACCATGTCATTATCACCACCTAAATAATACCTGCTTTGTGGTGGTCCTCTGGGGGTCCTGACCATTAAAGAACAAGGTGAAAGCATGCAGGTTAAAAAGGTATGCAGAGAAACAGATGGACTACAGTCAGTAATTGTAGAACTAAAGAGTGCTTCTATATAGTGGAGCTGATAAAATGGACAATGGGTGTAGAAACAAGGAGGTGGTCTTAATGTTATGGCTGATCAGTATATATATATATATATATATATATATATATATATATATATATATATATATATATATATATATATATATATATTTACATATATACATATGGTCATGCATATCGGAGGATAATTGATGGTCTCATGTGGTTTTTCCCTGGATTAAACATTGTCTCCCTAGTAATGACCATAATAAAGGTCATTCTACTACATTCAGAGGGATTCTAGAGGATTGCATGATTCTTTACAGGGTTAGACTACAGATCCTCTCCTGTTTCTGCAGGGCAATGCCCTGTGCACAGTGCAAAACCTATTTAATCAATGGTTTGTTAAGAATGGAAGAAAAGTTAAATAGCTTGTGCCAAATTTGGGGAGTTTGGCTATGATTAGACCCTTCATTACCATTCTATCTACTCACGGATGTGACGGTCAGCTGGGTCAGCATGGTTTATATGCATGTGTATGTATTTGCAGGTTTCCATTAATCTGCTTATATGCACTCTGACAAAAATCTTGATATACTAGCTAATTACATTTATTTATCTAAGATGATGAGATGCACACGCATAGTGTGGTTTTAGCATCAGCATTACCATAACAATGGGATGAACAGGTGCCTTCTTAATTGTAATGAATAAAAATTGAACATTTTTTCCAATATATGGTAATTAGTAGAACTTCTTCTAATTCCTATACTTAGAAGTAGTAGTAGCAGTAGTAGTGGAAAGTAGTGATGTCAACCTCAAAACATTTGAAGCTCAGTGTTTCGAAACGTTGCTTCGAAGTTCGTATTAAAATGAAAAAGTCACGTGACTGTCCCGGAAAAGGTTTCATTACGTCACGATGTTTTGAAATGTTTCGAAACTGATCAGTTGTATGTGTAATATTGCATAGCCCAGAGATGTTCACAAGTCACAAAATACGAGTCCGAGTCGAGTCACGAGTCTTTAGGCTAGAGTCCGAGTCAAGTCACGAGTCTTTAGGCTAGAGTCCGAGTCAAGTCACGAGTCAATATAATATACACAAAACATGTATTGGAAATGTAGCGTAGAAATAATAAATAATACGTACGTTCAGATAAAAACAACAACAGATTAGCGACTGTATTTTGCCGTTTTACTTAGTGCCTTTACTTTCCTAGGTACCAGTTAAAAGCTTAAACTGACGTTTTGTTTTCACTGCAAATTACGGCACAGCGGCCAAAATCCAAAACACAGCAAAAAATCCATAACCACTGCTTACCTTAGCTTATGTTGTTCCAGATGCTATTAAATTTATACCTGTGTGTTGTCCCATAAGGAATATAATCCATTATTTTGTAAATGTGCTTATAATTAAAAACCTCCAAACTTTTCCCGGTTGTGAAGTACAACACGAACTCGTTAGAAAGTCAATCAAGCGTTTCATTGACACATCATCTGTGTGACGCTGCAAACTAAATACATGCAAATAACAGCATTTCTTACTAACAATTTAAATCAGAAAGTCTGATTGGTTCAGAAAGTGGATCTTACAATCATTAGCACAATCATCAATTCTGCAGGAGCGTTCCATTCACATTATCTGTTACTTTGAAGTGCACTACGCAGGGTATTCCACCATTTTAAGTAGGGAGCGACGCTTCATCACTACGCCGGAAGCTGGCTGTAAAATTTACGCATTGCGTGCATTGCGGTTTAAAACGGCCGGAGCGTTATTAAAGAGCAGAAAATGACACAATCAGAATGATGTCGGATCACACACACACACATATTATATATATATATACAGTGTATCACAAAAGTGAGTACACCCCTCACATTTCTGCAAATATTTCATTATATCTTTTCATGGGACAACACTATAGACATGAAACTTGGATATAACTTAGAGTAGTCAGTGTACAGCTTGTATAGCAGTGTAGATTTACTGTCTTCTGAAAATAACTAAACACACAGCCATTAATGTCTAAATAGCTGGCAACATAAGTGAGTACACCCCACAGTGAACATGTCCAAATTGTGCCCAAATGTGTCGTTGTCCCTCCCTGGTGTCATGTGTCAAGGTCCCAGGTGTAAATGAGGAGCAGGGCTGTTAAATTTGGTGTTTTGGGTACAATTCTCTCATACTGGCCACTGGATATTCAACATGGCACCTCATGGCAAAGAACTCTCTGAGGATGTGAGAAATAGAATTGTTGCTCTCCACAAAGATGGCCTGGGCTATAAGAAGATTGCTAACACCCTGAAACTGAGCTACAGCATGGTGGCCAAGGTCATACAGCGGTTTTCCAGGACAGGTTCCACTCGGAACAGGCTTCGCCAGGGTCGACCAAAGAAGTTGAGTCCACGTGTTCGGCGTCATATCCAGAGGTTGGCTTTAAAAAATAGACACATGAGTGCTGCCAGCATTGCTGCAGAGGTTGAAGACATGGGAGGTCAGCCTGTCAGTGCTCAGACCATACGCCGCACACTGCATCAACTCGGTCTGCATGGTCGTCATCCCAAAAGGAAGCTGACGCACAAGAAAGCCCGCAAACAGTTTGCTGAAGACAAGCAGTCCAAGAACATGGATTACTGGAATGCCCTGTGGTCTGACGAGACCAAGATAAACTTGTTTGGCTCAGATGGTGTCCAGCATGTGTGGTGGCGCCCTGGTGAGAAGTACCAAGACAACTGTATCTTGCCTACAGTCAAGCATGGTGGTGGTAGCATCATGGTCTTGGGCTGCATGAGTGTTGCTGGCACTGGGGAGCTGCAGTTCATTGAGGGAAACATGAATTCCAACATGTACTGTGACATTCTGAAACAGAGCATGATCCCCTCCCTTCGAAAACTGGGCCTCATGGCAGTTTTCCAACAGGATAACGACCCCAAACACAACCTCCAAGATGACAACTGCCTTGCTGAGGAAGCTGAAGGTAAAGGTGATGGACTAAACCCAATTGAGCACCTGTGGCGCATCCTCAAGTGGAAGGTGGAGGAGTTCAAGGTGTCTAACATCCACCAGCTCCGTGATGTCATCATGGAGGAGTGGAAGAGGATTCCAGTAGCAACCTGTGCAGCTCTGGTGAATTCCATGCCCAGGAGGGTTAAGGCAATGCTGGATAATAATGGTGGTCACACAAAATATTGACAATTTGGGCACAATTTGGACATGTTCACTGTGGGGTGTACTCACTTATGTTGCCAGCCATTTAGACATTAATGGCTGTGTGTTGAGTTATTTTCAGAAGACAGTAAATCTACACTGCTATACAAGTTGTACACTGACTACTCTAAGTTATATCCAAGTTTTATTTCTATAGTGTTGTCCCATGAAAAGATATAATAAAATATTTGCAGAAATGTGAGGGGTGTACTCACTTTTGTGATACACTGTATATAAAATTGTCACACGTAACTAATGTTGCTGACTTTTGTTGTCCATAAGTCATTTTTTGTCCGAGTCGATTCTGAAGTCACTGTGTGTAAGTCACCATCTCTGCGCACAGCTCTGTTCCCTGTCAGTACAAAGGTTAAAGGTTGATTCTAGTAGTAGTTGCTATGGTTACATACATAGGTTTATCCCATTTAGGTTTTAATTTCTACACAGTGAAGCATATACACCGATCAACCATAACATTAAAACCACCTCCTTGTTTCTACACTCACTGTCCATTTTATGAGCTCCACTTACCATAGAGTGAATAAACATCTAGATGTAGCAAAAATTTAAACAGACAAAGCTGGAGATAAGCAAGAGTGCTCTTTGCAAATGTTTGTGGGAGGCCGAATGTTCACCACTCGTTCCTGAACAGTTAACAAGTGGAACAAGTGGAGCTCACTGTAGTGCGCTCTCATGTGCTCACCGTGATGTGCACATGGAATCTGAAGGTTAAAAAGAGTCATTACTTGTTCACTGTTCAAGTTTCTATTCAACAATTGCATATAAAACATTATTAAATCAATGCCACAGCTTAAAAAAAAATCACCGTAAAGGCCAAAAAAGAGTTTGAAAATTAAAATACACCGACAAAGCATAACATTATGACCAGGTGGTGAAGTGAATAACACTGATTATCTCTTCATCACGGCACCTGTTGGTGGGTGGGATATATTAGGCAGCAAGTGAACATTTTATCCTCAAAGTTGATGTGTTAGAAGCAGGAAAAATGATTTGAGCGAGTTTGACAAGGGCCAAATTGTGATGGCTAGATGACTGGGTCAGAGTATCTCCAAAACCGCAGCTCTTGTGGGGTGTTCCCGGTCTGCAGTGGTCAGTATCTATCAAAAGTGGTCTAAAGAAGGAACAGTGGTAAACTGGCGACAGGATCATGGGCCAAGGCTCATTGATGCACGTGGGGAGCGAAGGCTGGCCTGTGTGGTCCGATCCAACAGACGAGCTACTGTATCTCAAACTGCTCAAGAAGTTAATGCTGGTTCTGATAGAAAGGTGTCAGAATACACAGTACAGCACAGTTTGTTGCGTATGGGGCTGCATAGCCACAGACCAGTCAGGGTGCCCATGCTGACCCCTGTCCACCGCCGAAAGCGCTAACAATGGGCACATGAGCATCAGAACTGGACCACGGAGCAATGGAAGAAGGTGGCTTGGTCTGATGAATCACGTTTTCTTTTACATCTCATGGATGGCCGGGTGCGTGTGCGTCGCTTACCTGGGAAACACATGGCACCAGGATGCACTATGGAAAGAAGGCAAGCCAGCACACCACTACCATGTCATTGTCCCTGCAGTGCTGAGAATGATCCACCGCCTA
Organism: Trichomycterus rosablanca; assembly: GCF_030014385.1. Taxonomy (NCBI): domain Eukaryota; kingdom Metazoa; phylum Chordata; class Actinopteri; order Siluriformes; family Trichomycteridae; genus Trichomycterus; species Trichomycterus rosablanca. The sequence goes on from NC_085996.1 coordinate 25,819,927, forward strand.
AATAATACCTGCTCTGTGGTGTTCCTGTGGAGGTCCTGACCATTGAAGAACAGCATGAAAGCAGGTTAAAAAGGTGTGTAGAGAAACAGATGGACTACAGTCAGTAATTGTAGAACTACAAAGTGCTTTTATTTGGTAAGTGGAGCTGATATGCTGTGGCTGATCGGTGTATAATATTCATATAATAAAATATATGCAGTTCCATTGGACCATGGAACGCATTAACAGGTTTCCCATACATCCTAATTGGAAAAAAATACTTTGAAACGCAGTGCCACTCCCAGAAACAATTGAGGTTGAGTTTCAAGGTACAACCGTATTCCTGAATGGGACATGTACAGTTGTTACTAGGGATGCATCAATACCATTTTTTCCCAACCGAGTACAAGTACAAGTACATGTATTTTTGTACTTGCCGATACCGATACCAATACCTATTGGATCAGATGTCTGACATGCTAGAAAACTCGATCAGGTCGCCGAGTGCTCGGCGAGCCGGTTGGATCGAGTTGTTGGATAGTTCACACTTAGCGATCGAGAGCCAAGTTTTGATCGCCGAGCGAACGACGAGTTGCTCCCGAGCCGGCAAATCTAGCACCGACCAGTCGCCGAGCGAAAATCAGGGCAAGAGTCGTGTAGTGTGAACTAGGCATAACGCAGCAAAGTGCACTAAGCACACGGTATCGGATGTTTAGTATCGGAGCCTCGTTTGCGAGTACGAGTAGAAGTTAACGAGCGCGGTATCGGGCAAATACCCGATACCAGTATCGGTACTCATGCATCTCTAGTTGTTACACAATAAGAATGGTCATGTAAAATTTTATAAAATTTTTATACAACATTGCTTAAATGTTGTATATAAGCAATATACAGTACAATGTAGAATGCCCCAGTGAATACTTTTAAATCATAGAAAGAATTTTTCATTCACCTCCTGGCACCACAAGAGAAAGAAAGAAAAAGAAAGAGACTCCACTGTGAATAAGAGCAAGACCCTATTTCACACTACATGAGATGTGACCTTTTAGAAATAGCATTGTCTAAAGTGTCCCATACCCCCCTCCCTCTCTCTGTGCCACTGGTTTTGGTCTTGTTTGTGTGGGAGAAAAACAAAGAGCAAAACTGCCCACTAATAAACATACTCAGCACATTCACAAAAATATTAAGCTACTCTGCATCTAGTAGATATCATAATTTAGCTCTTATCATTTCTATTATGTACTAAATATTTAAGGTCTTTTTTTTTTGCATCATTTACTGGATGCTTTTATCCAATCGACTTACAATTGTGACTGAATACATTTCAAGCAAGGGTTAAGGGCCTTGCTCAGGGGCCCAACAGTGGCAACTTAGCAGTGGTGAGGCTTGAACCATTAACCTTCTGATTACTAGCCCTGAGAAAGTATATACACTGATCAGCCATAACATTAAAACCACCTCCTTGTTTCTACACTCACTGTCCATTTTATCAGCTCCACTTACCATATAGAAGCACTTTGTAGTTCTACAATTACTGACTGTAGTCCATCTGCATGCTTCGTTAGCCCACTTTCATGCTGTTCTTCAATGGTCAGGACTCTCCCAGGACCACTACAGAGTAGGTATTATTTGGGTGGTGGATTATTCTCAGCACTTCAGTGACACTGACATGGTGGTTTTAACGTTATGGCTGATCAGTGTATATATGCATGTAATATAATTAACTTTGTTATTTTAGAGGCTGCAGATCTATTTGACCAATGTATTTATTTATGTAAAACCTTATTACCAGTGTTTAAGGGTTCAAGTTCAAATGTTCCACCTTAATTTGTAATAATACATCAAAAGAAACACAACTGTTGGTTAAGTGATTATGTAACAGATGAGTACTGTGTAAAATAAACAGCAGCCTGCCATTAAGATAATGAAAACAGCATTAACATTTCATTTATTTTATTCAGACCTTTAACAGAGAAAAGTCTGAATAAAATAAATGATCAAGTCCGAGTTGGAGATAAATAAAAAAAAGGTCTCACCACAAAATTCTCCACTATACCCCTGAACGTGTGCTGTGGTATCTGGCACCAAGATGTTAGCAGCAGATCCTTTAACTCCTGTAAGTTGCGAGGTGGGGCCTCCATGGATCGGTCTTGTTTGTACAGCACATCCCAGAGATGCTTGATAGGATTGAGATCTGGGGAATTTGGAGACTAAGTCAACACCTCAAACTTGTTTGTTGTGCTCCTCAAACCATTCCTGAAGCATTTTTGCTTTGTGGCAGGGCGCATTATCCTGCTGAAAGAGGCCACAGCCATCAGGGAATACAGTTTCCATGAAAGAGTGTACATGGTCTGCTACAATGCTTAGGTAGGTGGTACGTGTCAAAGTGACATCCACATGGATGGCAGGACCCAAGGTGTCCCAGCAGAACATTGCCCAAAGCATCACACTGCCTCCGCTGGCTTGCCTTCTTCCCATAGTGCATCCTGGTGCCATGTGTTCCCCAGGTAAGCGACGCACACGCACCTGGACATCCAGGTGATGTAAAAGAAAACGTGATTCATCAGACCAGGCCACCTTCTTCCATTGCTCCGTGGTCTAATTCCGATGCTCACGTGCCCACTGTTGGCGCTTTCGGCGGTGGTCTGCGGCTATGCAGCCCCATACACAACAATCTGCACTGTGTGTTCTGACACCTTCCTATCAGAACCAGCATTAACTTCTTCAGCAATTTAAGCTACAGTAGCTCGTCTGTTGGATCAGACCCCACGGGCCAGCCTTCACTCCCCACGTGCATCAAAAAGCTTTGGCCGTCCATGACCATGTTGCTGGTTTACCACTGTTCCTTCCTTGGAGCACTTTTGATATAGATACTGACCACTGCAGACCGGGAACATCCCACAAGAGCTGCTGTTTTGGAGATACTCTGACCCAGTCGTCTAGCCAACACAATTTGGCCCCTTTGAAATTCACTCAAAAATGTTCACTTGCTGCCTAATATATCCCACCCACTAACAGGTGCCATGATGAAGAGATAATCAGTGTTATTCACTTGACCTGTCAGTGCTCATAATGTTATGCCTCGTCTGTGTATATTTTTCACACACTTATACATATAAAATACAAAAGTTATGTTTTCAAAATGCAAATACGCATTGAGTAATCTGTCTACTCAACCCTTTTCCTTAACAACTTTACAGTCTATTGAATTACAAACTGTAATTGATGGTAATTGTAATGGTTACATTTCAAATGCATTGATTTCATTTGTTAGCTTTATATCCAGTTCATTCGGGGAGCTGTCCTAGTCAATCAGAAATGAGGATCTTATGTGCTCATGGAATAAATGTTTAGAAAGTGTGGGTTAAGAGGTTAGCAGATAATGTCCATCACAGTGATGGATGATGCGTGACAGAGCTCTGATCCTATTCCAAATGTAATCAAATTATTATTCCTAATACAAAACAACCACACAGTGTGCTGGTAAGTCCGTAATTTAAGGAAAGCAGGAAAGCAAAGTACGAATTTAAAAAGATTTATGTGCAATTGTCATTTACCATGCTAATTTTGAAGCAACGGCTGTTTTCCTTTTTGTCCATGGTAATCACCCTGCAGCAGCTTCTATTGTGGAATCATTGCATTTGTCATTTTTAGAATACCAAGTACTGGTTATCCAGCTACCCTAAAATGTCTTATTCATTATAAGCTACAGCTCAGGTCTTTTATTCTTAGTTTTGCAAGAGACTGCTATTCCAACAATCTAGCTTTATTTATTAGAGTACTAAGTAGTCTCCAGCTACAATTATAATCACTACCAACTTTAACGACGTAAGAGGTTAAGCTTGTAGGTTAAACAACATTATAAAACTTTTTATCACACTAAATTTAAACAGTAAATGCAGAAATTATTAAAACAGTCACATGACAATCACATTTTCCCCTTTAAATATAGCTGTTATACACCGATCAGCCATAACATTAAAACCACCTCCTTGTTTCTACACACACTGTCCATTTTATCAGCTCCATTTACCATATAGGAGCACTTTGTAGTCCTACAATTACTGACTGCAGTCCATCTGTTTCTGTCCCTTTCATGCTGTTCTTCAATGGTCAGGACTCTCCCAGGACCACCACAGAGTAGGTATTATTTGGGTGGTGGGTCATTCTCAGCACTGCAGTGACACTGACATGGTGGTGGTGTGTTAGTGTGTGTTGTGCTGTTATGAGTGGATAAGACACAGCATCGCACCTCACTGTCACTGCTGGACTGAGAATAGTCCACCAACCAAAAAAAATCCATTCAACAGCATCTTGTTGGCAGCATCCTGTGACCACTGATGAAGGTCTAGAAGATGACCAACTCAAACAGCAGCAATAGATGAGTGATCGTTTCTGACTTCACATCTACAAGGTGGACCAACTAGGTAGGAGTGTCTAATATGTGGACACGGTATTTAAAAACTCCAGCAGCGCTGCTGATCCACTCATACCAGCACAACACACACTAACACACCACCACCATGTCAGTGTCACTGCAGTGCTGAGAATGATCCACCACCTAAATAATACCTGCTCTGTCGTGGTCCTGTGGGGGTCCTGACCATTAAAGAACAGGGTGAAAGCAGGCTAAAAAGGCATGGAGAGAAATAGATTGACTACAGTCAGTAATTGTAGAACTACAAAGTGCTTCTATATGGTAAGTGGAGCTGATAAAATGGACAGTGAGTGTAGAAACAAGGAGGTGGTTTTAATGTTATGGCTGATCGGTGTATATCCTCTTTATTTATATTTGATGAAAATTTAGCCAATTTACTGGCCATGAGTATGTTGCTTTTAGTTCTTTTATCAAGTACACAGGAAGCAGTCTGATAGCTTAGTCCAGGTGTTTCTTGTCTCAATCCACTTCACACTGTACATGATACACGAATACGCCATGTTACGATTATTCAAGTATTACTTAGTGTGTGGTTTAAGTTGCAAATTGCACATTAATAGTGAATGTGAATGCAAAATAATATCTACTGCAGCCTCATAAAAAGCCTCAAACACACACATACAGCAAGGATAGAGATCCCAGCAGACTGACTGGTGCAGTGTGTTAGGTAGCTTGTAATCCAGGCTCAGTGCTCTAATCCCTGTCCTTTAGGACAATATCAAACTTCTCTAAGCCACCAGAAAGCCGGTCTGATACTGTATTAGTGTCATGATGGAGCTAAACTTTGTCTGGGTATAAATAGTTTTTTTTACTTTGAAGGATGATTTTATTTGCATCAAGACATGAAAAGGATCCAGGTTAGAATTTTAATAGTCCTTTTACTGACATGATTAGCTACACCGATCAGCCATAACATTAAAACCATCTCCGTGTTTCTACACTCACTGTCCATTTTATCAGCTTCACTTGCCACTTTGTAGTTCTACAAATACTGACTGTAGTCCATCTGTTTCTCTGCATGCTTTGTTAGCCCCCCTTCATGCTGTTCTTCAATGGTCAGGACCCCCACAGGACCACCACAGAGCAGGTATTATTTAGGTGGTGGATCATTCTCAGCACTGCAGTGATAAGGACATGGTGGTGGTGTGTTAGTGTGTGTTGTGCTGGTATGAGTGGATCAGACACAGCAGCGCTGCTGGAGTTTTAAATACAGTGTCCACTCTATTAGACACTCCTACCTAGTTGGTCCACCTTGTAGATGTAAAGTCAGAGACGATCGCTCATCTATTGCTGCTGTTTGAGTTGGTCATCTTCTAGACCTTCTTCAGTGGTCACAGGACGCTTCCCATGGGGCGCTGTTGGCTGAATATTTTTGGCTGGCGGTGACAGTGAGGTGTTTTAAAACTCCACCAGCTTTCCTGTGTCTGATCCACTCATACCAGCACAACACACACTAACACACTACCACCATGTCAGTGTCACCGCAGTGCTGAGAATGATCCAACACCTCAATAATACCTGCTTTGTAGTGGTTCTGGGAGAGTCCTGACCATTGAAAAACAGATGGACTACAGTCAGTACTTGTAGAACTACAAAGTGCTTCTATATGGTAAGTGGAGGTGGTTTTAATGTTATGGCTGATCGGTGTATGTAGTCTTTCTTTGTAAGCAGTAAAGTGTCTTTTACATGCATGTGTCAAAAGAAGGCATGTGGGTCTTTGGTGCAAGCGGAAAAGGACCGCAATACAGGGACTTGGAAATGACTAGACTAAATTAAAAACCCTTTAAAATAGGTAAAACTGCTTTACATCACCAACAGCCTAAAAAAAGTGATTGCTTACATTTTGTAACTGAAAGCTAAAATTAAACACTGCAGCAGTTTGATTCTTGTATAGCAGCATCTAAGCCCAGAGTTATTTATATTTATTGACTTCACCAGTAGGGGCATTTTAAAGCAGCCTATACACATTCTGCAAAGCTGGGTGTACAAGACTCCAATACTGTGCAGCAGCCCAACTCCATGTGGCACCACTAAGCGGCCTGCAGTGTTCATTTTTAATCCATTTTATCTTTCCATAATAACATACTGCGGTATTTTACAAAGTCTATTAATGGTAATGACTCGACGTGTTGCAAGGAGATTAGCAGCAGACATTTATCAGTGTATAGCACAACTTTACTCTGAGTGTGATGTGCTGTCTTCATATCACTCTGGCTTTCCTCTACACACAGATTTCATGAGAACAGGATGATGTACCAGAGTGGATATGGTGCTCGGCTCGCTGTTGATTAATTCATGGGTTGATTTTAGTGTGTTTACATTATGCAATACTTGTAATATAGCAAAAATTTGGTTTGTTTTATTCAATTAATAAGCCATGTACATCTAGTTATCTATTTATGAACAGAAGAAAAGTCAGAAAAACATTATAGATGTACGATTTTAAAAGCCAACCTTGGCTGCTGCAGCAAAGTTATACATGATATATGAAAAAAGGAAGAGTGTGATAGATGTTATGGTGTCTAAATTTGTCATGGCTGAATGTTATTTACTATGACCGAGCTTATACGTCTAGCCCATAAGCTTTTTTGTCAACGGGTTTTTGTAGTAACAACGGGTTGTCAACGGGTTTTTTCCCCAGCTGCGCCCATATTTAAGGGTCGCCACACCGATTATTCTGGTCTGCAAAACTGATTTGGCATTGTTTTTATGCTGCATAACCTTCCTGACTTAACCATCCATATTTGTTTGAGATTGCACTGCCAAGTACACCTCCCAACATTTAGGCTGTTCAGTCTCTCCCACCTATAGACATAGTTAATCACGTCTGAGTAGACACCCGACTGTTTGATAGCACTGCTGTGATTCGGATGAGTGGTATCTCAGCGGTAGTGGTACTAACAGTTACAGGTGCATGATTTAAACCATGCCCTTGCTTACCAGTGCTGAGACCTCTAGTTTAATTTCCATTGGTGCTAAACTGGACAGCCACCCAAGAATTGAAGCAGTTTTTGGGGGGTACTGATGTGAAGATTTCCTTGTAGCTGTTGATATTGTAGAATTTTGTTCTTATGGTGTTCATCTGTTGGCATAAATAGAGAATGTGTTTAATAGAAGTTCTTGATCCACAGAATGGGCAAGTGGGGACCTGGTCTCCTTTTAGCAAGTAGGTATGGGTCAAGTTGGTGTGTCCTATGCAGCATCTTGTGTAGATACATTGTTCCCATCGGGTTTTTGGGGTATTGAGCTTTATCCATTTTTTATGGTAGAGTAGATCTCAGAGTTTTTTTTCAGGCTGCTGTGGTGTATTCTTTTATAATTGGTCTGAGGTCGGATGGCAGGTAGGGACATTGTTGGATTGAGGATGTTACGGCTTGTTTTGCTGTCAAGTCTTCTTATTCAGTCCAATATTGGCCCAAATCACTGGATTGGATATCGGAAGGTAAAAAAACGTGTAATCTGATCCGATACTGTTGCTTGATGTAAATAACACTTAATGTAAATAAGGCCATTCAGAAATTAAAACACACTGATCTACTTAAACTTTTAGCATTTTAAAAAATCATCTACTACTGCCACATCTAAAAACACTGTTTTACGGCATGTTGTTCAAAGTGTCTACAATTGGAAGATGTGGATGTCAATCAAACGCGATGGACCAATTGGAATTAACGCAGAGTTTGGTTGAAATTTTCTGTTAAATTTCTGTCACGTTTTTAGATGATTAAAAACCAAAGCACGCTTATTAAAAACGCTGCTGGATTTTGAAGAGGACATCTGTGGCTAAACGGGAAACGGTGTAGTTTGTTTTATTTCATAACACTAATGGATTCAATTTTGTTGAGGATGTGAGAGATCTCCAAGCCGGGACAAGATAGATACATTTGTTTATTTTTTATTATTTAATTGTTAATTGTATTTTTTTCCCTGCCTCTTTAAGGTGTAGACTTGAGAGTTGACAGATCTAGAATTTTATATTGAAATTATAATTTATTTGTTAAATACAGATAAAGTTGCACTTTAGATTTTATTTTAAATGTTTGTACGGTGCTGTTAAACAAGCCAAAATGCTGCTAAATGTTCTGTGTGTAAAAGTTAAAATAACAGCAGTTTTGCATAAGTGTGATGTTGTAGGTTCTGTATTTATTCCTTTAGAATGTTTGTTTCACAGTTTGAGCATTGTTATTTAGATAGCTAGTTTAACCATGGTGCATTGAGACATGTATTATTACTGCTTAGTTGTTTTAGAGGAGAAATGTCGGTATCAGATCAGTATTGGCAGATGCTCAATTTGCAGTATCGGTATCGGACATTAAAAAAAAGTGGTATCGAGCCAGACCTAATAAAAACCCATTCAAATGGTTGAATGATTGACAAGATAAAAAGCAGTATTCAACCTGGATAACATCAAATAAGGACAAGAAATCTCCAAACTATGTTGGGTGACCAGACTGCATTTATGGAAATTAGCAGATTTATTTAAAGCAACATACAAATGTAATTGTTTACAATTTAATCCAACCAACTGAGAGTTAAAGGTCTTACTCAAGAGCTCAGCAGTGGCAACCTGGCTAATGTTGGGCTTTAACTAGTCAAGTACCATAATTGGTGAAATGAGAGTGTGATCCTTTTCCAAACCACTGACTATAAGAAGGTGAATGCTTAACCATGTTTTAACACTGTCAGGGTAAGATTCCCCAGAATCACTGGGCACATGAAATCATCAAGCATCATCAACAACCTGACTCCATATCCTCTACCCTGGATCTTTTGCATCCATATTTCTTCTCTTTACCTTTCTGACTACCTCCACTTCTGGACCACTTTCTCTCAGCCCCTTCATCCCTCCAGGGTATGCGAACCAGAAGGTGGTGAGAGCCGAACAGTCCGTTTTAAGGTCACAGCTCTCTGTTACTTAGCAACATGCCAGTAAAAAGTCTGAGTCATTGGCGTTCTCTGTGGCAAATTGTAGATGACCACTCCAAGGTTAGGGCAAAGAGCTTCCCAGGCCAGAAAATAAAAACATACCCAAAACAAAACCAAAAAGACATAAATGTTTCCTGCTTTATTTTCCCCGCTAGTCCAAGGACCAATAATGCAGAGTGGGTAAAGTCTAAACAGATTCTAAGCATGAAATCTCCTTGGACACATGAGCTTAGCTGCTTAGGTGAATCTTTGAGTAACCATAGGCTAGGTTTACTTAATTAAAGAGGAACAGCATTCCAAGGTGTTTTAGTGCTGCATATTATGCATGAGAAGTACATTATTTATTCCCTAGCTTGCTCTCAGAGCTACAAATCTGTTACTGAACGCTAACCACCTCCAGCCATCTGTCAGACTACACATACAGCAAATCCTTTACCTCTCCTCCCCAACACACACACACACAAACCACCATACATGTCAGACACTTGCCTAAATACACTCATATAACCTCTCTACTGTATATAAGCTCTAACAATTGGATTTAGTAGAAGTGGTACAATTTATTATAGTCTGATAATTACCCAGATTTTAGCCCAGTATATATACATGAACAGCTAGTTCATGTATATATACGGTGATCAGCCATAACATTAAAACCACCCACTTATCATATAGGAGCACTTTGAAGTTCTACAATTACTGACTGTAGTCCATCTGTTTCTCTACATACTGTTTAAGCTTGTTTTCACCCTGTTCTTCAATGGTCAGGACCCCCATAGGGCCACCACAGAAAATATATTATTTAGGTGGTGGATCATTCCCAGCACTGCAGTGACGATGACATGGTGGTGGTGTGTTAGTATGTGTTGTGCTGGTATGGATTAGACACAGCAGGATATCGTGTCCACTCGCCGTCCACTCTATTAGACACTCCTACCCAGTTGATCCACCTTGTAGATGTAAAGTCAGAGACGATCGCTCATCTATTGCTGCTGTTTGAGTTGGTCATCTTCTAGACCTTCATCAGTGGTCACAGGACGCTGCCCATGGAGCGCTGTTGGCTGGATATTTTTGGTTGGTGAACTATTCTCAGTCCAGCAGTGACAGTGAGGTGTTTAAAATTTCTATCAGCATTGCTGTGTCTTATCCACTCATACCAGCACAACACACACTAACACACCACCAACATGTCAGTGTCACTGCAGTGCTGAGAATGATCCACCACCTAAATAATACCTGCTCTTTGGGGGTCCTGACCATTGAAGAACAGCATGAACGGGGGCTAACAAAGCATGCAGAGTAACAGATGGACTACAGTCAGTAATTGTAGAACTACAGAGTGCTTCTATATGGTAAGTGAAGCTGATAAAATGGACAGTGTGTGTAGAAACAAGGAGGTGGTTTTAATGTTATGGCTGAGTTTTCATATTTAGGACCTATTAAGGACTTTTTCTGATACTTGACATTACTACTACAGCAGTGCTAATCTAGGATGAGAGTTGGGGAGGGGTGTTCAGGGTAAGAAGTCTCATGCATTATGTATCCAGGTCCAGCCCAGCGATCACTCCTCCTCACCTCCAGGGAAATTTGAACCACTCGGCTAAAATGGGTTTTTTGAAGGGTAGGGCAGAATAAAATCATTAAGCCTTTTAGTTTAAGGCGGTTTTAAATATGATAATGTATGACAAGAAATGGCTAGAATGTGTTTTAGGTGCAAGACATGGCCGTGCTTGACATTAGCCAACTTTTATTATGGCCACAATTACACCATGTTGGAGCATGACATTTGCATTAAGTTTAGAGATCAATTGCCCAATTGATATTTTAAAGCCACTAGCTATGTTTAAAATTTGCAAGTAGACATTAAAAATACTTATTCAGTTAATAGAGAGTGCAAGAACAATGGAACAACACAGAAGTGGATCAGGTATCTGGTCAGTACTTCATGCATTGGAATACAAGCTTCAAAACGGATGCTGAGAAACACTGGTCAAAAGTAGCTTTCTTCTGCTGAGCATGGCCACACAAACTAACTGCACTGCTATTTTCTGAGCATGTAAAAATCTGTCCTCCTTACTACCATGTCCAAACTCTTTTAGCAGTGTCACTTAGCACAAAGAAAGAAAGCTCCCTATAGAGAATTATTTATATAGATTTTCCAGCCATAACATTAAAACCACCTCCTTGTTTCTACACTCACTGTCCATTTTATCAGCTCCACTTACCATATAGGAGCACTTTGTAGTTCTACAATTACTGACTGTAGTCCATCTATTTCTCTACATACTTTTTTAGCCTGCTTTTACCCTGTTCTTCAATGGTCAGGACCCCCACAAGACCACCAAAGAGCAGGTATTATATAGGTGGTGGATCATTCTCAGCACTGCAGTGACAATGACATGGTAGTGGTGTGTTAGTGTGTGTTGTGCTGGTATGAGTGGATCAGACACTGTAGCACTGCTGGAGTTTTTAAATACCGTGTCCACTCACTGTCCACTCTATTAGACACTACCTGGTTTACCCACCTTGTAGATATAAAGTCAGAGACAATCGCTCATCTATTGCTGCTGTTTGAGTCGGTCATCTTTGAGATCTTCATCAGTGGTCACAGGACGCTGCCCACAGGGTGCTGTTGTCTGGATATTTTTGGTTGGTGGACTTTTCTCAGTCCAGCAGTGACAGTGAGGTGTTTAAAAACTCCATCAGCACTGCTTTGTCTTGTCCACTTATACCAGCACAACACACACTAACACACCACCACCATGTGAGTGTCACTGCAGTGCTGAGAATGATCCACCACCCAAATAATACCTGCTCTGTAGTGGTCCTGGGAGAGTCCTGACTATTGAAAAAGAGCATGAAAGGGGGCTAACAAAGCATGCAGAGAAACAGTAATTGTAATTGTCAGTATTTGTAGAACTACAAAGTGCTTCTATATGGTAAGTGGCGATGATGAAATGGACAGTGAGTGTAGAAACAAGGAGGTGGTTTTAATGTTATGGTTGATTGGTGTATGTCTTGAGTCACCCTGACTATTAAATACATTTGGGGTAAATTGGTAAACCAAACATGAGCCATGCCTGACCACATTGTACTGTACACCTGTATATGTATAAATGACAAATGCATTCATTCATTTTAAATGAAAATGTTTGGCCATTGGAGAGATCCTTCAACTGTAGACCATGGCTGAGTGTGGAGTGGCACTAAATGTGTAGCTGCTGTTAACTTTACACTCTTTTCCCACTCTCTCCCCAACTTAATTCATACATGGTCATGTGTCTTATCTTGCCGGCTCAGAAAATGTAATGAGAAAAGCTTATTCGAAACAGTCTCTGATTTAAATGAACTCTCAGAACTGAGGAAAATAGAAGTGCATGTGTTTGCGGCTGCAATCTATGATAGGGTAATGAACTCTACAGCAATGAAGGTGGTCTTTGATGGCAGCTAGAAATCCAGAGTGTAAGACCATGAGGAAAACAATATATTAAACCCACAACACTTGTGACCTCAGCTGGCTGGTTAAGGAACCTGCATGAGTGAGGGATGCTTAACAGAGAGCATAGCATGATTCTGTACTTGACATGTCTTTCTGAGATAGGCAGGTGAAAAGTGGTGGAAGACAATATGGAATATGGGCTGAAGGAGGTGAATGCTAGTCTGTGGCTCTTCTCAGTCAGGGTGGGGGTGGTGCAAGCAGCAGAGGTATTGCAGTTGGAAGCTGGAAACAACTAGGTTGGGAGTAGAAAAAATGCATCTTTATAGAGTGGGCTTCTATAGTTGGGCAGCTGTAGCCTGGCAGTTAAAGTACTGGACTAGTAAGCATAAGGTTGCTGGTTCAAACCCCACCACTGCCAGGTTGCCACTGTTTGCTTTGGAAGAACCTGTCTGCCTTCAGTGACACCTGACCTCAACCCTATCAACTACATTTGGGATAAACTGGAATGTTGACTGTGGGCAGCCCTTACTACTCAAATCTAATTGCCCAAGTTACTAATGCTACTGTGGGTAAACTGACACAAATCAGTGTACCAATCCACCAAAATCTAGTAAAAATACCCTTTTTAGAAGACCCAGCCAAATGGGGACCAATTGCATCTTCATGGAATAGGCTTCTATAGTCAAACAAAGGTCAACAAGTACCAAGCTCTATGCAAAGCATTAGCTGTAGTGAGATCAATCAAACCTTTATTGTCTAGAGAGTTGAAGTCAATGGTAGTCTATAGAACTCGTTAATCTCACTTTATATGATGTTCTGATAAAGAATGTGTTTGCTTGCCGCTCAGGTGGCGCAGAGGTACAAAAACACACACTGGAACCAGAGCTGGCTGCCTGCCGTCTAAGGCTGAGCGGCCACATGAACAACGATTGGCCTGTTGTTCAGATATGGGTGGGATTAAGCCGGCTGTGGTCTCTCTCTCATAACTAATGCAATTACGACCTCTGCTGGCTGATTGATGGCACCTACACAGAGATGAGAAAAGAGTGCTGTCAGGGTGTGTCTCTCTGTACACAGTGCTGAGCTGCACTGCACTCGTCAAAGTGTAGGTGATAAGATGCATACGGCATGCTGCCCACGTGTTGGAGGGGCCGTGGGTTAGCTTCGTTCTCCTCAATCAGAGCAGGGATCGGCATTGGTGGAGAGGAAGCATGACACAATCGGGCAATTGGACGTGCTAAAAGGGAGAAAATTTATAAATAAAATAATAAAAAAAGAATGTGTTTGATTTGGAAGAACCTTGCCTTCACTGACACCTGACCTCAAAACCTATCAACTACATTTGGGATGAATTGGGATGTTGACTGTGGGCAGCCCTTGCTACCCAAACCCAACTGCCCAAATTACTAATACTTATGTGGGTAAAGTGTACCAATCCACCAAAATCTAGTAAAAATACCCTTTTTTAGAAGACCCAGCCAAATGGGGACCAGTTGCAAAGCATTACACTTATTTTAACTTCCTTTTACAATGTGTTTTTTTTGCCATGTTGTTAACAATCCCCCATCTGTGCATTTTCATATGCCATATCAACTAAAAGGGGAGCTGAAGTTTTGATTTGAAGCAAACATCTACCAGCTGGAGGAAAAGAAAAGTTTCTTAACAGCATCCTCTTATTTTAAGATTAATGAATATGTAAAACCATCTGTTCTGTGCATCAGCATGAGGTGCCTCCCTGCCGAGCAGTTCAACAATTGTCAGAGGGGACAGGACAACACCCCACCTTGGTGGGTAAGCTGTTACTAAACAGGTGCTGCTGTATATTTATGATTGGCCCTGTGCACCTCAGAGACCTAAGAATACTAAGGACACCCACAACCTCTGTCATTATATACACAGAGATGCCAACACTCACAGGTTGATGAACTTCATGCCTCATGCCTCACACATCACTTCAGGCCTAAATGTCTAAACTCTTAAAATGGTCATAATCCACAAGGACAGTGGTATCTTCTCATCATTGCTGGAATTACCAGGGCTGCCAGTTATGAGCAATGATCCTTTCCTGCCTCCATTTGGGATTTAGACACACTCTCAATCTAGATGTAAAGAATACATATTTATTTAGGCTTTTACACTCCTTTTTACTGTCCTTGGGTTTTGGTGTAGTCTGGTGGCTTTCCTGTTGAGTCTTACCTACTATTTATTTATTTATTAGGATTTTAACTTCAGGTTTTACACTTTGGTTACATTCATGAGAGGAACGGTAGTTCAACGGTAGTCCAAAGCTACCTTTGTGGTCTAATCAAACCCCGCTCTGTACCGTGCAACCTCCGAGCCACTAGTCTCACTCGACTTGATCCTCCACCCAGGACTAGAGGAAGACCAGCATCAAGGCTCTTCTCTGTTCTGGCACCCAAGTGGTGGAACGAACCTCCTATGTCTGTCCGAACATCTGAGTCTCTTGCTGTATTTAAAAAACGATTAAAAACCCACCTCTTTACTAAGCACTTAGGCTGACTTGTATTTACTTACTAACTAATGCTCTTTTTCATTTCTTTAAAAAATAAATAAATAAATAACAAGAAAAAACACGTTGGTTCTAACAGGTTTTAGCAGATTTGTGTTCTTGGACTGGTGTCTACTTAAACTAGAGTAAGATTATGTTTACTATGAAAGAACTTCTGTAAGTCGCTCTGGATAAGAGCCTCTGCTAAATGCTGAAAATGTAAATGTAGTTACTCATTACACAAGGTTCATCAGTTCACAAGGTAATATCGAATACAGTCATGGACAATTTAGTATCTCCAATTTACATTGCTTGCATGTCTTTGGACTGTGGGAGGAAACTGGAGCACCCGGAGTGAACCCACGCAGACACGGGGAGAACATGCAAACTCCACACAGAAACGACCCGGACTGCCCCCCCTGGGAATCAAACTCAGGACCTTCTTGCTGTGCGCGACAGTGCTACCCATTGAGCCACCTCGCCGCCCGATCCTTACCTACTAGCATAACAGTCAAGAGTTGGGTCAACTGTTGTGTCAGGTGTGTTTGGCAAGGTTGCCAGTTCTGCTACACTATCCTCCTTGTGTCACCACACTTTACAGTAAAAATAATAGAATAGCTAGGGATTCAGAAAATCTGGAACGTTTAAGCACCGTATGAGCACATGGTTTTGGATTTTCTCTTTAGTTAAGCTGTTGGACATAAGGGACCCGGACAGTCATGCATTACTGTGGCCAGCTGTCTTCTGTCTGTGCTACATACTGTATGTTTTGCTAACGTTTAACCGTATCTGCTGTTTCACGGCGATCTTACAAGTGCTGCTGTGAGGATTAGACATTCAGCTACTATGAATGAATCCAGATGTCATGCCAACAATGCTGGATTCCACCACCAAAAGACAACGTATAGAAAAAGTCCCATATTTCATCACTGACCACATACTGGTGACTTTATATTATGAATTTAACTGCTCCACCGGACCGCTCCGCCTGGGACTCGAACCCAGGACATTCTTGCTGTGGGGCGACAGTGCCAACACATACAGTATGAACAATTAAATAATTTACTGATTTAAGAAATGCATTTCGCTTAACACATTACACCTGTATACATTAATTCTACCTTTCCATTTTATCAGCTTCACTTACCATATAGGAGCACTTTGTAGTTCTACAATTACTGACTGTAGTTCATCTGTTTCTCTGCATGCTTTGTTAGCCCCCTTTCATGCTGTTCTTCAGTGGTTATTTAGGTGGTGGATCATTCTCAGCACAGCAGTGATACTGACATGGTGGTGGTGTGTTATTGTGTGTTGTGCTGGTATGAGTGGATAAGACACAGCAGCGCTGCTGTAGTTTTTAAACACCTCACTGTCACTGCTGGACTGAGAATAGTCAACCAACCAAAAACATCCAGCCAACAGCGCCCTGTGGGCAGCATCATGTGACCACTGATGAAGGTCTAGAAGATGACCAACGTAAACAGCAGCAATAGATGAGCGATCGTCTCTGACTCTACAAGGTGGACCAACTAGGTAGGAGTGTCTCATAGAGTGGACAGTGAGTGGACATGATATTTAAAAACTCCAGCAGTGCTGCTGTGTCTGATCCACTCATACCAGCACAACACACACTAACACACCACCATCATGTCATTGTCACTGCAGTGCTGAGAATGATCCACCACCTAAATAATACCTGCTCTGTGGTGGTCCTGACCATTGAAGAACAGGGTGAAAGCAGGCTAAAAAGGTATGTAGGGAAATAGATGGACTACAGTCAGTAATTGTAGAACTACAAAGTGCTTCTATAGATAAAATGGACAGTGAGTGTAGAAACAAGGAGGTGGTTTTAATGTTATGGCTGATCGGTGTATATTGAAGTACTGGCTCTAATTAAAGTGTTGGCATGCAACTTTCCTTTTAAGGTTTGTGCCTAGTGTTACCCACCTTTATTCACCTTTACTCAAAGGTAAAGGGTATTATCCAAGAATCATGTACTTAGAACAATCTGTCAGTGCTGTCTTGCTCTTTTGCCTAGTCTGCCCTGAAAATGACAGCTCCACCTAGGCAAGCAAAAAAGGGTAAAGAAAAAATGGAACTGCTTTTAACGACTGTGCCTTCACTTTTGACAGCAAATGAAAAGCATGAAATAGGTATTTTATAGGGACTGAAAAAACAGGGTGAGTGCATATACTGCTTTCATGTTGACTTGTTCTCATATAGCTGTGATTTAGACGTCAAAATTTGATTAAAGAAGCGTTTGAGCTCATATTGGTGTAGGTGTGATTCAGAAGGTGGATGTGGGCAGACTAAAAGTTATAAAAATGACTGTGGGATAGACAACAAGACTGCTAAAGAACAGTATAGAAAGAGTTAGGGGTTATGTAAACATCTCACTGTCACTGCTGGACTGAGAATAGTCCACCAACCAAAAATATCCAGACAACAGCACCCTGTGGGCAGCGTCCTGTGACCACTGATGAAGATCTCAAAGATGACCAACTCAAACAGCAGCAATAGATGACAGATCGTCTCTGACTTTACATCTACAAGGTGGACCAACTAGGTAGGAGTGTCTAATAGAGTGGACAGTGAGTGGACATGATATTTAAAAACTCCAGCAGCGCTGCTGTGTCTGATCCACTCATACCAGCACAACACACACTAACACACCACCACCATGTCATTGTCACTGCAGTGCTGAGACTCATCCACCACTTAAATAATACCTGCTGTGGGGGTCCTGACCATTGAAGAACAGGGTGAAAGCAAAAAGAATGTAGAGAAATAGATGGACTACAGTCAGTAATTGTAGAACTACAAAGTGCTTCTATATGGTAAGTGGAGCTGATAACATGGACAGTGAGTGTAGAAACAAGGAGGTGGTTTAATGTTATGGCTGATTGGTGTATTATCTAAGCAATTGAGGGCTTGCTCAAGGGCCCAACAGGGGCAACCTTGCAGTGATGGGGCTTGAACCAGCGACCTTCCGATTACTAGTCCAGCGCCTTAACTGCTGAGCTACCACTGCACTCAAACACTTGAATGGTCAAGCCACAAAACCACCAAGGAAAAACACATGACTGTTTGTGGTAGCACAAACTGTACGAATAGTCTTACTTTTTGTCTATTCTTCCCAACTTCACCATGGTAAGACTGACCTAGCACATATTGCTTTTTTTCCTGGACAGCACTGGGCAATATTTATAATTCAATATTGTGTTTGTGCAGTGCAGTGAGCAAGCCATTGTTTACTGTTGAATCTGTGTGACAGGAATCAGAACACTACGTGATGCACCATGATCTGGCCTGAAGCTGCCTGATAAACAAAGCAAACAGCAATGGACCAGGCAAGTAATATAAGAATTTCACACACAGTCTTACAGAAACACACAAAAGTGTGCACACACACACACACACACACACAAACACACTGCACTGCACTGCACATTAAGGGCTAGTGGATTATACACAGGTGTAGCATAATTTAATTAAGCAGCAAAAGCTGGGAGCCATTCTCCTTCACCCCTGCTCTCAAACTATATTACATTACTAATCTTCAATATGGACATATTAATCTCTCCAACCCCATTATCAAAAGGCACCTCCTCTTTTTCAGCTCCAGCCATAAAACCAGCAGGCAAATTTCATACATTACTGAATTACTGCACCATACACCAATCAATATGCAATTAATAAAGCTTAAATTGGGCTTTGGGTGTGAGGCCTGGAATGCTTCTTTCTCTGTCTTGCTCAGTAATAAAGCCCTGATTGAACAGTGCGAAATGATATCGATTACTGATCAAATTTGCAATAAACACAGCAGAAATAGTTCAGCTGAAGTCAAAAGGCCGTTTCCACATGAGTGTGAATAATCTTCTACTTTTTACCTTTTTCGGATTACTACCTAATTACTCCCCTGCTTCACACCCCTCAGTAAAGGGCAATCTTTCTCTTCTCTGCATTCTCCGCACTAATTAGCCACGGTTATCTGTCCTGGCTCTCCCTCACTCTCTTAATTAAGA
Source organism: Trichomycterus rosablanca (assembly GCF_030014385.1). Taxonomy (NCBI): domain Eukaryota; kingdom Metazoa; phylum Chordata; class Actinopteri; order Siluriformes; family Trichomycteridae; genus Trichomycterus; species Trichomycterus rosablanca. The sequence continues at coordinate 25,839,243 of NC_085996.1, forward strand.
CTCGGCTCTCCAGTGGAGGTGCAAGCCTGGGAGTAATATGGCACCACTGAAGCAAAAGCACTGTCCACAGTACTGTCCACAAAGTACTCAGGAGTCAGATACTGGGTGACTGCCAAAACCACATTACAATAGCACTGAGAGACATTTATACATCTTCAATAACAATTTCATTTTGATTGGAGTTGCAGTGGGTTCTATGCAAATGTGGGTCGCAAGACAAACACATCAAGGACATAGCAGTCTGTTACGAGGAATGTAATTCACTTGTAGGCACCGGGGCAAAAATTACAATAGCCAGGACACCTTCTAAATGTTTTGGGAGGTTATAGACAAAAGTACCCAAAAAGACCCACACAGACAACATTTACTGACTGACCATAATGGCAAGGTTTGTGTCAAGGTCCCCAAGGTGCTGTGTGTCAACCAGTCTAACCTACTACACCACCACCCATCTGTAGACATAGGAAAGCCTTATCTTTTACTTCTAATGGGGTGGATTAAAATCAACTAATGACTAAAGAGGTGGTGGTTGCAGTGGGTCCAAGGAAATCCAAAAGCAATAGGCACAAGCAGGAATACACCCTCGGCAGAGCACCTTTAATCACTCACACCAAGGGCTCAAGTAAAGTACTCAATACAATTTTTGCATGTTTTTGAAGGCATAGAATAAAACACACCTGGATACAGTGAACACACGTGCGTTCAAACGTTCTGCAGTTAGTTTTGTATATGAGACTCGCCGTATGGCCCCAGCATTGAACCCAATAGGTAGTTCGGGTGCTGGAGCTAGGCAGTCTAAAGTGTTGTATCGCTCATTGAAGTCCTGACTAAACAGGTAAAGTGAATTCTACCTTGTCATGTGCCTTTATTCCCACACCTCCACCACCGCACGCATCAAAAGACCTGTAGCATCTCTGCCAGACGAACAGCACTCGCACCGGCTAGGTGAGCAGACCCTCTAGTAGCAAGTGGCTAATGCTAGCAGTAAAGTGTGGCGATAATGAAAGTAAAAACACAACAATATTTTTGTTAAGTAAAGTATTAAAATAACTAAAAGACAATATTTAGGATTTTGGGAATCTGTGTAACCTGCTTATACATACACCGACCAGCCATAACATTACAACCACCTCCTTGTTTCTACTCTCACTGTCCATTTTTTCAGCTCCACTTACCATATAGAAACACTTTGTAGTTCTACAATTACTGACTGTAGTCCATCTGTTTCTCTGCATGCTTTGTTAGCCCCCTTTCATGCTGTTTTTCAATGGTCAGGACCCCCACAGGACCACTACAAAGCAGGTATTATTTGGGTGGTGGATCATTCTCAGCACTGCAGTGACACTGACATGGTGGTGGTGTGTTAGTGTGTGTTGTGCTGGTATGAGTGAATCAGACACAGCAGCGCTGATGAAGTTTTTAAACACCTCACTGTCCCTGCTGGACTGAGAATAGTCCACCAACCAAAAAAAATGCAGCCAACAGCGCCCCATGGGCAGCGTCCTGTGACTACTGATGAAGGTCTAGAAGATGACCAACTCAAACAGCAGCAATAGATGAGCGATCGTCTCTGACTTTACATCTACAAGGTGGACCAACTAGGTAGGAGTGTCTAATAGAGTGGACAGTGAGTGGACACGGTATTTCAAAACTCCAGCAGCGCTGCTGTGTCTGATCCACTCATACCAGCACAACACACACTAACACACCACCACCATGTCATTGTAACTGCAGTGCTGAGAATCATCCACCACCTAAATAATGCCTAATCTGTGGTGGTCCTGTGGGGGTCCTGACCATTGAAGAACAGGGTGAAAGCAGGCTAAAAAGGTATGTAGATAATTTTATATATATATATATATATTTCGCATGTTGCCATGGTGATGGTGGACGCTGGCGCATTTGGCTGCCGCTACCGTTACCGTATTTTACCGTATTTTATTGTATTTTTATCGTTTTTCGTTTTCATCTTTTTACACACCTTGTGGATCTATTTCTTTTATGTTACTTTTGATACTTTTATTTGTGCTTTTGATACTTTTTGTTCTTTCTACTGTACATCGCGTCTGCGGCCGGTGGTGAACGGTGGATGAGTTTTCCTGGGATCGGCACGATGTTGAACTATTCCGTTGACCAGCTGAGGAAGTTCAACAACTGCACTACTCCATCGTGTATTTCAGTCATCAAACAGCTTGGACTCCTTCGCCGGCCTCGTTATATTCACAGGGGCTCCCGGAGAAAGCTTGTTTATCTTCGAAACGGTAACGCTATTCCATCCTTCTGGTCAGCCGTGTGCACTGTCGCTCCGCAAACACGTCATCAGAGCGCTGCTGCCTTGCACACCAGTAGCGGTGTAGTCTCCATGACAACGCTGTCCACGGAGTGGGATGGGAAACGCGGAGTGGACTTAGCAAATCTCCGTTCTCTTCCTCGTTCCTCACAGCCAACTACACAACAATACCACTTGAAAATGGCATTGCTTAATGTTCGTTCACTCAACACAAAAAGTACTGTACTTAGTGAATTTATATCTGACAGTGAACTAGACTTTTTCTGTCTCACTGAAACTTGGCATAAACCCTTGGATTATTTTACGTTAAATCAGACCACGCCAATGGGATACTCGTATATTGATGAACCTCGTATGGAAGGGCGAGGTGGTGGTGTTGCTGCAGTCTATAGGGATGATATTAAAATAACCACTTTGTCTTTTCCTGCTGCTCTTTCTTTTGAACACCTGGCTTTCAAGTTGTCAGGGCCTACTCCTCTGGTCACTGCTGTAGTTTATCGTCCGCCAAAGCCAAACGCTTCCTTTCTCTCTGACTTTTCAGATTTTTTAACCCAGCTTAGTGCCCTCTCATCCTCTGTACTGCTTATGGGTGATTTTAACATCCATATTGATGACAACAACTGTAAATTTGCCAGGGAATTTTTGGAATTGTTACAGTGTTTTAATTTCACACAACATATACATTTTCCAACTCATAAAAAAGGTCATACTCTTGACCTTGTCTGCTCTACTGGTGTCCTAGTTCATCAGCCGTCCAGCCATGACCTTACTGTCTCTGATCATTTGACAATCATCATGGACATTGAGGTCACTAGGCCCATCACTAGAGCTAAACGTAAAATATCCTTCAGGAATCTTCAATATATCTCTCCCTCTGCTTTCTCAGATTCTCTTGTTAAAAAGATGTCTGTCTGTCCTGTACTGTCTAGTAATTCATCTGACCTTGTCAATTACTATAATGACATACTCGCCTCATGTCTTGATGAGCTGGCTCCTTTGAGAACCAAATTTGTTTCATTTAGTCATTCCGCACCATGGTACACAATTGAGCTTCACCAAATGAAATCCCGTAAACGCCAGCTTGAAAGACTTTATAAGAAAACCGGTCTAACAGTACATTATCAGATTTATTCTGATTATCTTCAACATTACAAAGACGCTCTTACGGCAGCCCGATCCACTTACTATTCCGAACTCATACATGCTGGATCAACAAATCCTAAGACTCTCTTTTCTACAATAAATAAACTTCTCAAACCAGTTGACAATACTACCAATTCCTTTACAGTTGACAAGTGTAACTCTTACCTCTCATTTTTTCAAACAAAAGTTGAGAATATCCACAATTTTCTGACAGTTTCCCCTGTCATCTCTGTTTCTCCGCCTATCTCATCTCAATTTATTACCCAGCCTCTGTCTCAGTTCTCACCTGTGTCTCATTTGGACCTATCTGAGATCTTAACAGGGATGCGAAGCTCCACTTGTGTTTTGGATCCTGCTCCATCAAAACTTGTTAAGGGTTGTTTTCCAGTTATCTCATCACTTATCACAGAGATAATCAATTCCTCTCTTAGTTCTGGCTCAGTCCCTCAATCACTCAAATTGGCTGCTGTTACTCCCATACTTAAAAAACCTGGACTTGACTCTAACATTATGAGTAACTTTCGGCCCATTTCCAATCTTCCATTTCTGTCGAAAATACTGGAACGTGTTGTTGCCTCACAGCTCAAAGATCACCTAAATTCCAATAATCTATTTGAATCATTTCAGTCTGGTTTCCGCCCCCAGCACAGCACTGAGTCAGCCCTCCTCAAAGTCACAAATGACCTTCTTCTTTCCTCAGACTCTGGACAAATTAATATTCTCGTCCTCCTTGATCTTACTGCAGCTTTTGACACCATTAATCACTCCATTCTTCTGTCCCGCCTTGAATCCTCTGTCAACATCACTGGTACTGCCCTTTTGTGGTTAAGGTCATATCTCGTAAACAGACAACAGTTTGTTAATATCAACAATTGTAGTTCTGCCATTGCTCCACTGTCCCAAGGCGTTCCCCAAGGCTCAGTGTTAGGTCCCCTTTTGTTTATTCTTTATATGCTCCCCCTTGGTGACATCATACGTCGGCATGGTTTACATTTCCACTGCTATGCTGATGATATTCAGCTTTACATCTCCTCCAAATCCATTAATACTGAACTTCACTCCACTCTGACAAATTGCATCACTGAAATGAAATTGTGGATGAAAGCTAATTTCCTCAAATTAAACTGTGAAAAATCAGATATGATCATCGTAGGTCCTACAACCCTGGCAAAAACCACAAAAAATTTTCAAATTACCATTGATAATGACACTTTGTCTCCGTCTTCTAACATCCGAAATCTTGGTGTAATTTTTGATAGCAACCTCTCTTTTGACCTCCATGTAAATCACATCACCAAAACTGCTTTCTTTCATCTAAAAAACATAGCACGTCTACGTCCATCACTCTCCTTTTCTGCCGCCGAAACCTTGATTCATGCTTTTATTACATCCAGAATTGATTATTGCAATAGCATCCTTTATGGTACATCTAACAAAATCCTAAAAAAACTTCAGTATATCCAGAATTCAGCTGCTCGCCTCCTTACTCATACTCGCTCCCGTGATCATATTACACCTGTTCTACAAAAACTTCATTGGCTTCCCGTTGCTCAACGCATTCAATTCAAAATTCTTCTATTCACTCACAAAGCTCTCCATAATCAGGCCCCATCCTACCTCACCGACCTGCTCCATCAGCACATTCCCTCCCGTAGCCTTCGCTCTTCTGAGGCTAACCTACTGTCCATACCCTCTAGGACCAAGCACCGGACCTGGGGTGACAGGGCCTTTTCCATAGCTGCTCCATCTTTATGGAATGCTCTCCCCAAACACCTACGAGATTGTCCTGACCTGTCCAAATTCAAGTCACTTCTCAAAACTCATCTATTCAATATGGCATTTAACTTGTAACAACACAAAATAAATGCTTTTATTTTTGCTATTCTTTTTAATAGTTTTTATACTTAGATCACGACAGAAATGTGAAGTCCTAGATCCTAAAACTTGTAAAGTTTTCAGTTTCCTGATTGCATGTAAATCTGTCCTGTTTCTGTCTAATTTTAAGAAATTGTTCTATATTTGTTGTTCTCTCTCATAATTTAGCTAATTTTTAATGAACTGTCTTATGCTGCTCTCTTTGTTTTTATCTTAATTATTCTTGATGTTGATGTACTATTTTGATTTTGTACTATGATTTGTATGGTGTATGTACGTATTTGTTTTGATTATTTGTCTTATGTAAAGCGTCTTTGAGTATCTTGAAAAGCGCTATATAAATAAAATGTATTATTATTATTATTATATATACTGTATATATATATATATATATACTGTATATATATATATATATATATATATATATATATATATATATATATATATATACATATATTTATAAAATTTGTTGAGGGGACCCAAATTTTAGCTCCTAGGCACATGAGCTCCTAGTTACGCCATTGCTCTGGCACAAATGCATAGTGTAAGTGTGTCAGTTCAGCTCTTAGAATTCATCATAATAATAACAATTGAATAAAGCAATTTTAACAGGTACATAAACACAAAATAAATTTGTACATGAGCACCCCTTGTGGAAGCTTTATGTTACATATTGTAAACCACAGTGGGACCAGATTGCCATCATTTTATTATGTATACTTGTGTTGACAATGACTTGCTGAGTTCGGTATGGACAGAGCACAGAGCGCCACACTCAACCCCACCGAACATCATGTGAATTGGAACAGCAACTGCAATCTTTTTTTTTTTTTTTTTATCTATTTTTTCCCACTTTTCCCCCCCAATTTGTACCCCTATTCTAGTCATGTCCAATTACCCTGATTGTGTCCGCTATACTGATTCGACCCTTTTGCCGCTGACTGAGGACGCCACTCAACTGACTTGCGCCCCCTCCGGCACGCAGTCAGTACAGCCTGCATTTTTCACCTGCACGAGTCGAGGTCATACACCGAGAGACACTGCACACGGAGGTTAACACCCCCCTCAATGTTATTCCTCAGCCCTGTGCAGGCGCCGTCAGTCAACCAGCAGGGGCCGCAGTTGTACCAGTTATGAGGACCTATGCTCCGACTCTACCCCTAAGCCCCTGAACAACAGCCAAACGTTGTTCATACTGCCGCCCAACCCAGTCGGAAAGGCAGAGCTGAGTTTCGATACGATGTTATAGAAACCCAACTCTGGTGAGCCAGCAACTGCAATCTTTAACTTTCCATCAGTATTTGACCTCACACATGCTATTTGGAGTCAAATCCCCACAGATGTACTCAAATGGGATGGGAAAAACTTACCACAACACCATGTTGTAGTAATCAAAGATCCATAATATTGTTTTGAATGGCTTTAAACTGGGACATCCAACAAGTTGATGGTCAGGAGTCTACAAACTTTTGGCTGGTGTGAATAAAATAAGCTTTAATTCAGAATAAAAATGCCACCCTCCTGCTCAATGTTTATCCTGTTACATCTCCTAGATACACTGAATAGCAAACATTCACAGGTACTTCACAGCGAGCTACATAAAATCCCCCTGGACCACCAGAAGAAAATAACCCTCCCCCTTAGTTTCCAGGCAGTTCATGGTCAATGCCCACTCCTGTGAAAAGCACATCCACTCCTCCCCACTTTCATTTTCAATCCCTTCTCCTCTGGGTCATATTTCTGCCAACCTTTTCTGTCTGCTGAGTCACAAGCCATTGATTTCGAGCCACTGTGTGGAGCTTGCCGTTGCCTCTACAGACAGAAATAAACACAGCACAGTAGATGCCGGACACCATAAGCCACAGTTTGAAGTTGAAATAACCAATTACTTCTAGCATTCAATATTTCACGTGAGAGCAACATTGGTGTAAGAAAAGAGGGAAAAAGCTGTGCCCGAAGCAGGGTTCGAACAAAATGATTCTAATTTAAGATGACTGGTGAGCATGGATTCAAAGCTTTTAAATTATTACTCAGTGACATGACGGATGGCTTGCATCGTTCTGCTCATTACTTCCTCACGTTTCCTTGCATTGGCTTTTTTTTTTCACCCACCCTCACCCCAATTTCACTCCACTGCTCTTCTCAGTTAAAAGTTTACAAGTATACCCACTATATTCTTCCTAAAATCCATAACATTCCACCACCAAATAAAATAAATTGCTGGATGTAAACAGCATCTGAAGTCAGTTGATCACTAATGAGTAATTGAAAGGCAGTGAGTTGCTTTTTGACAGTTTTTTTACCTAGCTTGACAAGGCTGCCACACTTCTGCCTTCTACACTGGGTTTTGTTGTAATGAAACCTTGAAATCAAAAAGACTTGATTAAATAACATGCTGATCCAAACAGCTGCATGTTAGAAACAGCATGAAGGTCCTGGGTTGGATTTCCAGGTAGTGCAGACCGGGTCCTTTCTGTGCGGAGTTTGCTAGATCTCCCTGTGTCTGAAATGACTGAACAAGCTGATCAAGAAAGCGAGCTCTGTCTTGAACCGTCCTCTCGAACCTTTTAGAGTAGGTGGGAGAAAGGAGGATGATAACCAAGCACGAGTCTGTAGGGGTCCTGACAAGCTCCTTCAGCACCAGACTCCTCCACCCCCTGTGTAAGAAGGAGCGCTACTGCAGGTCCTTTATTCCTGCAGCCATCAGGGCTTAAAATTAAAATATGTAATACAATCCCAAATCAGAAAAAGTTGGGACAGCATGGAAAAGCACAGAGTTTCTTATTCTCCACACATTCTCTATTGGGGACAGGTCAGGACTGCAGACAGGCCAGTCCAGAACCCGTACCCTCTTCTTCCGCAGCCATGCCTTTGTAATGTGTGCAGCATGTGGTTTGTTAAAAAATGCATGGACGTCCCTGGACAGTAAAGTTTTAAGTGGCATTTGTGCATGTAACTCTGTATTGTAGTGCTTGACAAAGGTTTGCTAAAATAATCCCTCAACCATGTGGTTATATCAGCTATTGTTGAGTGGCGGTTCTTGATGCAGTGCCGTCTGAGAGATGGAAGATCACGGGTGTTCAGCGTAAGCTTGCGTCCTTTACGCACTAAAATTCCTCCCGATTCCTTGAATCGTTTAATGATATTATGCACTGTAGAGGAAGAAATATGCAAATTCCTTCTAATCTTTCTTTGAGGTACACTGTTTTTAAACATTTCAATCATTGTTGACAAACTGGAGATCCTCTGATCATCTTTGCTCATCAAAGACTCGGCCTTTCCTGGATTCTGCTTTTGTACCAAACCATGATTACAATCACCTGTTGACATCACCTGTTTGGAATCACATCACTATTTAGTTTTTTCACCTCATTACTAGCCCTAAATTGCCCTCGTCCCAACTTTTTTTTAGAATGTGTTGCAGGACTGAAATGCAAGAATGGAAGTTTATTAATAAATGAAATTAGGTTGAGCAGATAAAACATGAAATATCTCAGGTTCATCCTGTCTGCAATCAAATAAAAGTCAAAGTAAATGTAAGGAACACTGCATTTTTATTTTATAAGACATTTTACCATATATAAATTTTCATTTCATTCTTTAAAAATATAAACTCGCATATTCTGAATTTATAAACTGAATCCTGCAGTGGTCTCTTCTTTTCCCTCCCACAGAGTTCTATACATGCAGTACGCAGTACATATTCTGCCACTCTTCAGCATCAGCCTGCCACAGACAACTGCTCTACTTAATGGCATCAATTTCTCCAGCTTGCATTTCATACATAAAATTACAATATGAATTGCCTCGCGACTGTGCAACGTGATATTGCTAGAATTGGACTATTTGTCTTGTTAGGCGGCAAAAACATCAGATGAGTCGCACTCTCAAAATGCTTTTACAGGTATATGAAGAGGAGATGGAGGAGATTTAGAATAGCTGAATGTGAAATTCTCAGAGTATGATGCCATGATTTTAAATTTTCTGACAGCATAAGATATACGATATATAAGAGAACTGCAATGCATGATCCATTGCCACTGAGATCAATAAACTTAAAGTCAATGTTCTGCAAAGCCTAAAAAACTGGGGTTTGATCACAGAATATACACCGATCAGCCATAACATTAAAACCACCTCCTTGTTTCTTTACTCACTGTCCATTTTATCAGCTCCACTTACCACATAGAAGCACTTTGTAGCTCTACAGTTACTGACTGTAGTCTATCTGTTACTCTGCATGCTTTGTTAGCCCCCTTTCATGCTGTTCTTCAATGGTCAGGACCACTACAGAGTAGGTATTATTTAGGTGGTGCATCATTCTCAGCACTGCAGTGACATTGACATGGTGGTGATGTGTTAGTGTGCGTTGTGCTGGTATGAGTGGATCAGACACAGCAGCACTGCTGGAGTTTTTAAATACAGTGTCCAGTCACTGTCCACTCTATTAGACAGCATAAATATGATTGTGAGATTCTGCTGGTTTTATTAATATTGTCAATATGTTTATATAATATAGATATAATATTAATATTGTCAATATTAATAAAAAAACAGCCTTGTAATAATACAAAATATAAACACTGTAATTCTCTCAGAATGTATCAGAACTACAGTATTTTGTGTTTTTAAGATAATTTATAAACAATGTAAGCTAGACTACGGGCAGTGGCCTGCCATTGTACTTTAAGTTTACATTATATTGTTTCGTATCATATATCGCCACTTCTTAAAAGTATATCGAGATATGAGTTTTTTAGTCATATCTCACAGCCCTAGTGATTAGTCAGTTTGAAATTGGTCTCTCATTCAATTGACTTGCTTCGCCTTCTGAAAATTTAAAGCTGGGACCACCAATCATATTGCCCCTATAAATGTGTGAGCTATTGTATTGATTACTTTATGACAAGTTCTGCCCGCTGTGCAAGCTGCAATAATATCTGTCTGCAGAGTCACATGGGCCTGTCTTTAATGCATTCTAAACTCTCTTTTAAGGGGTCCAGGCACCAGATGCTTGAACCCTATTCTATGTTAAGATTTTTCCAACATGACAATGACCCAAAGCACAGTGGCCCAGCCAGAGCCCAGACCTGAATCCAATCAAACATCTGTGGAAGGAGTCATTAGTTACAGAAATCATGTATTTCTGTTTATGTTAAAGAATGTCCACAAAAATGGGGTCGGTGTACATGGTAATATCAGTAATTGCCTGTCCATTGAGAAACCATGTTTTAAAATAGCTGTAATTTCTCCTTACACTTTTTCAACAAAGGTAAACCTCAATCACTTTGTCACAGTGCTGGTTACCACTGTTACTTGAATCTCAGCTCCATGCTGTGCTTCTTTTACAAGAAAAAAGTGACTTTGATCCACAATAGTATTAGTGCAGGGTAATTATTTTATTTTTACAAGAGTTTTTGCCACTGTATTTCTGACTGAAATGTACATTCCTGGTAAGCACAAGATTAAACACACTTACACTGATCAGCCATAACATTAAAACCACCTTCTTGTTTCTACACTCACTGTTTATTTTATTAGCTCCACTTACCATGTAGGAGCACTTTGTAGTTCTACAATTACTGACTGTAGTCCATCTGTTTCTCTACATACCTTTTTACCCTGCTTTCACCCTGTTCTTCAATTGTCAGGGCCCCCAAAAGACCACTACAGAGTAAGTATTATTTAGGTGGTGGATCATTCTCAGCACTGCAGTGACACTGACATGGTGGTGGTGTGTTAGTGTGTGTTGTGCTGGTATGAGTGGATCAGACTCAGCAGTGCTGCTGGACTTTTTAAATACTGTGTCCACTCACTGTCCACTCTATTAGACACTCCTACCTAGTTGGTCCACCTTGTAGATGTAAAGTCAGAGACGATCGCTCATCTATTGCTGCTGTTTGAGTTGGTCATCTTCTAGACCTTCATCAGTGGACACAGGATGCTGCCCACGGGGCGCTGTTGGCTGGATGTTTTTGGTTGGTGGACGATTCTCAGTCCAGCAGTGACAGTGAGTTGTTTAAAAACTCCAGCAGTACAACACACACTTACACACTAAAACATCCACCGCCCAAATAATACCTGCCCTGTGGTGGTCCTGTGAGTCCTAACCATTGAAGAACCGCATGAAAGAGGGCTAAAAAAGCATGCAGAGAAACAGATGGACTACAGTTAGTAATTGTAGAACTAGTGAAGTCGATAAAATTGACAATGAGTGTAGAAACAAGGAGGTGGTTTTAATGCTATGGCTGATCAGTGTATAGTAATTGATTAACGTGTAAGCAATTTTATTCTTCCAGAAATATCTCCGCATGAAAGGTCAGCATGTGTTTATTTGTTTGTTACAGAGAAGCAGATTCAGCAGCAGTGTGTATCTATATGACAGCGTTGTAGTCATGTGGCACATTAAATATTAAAAACAGACTCATTCCAGCTCTGGCAAGACGTAAAATTAATTCCTCGACTACACACCACAGACTATCAGCAAGATCTTTGTCCTTAGAAAACTTCATCAGCAGATGTGTAGGCCACACAAATATGAAGAAATATTGATCTGAGGCTAAAGGATGACACTGTATTAAAGCCTGTTCTGGGTGCTTTTGTTATGATCATCTGCGGTTTTCTAGATTGACTTTTAATGACCGTCTGAAGTGTGAATAATGAATGGCGATTATCACCCTGCGGGGCGAGACCTATTTAAACTCCAGAGGAGAAGAACAACAAAGACATTAGAGAGTGCAGTTGTTCTCCTGACGCTGGGTCCAGGGTTACTGATCACCGCTGGGCCACTTTAAAGATGGCTATTGTTCAAGCTCTCATTACTATGGTCTCCATGTCCCAAAAGCCATTTTTTGGGGAAAGAAGGGGGGGGGGGGATTCTTCACTCTCCTGTCTCTCTTTTGCTCTTGCTTTCTCAAGGACACTTCGATAAAGGTCCAGGCTCCCCTGCTATGTCCTAATTGCCCATGATGAGTGCTCCATACATGAGCAGGCACACATCAGACCCTACTGACAGGGACCATTTAAGGACGCACACACATTTGGATCCAGCTAGCACAACAGCATTTTCACTTTGCTCACCTTAAAAAAAATGTCTGAAAATACAATACACACAGCAATGTACGCTTGTTTGCACACACACATTCGCCCATTAAAGTCGAACGGTCTTTAATTAGTGGCAAACGTGGGCAGGGGTTCTGAAGCGAAGCTAATAGAATGGTATCATGTGCAGTCAAAAATAAACAGAGCATACACTGTAAATACAGACAAAGCCCATAACCGATTTAATACAAGAGACACAAACTGTTATTTAATAACCACTGCAACTCTACATAATGCATTCTAGTTCAACCACAAATACATTTACATAGTGCTGGCTTTATTTCTTTAAAAAAGTTAAAACTAGGGCATATGATTAGAAATTCTGCAATAAACAAGCACTGGCACTGGAATAAGTTGTGCTGGGTTGCTCAATACGTGACTGTCATAGACTGCCACTTTTCAACCCCACCCTGAAATGTAATATATGACATATACACCGATCAGCCATAACATTAAAACCACCTCCTTGTTTCTACACTCACTGTCCATTTTATCAGCTCCACTTACTATATAGGAACACTTTGTAGCTCTACAATTACTGACTGTAGTCCACCTGTTTCTCTGCATGCTTTGTCAGCCCCTTTTCATGCTGTTCTTCAATGGTCACATGGTGGTGGTGTGTGTTGTGCTGGTATGAGTGGATCAGACACAGCAGCGCTGCTGGAGTTTTTTTTAATACCGTGCCCACTCACTGTCCCCTCTATTAGACACTCCTTCCTAGTTGGTCCACCTTGTAGATGTGAAGTCAGAGACGATTGCTCATCTATTGCTGCTGTTTGAGTTGGTCATCTTCTAGACCTTCATCAGTGGTCACAGAACACTGCCCACGGGGCGCTGTTGGCTGGATATTTTATGTTGGTGGACTATTCTAAGTCCAGCAGTGACAGTAAGGTGTAAAAACTCCATAAGCTGAGTCTTAACCACTCATACCAGCACAACACACACTAACACACCACCACCATGTCAGTGTCACTGCAGTGCTGAGAATGATCCACCACCCAAATAATACCTACTCTGTGATGGTCCTGACCATTGAAAAACAGGGTGAAAGCAGGCTAAAAAAGTATGTGGAGAAACAAATGGACTACAGTCAGTAATTGTAGAACTTCAAAGTGCTTTTTAATGGTAAGTGGAGCTGATAAAATGGACAGTGAGTGTAGAAATGAGGATGTGGTCATAATGTTATGGCTGATCGGTGAATATAAATAAATAAATATATATATATATATATACAGTGTATCACAAAAGTGAGTACACCCCTCACATTTCTGCAAATATTTTATTATATATTTTCATGGGACAACACTATAGAAATAAAACTTGGATATAACTTAGAGTAGTCAGTGTACAGCTTGTATAGCAGTGTAGATTTACTGTCTTCTGAAAATAACTCAACACACAGCCATTAATGTCTAAATGGCTGGCAACATAAGTGAGTACACCCCACAGTGAACATGTCCAAATTTTGCCCAAAGTGTCAATATTTTGTGTGACCACCATTATTATCCAGCACTGCCTTAACCCTCCTGGGCATGGAATTCACCAGAGCTGCACAGGTTGCTACTGGAATCCTCTTCCACTCCTCCATGATGACATCACGGAGCTGGTGGATGTTAGACACCTTGAACTGCTCCACCTTCCACTTGAGGATGCGCCACAGGTGCTCAATTGGGTTTAGTCCATCACCTTTACCTTCAGCTTCCTCAGCAAGGCAGTTGTCATCTTGGAGGTTGTGTTTGGGGTCGTTATCCTGTTGGAAAAGGGAGTTTTCGAAGGGAGGGGATCATGCTCTGTTTCAGAATGTCACAGTACATGTTGGAATTCATGTTTCCCTCAATGAACCGCAGCTCCCCAGTGCCAGCAACACTCATGCAGCCCAAGACCATGATGCTACCACCACCATGCTTGACTGTAGGCAAGATACAGTTGTCTTGGTACTTCTCACCAGGGCGCTGCCACACATGCTGGACACCATCTGAGCCAAACAAGTTTATGTTGGTCTCGTCAGACCACAGGGCATTCCAGTAATCCATGTTCTTGGACTGCTTGTCTTCAGCAAACTGTTTGCTGGCTTTCTTGTGCGTCAGCTTCCTTCTGGGATGACGACCATGCAGACCGAGTTGATGCAGTGTGCGGCGTATGGTCTGAGCACTGACAGGCTGACCTCCCACGTCTTCAACCTCTGCAGCAATGCTGGCAGCACTCATGTGTCTATTTTTTAAAGCCAACCTCTGGATATGACGCCGAACACGTGGACTAAACTTCTTTGGTCGACCCTGGCGAAGCCTGTTCCGAGTGGAACCTGTCCTGGAAAACCGCTGTATGACCTTGGCCACCATGCTGTAGCTCAGTTTCAGGGTGTTAGCAATCTTCTTATAGCCCAGGCCATCTTTGTGGAGAGCAACAATTCTATTTCTCACATCCTCAGAGAGTTCTTTGCCATGAGGTGCCATGTTGAATATCCAGTAGCTAGTATGAGAGAATTGTACCCAAAACACCAAATTTAACAGCCCTGCTTCCTATTTACACCTGGGACCTTGACACATGACACCAGGGAGGGACAACGACACATTTGGGCACAATTTGGACATGTTCACTGTGGGGTGTACTCACTTATGTTGCCAGCCATTTAGACATTAATGGCTGTGTGTTGAGTTATTTTCAGAAGACAGTAAATCTACACTGCTATACAAGTTGTACACTGACTACTCTAAGTTATATCCAAGTTTCATGTCTATAGTGTTGTCCCATGAAAAGATATAATGAAATATTTGCAGAAATGTGAGGGGTGTACTCACTTTTGTGATACACTGTATATATACTGTATATACAGTATATGATGTATGCTGATAGCTGATCAGAATGTACAGTTAAGTTCATGTCGTGGAGGCACCTATCTGAAACCCCAGACCCGGGGCATGGGCCCCAAGCTACCCCCCGGTAGTTACACCATTACAGATGCCACATATAGCACCAGGGTTCCAGAGACCTAGATTTAAACCTTGCCTACAGTCACTGTATGTGAGTAGCTGGACTTTTTCACACCTTTTCCAAGTGGATTTCTACTTAAATCTTTAGAATCTTTAGAAAGTGAAAAAGGCAAAACGGGGAAGGCAAGACAAAACAAAAATAATAAATCAGAGACAGTAAGTGTGTCCATTAATTTCCAAATTCTTACACCACAAGTTGATCACATAGTAATGATTATTTATTCCTTTTTTTAAATGACCAATAATTAAACTAATTGCAATAGCTGTATTTAATAAGTTCAATACACAGAGAGGAGAGCGGTGGCGCATGACGTGGTGAAATTAAATCTCAATTTAAATGTAATCTTTCCTGATGCAGTCACCTCAGCAGATAAAAACGTACATCACCCAGTTTTCCATTTAGCCACGATGATAAATTACTTTGTTTACTGGCTGTTTACAAGAACAATACTTTCGGGGCTTCATTTCCTCTTTTATCCCTAATTTAATCAGACTACGAGCAAGCCGTGTTTAATATGTGCAATGAATTGTAAAAAGAGGAAAAAGACATTGGGACTATTAGATAAGTATAATGTGTTTCATTAAATGACAGCAAAATAATAGTAAAAGCATAAAGCATTACTATTCTGCCCTATGTTTGTTTGCACTAGGTCTTTGGGTGGAACTGGCAAAGCTAAACCTCCCATAATTCCCTATAGAGAAGAATCAGACATCAACTCTCAGCTCAACATAGAATCAATTCTGCAGTTTTTTCTTTTCTAATGAAAGCACTGCAGTGACACTGACATGGTGGTGGTGTGTTAGTGTGTGTTGTGCTGGTATGAGTGGATCAGACACAGCAACTGATGAAGGTCTAGAAGATGACCAACTCAAACAGCAGCAATAGATGAACAATCGTCTCTGACTTTACATCTACAAGGTGGACCAA
Organism: Trichomycterus rosablanca; assembly: GCF_030014385.1. NCBI lineage: Eukaryota > Metazoa > Chordata > Actinopteri > Siluriformes > Trichomycteridae > Trichomycterus > Trichomycterus rosablanca. The sequence goes on from NC_085996.1 coordinate 25,855,570, forward strand.
CTAGGTAGGAGTGTCTAATAGAGTGGACAGTGAGTGGACACGGTATTTAAAAACTCCAGCAGCGCTGCTGTGTCTGATCCACTGATACCAGCACAACACACACTAACACACCACCAGGTTCCCAAAGTGAAAAGAAACCACACTTTCAGCTTCAACTGCATTAATAAGAAGTGCTGTAGGAAGGGCTAGAAATCATGAGCTTAACTGCCATGCTTTACTGCTGTTGGCTTTGTGCCACCCAACACCCTGGCAACCTTGCCATATCACCATAGTCCATGTTTCAGTGCTACTGCTAGAGTCAGCATTACAACAGCACGCTACGTAGATCATCCGCAGGGCGCTGGTGCTGCCTCTTCATCTCTCTTCTATTACCCTCCTCTTACCCATGCTGCTGATTACAGCAGTCATTGTTGTGTTCACTCCTTTTGATCTGTGTCCTCATTTTCTTGGTTTTAATAAGAACGCTCTTTTCTCAGTCTTAATGGAAAAGCTTGTTCTTTTCATCTCACTGTTTTTTTTTAAATACATGGGTAGTAGTCCTTGCCTTGCGATTGACTGGTGCCCTGTCCAGGTTGTTTGTGTGCCTTGCGCCCATTGAGAGCTGAGATAGGCTACATCACCTCTTGACTACTTGATTATACATATATGTGTTAAGTGCACTCCTTGATTATTTTATAAGCTACACACATTACACAGAAATAAACTTTGTTGGTATACAATTATTGACTGTAGCCCGTGTTGCTCTGTATACTTTGTCACCTCCCTGTACCAGAGATGTTGAGTCGCACGTAAGTCAAACACACAGCGACTTCAGACTCGACTCGGACTCGTTTCAAATGTTTCAGACTCGACTCGGACTATATGTTTTGTGTACACCGATCAGCCATAAAATTAAAACCACCTCCTTGTTTCTACACACATTGTCAATTTTATCTGCTTCACTTACCATATAGGAGCACTTTGTAGTTCTACAATTACTGACTGTAGTCCATCTGTTACTCTGCATGCTTTGTTAGCCCCATTTCATGCTGTTCTTCAATGGTCAGGACTCTCCCAGGACCACCACAGAGTAGGTATTATTTGGGTGGTGGGTCATTCTCAGCACTGCAGTGATGGTGGTGTGTTAGTGTGTGTTGTGCTGGTATGAGTGGATAAGACAAAGCAATGCTGATTGAGTTTTTAAACACCTCACTATCTAGAAGATGACCAACTCAAACAGCAGCAATAGATGACAGATCGTCTCTGACTTTACATCTACAAGGTGGACCAACTAGGTAGGAGTGTCTAATAGAGTGGACAGTGAGTGGACACGGTATTTAAAAACTCCAGCAGCACTGCTGTGTCTGATCCACTCATACCAGCACAACACACACTAACACACCACCACCATGTCAGTGTCACTGCAATGCTGAGAATCATCCACCACCTAAATAATGTCGGCTCTGTGGTGGTCCTGTGGTGGTCCTCACCATTGAAGAACAGGGTGAAAGCAGGCTAAAAACTATGCAGAGAAACAGATGTACTACAGTCAGTAATTGTAGAACTACAAAGTGCTTCTATATGGTAAGTGGAGCTGATCAAATGGACAGTGAGTGTAGAAACAAGGAGGTGGTTTTAATGTTATGGCTGATCAGTGTATATTACATTGACTTGGACTCTAGCCTAAAGACTCGTGACTTGACTCGGACTCGTATTTTGTGACTTGTGAACATCTCTGCCCTGTACCCTATCTATCAATTTAAAAGGCACACCCAAAAGACCCACACTGGCCAGATGAAGTTTGGGTGGTGAACCATTCACAGCACCACAATGACACTAACATGGTAATGTTCTGCTATGAGTGCATTAGGTGCAGCAGTGTTGTTGGGATTTTGAAATACTGTTACTTTAAGTAAGAAAGAAAAACAGGTATACAGGGAGAAAGGAAAGGCTAATTTACAAACACAGATCACTGGCAGACAGCAAACAACAATAACCACGAAGATCCAAGTTTGTGCAGGAGGGAAACGTGACAGATTTCTTTTCCGATTCTTTCACCCCAATTTCTCATCCTTCCTCCTTGCTACTTCACTCCCCACTAACCTCCCCCACCCACCTCCATGCACACTAATTGAGCCGAACAATGCCAGTGTTCACAAGACGCCCTCCTGACCACATACGCAATGTGTGTATGCGCATTAGGAAGAATGGGAGTGAAGCTTGGCAGAGCGTGCCAGCACATCTTGCAGAATGGAAAGATGTGATTGCTTTATTTTATAGAACAAAGCAAGAATAAAATTAGGCATATTGTGTAGCACTGACAGCTGGGCTGAGATTTACTTACTCCTGTGTCTCACTGTGGGAGAAAAAGAATAATGAAAAGAAAGTATTGGAATAAAAGGGAAAAGTAAACCGTACATGAATCTTGCACAATGTTAGATTTGCCTTCTAGTTACAAAATAAGCCTTGACATTTTAAAAGAAGCATATTTCAAACAGCAGAAATGACATTGATTGGGTAATTTACTTATTTTAAGGCACTCAGGTGGTGCAGCGGTGGTGGTGCAACTACTGAGAACAAGGATCAGCAATGCCATTTCCTGGACAGGTGTCTACACAGACATGATTGGCTATGTCTGAAGATGGGGGAAGGGAATTGGCCTCATCCCCCAGTGTTTCCCAGTAAAAATGGATCCTCCACAATCTTGACCAGGGGGGGGGGAAGTCTTGTTTGGCTCGTTTGTAGTATCAGAAAATACTGTTAGCAGTAGGTTTCCCAAAACCATTTACACCAAACACCTCCTTGTTTCTACACACACTGTCCTTTTAATCAGATTTACTTACCATATAGAAGCAATTTGTAGTTCTACAATTACTGACTGTAGTCCATCTGTTTCTCTGCATGCTTTGTTAGCCTGCTTTCACCCTGTTCTTCAATGGTCAGGACCCCCACTGGCACTGTTGGCTGGATATATTTTTGGTTGGTGGACTATTCTCAGTCCAGCAGTGACAGTGAGGTGTTTAAAAACTCCATCAGCATTGCTGTGTCTGATCCACTCATACCAGCACAACACACACTAACACACCACCAGCATGTCAGTGTCACTGCAGTTCTGAGAATGATCCACCATGACAGACCCTGGCTTTTGGACTTGTTGCTGATAACAGTCTGGATGGTCCTTTTCGTCTTTGGTCCGGAGCACACGGCATCCATTTTTTTCCAAAAAAGACCTGGAATGCTGATTCATCTGACCACAACACATGTTTCCACTGTGTGATGGTCCATCCTAGATGCCTGCAAGCCCAGAGAAGTTAACGCCGCTTCTGGACATGGTTAACATAAGGCCTCCTTTTTGCACAGTAAAGTTTTAAGTGGCATTTGTGCATGTAACTCTGTATTGTAGTGCTTCACAAAGGTTTGTCAAAGTAATCCCTCACCCATGTGGTTATATCAGCTATTGTTGAGTGGCGGTTCTTGATGCAGTGCCGTCTGACCTCATTACTAGCCCTAAATTTCCCCCGTCACAACTGTTTTTGGAATGTGTTGCAGGCCTGAAATGCAGGAATGGAGGTATATTAATAAATAGTTGAGCAGATAAAACATAAATGAAGTTGAGCAGATAAAACATGAAATATATCAGGTTCATCCTGTCTACAATCAAATAAAAGTCAAAGTAAATAAAAGGAACACTGCATTTTTATTTTATTTGCATTTTCCATACTGTCCCAACTTTTTACTAAGAAAATATGAATTTGGTATTATACATGTACAAAAAAAAAAAAAGAATGAAGCTGAAGCTTTGTTGTATCAGTACTAGGTGATGCTGTGTGTTCCACCCTGGTGGGAATCAGACGAGGCTGTGTGATACCGTCTGCCCCATAGTACCTGTGTTGTGTCAGTACTAGGTGATGCTGTGTGTTCCACCCTGGTAGGAATCAGACGAGGCTGTGTGATACCGTCTGCCCCATAGTACCTGTGTTTTGTCAGTACTAGGTGATGCTGTGTGTTCCACCCTGGTGGGAATCAGACGAGGCTGTGTGATACCGTCTGCCCCATAGTACCTGTGTTGTATCAGTACTAGGTGATGCTGTGTGTTCCACCCCGGTGGGAATCAGACAACGCTGTGTGATACAGTCTGGCCCATAGTAGAAAAGGTGACGCTGTGTGTTCCACCTGACCCGTAGTTTAAGGATTAACAGTAAAGACGTCTGGGACGCCTGTCTATGTAAGACAGAGATATCACCATAGATGAAATCGCTATATGAGCGTCATTGTGTGGCAGTAGAACTGGAACACTGTACTATTGGTGACGACCGGTAGTATAAGTTACTTTGTCTGCTGTCAGTCTGTGGGATAGTCTTAGTATTTAGTACTGAAATTTCCCCATTAATATGTATAATTAATCCCTTATAATAATGTGCATCTCTCTTGTTTAAATTTCTAATTCTCTAAATTGTAGGGTATATTTTACTATATTTTATTTTAGTTTTCATGTTCTTAATTGCTTATCTCTCTTGTTTTAATTTCATATTTCCTAAATTGTAGGGTATATTTTACTATATTTTCTTTTAATTTTTCATATTATTAATTTTTGATCTCTCTTGTTTATATTTCATGTTGTCTTAATTGTAACTAAATGTTTGCCTAGAAGTCTTTCTGAGGTTCTAGATCTCAGGAATGTTTTAATGCTTTTAATTTCATTTTTTTTTTCCTTATGTAAAGCACTTTGAATTGCCACTGTGTATGAAAGGTGCTATACAAATAAACTTGCCTTGCCTTGCCTTGTTGATATTTGAGCAAGTTTGATAATGCATTAAGAGATTTGACCCAAAACACACAAGCAAATCAACAACTGAACAGTTTAAAAAGAACAAAGTCTAGACTAAAGAACTTAAATCAAACTGAGATGCTGTGTTGTGACCTAAAATAACTTTTTAGGTGAGAAAAGCCAGGCTGGTATAAAATTAATTCTGTCTGACCGACAGCTAAAGGAAATATTAGGCTAAAGCCTCTACTCTAGTAAAGCTAGTGACTTCTTGAATACAACATATAATCCTTTAGATTCCGCAGCATAGAGAGATTTAAACCTCTTTACTTCTGCTGCTACGGGTTATGTGTGTTCAAAATCTGTGAGTAAGGTCCTGTATGGGTAAGAAAAGAAAGAAAAGATCACGAAAGTCATGCATGAAAGTGAGCATAAGAAAATAAATCAGCCATTTAAAAGTCTCCATTCAGCTTCAGTTTCTGGTTACAAAAGGCACAGTTAATTGGTAAATGAAAAGTGAGGTTATGAGTAAAAGGTTAACCAAAGACCTTTTTATATTTTAAAGCTAACTTTTGTTCTTTTCTGTTCATTCTTTTATCATTATTATATATTTTTTTCACAAATCATGTTTAAAGAATCAACCATATCAAAACAAAGTACATTTATGCAGACGTGGGTGTCGCACACTAACATGTATCCTTGGTTTGATCACCACCTCTGGTCACTGTTCATGTGGTTTTACTTCAGATACTAATTTCCTTCTGCCTCCCATAAGCATATTAGTAGGTAAACAGTCTGTGTAAAACTTCCCTTTAATAAACTAAGTTATGGCTTGCAGTGAACTGGTATGCTGTCCAAGGTACACCGATCAGCCATAACATTAAAACCACCTTCTTGTTTCTACACTCACTGTCTATTTTATTAGCTCCACTTACCATATAGAAGCACTTTAAAGTTCTACATTTACTGACTGTAGTCCACCTTTTTCTCTACATAACTTTTTAGCCTGCTTTCACCCTGTTCTTCAATAGTCAGGACCCCCACAGCACCACCACAGAGCAGGTATTATTTAGGTGGTGGATGATTCTTAGCCCTGCAGTGACAATGACATGGTGGTGGTGTGTTAGTGTGTGTTGTGCTGGTATGAGTGGATCAGACAAAGCAGCACTGCTGGAGTTTTTAAGCACCTCACTATGACTGCTGGACTGAGAATTGTCCACCAACCAAAAATATCCAGCCAACAGCGCCCCGTGGGCAGCATCCTGTGACCACTGATGAGCGATCGTCTCTGACTTCACATCTACAAGGTGGACCAACTACGTAGGAGTGTCTAATAGAGTGGACAGTGAGTGGACACGGTATTTAAAAACTCCGGCAGCAGTGCTGTGTCTGATCCACTCATACCAGCACAACACACACTAACACACCACCACTATGTTAGTGTCACTGCAGTGCTGAGAATGATCCACCACCCAAATAATACCTGCTCTGTGGTGGTCCTGTGGTAAGTGGAGCTGATAAAATGGACAGTGTGTGTAGAAACAAGGAGGTGGTTTTAATGTTATGGCTGATCAGTGTATAATTAAACATATTCCTGACCTGGCCGCTTACAATTCAAATGCTACCAAATAAAATTAGAACTCAACTAAATTCAAATGTTATTCCTGATTAACTTGTGAAAAATTGATCGATCTAAATGTCTGCAGAGGCTCTGACTTTTCTCAGCAGGGTCGTTCCTAGCTTTACTTATTCATCGAGCACAACAGCATTCATACCACAACTTCTCTCGGAGAATGAATAATTTAGTGTGTTTGTACACACACACTCTGTAGGGTATTTTCGTAAAATGGTCACCGGTCAGTCATTGTGTAATCTCTTTTAAAGTGTCTGGATCAGCCAACTGAAGTGCGCAGAAGAGCAAGTGGTGGAATAAATCTAGACATTTGGAAAACGGCTCCACTGGGACATACAGAATTGAATTTTGGAAAACAGCACTGACAATGGGTTTAAAAGCATGGACACTCTATTATTCCTACCTCCCCTAACCCAACTACCCGGGTTAACAACAGAAGTCACTTTTTCTTGAGCTGTTTGGGCATACTATTTCGAAAACTACAGACATTAATATAGTCTCATCTCCCCCCTTTTCTGGAGAAGCTTCTCATTGGATTTTGTGCAGGCCACTTGAATTTCTCCACACCAAACTCATCAAACTTTGCTTTGTGCACATAGACACGGTCCTGCCGGAACAGGGAAGTTTCCTCCAGAAACATCTGTCACTAGTTGGAAGCATATACAGTGGTACCGAGTTTAAAAGACAATGAGTTTCAAGGTATTTTTTTTCCCATAAGGATGTATGGGAAACCTGTTGATGCGTTCCATGGTCCTGTGGAACTGCATATATTTTAGGCTAATGTAAAATAATAAGGTTGTTTTTTACAATTATAGACTAAAAACAACACTAATTTAATATAAAAAAACACTGAAATACAATGTAAAAAAGTTAAAAATCAATAAAGAAAAATATCTTTTATCTTTACTTCTTTATTGTTTCCTTATGCTTCTTAATCATGGAGATGCTTGATCTCGGGAATACCGTATTCCGTTCACATGAGAAGCTGCAAAACTGTTTTTGCGCTGACCGTGCCATTATTTTCTATGGAGTGTGGTGGTGCACAAAGCTTAATGTGACTTATTGTACTAAAACAACAAGTGAGGAATTTCATTAGTGAAAGGAACTTACAAGCAGTAATAATTAAGAGAGGTTTAGTGTGTCTATGCCATTCGTTTAATACATAAAGTCACATTAAGCTTTATTTTTAATGATAAGCATTTTAGACTCTCAGAAATGCTGATTCTTACAATGAGCTATAACACAAGTTTAAAAGTGAAACAGGAGGAAAATCCAGCTCAACACAGATACATGTGGAGCTTTCAGAGTGAATCTGATGGTTATTCCACACAAATGCAGATTCGTCACATATTCGCACTTTGATGACGTTTACCACACCGCTCAAGCCGGGCGCTGAACAAAGCAGCAGTCGCACATGTCGAGTTTAAGGGAAACGTCAAATTTAAGGGTACAAATTTCTCAACAAAGGGCGTCGAGTTTCAAAAATTTCAAGTTTAGGGGACGTTGAGTTACAAGGTACCACTGTACACATGTTTGCAATTGATTTGGCTGAAATATCTGAAGAGAGTCAAGAGAGGCTTTATTGTCATTTCAGTTAGAGTCCATCATGTATGTATGTATGTATGTATGTATGTATGTGTGTCAGAGTCCCATCATGTATGTATTTGTGTGTGTGTCAGAGTCCATCATGTCTGTGTGTGTGTGTGTGTCAGAGTCCATCATGTCTGTGTGTGTGTGTGTGTGTGTCAGAGTCCATCATGTGTGTGTGTTAGAATCCATCATGTATGAATTTGTGTGTGTGTCAGAGTCCATCATGTCTGTGTGTGTGTGTCAGAGTCCATCATGTGTGTGTGTGCGTGTGTGTGTGTGTCAGAGTCCATCATGTGTGTGTGTTAGAATCCATCATTTATGTATTTGTGTGTGTCAGAGTCCATCATGCCTGTGTGTGTGTGTCAGAGTCCCATCATGTGTGTGTGTGTGTGTCAGAGTCCATCATGTGTGTTAGAATCCATCATGTATGTATTTGTGTGTCAGAGTCCCATCATGTCTGTGTGTGTGTGTGTGTGTGTGTGTGTCAGAGTCCATCATGTGTGTGTGTGTCAGAGTCCATCATGTATGTATGTGTGATCTGAACTCAATTCTGTGTCCACATACTTTTTGTAGAACGTCTGTTTTAGATAACGCTACCACCATATGGTTCTATGTCTATAAAGCATCAATCACATCATCGATCTTTGTGCTTCCACATTACAGAACAGAGATCACAGTTGTGAGCTAGTCAGCTAATGTATTCTAGCATGCTAAATGCAGTGAAATGTGCATACTGGACCAGCAAACAAAATACACGGAGGAGAAAAAACTCATTACTGTTAGTCCTGTAATGTAGATGAAGCAACAGTGAGGGCTGTGGTCAATGTATAAGCTTGACATTGAGCTAGATTGCTAACGGTGGTTGAATATCTCACTTCAGGCGATCCACCACTTCTGTCGATCGGTCGTCTAAACAGACACGATTGGTTTTGTCTCTGGTGGAGTCATGGTGGGGCATCTGTGGTTGAAGCCCTGAGATGGATGAGTGTATTCCTGCCTTGCCCGCGGTAACCCTGACCAGAATAAAGCAGTTGAAAATGATACACTGTCCAGAACTGAAGGCTTGGATTTGGACCCCCAATCAGTGTCCACATGGATGTTCTATGAGTATACTTGTCTCCCACTAAAACCTGCCAAGTGTGGATCGGCTGCTCTAAACTGCCCAAAGCTGTATGAAAGTAAATACACGGGCAAGATTGGCACAGTGTCCATGGTGTAACACAACCCCCCCCGCCCTCTTCCTGAACGCAGTGTTTCTAAAGACAGCTAAATATCAATTTTGAATGACTTGATGTGCAATAAAAGTGAACTGCTGCTTCAGAATCTGTATAAAGTATAATTGGCAGTGTTTTGCTAATGTCCACATTGTTTTAATGAGCAGCTGCTGAAATAAACAAGATGGATTTAAGCCTCACTGTTAAGCCAAAAACAATATTACTGATGTGCCAGTTGACAAATCTATTTAGGGGTGAGAAATAGAAAAACTAAAAATATCTATGAATTAGAACAAACCACAACCACCATCTTTATGGCACAATTAGACATTTAGCTTGGCATAGCATTGTACAACACTAATGTTAATAGCCAGATAAACAAAACACCATATGACATTGTATGCCATAACTTCATTTACTACTTTATTAGAACCAAAAATACCTGACTTTGTTTGACATCCACTTAACTGTCTTATTTCAGTGTAATACACTAAAATACTACATGGCTGAAAGTATTTGGACACCTGACTGTGAGCTTGCTGGACATTCCATTGCTCACATAGAATGACCTCTTCTTCTGAAAAGGCTTTTAAGTACACTGATCAGGTTGTTTCTACACTCACTGTCTATTTTATCAGCTCCACTTACCATATAGAAGCACTTTGTAGTTCTACAATTACTGACTGTAGTCCATCTGTTTCCCTACATACTTTTTTAGCCTGCTTTCACCCTGTTATTCAATGGTCAGGACCCCCACAGGACCACTACAGAGTAGGTATAATTTGGGTGGTGGATCATTCTCAGCACTGCAGTGACACTGACATGGTGGTGGTGTGTTAGTGTGTGTTGTGCTGTTATGAGTGGATAAGACACAGCAATGCTGATGAAGTATTTAAACACCTCACTGTCACTGCTGGACTGAGAATAGTCCACCAACCAAAAATATCCAGCCAACAGCGCCCCATGGGCAGCGTCCTGTGACCACTGATGACGGTCTAGAAGATGACCAACTCAAACAGCAGCAAAAGATGAGCGATCGTCTCTGACTTTACATCTACAAGGTGGACCAACTAGATAGGAGTGTCTAATAGAGTGGACAGTGAGTGGACACGGTATTTAAAAACTCCAGCAGTGCTAAAAAGCTAAAAAGGTATGTAGAAAAATAGATGGACTACAGTCCGTAATTGTAGAACTATAAATGCGTCATAGAACTATAAGTGGTCATAATGTTATGGCTGATCAGTGTATGTCTGTTGGAATTATGAAAATAGATTTAATATGTGGCTTTCCCTGTGTGTAATTGAGTTTCAGGTTGTATTTCTTGATGCAGCAAATGACTGTGTTGAGTGCTTTGGGATGACAGCATTGGTAAATAAATATGCAGTTTAATTTTGGAAATGAATGCTCTCTTGCTGTATTCAGACTACAGGCCAAACTAGAATTCAAATCAAATCTGGCCATACATTGAAGAAATAAGGAGGAAAAAGTATGTAGGTGTGTATATAAAGCTTATAAGAATGTTAAGCCTGCTCAGCAGCACTACATACCAATCAGACAAACACACTATTACGCCCCGAAGTGTGTGGGCTATTAAGGCCATCAGATGTGTCCGTGTGTGTTGGGAGAGTGTGGGAGTGTATGTGGGTGGAAGTGTGCATCTGTTCTTTTCTACTTGGCCTGAGTCTGGTAAGTCCTGTCTCCACGGTGATGCCCAGGGGCTCATCAGCACCTGTGAACAATTCATTACTGTAACCTAACTGCAGTCGTGTGTCTGTGGTTTTTTGATGTGGGCTTCAGGCAGTCAGAGCCTTCCTCTGCCATGAGCATGGATAAGAATAATTGGATATGAAGGAACAGACGGATAGATTTTTTTTTGATAACTAAAGAATACCATAGTCTACTGTCCATTACAATGCGTAGGGTACATTTTCCCAGCAGTTAAAAGAAAGCTGTGAGATACAAGGTGTAGCTAACGTCATTGATTCACTTCTGTCTTCTGTATGGCCTAATTATACATCGACCAGGCATAACATTATGAGCACTGACAGGTGAAGTGAATAACACTGATTATCTCTTCATCATGGCACCTGTTAGTGGGTGGGATATATTAGGCAGCAAGTGAACATTTTATCCTCAAAGTTGATGGGCAAGTGTAAGGATTTGAGCGACTTTGACAGGGGCCAAATTGTGATGGCTAGACGACTGGGTCAGAGCTCTTGTGGGATGTTCCCAGCCTGCAGTGGTCAGTATCTATCAAAAGTGGTCCAAGGAAGGAAGACTGTCCATGTTATCAGCTCCACTTACCATATAGGAGCACTTTGTAGTTCTACAATTACTGACTGTAGTCCATCTGTTTCTCTGCATGCTTTGTTAGCCCCCTTTCATGCTGTTCTTCAATGGTCAGGACCCCCACAGGACCACTACACAGCAGGTGTTATTTGGGTTGTGGATCCTTCTCAGCACTGCAGTGACACTGACATGGTGGAGGTGTGTTAGTGAGTGTTGTGCTGGTATGAGTGGATAAGACACAGCAGCACTACTGGAGTTTTTGAACATCTCACTTTCACTGCTGGACTGAGAATAGTCCACCAACCAAATATGTCCAGCCAACAGCGCCCCGTGGGCAGCGTCCTGTGATCACTGATGTAGGTCTAGAAGATGACCAACTCAAACAGCAGCAATAGATGAGCTATCGTCTCTGACTTCACATCTACAAGGTGAACCAACTAGGTAGGAGTGTCTAATAGAGTGGACAGTGAGTGGACATGGTATTTAAAAACTCCAGCAGCACTGCTGTGTCTAAATGAAGAAGTAAAGAAGTGAAATAAAGATGGAAATAATAGAGAAATATGAGAGTTATTTTTGTTTCTGGTAGATACATTTCATATAAAAAGAAATGTATTATGGTGTATGGTACAGCACACGTGCTGTACTGAAATGTGATGTGTGTTGTTTTATGTACAGTACTACTGTGTATTGTTGTTTATTATTGTTTATAATAGTAATGTCTATTCTATAATTTAAGATTTAAGGGAAAATATACTTGTATTTATAACAAAAAAGACCATTTAAGACATTAGAACGGTTAGGTAAGGGGGTGGTTTGGGATTAATTCCATTTACATTATTTATTATGGGAAAAATAGGTTTAACTAATGAACATTTTAACTTAAGAACAGCCCTTCGTAAGTCAAGGGTCTACTGTAGGTTGGAAGAGGTCAGTTTATATCCCAATAACAAAGGAAGAAGACAATTACAAGTGTGCAAAAACATTCTTCCTTGAATCTTACACCAGTAAAATTATGCTGAAGATTATTCAACACAGATTCTCGTACATGAAAAAAAAGTCAAAGCAAAAAGAGATTTCTCTGCAGATGTATGCTGGATTACAGAAAAATCCAAGGATTCCGAGAAGGGAGTCAACATGTGCTGCACAGACTACAGCAAAGCTTTCAACTGTGTCGACTGTTCAGAATGATGGAATGTCCTCGGGAAGATGAGATCACCAGAGCACCAGAGCATCTCATCGTTCTAATGAGGAATCTCTATACCAGGGGTGTGAAACTCATTTTCACTGAGGGCCACATCTGCATTATGGTGGTCCTTAAAAGGCTGATTGTAACGTATCCTGCTGTGATTGCTGTCTGCCTTTTAATTCTTGGACAAGTTGTTGTTTTACTTGGAGGCTAAATTCTGGGTTTGGTGTCAAAATGCCAAATGTATACTGTATATTTATAGTGTATATCTACATTTATATTGTACTCCTTTACCACAGACACGGCCTCATAACTTAAGAGACGTACCGGTTTTTCTTCTTGAAGCACAAACTTGTATTCACTTTCCCATCTTTCAATAAATTACCTCCTTCTGCTTCAATTTTCTCTTCTTGTACATTTTGGGATTATTTGTAAATATTCACCGAGGTCCACATCTGCATTATGGTGGCCCTCAAACGGCCGATTGTAACGTATCCTGCTGTGATTGCAGTCTGCCTTTAAAGTCTTGGACAATTTGTTGTTTTTCTTGGAGGCTAAATTCTGGGTTTGGTGTCAAAATGCCAAATTTATACTGTATATTTATAATGTATATCTACATTTATATTGTACTCCTTTACCACAGACACAGCCTCATAACACAATGCGAGAAGTGACGAGGGGTTTATATTCCCACGTCCAAAATGCACGTCATCAACAAGTAGCGAACGATCAAAGTTTGTGCGCTGATGTGCAGCGTAAAATCAAGGACCAAAAATAAATGAATCTGATTGACCAGCATGGATTGTTTGTTCTATAGTGAGTTGGAGGTTAATAAATAAGCAACGTTGGTGTTATGTTTTGTAGAGAACGATCAGGTCAGAAATACTGTAAAACTTGTGTGTGTGCCGATGTATTCTGATATAAACTATATTATGCCCCTGTCCCACCTTTGTACAACTCCTCCCCTGCGTTTCCCCTCACACCATATCTTGCGTTCTTATTGGCTGTTCGACATAGAACTCATTGCCAGTTGGGCGACTCATATCCAGATATTTGACATGCTAGATAAATTTCTCCAGTCGGATTAGATGGAATTGTTGAGTAGTTCACATTTAGCGATCGAGAGCCGAGTTTCGATCGTCGAGTGAACGTCGAGTTGCTACCGAGCCGGCAAATCTAGCGCCGACCAATCGGCAAGCGTAAATCAGGGCAAAGATCGCGTAGTGTGAACTAGGCATAAGGAAGCATCAGAAACTCCCTCGTTATTCAGTCAGATTATTGCTTAGAAGTAAGGCACCTCAGTAGACAGCATTTTAAGATATCTAAGAATTTAGACAGCCATCTTTACAGGAGTGCACATACGATGGCGTGAAATGCTACGTAAAAAAGTCTATGTAGAGAGCTCACTAGGTTTTCAGACAGACCCATAGATTGTGCTGTTTTTCTCTCTACTGCGCCTCTCTTTTTCTACAGTGCATATTTGGTTTTGGCAATCAACAGTCTGCTCCAGGTGGCTAACAAACAAATTAATATGCACACACTACAGTAATTAGCAGCCTCCATTGTGAGCAATGATGACAGTTTAACTTTCTAAATGGCTGCATTTACAATTAATCACTAAAAAGCTCAAAACACAAATTGTGAGTACTGGCTGTAGCATAAAAGAAGATATATACAGGGATCAGCCATAACATTAAAACCACCTCCTTGTTTCTACACTCACTGTCCATTTTATCAGATCCACTTACCATGTGGAAGCACTTTGTAGTTCTACAATTACTGACTGTAGTCCATCTGTTTCTCTGCATGCATTGTTATCCTCCTTTCATGCTGTTCTTCAGTGGTCAGGACTCTCCCAGGACCACCATAGAGCAGGTATTATTTAGGTGTTGGATCATTCTCAGCACTGCAGTGACACTGACATGGTGGTGGTGTGTTAGTGTGTCATGTGCTGGTATGAGTGGATCAGACACAGCAATGCTGATGGAGTTTTTAAACACCTCACTGTCACTGCTGGACTGAGAATAGTCCACCAACCAAAAATATTTAGCCAACAGCACCCCGTGGGCAGCGTCCTGTGAGCACTGATGAAGTTCTTGAAGATGACCAACTCAAACAGCAGCAATAGATGAGCGATCGTCTCTGACTTCACATCTACAAGGTAGACCAAGTAGGTAGGAGTGTCTAATAAAGTGGACAGTGAGTGGACACGGTATTTAAAAACTCCAGCAGCACTGCTGTGTCTGATCCACTCATACCAGCACAACACACACTAACACACCACCACCATGTCAGTGTCACTGCAGTGCTGAGAATGATCCACCACCCAAATAATACCTGCTCTGTGGTGGTCCTGTGGGGGTCCTGACCATTGAAGAACAGGGTGAAAGCAGGCTAAAAAGGTATGTATACCAAATGTACAGTCATACCGCCCAGCTCAACCCCCTCCTCAACAAAACAGAAAGCAGTTAGTCTGCTTAAACCTCAGCTTGTGGGCAGTTAATGTTTAGACTAACAGCAGATGTTTGCCCAAAAATTAAAGAAATGGAACCAAAAGAGGAGCCAGATGTACCAACAGCCAGTTTACAGCACCAGTGAATTTGCAAAAAGTGCTACATCATTATCAGACCATAATGAGCCGTTACAGAAGCTTAAATTGCCTTCACAGAATCTTCATGGATTTAGTTGCAGATAAAGATATGAATCGTTTAACCAATGCTAAGATGAGCTTTCACTGAAACTGGGAGTTTGTCTGCTATTAATATTTAAACAGATTTAAAAATACTTTTCTGAGTATTGCTTCACATTAAACATAGTGCACATTCCTACTGCTGACACACCGCTCCCATCTAGTGTGTTTATTAGCTCTGGCGTTGAGCAAACATGCCCTATATAAGACAAGAACAAACAAACAAATAAACAAAAAAAAGCTTTAAGCCTGGCTGTCACTACACTTAGACACTTTGCAAACACGCTAATACTAATTACACTGTAGACAGTTTCTCTACACAGTACACTAGAAGTGCAGTGGAGGTAAAGGGCCCACAGCAGGAATGCTAATGAATGTTAGCAAAACAAAGCCTTCCCTAATGACAGCTCTCAGATAACAGGGTGAAGGCCAGGCAAACAGACCGACAGACAGCAAGAGAGAGAGAGAGGGCTTATTGTCTTTCTCAAAAAGCTTGACAGCCTTATTCTAAATCAGAATTAGCGTTATTAGTCTTTTATTAAAAATGGCAAGTGCACACATTTGTTTTTATGACATTGTTGCATAAAATGTGTAGAATTAACTATACACAATTATATATTCAGTACTGCAGTGACAATAACATAGTGGTGGTGTGTTAGTGTGTGTTGTGCTGGTATAAGTGGATCAGACACAGCAATGCTGACGGAGTTACCGTATCCACTCACTGTCCACTCTATTAGACACTCCTACCTACTTGGTCCACCTTGTAGATGTAAAGTCAGAGACGATCGCTCATCTATTGCTGCTGTTTGAGTTGGTCATCTTCTAGACCTTCATCAGTGGTCACAGGACGCTGCCCACGGGGCGATGTTGGCTGGATATTTTTGGTTGGTGGACTATTCTCAGTCCAGCAGTGACAGTGAGGTGTTTAAAAACTCCATCAGCGCTGCTGTGTCTGATCCACTCATACCAGCACAACACACACTAACACACCACCACCATGTCAGTGTCACTGCAGTGCTTAGAATGATCCACCACCCAAATAATACCTGCTCTGTAGTGGTCCATTGAAGAACAACATAAAGGGGGCTAACAAAGCATGCAGAGAGACAGGTGGACTACAGTCAGTAATTGTAGAACTACAAAGTGCTCCTATATGGTAAGTGGAGCTGATAAAATGGACAGCGAGTGTAGAAACAAGGAGGTGGTTTTATTGTTATGGCTGATCGGTGTATGTAAATTGTACCAGGCAGCCTAGCTTATATTTAACCCTGCTCTGGTACCTTGAAAAAAATTACGTTGACAATGCCATGGGGTCTATGTGGTTTTCTTGTCCTTTGATCTGGGACAAATATAGCATCTCCTGCACTGTCCTGAATGGTGCTGGATGGTGCTTAGAGCTGATAAAGGTGCCTCTGGTAAAATGCCACAACTACAAATGACCTGTTTGACATCTTGCAGTGTTTGCTGCATTTCCAAACTCTGACGTGCATGTGGAATGATCAAAGCAAGGGCCTGTTTTTTCAAGACTTTTTGTCGCTTGTCTTTCTTATGTTCTCCAACGTTGGGCACATTTTCAGTGAAAATAACAAATGGCAAATGGTTCAAGGCAGCACTGTCAATTATTCCATAAAAGACTCTCATTTGCCAATGGTTTGTTTTTCTTGCCGTGGTGTACAAGCTGCACATTTGATCATGACTGTCCACACCACCTTTTTTCTGTTTGTAAAACAAATTTATATCTTCTTTTCCAGTATCCTCCTGTGTCTACCTATACCTATATTACATCAAATGTACACCAATCAGCCATAAAACCACCTCCTTGTTTCTAAACTCACTGTCTATTTTATTAGCTCCACTTACCATATAGAAGCACTTTGAAGTCCACCTGTTTCTCTACACACTTTTTTAATCTGCTTTCACCCTGTTCTTCAATGGTCAGGACCCCCACAGGACCACTACAGAGCAGGTATTATTTGGGTGGTGGATCATTCTCAGCACTGCAGTGACACTGACATGGTGGTGGTGTGTTAGTGTGTGTTGTGCTGGTATGAGTGAATCAAAAACAGCAGCGCTGCTGGAGTTTTTAAATATCGTGTCCACTCACTGTCCACTCTATTAGACACTCCTACCTACTTGGTCCACCTTGTAGATGTAAAGTCAGAGACGATCGCTCATCTATTGCTGCTGTTTGACTTGGTCATCTTCTAGACCTTCATCAGTGGTCACAGGACGCTGCCCACGGGGCGCTGTTGGCTGGATATTTCTGGTTGGTGGACTATTCTCAGTCCAGCAGTGACAGTGAGGTGTTTAAAAATTCCATCAGTATTGCTCTGTCTTATCCATTCATACCAGCACAACACACACTAACACACCACCACCATTTCAGTGTCACTGCAGTGCTGAGAATGACCCACCACCCAAATAATACCTGCTCTGTAGTGGTCCTGTGGCGGTCCTGCCCATTGAAGAACAGCATGAAAGGGGGCTAACAAAGCATGCAGAGAAACTGATGGACTACAGTCAACTGCTTCTATATGGTAAGTGGAGCTGATAAAATGGACAGTGAGTGTAGAAACAAGGAGGTGGTTTTAATGTTATGGCTGATCGGTGTACTATGGAAATGAAAATAACCATAAATAAAAAATAAACAGTAAGACACAAAAACTAGTGAACATGTGTCACATTATTAGGAAGGCCTTATGAAAAAATATGTGAAAGGCAAGGTCACTAATAATGAAAACATGGGTCAAAGAGGAGTGGGGTACCACCCCATGGTACCCCAGAAGAGTTAACGATAAATTATTAGCTTATTATATAGCAGCTTATTTTTCTTTCTATATATCCAACGATTTTGTTAATCTTTCCCGCTAATATGCATAGTGCCCGACCCAAGTTAAAATATTTTTTTCAGACCAAGTGTTTCCAGGAAAACTAATTTCTAATTTCATCTGACATCAGTTTGTGTAGCGGTTTGGAAACAACAAAGGAAGACGCCATTGTGAGCAGGAGCCTTAGGAATGTGAATGACTGTAACCAATGTTATGACTGTAATTTGCACTCATGTATGTCTATGAATACCAACACCAAGAGTCACCCTGCACACACATACAAAATATGATCCTTATACACCACGCTACACTGTCCCTCAGGCAGCACACACCGGCTTGTGTCCTCTCCAGATAAGGATTGATTGTAATGGATTTCTCTATGGTTTATGGCCTTAGGCCACTAATCAACTTGGTCTTTAAATAATAGCCTTCTGTCAGGCACACACACACACGACAGAATCAAACCTGCCTGTATGAACTCTGCACAGTCAGCAGGTATGAAGCACCTAACCCACCCTGCGTGCTACACTATTGCGCAGAAAGAGCCCAGATAAATTCATGTTTGTGCAAGATTTTCTACAATTTGCATATTATAATTCAGTTTGTAGCTTTCCCACTCACAAATTTTTCACCCAATAACCCCCCTTGTCCCATTTGGTGGGGTGATGTAAGGGAAGATAACTTTTGAAATAATGAATAAACAAGTACGTCAGTGGAGACAAGTCAAGGGCGAACATTAATTAATTAAAGCCAAAAATGTCGAAAGTAACAGTTTAGATTATTGTTGATTTTTTTTGAAGGCATTTAATTAAAAATATGCAAATGCTCTCAGTTTCAAAGTGTGAAGTGTCCATATTAGGAAAATCATGTTGGACCACATTTCAATTATACTCCCCAAGCTAAGCACGCTTGACTACACAGCAAGGCAGCAAGACGGGAAAACATATTACACTGTAGCTACAGAAAAATCTAATGACTAGATCAAATTAAAGTGGCAAAAAATAATATTAACAAAAAAAAAAAGTCTCCCCCTGTAACGAATTAGGGCTAGGACGTGACTAGAGGGGGAGGACACACACGCAGAGATGTATGAACAAAGTTTAATAATAACAAAACACAAGACAAGGGTACACAAGAAAAGACATACATTAGTCTTGTCAAACTAAACAAGCAAACTTAGTTATGCTGTAATAATTAAGTGTGCCGGAGTCTAAAGCTACTCTCTGTAAAACTGACATTTTACTCTTAACGATTTCACATTGTAACTACACCTTCTGTTGTTTTACCCCGAGGTGGTTCTGACGGAAACCTGTTTACCTGAGGTTAAAGACTGCAAGTCGAGACTGCAGTGCCAACAATGCTGCTCCTACTAGATGGGATGGAAACCTGGCGTGTTTGCACCAAAATGTCCAGAACTTACAACGGACTTTATCACAGACTGGACTGAACAATGAAGATTTTTTTACCACTTAACAGACGTCTTCATCCAAAGCCACTCACAGTACTGTGACTGCCCAACAGCAACAACCTGGCCATGGTGGGGCTTAAACCAGTGACCTTTTGATTACTAATCCAGCACCTTAACAGCTAGGGTACAACTCCTAGATTTTTTTTAATTGAAAACGTGTTCCAATACCTGTTTTATTACTTTTTATGCATCACAAAAGCAAAATCACATACTAATTGACAAATAATATTTTGGCAATATTGTGGCATCAGCAAGATGTAAAGAAACATGGCATAGAAAAAGAGGTCAGATCTGATAAATGTATGATCCCTCCCACTTGCTGAACAAGTGAACAGAACAGACAGGTCACCACACCAACACACTTAAGGGAAATGTTCATTTAAAATTTCAACATAAGCATGAAATGCACTAAATCATTTTGAACACAAATGCTTCTACACAATTTTACCCATTAAACCTTTTTTACCATAGCAGGTAAGGTACTGGACTAGCAATTGAAAGGTGGCTGGTTCAAGCCTCACCAGTGCTAGGTTACTACTGTTGAGCCCTTAATCAAGGTCCTTAACCCTTAAGTCAGTTTGGATAAAAGCGTCTGCTAAATGTCAAAAATGTAAATGTAATGTTTCAGCTGTGGGTGCACTGCATTGTGGGATACCGTGCTCACATGGCCAATGACGTTTGTTTGTTTGTTTGTTTGTTTATTAAGATTTTATGTCATGTTTTACACTTTGGTTACATTCATGACAGAAACGTTACACTAGATTCGTCAGTTCACAAGTTTTAACGTCAAACACAGTCATTTCCAATTCCTGTGGGAGGAAACCGAAGCTCCCGGAGGAAACCCACGCAGACACGGGGAGAACATGCAAACTCCACACAGAAAGGACCTGGACGGCCCCACCTGGGGATCAAACACAGGACCTTCTTGCTGTGACCTGCTTACCTATGACGTAAGCAGGGGGAACGTCCCTTACCTTTCTATGACGCGAGCGGGCCGCTCACCACAATATCAAAGCACCTTCATGAACAAGCCTAGATATCTGCTTCTGCCAAAGTATAAACCAGTGAATTAATAACATTAATTCGGGGTTGTTTAAGGAAATCCGGGTTGTTTAAGGAAATCCGAAATGCCTGCTCAGTGCTGAATCATACTCAGATGGTAAGGTAGTCGGGCAATGTGATGAATGAGAGATCTCTTTATTCTTGTATTACTTTGTGTACTGCTTCTGCGTTTAAGAAGCTATTTTCTGCCTAACTGATTCTTGACAGACTCGCTTCAGTGAGTTGACTCCCAGTCAAATCAGTTTTTTTCTTCCATCTTTTGTAGAGTAGCTGTAAGAGGAGAAGCATCAGGGCTTCAGCCACGAGTCGATTGGTGGATTGAGCAGCTGGACAATGGTCATGGTCCCACCTAGCCCTCTCTCCCTTAACATTAGCTAGTGCTCCTGAGTTAATAACATACCACAACCTTCTATCATGCTGCTATACTAAGATCAGTATTCTGGAATTAGATTCTTCATGCTACCAGTGACAAGTTGTTAAACCATCCATCCAAACACCAGCCGTTTTGACTGACATGTTGTTCCTATGCTTACACAGATCACGACAGGGCCAAGTACGCTAACAGAACCTGAAAATCACTCGCTCAGCTTGTCACCGTTTTGCCTAACGCTGAGCTCTCAGATTTGCATGCATGTTGTGTGCTGTTATTAAATTTGTGCAGCAAGGCTCTGCTGAAAGTGAGTTAGTGCGTCCTTTGAGGCTTGTCGTTTCCTCTCCACCCTCTTGTGCCACGGAGGCATTTATCATGATCATCTGTATTTGATCAGTGCTTAATCAAGCCTGGCATTTTGGTGCTGTGTCACGATTGTGTTGTAGAAAGATGAGACATCGCTACTGAATGCATAAACGGGGCTGCAAAATCAAACATGAGGTCCTCTTGATCACAAGGTCAAGATAAGATTTGTGCTTTGTCCTGTTTCTTATTTAAATGGCTGTTTATCACCATCAGCAGATTTTTTTGGAATTAAGTCTGGTTTTTGCTTTGACAGAAGAACGTCTGGGAAAGTTTCCAAAGTGTACTTACTGTAGAGTGTTCAAATTTGAGCAGAATGGTAAGAGGTTTACAAATGTCTATCATAGAAGGTGGCATGTAGTAGGCAGTCAGCACTAAAAGGTGAAAGCAATTGCTGTGATGCCATTATTATAACAGGTTGATTACTTTTTTCTGGCATTTTCTCACTAGAGGAAGCATAGGTTGACCAGTTGTGCTTAAAAAAAAAAGTACATTTTCCAGTAGCTGCAGCGCTAATCAGCATTAACTTTCAAACGTTCATCAAAGATACGTTCCAACAGAGCGCCGTTTATTGCCACTCACGCTTGATGACATCATTAACATGTGCCACTGATCTACAACTCATCCGTAACAGCCATTCACACACTGATCTACTTCAACTTTTAGCATTTAAAAAGATCATCTCCTACTGCCACATCTAAAACAATGTTTAAACACAATAAAAATCACTTTATAAATGATAAATCACTCACCTGAGATAAAGAAAACATATCTTGTCCTGGCTTGGAGATCTCTCACATCCTCAACGATTAATCCATTAGTGTTATGAAATAAAACAAACTACACCGTTTTCCGTTTTCCTCTTTAAAATCCAGCAGGGTTTTTAATAAGTGCACTTTGGTTTTTAATCATCTAAAAACGTGACAGAACTCTAATGGAAAATCTTAACTCTGCGTCAATTCTAATTGGTCCATCGCGTTTGATTGACATCCACAACTTCCAATTGTAGACACTTTTGTTAAACAAGCCAAAAATGCTGCTAAATGTTTTGTGTGTAAAAGTTAAAATAAAAACAAAACTTGCTTTGTTTAAGTGTGATGTTGTAGGTTCTGAATTTATTCCTTTAAAATATTTGTTTCACAGTCTGAGCATTGTTATTTAGATAGCTAGTTTAACCATGGTGCATTGAGACATGTATTATTACTGCTTAGTTGTTTGAGAGGAGACATGACGGTATCGGATTGGTATCGGTATCGGCAGATACTCAATTTGCAGTATTGGTATCGGACTTAAAAAAGTGGTATCGAGCCATCCCTAGTGAGAACCCACTGACAGTGGTCTGGAACAAGACAAGCAACAGGTTTCAACAGGTTGTTGGGCAACCTAACTTATTGGTGCTAGAGGGCATAAAGGCTATTGTGTCCAGGACACTGGATACAACCTGACCAAAACAGTTTTGACCTGCCAAAACATGGACTCTGGAGGACAATGTGTTTGGCTGATCTGTGTATAGATGACATATCACAGACAAAGCAGTCCAAGGCCAATCACGATGTATAAGACTGTTGAGTAGGTAATATTAATCATGCTTTAAACAAACATAGAATTGTTGTACAGTCCAAACTGCCCGAATAAATTGTTTGCTACTGTTATTTTAGAATTACAGACACCACACTGGCAATTGATTTCACAGTGCAACCTCCTTACATTAAGCAATATGTGCAAACAATTGCCTAAGTAGTGCAGAAACAAAAAATAGACTAAATTTCCTAGAAGAGCGGATCATGAAGTGACCTCAGACACCCCACTAAAATGAGTCGGTAACTGAAAATCATGCTGAAAATAGCAGTGTGTGCACTAGGCATTAGTATGCATATGTTTGTAACAGCTGTGTAAATGCAGTGTGAAAGGCCCCACGCTGTGGGTGTTTGGAGAAAGTGTGAATCTGCACATGTGGGAAATAGGGTCCACACTCTTCATTTGTCTGTCTTGCTCACTCTCATTCTTTCTGGTACTAGTAAGCATCCTTCACCCGTCCCTTAACAGCAGGTTTTTACAGAATATAGATAAAAAAATATATAAATAAATAAAGGCAAAAGATTAGGGCAGGGGCATATGGTTATTTGTTTTGGTTCCTGCTGGCTTTTGTTCTGGTGCAATAGTTGCATTGGTCATGCTGACAGCCTTTACGTATCCTACCCCCCTTTTTAAAGACTAATTTTTAACTGTTCTTTCTGAAATCTGAATTGTATGGAAAATAAAGTAAGCCTACGTTTTGTATCAATAGTCATTAGAGATTTTTTTGTTCTTCTCAAAAGTTTTAAATAACTCATTTTATTTTGTTATTTTTTTACAATTTACATTATTTAAAATTATTACAATAAAAAAAATAATAATATTAAATTATTAACCTGCAAGAAGACACTGTACTCAAAAAAACTTTAAAACAACTATTGGTTGGAGTTACAGGTGTTTGACTGGGTCACAGAGATGGTTTTTTATGAATTTAATAGTATTAAAATTTAAAGATGATATAAAATAAGATGCCCAGCTATGATCATATCTGTAATAAAGCATGAAGCCTGTCTCTCTTTTGCCGAATCCAGTCTCTGGAGTCTCTTTTGCACATGACAGCAAGAATGTTAATTTATTTTATACACCTGTTAGCATTGGGTGTGGCTGAAACAACTTAAAGAATTGGCCACACAGTGCTATAGTTTGTTTGTTCCATCATTTGGGATTGTAATGCCCATGCAGTGAAGCAGTCTTATACGAGGGTTCTTCAATAAGTGTCCACACTTTTTTTAAAGTCTTTTTATTAAGAATTTCAAAAACAAATGACACCACTTTTCTACATATTCACCTTCCGATGCATTTTTCCCAGCATCATACCAACTTTACAATCCAATCAGCAAAAAATGTTTGGTTGAGCATGTAGCCACTGATACACCGCTGCTTTTACATCATTATCACATGAAAATCTTCTTCCTCTTAAAGCTTCTTTGAGCGGTCCAAAAAGGTGGAAATCAGATGATGCTAAATCCGGACTATAAGCTCGCTCTCATTCTCTCAGACCTGACCAAACATTATTCCTCCCAACCAAAATATCTTTTTGAAGATCCCTCATATTACTGACCGCAGTCCATTCCTCCATCCTCTGTGATTTGGCAGCATTGCCCTCTCCAATACAGCAACCATCCCGTACAGTTACTAGCACTGTCTTCCAGTTTTAAAAGCTCTTCTGTGTTTTAAAGGTTATGTCTACCGAACTCATTACATCAGTCAGAAACAGTAAGCATATCCAAATTTTAATAAAAGAACTTGGACATGAACTGAAAGGCCTATTATTTATAAGTCCAAGCACAGCCTCAGTCAGACAAGCCTCCTACTTACCATTTCAACCAAAAAGCCATGTACCATTTTTGCCACAGTCCCCCATGCTGGACGTCTCCTTTTCAGCTTGAAAAGGTCACTAAGTGTAGATGCATATGTGTGTCAGTGTAGTTTAATTCAAGCCAGCTGCTCGGTCTCTGTTGAGATACCCTTGGGTGAATGGTGTGTGTGTGTGTGTGCATGTCGTCTCAGCTCAGTACAGCGGTCAGCCAAAAAGCTACCGGCATAAAGAGGCAAGTTTATACTCATTCCCATGATCCATCAGCCTTGTTCACTAATCCATCCACGGAGGTATCTGAAGCCTTTGAGAGTGTGTTCTGGGTTTGGTTACTTGTCTAAATTTCATGTAGTTAGGTGGAAATTTAACTTCAGATCTACTGTGATAGAATAATAGTAATAATAATCATGTCTGAGGTAAATATGTTTGTTTGAGACCCCACTCCAAATTCATGGGCAATAACATGGTAAAATGTCTTTTTTTGCCCATTTAATCAAAAGAGCATTTATAAAATCAGGCACTGAGCCGCTCAGGTGGCGCAGCGGTAAAGTACGCTAGCGCACCAGAGTTGGGGTTTCGAATACATCGTATCAAATCTCGGCTCTGCCTTTCCGACTGGGCTGGGCGGCAGCATGAACAACGATTGGCTGTTGTTCAGGGTTAGAAGGTAAGAAAGTCGGATCATAGGTCCTCATAACTGGTGCGACTGCGGCCCCTGCTGGCTGACTGATGGCGCCTGCACAGAACTGAGGAATAATGCTGATGGGGGTGTGGCCCTCCGTACACAGTGCCCGTCAAGTGTATGAACCCGACTCGTGCAGGTGAAAAATGCAGTCTGTACTGACTGTACGTGCCGGAGGAGGCGTATGTCAGTTGAAAGGCGTCCTCAGTCAGGGGTGAAGGGTCGAATCAGTATAGAGGACGCAATCAGGGTAATTGGACACGACTAGATTAGGGGAGAAAAATTGGGAGGAAAAAGTGGGAAAAATATCAGGCACTGATGTTTGGCAAAAGTCCTGGCTTGAAGTTGACATTCCAATTCATCCTTAAAGTGTGTAGTGAGCTTGAGCTCAGGGCTTTTTCCTTTATTTATTTGCACTTTAAATAAAGTCACTTAGCACTTTATTTGCTCTATCCAATTTTATATTTCTATATCCTTTCTGACAGATCTTGACGTGGTAACTGGCTAATTAGAAACAGACATTTTTCCCCAGATGCAGTTTAAACCGCTAGAATTAATTTTGCTGCAAAATATTATATTAACTGTGTGATTTATAATCAATTCCACTGTGTCCTGTCCTAGAGACTATAGCCTCATAGCACTCTTACCAATAATCATGAAGTGCTTTAAGAGGCTGGTTATGAGGATCATAAAGAGCTCCTCTGTTTGTATACCAGTGAAACTGGTCAAGAAATAAAGCTATATACTTCTAGACGATTCCTAACTCATTAAAACCACAACAATGGTTGTCAATGGTTATTATTGTTATTATTATTATTGATTTTCAATTGTTTATTATATTTTTTAATTGGTAAGCATAACTGTAAATGATCCACTCATTTAGAATTGAAAAAAAAAATTCATATGATCACTGCTGGACTGAGAATAGTCCACCAACCAAAAATATCCAGCCAACAGGGCCCCGTAGGCAGCATCCTGAGACCACTGATGAAGGTCTCAAAGATGACCAACTCAAACAGCAGCAATAGATGAGCGATCATCTCTGACTGTACATCTACAAAGGTGGACCAACTAGGTAGGAGTGTCTAATAGAGTGGACAGTGAGTGGACACGGTATTTAAAAACTCCAGCAGTGCTGCTGTGTCTGATCCACTCATACCAGCACAACACACACTAACGCACCATCACCATGTCAGTGTCACTGCAGTGCTAAGAATGATCCACCACCTAAATAATACCTGCTCTGTGGGGGTCCTGACCATTGAAATTGAATTTATTATTATTATTAGATGTATTGATTATAGATGTATAGATCTACACATCTATATCCTTTTTATTCATAGATTAAATAACACTTGACCATAAAGTTTTATACCTTTACCTATGACTTATGTCATTTTAATTCCTAAAACATACATAAAGTCTAAATATTAAGATTAGTGTTGGAGGCAAAGATCCTGAAATAAATAAAAAAGGTTTTCACACTTTCAGAAACTAGTTATCAGATTATTAACTGTACAGCTGTATTGTGCAGGTCAGACTTGTTGGTGCAAGAGACTAACTCCTGTTTAAGATGCTTTTAAAAAGGGTGCCAATTTGCTCACAGCTGCCGGCCAAGCGGAAATAAGCTGCTGTCAAATCTGTCCTATTTAAAAAACAAGTAGTAGTACAATGCCAATTGCAACCTCTGTCTGGTTAGAAAACAGCAGTCTTATTACTTTTGTTTATTTTATTTTTGTTACAGAATTTGCAGCAGTGAATTAGTAGTTAGTTAGTATTTTTACTAACTGCTTTATTCTGGTCAAGGTTGCATTGACCCAGATTAAGCACTACAGGCTGGGAAGGGTGCTGAACAGTCTATAACAGCACAACACATATTCACTTGAAAATGGGCATAAGATAAATTCTGGGCAGCATAGTGGCTAGCACTGTCACCTTACAGCAAGAATGTCCTGGGTCAGACTTCTAGGTGGATCGGTCTGGGTCCTTTCTGTGTGGAGTTTGCATGTTCTTCCCGTGTCTGTGTGGGTTTCCTTCAGGAGCTCCGGTTTCCTCCCACAATCCAAAGACATGCAAGTGAGGTGAATTAGAGATACAAAATTGTCCATGACTGTGTTTAACATTAAACTTAAACTGTTGAATCTTATGTAACAAGTAACTACCGTTTATGTCATGAATGTAACCACAGTGTGTTAAACATGACGTTAAAATTCTAATTAAAAAGTACACCAATCACCGATTTTATCAGCTCCACTTACCACATAGGAGCACTAGTACAATTACTGACTGTAGTCCATCTGTTTCTCTACATACCTTTTAGCCTGCTTTCACCCTGATTTTCAATGGTCAGGACCACCACAGCAGGTATTATTTAGGTGGTGGATCATTCTCAGCACTGCAGACATACTGACATGGTGGTGGTGTGTTAGTGTGTGTTGTGCTGGTATGAGTGGATCAGACACAGCAGCGCTGCTGGAGTTTTTAAATACCGTGTCCACTCACCGTCCACTCTATTAGACACTCCTACCTAGTTGGTCCACCTTGTAGATGTAAAGTCAGAGACGATCGCTCATCTGTTGCTGCTGTTTGAGTTGGTCATCTTCTAGACCTTCATCAGTGGTCACAGGACGCTGCCCACGGGGCGCTGTTGGCTGGATATTTTTGGTCGTTGGACTATTCTAAGTCCAGCAGTGACAGTGAGGTGTTTAAATACTCCATCAGCATTGCTGTGTCTGATCCACTCATACCAGCACAACACACACTAACACACCACCACCATGTCAGTGTCACTGCAGTGCTTAGAATGATCCACCACCTAAATAATACCTGCTCTGTAGTGATCCTGTGGGGGTCACAGGACCCATCATGCTTGATATCACATGCTATTGAAAGAGGTCTTAATTAATTTATATGGCGTCCCATTGGTGCTGGTGCTGGTAGCTTTAACTGCCATGACAGTTATCAAATATGACAGCTTGGCACTTGTTAATAAATTGTCAAGGCATTACATACTGTATGTATGATGTCATGACAATTATCAGTCTCTTTAAAAAAAAAAAAACAGTTATAACATAATACACCAACTCTTAAGACCAGTCATTACAGCATATGGCATCTGACATGACATGACTTGGCATAATTCTACATTCCTAAAACACGTCAGTGCCTTTTAAATACACATTGTGGTTTCGTGATACAATTGAGTGCATTAACACGGTTGAAAGATTGATTGCTGTAGGCTCTTGTCTCAGCCTTCGCAAAGTTTGATACATTGTGGCTGCTGTGTTAGCATGTCTGGCTCTCCCACCCATGCCTTCACACTCATTCTGCTTGTGGGCAGACAGTCAATCCTTTCTGACTCATGCATTCTGAGGGAAAAAAGCTCTCTGAAAGCCTGTACTACATACAGAAATATGGTCTCAACAGGAACCCAAGACTCTCTCTTGATCTCTTGTGTGTTATGGTTTTAAAGATGCCTTAAACAGTGCTTCCATTTTTTTTATTAAAATGTATTAACTAATTAATAAATGAGTAAATAAATAACATTTCTTAAGACATTCAGCTAGTCCCTATTTTGTAAGGACATAATGTTAAGAGTTTGTAAACTAATGTGGACATGTGTGTTACTGGCAGAAGCTAAAATATATACAGCAATACAAATCCTACACTGTTACTTATACTGTATATCAAAATATGTTGGACAATATGTTGGCAGAGATGGGGACACACACAGCGACTTCAGACTCGACTCAGACTCGTTTCAAATGACTCGGACTCAACTCATAACTCACAAAAAACTCTTAAACAACAAGAGTCCCTAGCATCAGCATGTGTTAACATTAGTTACTACTGAGTGCCTTTGTGTTCTCTACACACTGATCACGTGATCTTGTCTATGGGACCTTAAGCAGGTTAAACGAATTCATTCGGACGCCCTGTGACATCATCACGTACATGACAATGTCTTGTTACCGAAATTTCTTTGAGCGTTTGAGCGTTGCTTTACTTTCTAAACTATCAAACTAATGAAGCTCAGCCGTCTATCATATTGTGATTTCATCTGGGAATAAACCTGATTTTATCATACAGCCACTTTGTGATGTCATCACGTGGTGTTTTATTGTTTGTGATTAACGGTGTAAAAGTTAACAGCTACATTTGTGTTTTTGGTAGATTGTGCAGTGTTTCTGGATGTTTACTGGTTATTTTCACATCACTGCTAGTTTTTATTAAAGATGAATGAAACGTCGATCCAACATCATTCTGATCGTGTCATTTTCTGCTCTCTAATAAAGCTCCGGCCGTCTTAACCCTTTGATGCACAAGCTAAGCAAACCCCTTCTAATGCACAACATGGGTGGAAAATGACCCATCTTCATCCATTCAAGAATATTTTCATATGCACATTTGTCAGTTATTCATGTATTTGCTGTCTTAGCTAATAAAAGCTATCTATACTAGAATATGTAAACAGCTAGCAAGCAAATAGTATTGGACATATTCAAGATTCAAGAGCCTAATCTTTGGTTGTCTTTCAAAAGATCAGTAAATATGTTTTTGACTACAAACACTTACAAATGTCAGTAGATTCTGTCAAATTCCATAGTAAATACATAAGGGTCTTTTTTGACCCATGTTGTGCATTAGAAGGGTAGTGATACAAAAATGATTTTTATTAAAAAAGCAAAAAATATAAAACTGAAATAAGGATTTGTGATGATCAAAAACAAGTTAATTGAAAAATTCATGGAAGCTTGAATGACGAAATTAATTTATTGCAAAGACATAGAAAATAAAAACTAATTTGGGTCACTTTTGACATAGGTTGTGCATCAAAGGGTTAACCCACAACGCACACAATGGGTAAATGTTACAGCCAGCTTCCAGCGTAGTGATGAAGCGTTGCTCCCTACTCCCTACACAGTTTGAAGTTCACTTCATTTGAACATTTTCGTTACCTTTGGATTGGAATCTCACTTAGAATGGTGGAACACCCTACGTAGTGCAGTTCACAGTAACAGTTAATGTGAATGGAACGCTCCTACAGAATTGGAGCTAATGATTGTAAGAACCGCTTTCTGAACAAATCAGACCTTCTGATTTTAATTGTTAGTAAGAAATGCTGTTATTTGCATGTATTTAGTTTGCAGCATTACACAGATGATGTGTCAATGAAATGCTTAATTGGATTTCTAATGAGTTTGTGTTTGGAGGTTTTTAATTATTAATTAATTAAGTACATTTACAAAATAATGGATTGTATTTCTAGTGGGACACACGGTTATAAATTTAATAGCATCAGGAACACCATAAGCTAAGGTAAGCAGTATTATGGATTTTTTGCTGTGTTTTGGATTTTGGCTGCTGTGCCGTAATTTGCAATGAAAACAAAACGTCAGTTTAAGCTTTTAACTGGTAACTGTTTTTTATCTGAACTTACATATTATTTGTTTATTTCTACGCTACTTTTCCAATATAGGTTTTGTGTATATTATATTGACTCGTGACTTGACTCGGACTCTAGCCTAAAGAGTCGTGACTCGACTCGGACTCGTATTTTGTGACTCGTGAACATCTCTGATCCACCTTATTGACTGACTCGTAGCTGAAGCCCTGGTGCTTCTCTCTTAAAGCTAAACTAAAAAATACAGCAAAATTAAAAATAACCCAATTAGGCTGGGAGTTGACTTACTGATCCGAGTCTGTGAGGAATCAATCAGGCGGACAATGGCTTCTTAAAGCAGTACACAAAGTAATACAAGAATGAGCAGATCTCTTCGGAAAGCGAATACAGGAGATATGCACATTGCCCAACTACCTTACCATCTAAGCACTAAGCAGATTTGGTATATGTTTAAATAACCCTGATAACAGGTGCCGAAAGTTAGCGCTGATTGGCGCAGCAGCTACAGGAAGATGTAGTTTCTTTTTGAACCAAAGTTGAGAAACACTGGACAAAGGTAGTCAATCGGTTACAATAATGGCAGCACGGCAGTTACTTTCACCTTTTAATGCTGACTGCGTACTACATGCCACCTTTTTTGGTCCCAGCCCCCCTATACATTCTTAGGTCTAAGAATATGCCTTGTATTTATTGCTGTATTTTGTATTTCTTACACTTTTATAGCACTGTGTATATTGCACTGTATCTTCACCTTCACTGTGTGGTTGTATATCCCTAATAAAGACAATAAAGCCTCTTAAATCTTTTTTTTTACTCCATAACCACACAAACCAAATGCAAATTTAACAAATGCAGATTAGGTCAACCAGAATGACGTACATGCTTTTCTCCATCTGCATTGTCAAACTGCTGTACGCCAATCAAACTAATGCCAGTTTGCTAATTACAATTTGAAATGTCTTGCAATGTTTGATGCACTCTTGCTACTCATTTACATAATCATTTGCACCTGACACATATCAATTAAGTCTCATTTGCATTCAATGGCCAAACTGTCAACAGAGATAAACAAAAAACTAGAATAATTAGCTGAATTTAGGACTAATTACAGCAAAAGAGAGAAACATAGCTTCATAAAGGGTGTTAAAGGACATAGAATGAAACTGTGTGGTGAAAAGTTGGCAACACAATAGGAGATGGAGTTTGTTTTGTTTATTAGGATTTTAACGTCATGTTTTACACTTTGGTTACATTCATGACAGGAACAGTAGTTACTCGTTACACAAGATTAATCAGTTCACAAGGTTATATCGAACACAGTCTTGGACAATTTAGTGTCCCCAATTCACCTCACTTGCATGTCTTTGGACTGTGGGAGGAAACCGGAGCACCCGGAGGAAACCCACGGGGAGAACATGCAAACTCCACACAACCCAGGACCTTCTTGCTGTGAGGCGACAGTGCTACCCACTTGGAGATGGAGAAAGGCAGCTCAAGAGGTTTGTACTTTTATTACTGATGTTAATTATGTCACTATATAGACACCTGACCATGAGCTTGTTGGACAAACCATTCAACCATTCAGGTATTATTTAGGTGGTGGATCATTCTCAGCACTGCAGTGACACTGACATGGTAGTGGTGTGTTAGTGTGTGTTGTGCTGGTATGAGTGGATCAGACACAGCAGCGCTGCTGGAGTTTTTAAATATTGTGTCCACTCACTGTCCACTCTATTAGACACTCCTACCTAGTTGGTCCACCTTGTAGATGTAAAGTCAGAGACGATCGCTCATCTATTGCTGCTGTTTGAGTCGGTCATCTTCTAGGCCTTCATCAGTGGTCACAGGACGCTGCCCACGGGGCGCTGTTGGCTGTATTTTGGTTGGTGGAGTATTCTCATTCCTGCAGTGACAGTGAGGTGTTTAAAAACTCCAGCAGTGCTGCTGTGTCTGATCTACTCATACCAGCACAACACACACTAACACACCACCACCATGTCAAATAATACCTACTCTGTAGTGGTCCTGACCATTGAAGAACAGCAATGAAAGGGGGATAACAAAGCATGACTTACTACAGTCAGTAATTGTAGAACTACAAAGTGCTCCTATATGGTAAGTGGAGCTAATAAAAAGACATGAATTTAATAATTACAGGAGTGTCCCAATACTTTTGTCCATATATTGTAGTTCTAAAAGATTAAAAAAGTATCATTTGCAGTTTGTAAGAATACGCTTTTAGAGGAACCATCATCTTTAGCATCCAGCTAGCTACATTGTTATTATAAATCTTTAAAAAGCCCTAGTGTTGGCACAATACAGAAGCTGTCTGTCTACATTATTCCCATTATTATTTCTTGTTTGTCCATCACCCGCCACCAACCCCCATGCACAAGCTACCAGAACGGCTTGTTTTACCCCTGCAGGATCGTCAACATTTAAACATATTTCAAAATGGCACTTTGCTCTGAGGGCTAGAGCTTTTCTGGGTATGTGTGTTGAAAATATTTAGCTTCTGTCACATGTTGTTATGTCTTGATGATCGTTCGGGGAAAGTGAGACAGACAGTGATTGGCTGTACTGGTATTGATTTTCTTTAGCATGCCTAAGAGCTGGAGGCAGGCCAGTGAAGTGTTTGTGCGTGTGTGTAATTTACAATCATGTAAGGTGTGCCGTTTGGTCAGGCTTAATATGCTAGGTCAGTTTGGAATATTTTACATAAAAAGGAGGTACTAGGCTTTGCTAAAACATACTTAATTCAAGTGAGTTGGACATTATTTATTGCTATAAATGCTTTCATTCTTCTGGAAATGCTTTACAGTTAATTGTAATTGCAGGGATTTACTTCCTTTCAGCCAAAACTCATTAGGTCAGTGACTGACATTGGGCAATATAGATGTATGTACACCGATTTGTCCATTTTATCAGCTCCACGTACCATATAGAAGCACTTTGTAGCTCTACAATTACTGACTGTAGTCCATCTATTTCTTTACATGTTTTGTTAGCCCCTTTCATGCTGTTCTTCAATGGTCAGGACTCTCCCAGGACCACTACAGAGCAGGTATTATTTAGGTGGTGGATCATTCTCAGCACTGCAGTGACACTGACATGGTGGTGGTGTGTTAGTGTGTGTTGTGCTAGTATGAGTGGATCAGACACAGCAGCGCTGATGGAGTTTTAAAACACCTCGCTGTCACTGCTGGACTGAGAATAGTCCACCAACCAAAAATATCCAACCAACAGCGCCCTGTGGGCAGCGTCCTGTGAC
Organism: Trichomycterus rosablanca; assembly: GCF_030014385.1. NCBI lineage: Eukaryota > Metazoa > Chordata > Actinopteri > Siluriformes > Trichomycteridae > Trichomycterus > Trichomycterus rosablanca. The sequence goes on from NC_085996.1 coordinate 25,889,757, forward strand.
CACTGATGAAGGTCTAGAAGATGACCAACTCAAACAGCAGCGATAGATGAGTGATCGTCTCTGACTTTACATCTACATGGTGGACCAACTAGGTAGGAGTGTCTAATAGAGTGGACATTGAGTGGACACAGTATTCAAAAACTCCAGCAGCGCTGCTGTGTCTGATCCACTCATACCAGCACAACACACACTAACACACCACCACCATGTCAGTGTCACTGCAGTGCTGAGAATCATCCACCCCAAATAATACCTAATCTGTGGTGGTCCTGACCATTGAAGAACAGCATGAAAGGGGGCTAACAAAGCTTGCAGAGACACAGATGGACTACAGTCAGTAATTGTAGAAATACAAAGTGCTTCTATATGGTAAGTGGAGCTGATAAAATGGACAGTGACTGTTAAAACAAGGAGGTTGTTTTAATGTTATGGCTGATCAGTGTAAATATGTATTCAAAACCTATATCACCCAAGTGAAAAGGTAATAACTGGTTGTGCCACCCTTGGTAACAACGGCAATCAAACGTTTGCAATAACTGTCATTTACATTTTCACCATTTAGCAAACACTTTTACCCAAAGCGATTTACAGTACTGTGACAGTATACTGTCTAAGCAATTAATGGTTAAGGGTCTTGCTCAAGGGCCCAACAGTGACAAGCTGGCAGTGGTGGGACTTGAACCTTTTTTTATGCATTTTCTCCCTTTTTCTCCCGACTTCAGCATGTCCAATTTTACCCAATTGTGTTATGTTCCCTCTCTACTGGTGCTGAACTTCACCTCGATTGAGGAGAGCGAGACTGACACACGACCCCTCTGACACGGGAGTAGTAGCTGTCTGCATCTTTTCAACTGCACAAGGCGAGTTCATATGCGATCAGCCTTGTGCACGGAGAGACACACCCTAATCAGCATTATTTCTGTACTCTTTGCAGATGCCATCAATCAGCCAGCAGAGGTCGTAACTGCATCAGTTATGAGGTCCCTATCCAGCTCCCTCTTTGGATGAACAGCAGCCCAGCTGGATGGCAGAGCTGAGATTCGATACGATGTATTTGAAATCCCAGCTCTGGTGTGCTAGCGTATTTTACCGCTGCACCACCTGAGCAGCTGGGACTTGAACCTTTTGATTACTAGTCCCGTACTTAAACCACTTAGCTACAACTGCCCATAGGCACATTAAGGCACCTTAGTAGGCAGCATTTTTATCTGAAAATGTATTGTAAACTTGTGTTCTTAGCAACAATCTTAGTTCAAAGGTTGCTCAGGTGGCGCAGCGGTAAAAACACACGCTGGAACCAGAACTTGGATCTCGAATACATCGTATTGAATATCAGCTCTGAGCGGCCACATGAACAACGATTGGCCTGTTGTTCAGATATGGGCGGGACTAAGCCGGATGGGGTCTCTCTCTCATGACTGGTGCAACTACGACCTCTGCTGGCTGATTGATGGTGCCTGCACAGAGATGAGAAAAGAGTGCTCTCAGGGCGTGTCTCTCCATACACAACGCTAAGCTGCAATGCATTCGTCAAAGTGTAAGTGATAAGATGCATACAGCATGCTGCCTACGTGTCAGAGGGGGCGTGGTTAGCTTCGTTCTCCACAATCAGAGCAGGCATCGGCACTGGTGGAGAGGAAGCATGACGCAATTGGGCAATTGCGCTGCAGCTGGCTTGATTCCGTTATTGTTTGCTGATCATCGTGGACTGGGAATGTTAAGCTCTGGCTCTCTACTTCTCTGAGATTGCCGTTTCTATTCACACAGCCACAGCGGACTATCAAAGTAGATGGCCTTTAGCCCAAAACACTATTACGTGCTTGAAGTGCCCGTGTCACTGGAACCAACCCCCTTACCAGCAGAGGTGTTTTATCTCATTATTATTCTCTTTCTGAATGTCTGCTGCAGGGATTAGCTCCTTTTCTTCTTCGTTTTGGGCCAAGACTTTATCAAAACTAATAAATTGCAGAATGTCACATTCAAGAGTTCATGTGAATATTCAATGAGAAAGAACAAAGAGGGGAAAGGATGAAAAATCCAAGCTGACTGTCAAGTTGTTCTTGAGCGGCTGTGATCCATATGAAGTTAACTCGTTTGAGCAGTGGAAACATTGGATGTATTTGAAAACCTAGTGAGCTGCCTTCCTGCCTTCCTAGGCAGCTGCCTAAGTATAGGGAATTCTAATAAGACATCGAACTCATAAGGCAGATTATTTAGACGCACTACTTAGACAGCGATTACATCACAGCAGTTTTCGCTTACTAAGCTAACACAGTTAGCCTCAGGTCATTTAAACCAAAGAGCTGAGGCTGCACAACATGCTAAAATGCCAGCTAACATCTCCCTATGTTAAAAGAAAATGGATAAATTGTCTGACAAGCCCAAATATGCAAATAAATGACAAGTGTACACATTTCAGGCCTGCAACACATTCCAAAGTTGGGACAAGGGGCAATTTAGGGCTAGTAATGAGGTGAAAAAATTTACTACTAATGTGATTCCAAACAGGTGATGACAACAGGTGATTGTAATCATGGTTTGGTACAAAAGTCTTTGATGAGCAAAGATGATCAGAGGATGTCCAGTTTGTCAACAAATGTGTGAGAAAATGATTGAAATGTTTAAAAACAATGAACCTCAAAGAAACACTGGAAGGGATTTGCATATTTCTCCCTCTACAGTGCATATTATCATTAAACGATTCAGGAAATCGGGAGGAATTTCAGTGCGTAAAGACCAAGGACGCAAGCTTAAGCTGAACGCCCGTGATCTTCCATCCCTCAGACGGCACTGCATCAAGAACCGCCACTCAACAATAGCTGATATAACCACATGGGTGAGGGATTACTTTAGCAAACCTTTGTCAAGCACTACAATACAGAGTTACATGCACAAATGCCACTTAAAACTTTACTGTGCAAAAATAAAAAAAAGCCTTATGTTAACCATGTCCAGAAGCGGTGTCGACTTCTCTGGGCTCAGAGGCATCTAGGATGGACCATCACACAGTGGAAACATGTATTGTGGTCAGATGAATCAGCATTCCAGGTCTATTTTGGAAAAAATGGATGCCACATGTATACAAACACAATAGGCTATGTCTGATGGAGAGGATGGCTGAAGCCCTGCGATGGATTGGCACCCTGTCCAGAGTGTACCAGCCTAGCGCCCACTGTTTCCAGGTGAGCCTTACCACGATAAAGCGATTGAAGAACATATTAAAGGGGGCCCCTACAGTGTGAAGGTAAACTTCTCCACATACGTACAACTTTCCAGAGTGTACCAGCCTAGCGCCTTGTGTTTCCTGGTGAAACCAGACCTGCCGGAAACTGATGTAACAATCACCACTCGTTAGGGCTGCTGCGATTGGTCGACCTAGTCGATGATGTCGACGCTAAAAATGCATCAACGTAAATATTTTAAGTCGATGCATCATTTTTAAAACTATGCTTATAAATGATCCTTTTTAATGTCTACAAAGTCTCCATTCATATAACCGTTCATATGATTTCCCTCAGCACTACTTACTGCATGCATGACCTAAGTCGTATTTGGTCAAGTCACTGGTTGGCAGCATTAAGCGCAGTCTTTAAAAAAATGCCGTCTGCAGCAGTCAGAAGCCGATCGTAGAGAGCTTTCACAGAAAAGCTAAAAGTTTTCCAAGATCCAAATCATCAAAAGTTTGGGAATACTTAAAACTGGCACAAAACTAAAAGGTGGTTTGTACACTGCTTTGATGGTACCACAGCAGCACTAGCGCCGCGCCATGTTGTTTCTTTCAACTTTTTAATCGCGGAGATACTAGAATACCGTATTCCTTAGCGAGTTCAGTTATGGCGCATTTTTCCTTCTATATTGTTTCATTAAGCTTCTTAATCGTGGAGATTTTGGAATACTGTATTTCTTAGCAAGTTCAGTTTAGGATGCATTCACACGCGCCGCACACTTGCTGCAATGGTCTCGCAATTTGGGTGATCAAAGTGCAAAAAGCTTTTCATTTAATGCGCCTTAACGCTTATCACTGTGTTTTCATGGCTTAGAATTTGAAGTAAGTTTTGAGTGAATGTGTAGGTTAGAATCTGGGCTCATTCTGTCTTTACTGTACGTTGGGCTTAATGAGACGTGACCACCTCTATTTTATTTCTGTTTTAAGTTTAAGCACTTTGCTTTGTGTACGGAATGCCATAAACACATGCTGCACTTGGTTTAATATGGAGCACTTGAGAATTTGATAATATGGACATAAACCCTGTTTACATTTATTTTTGTGCCATATTATTATGCCATACAGTTTGTTGTTAAAATAAAAGAAGTGTAAATGAGATTCTGAATTAAAATTAATCGTTTAGATTAATCGACTACTCAGTAAAATAGTCTATAGATTAATCAATAGAAAAATAGTTGTTAGTGGCAGCCCTACCACCCGTACAGACAACTACTACAGCATGAATCTCCTGTGATATTAGTTAGTCTGGGATCAAACACAACAAAGTGCACTGCCAGTCATGGGACTAAAAAATGAGACATCGAGTTGGTGGAAGGTCCAGGGAGTGGTGCTAAAATGCTTCATGAAGAATTAAAAGAAATGTTTGAGAGTAAAGCAAGCAAAGCTCTTCTCTTGCTGCTGATACCTTATTCTGCACCACCCTGCTGTCTCTCTCTGCTAAGCAGAGCTAGCAGGGGAATCCCAAAGGAAGTTGTCAGGTTTGTGTGTGTTCAATTCAGAGTTGTTGACAGCAGTGAGCGACAGAAAACGCACCACTACGAGTCCAAGTCTCATAACATCAATTATTCAGTCAGTCACAGTCTAACACCACAGCTTGCTCTCGTTCTCTTCTTTTGTCTCTTTTGTTGTATTGTTTGTTTCATTCACTCTTTATAATTTTATGTTCTATAAACGGGAGCTAATTTAATATTCTTCTGTGCATTCCAGTAATGTAGTAATGATCAGTTACAAACCCTAATTCCAGAAAGGAATGAGCAATGCAAATAACTCAAAAAGTAGTGATTTGCATCAATTTGTGATGTAAGTGATGCAATCAAGCTTGGATAATAATGCTACAACCCCAAATCAGAAAAAGTTGGGACAGTATGGAAAATGCAAATAAAATAAAAATGCAGAGTTTCTTACATTTACTTTGACTTTTATTTGATTGCAGACAATTCACGTTTTTTTTTCTGTTCAACTTCATTTTATTTGTTATTAAACATCCATTCCTGCATTTCAGACCTGCAACACATTCCAAAAAAAAAATTTGGGACTGGATCAATTTAGGGCTAGTAACGAGGTGAAAAAACTAAATAATGATGTGATTCCAAACAGGTGATTGTAATCATGGTTTGGTACAAAAGCAGCATCCAGGAAAGGCTGAGTCTTTGATGAGCAAAGATGTTCAGATGATCTCCAGTTTGTGAGAAAATGATTGAAATGTTTAAAAACAATGAACCTCAAAGAAAGATTGGAAGGGATTTGCATATTTCTCCCTCTACAGTGCATAATATCATTAAACCATTCAAGGAATCGGGAGAAATTTCAGTGCATTAAGGCCAAGGGCGCAAGCTTAAGCTGAACGCCCGTGATCTTCCATCCCAAGGTGAACCAATTACAGGGGTTGGACAAAATAACTGAAACACCTGGTTTTAGACCACAATAATTTATTAGTATGGTGTAGGGCCTCATTTTGCGGCCAATACAGCGTCAATTCGTCTTGGAAATGACATATACAAGTCCTGCACAGTGGTCAGAGGGATTTTAAGCCATTCTTCTTGCAGGATAGTGGCCAGGTCACTACGTGATACTGGTGCAGGAAAACGTTTCCTGACTCGCTTCTCCAAAACACCCCAAAGTGGCTCAATAATATTTAGATCTGGTGACTGTGCAGGCCATGGGAGATGTTCAACTTCACTTTCATGTTCATCAAACCAATCTTTCACCAGTCTTGCTGTGTGTATTGGTGCATTGTCATCCTGATACACGGCACCGCCATTGGATGCACATGGTCCTCCAGAATGGTTCAGTAGTCCTTGGCAGTGACGCGCCCATCTAGCACAAGTATTGGGCCAAGGGAATGCCATGATATGGCAGCCCAAACCATCACTGATCCACCCCCATGCTTCACTCTGGGCATGCAACAGTCTGGGTGGTACGCTTCTTTGGGGCTTCTCCACACCGTAACTCTCCCGGATGTGGGGAAAACAGTAAAGGTGGACTCATCAGAGAACAATACATGTTTCACATTGTCCACAGCCCAAGATTTGCGCTCCTTGCACCATTGAAACCGACGTTTGGCATTGGCACGAGTGACCAAAGGTTTGGCTATAGCAGCCCGGCCGTGTATATTGACCCTGTGGAGCTCCCGACGGACAGTTCTGGTGGAAACAGGAGAGTTGAGGTGCACATTTAATTCTGCCGTGATTTGGGCAGCCGTGGTTTTATGTTTTTTGGATACAATCCGGGTTAGCACCCGAACATCCCTTTCAGACAGCTTCCTCTTGCGTCCACAGTTAATCCTGTCGGATGTGGTTTGTCCTTCTTGGTGGTATGCTGACATTACCCTGGATACCGTGGCTCTTGATACATCACAAAGACTTGCTGTCTTGGTCACAGATGCGCCAGCAAGACGTGCACCAACAATTTGTCCTCTTTTGAACTCTGGTATGTCACCCATAATGTTGTGTGCATTGCAATATTTTGAGCAAAACTGTGCTCTTACCCTGCTAATTGAACCTTCACACTCTGCTCTTACTGGTGCAATGTGCAATTAATGAAGATTGGCCACCAGACTGGTCCAATTTAGCCATGAAACCTCCCACACTAAAATGACAGGTGTTTCAGTTATTTTGTCCAACCCCTGTAGGTAGGTGTGTCTGCTCTGTGGGGGTCCTGACCATTGAAGAACAGGGTGAAAGCAGGTCAAAAAGGTATGTAGAGAAATAAATGGACTACAGTCAGTAATTGTGAAACTACAAAGTGCTTCTATATGCTAAGTAAAGCTGATAAAATGGACAGTGAGTGTAGAAACAAGGAGGTGGTTTTAATGTTATGGCTGATCGGTGTAAGTCCTTATGAATTTTTTAATTGCATCTCCAGTTGCATTCTGAATTGTCTTCTGCTGTTGTTTGTACTAAGAAATAAGTTCTCTACATTACTGCCAAGCCAGTCTTCTTAATTACAGTATTACAAAATAAATACATGTAATAGCAGTTAGCTACAGGATAGTCCTAATCCGGTAAAGCCACTGTAAATCCTCCTCTGGGAAGCTGTAGCTCCATAAGTTTTACTTTGCTTTACAATGCTACTTCTTTCTGCCCTTCTTTCAGTGTAGACATTTAGTTACTTAGTAGCACACTATTGTTCACATATTCTTTAACTTTAAACTTGAAACTACTAACAATGTGACCTTTTTTGGTTAAAAATGTTCCTTTTTAATGTTTATTTTTGCTTCATGTCTTTATAAAGCATGTCGATGTAAGAATAGACTAAATTAGAGCATTGAAATTATGCAATAGAAAAGTTGTCAAACTTGAAATAGAGTATACACTGATCAGCAATAACATTAAAACCACCTCCTTGTTTCTACACTTACTATCCATTTTATCAGCTCCACTTACCATATAGGAGCACTTTGAAGTTGTACAATAACTGCTTTCACCCTGTTCTTCAATGGTCAGGACCCCCACAGGACCACCACAGAGTAGGCTTTATTTAGGTGGTGGATCATTCTCAGCACTGCAGTGACAATGACACGGTGGTGGTGTGTTAGTGTGTGTTGTGCTGGTATGAGTGGATCAGACACAGCAGCGCTGCTGGAGTTTTTAAATACCGTGTCCACTCACCGTCCACTCTATTAGACACTCCTACCTAGTTGGTCCACCTTGTAGATGTAAAGTCAGAGATGATCGCTCATCTATTGCTGGGGCTCTGTTGGCTGGATATTTTTTTGGTTGGTGGACTATTCTCAGTCCAGCAGTGACAGTGAGGTCCTGACCATTGTCTAACAGAGAATGATCCACCACCTAAATAATAGCCGCTCTGTAGTGGTCCTGGGAGAGTCCTAACCATTGAAGAACAGGGTGAAAGGGGGCTAACAAAGCATGCAGAGAAACAGATGGATTACAGTCAGTAATTGTAGAACTACAGTTGCGTCTATAATGTAAGTGGAGCTGATAAAATGCACAATGTAGAAGGTGTAGAAACAAGGAGGTTGTTTTGATGTTCTGGCTGATCGGTGCATTAGTTATTCTTAAAGTATACTTTAGATTTAGTATATTTTAATATAGTACAGTTTGTGTGTATTTATAATGTAAATTACAGTATGTCCATATTGTTTCACCATGTAAATACTCATATTTCTTATAATTTTGGCTTATTTTGTGCTGCACCATCATATAGATAAACAAGCTAGATACCGCAAGCTAGATAAACAAAACAACTTCCATATAAATACATTAGACATTTAGTTGGCCATTTCTTTGGAATAACTATAAACCCTAAATGACCTTGGCAAAAAATAATGATCTAAATATTGTGGCAATAATTCCTATGAGAAAAAATTCAAACAAAACATAACACGCTTCCCATTTCTGCTTCCTGTTTCATTATATAGATGTTTATTTTTAGGACATTTACCTACATATACTGTGTTGGCCTCATTCTTACTGATGCCATTATATTTACTTGTTGGATCCAGCTAGCAAGAGCAGCATTAGAGAGCTAATTAGGGAGTCAGCAGCTTGCTTTCATTCTGCTGTGACCCACTTCTCTTTTTTCCCCATTTTACCCTTTCTCTTTGCTCCTTCTTCTTATTTTTTTATTCTTCTTTTTTTCTCAATCCTAACATTAATGAGTCTACCCCATGATGGGAAATGGCATAGCATATTTCTGACAAACCTTGTTAAAAGGCTGTTCACCTTCTGTTGTTCTTTACACATGGAATTGAAGTATTTTTCTCTGCCTTTTGTTTGGGTGAAAGTAAGGTGTTCCGAATGTTTAATGGAGGTCAGAGCATGAATGGAAATAGCGCCTGCAGTCAGATTAGGTTGCTCTCTGGCCATGTGAAAGCATGGAACAGGTAATGAGGTAGCGTCCACATCTGCCTCCTCCTCTAAGGGCTTGCCGGTCCATTCCTCTTTCTCAGCCCCAAGCTGACATCCCTTCCCCCTCGGCCTAATGATTACAGTGTGCTGCACGGGCCTTGAGGAAGACTTTCTCAACAAATGTGATAATGTGTGTTCTGGCAGGCTATTTTTTTTCAACAGACCTCCTTTTCTCTCTCTTTCCTATGTGTGTTGCACTCCACTTCAAGGGTCTGAATATTTTTATGTTATTATATATATATATATATATATATATATATATATATATATATATATATATATATATATACCTGTATATATATATATATATGTATATATATATACAGTGTATCACAAAAATGAGTACACCCCTCACATTTCTGCAGATATTTAAGTATATCTTTTCATGGGACAACACTGACAAAATGACACTTTGACACAATGAAAAGTAGTCTGTGTGCAGCTTATATAACAGTGTAAATTTATTCTTCCCTCAAAATAACTCAATATACAGCCATTAATGTCTAAACCACCGGCAACAAAAGTGAGTACACCCCTAAGAGACTGCACCCCTAAATGTCCAAATTGAGCACTGCTTGTCATTTTCCCTCCAAAATGTCATGTGATTTGTTAGTGTTACTAGGTCTCAGGTGTGCATAGGGAGCAGTTGTGTTCAATTTAGTAGTACAGCTCTCACACTCTCTCATACTGGTCACTGAAAGTTCCAACATGGCACCTCATGGCAAAGAACTCTCTGAGGATCTTAAAAGACGAATTGTTGCGCTACATGAAGATGTCCAAGGCTACAAGAAGATTGCCAACACCCTGAAACTGAGCTGCAGCACAGTGGCCAAGATCATCCAGCGTTTTAAAAGAGCAGATTCCACTCAGAACAGACCTTGCGTTGGTCGTCCAAAGAAGCTGAGTGCACGTGCTCAGCGTCACATCCAACTGCTGTCTTTGAAAGCTAGGCGCAGGAGTGCTGTCAGCATTGCTGCAGAGATTGAAAAGGTGGGGGGTCAGCCTGTCAGTGCTCAGACCATACGCCGCACACTACATCAAATCGGTCTGCATGGCTGTCACCCCAGAAGGAAGCCTCTTCTGAAGTCTCTACACAAGAAAGCCCGCAAACAGTTTGCTGAAGACATGTCAACAAAGGACATGGATTACTGGAACCATGTCCTATGGTCTGATGAGACCAAGATTAATTTGTTTGGTTCAGATGGTCTCAAGCATGTGTGGCGGCAATCAGGTGAGGAGTACAAAGATAAGTGTGTCATGCCTACAGTCAAGCATGGTGGTGGGAATGCCATGGTCTGGGGCTGCATGAGTGCAGCAGGTGTTGGGGAGTTACATTTCATTGAGGGACACCAACTCCAATATGTACTGTGAAATACTGAAGCAGAGCATGATCCCCTCCCTCCGGAAACTGGGTCGCAGGGCAGTGTTCCAGCATGATAATGACCCCAAACACACCTCTAAGACGACCACTGCTTTATTGAAGAGGCTGAGGGTAAAGGTGATGGACTGGCCAAGCATGTCTCCAGACCTAAACCCAATAGAACATCTTTGGGGCATCCTCAAGCGGAAGGTGGAGGAGCGCAAAGTCTCGAATATCCGCCAGCTCCGTGATGTCGTCATGGAGGAGTGAAAAAGCATTCCAGTGGCAACCTGTGAAGCTCTGGTAAACTCCATGCCCAGGAGAGTTAAGGCAGTTCTGGGAAATAATGGTAGCCACACAAAATATTGACACTTCAGGAACTTTCACTAAGGGGTGTACTCACTTTTTTTGCCAGTGGTTTAGACATTAATGGCTGTATATTGAGTTATTTTGAGGGAAGAATAAATTTACACTGTTATATAAGCTGCACAAAGACTACTTTTCATTGTGTCAAAGTGTCATTTTGTCAGTGTTGTCCCATGAAAAGATATACTTAAATATCTGCAGAAATGTGAGGGGTGTACTCACTTTTGTGATACACTGTGTATATATATATATGTATATATATATATATATATATATTTATATATATATATATATACACACTGATCAGCAATAACATTAAAACCACCTTTTTGTTTCTATACTCACTGTCCATTTGATCAGCTCCACTTACCATATAGAAGCACTTTGTTGTTCTACAATTACTGACTGTAGTCCATCTATTTCTCTACATACTTTTTAGCCTGCTTTCTCCCTGTTCTTCAATGGTCAGGACCCCCACAGGACCACCACAGAGCAGGTATCATTTAGGTGGTATATTATTCTCAGCACTGCAGTGACAATGACATGGTGGTGGTGTGTTAGTGTGTGTTGTGCTGGTATGAGTGGATCAGGCACAGCAGCGCTGCTGAGTTTTTAAATACCGTGTCCACTCACTGTCCACTCTATTATTAGACACTCCAACTACAAAATGCTTCTATATAGTAAGTGTAGCTGATGAAGGTTTTAATGTTATGGCTGATCGCTATATATATATAAATATATATATATACTGTATATATACAGTGTATCACAAAAGTGAGTACACCCCTCACATTTCTGCAAATATTTTATTATATCTTTTCATGGGACAACACTATAGAAATAAAACTTGGATATAACTTAGAGTAGTCAGTGTACAACTTGTATAGCAGTGTAGATTTACTGTCTTCTGAAAATAACTCAACACACAGCCATTAATGTCTAAATGGCTGGCAACATAAGTGAGTACACCCCACAGTGAACATGTCCAAATTGTGCCCAAAGTGTCAATATTTTGTGTGACCACCATTATTATCCAGCACTGCCTTAACCCTCCTGGGCATGGAATTCACCAGAGCTGCACAGGTTGCTACTGGAATCCTCTTCCACTCCTCCATGATGACATCACGGAGCTGGTGGATGTTAGACACCTTGAACTCCTCCACCTTCCACTTGAGGATGCGCCACAGGTGCTCAATTGGGTTTAGTCCATCACCTTTACCTTCAGCTTCTTCAGCAAGGCAGTTGTCATCTTGGAGGTTGTGTTTGGGGTCGTTATCCTGTTGGAAAACTGCCAGTTTTCGAAGGGAGGGGATCATGCTCTGTTTCAGAATGTCACAGTACATGTTGGAATTCATGTTTCCCTCAATGAACTGCAGCTCCCCAGTGCCAGCAACACTCATGCAGCCCAAGACCATGATGCTACCACCACCATGCTTGACTGTAGGCAAGATACAGTTGTCTTGGTACTTCTCACCAGGGCGCCGCCACACATGCTGGACACCATCTGAGCCAAACAAGTTTATCTTGGTCTCGTCAGACCACAGGGCATGCCAGTAATCCATGTTCTTGGACTGTTTGTCTTCAGCAAACTGTTTGCGGGCTTTCTTGTGCGTCAGCTTCCTTCTGGGATGACGACCATGCAGACCGAGTTGATGCAGTGTGCGGCGTATGGTCTGAGCATTGACAGGCTGACCTCCCACGTCTTCAACCTCTGCAGCAATGCTGGCAGCACTCATGTGTCTATTTTTTAAAGCCAACCTCTGGATATGACGCCGAACACGTGGACTCAACTTCTTTGGTCGACCCTGGCGAAGCCTGTTCCGAGTGGAACCTGTCCTGGAAAACCGCTGTATGACCTTGGCCACCATGCTGTAGCTCAGTTTCAGGGTGTTAGCAATCTTCTTATAGCCCAGGCCATCTTTGTGGAGAACAACAATTCTATTTCTCACATCCTCAGAGAGTTCTTTGCCATGAGGTGCCATGTTGAATATCCAGTGGCCAGTATGAGAGAATTGTACCCAAAACACCAAATTTAACAGCCCTGCTCCCCATTTACACCTGGGACCTTGACACATGACACCAGGGAGGGACAACGACACATTTGGGCACAATTTGGACATGTTCACTGTGGGGTGTACTCACTTATGTTGCCAGCTATTTAGACATTAATGGCTGTGTGTTGAGTTATTTTCAGAAGACAGTAAATCTACACTGCTATCCAAGCTGTACACTGACTACTCTAAGTTATATCCAAGTTTCATGTCTATAGTGTTGTCCCATGAAATATTGCAGAAATGTGAGGGGTGTACTCACTTTTGTGATACACTGTATATATATATATATGTATATACGTATATATATATATATTTTAAAGGTACAGTCAACTATCCACTATTATGTAATATATATGGTCACGAGTCAAAAAGTCAGGTACTAGTGCAACCACAACTGCTGGTTAGGCATTTTAAACTGCTCATTATCTCTAGATCACGTGTCAAACTCAAGGCCCGCGGGCAAGAGCTTCAAAGACATGATTGTCTCAAAATACACTGTAAAGTCATACATAAACTGCATCTCCCACAATGCATGCCGATAAGCTAGTAAGCAGTGTTTCCACATCAGCATTTAACTGAGGTGGTTTTCCAACAAGTGATATTGAGATATATTTACATATAATCCCAAAATTTACAAGAACAGAAAATTGAAGCAGAAGGAGGAAATTTTAGCCTCCAAGACAAACAACAAATTGTCCAAGACTTGAAAGGCAGACTGCAATCACAGCAGGGATACGTTACAATCGTCCCTTTGAGGGCCACCATAATGCAGATGTGGCCCTCTGTGAAAATGAGTTTGACACCCTTGCTCTAGATAGTTTTATTACCAATATCATACTAATAGTGTCATTTGGACCAAAATCGCCTATCATTTCAAATATTATTGTTTATTTTTAATATTTTTACTAGTATTATTATTAATATTATTATTATACTTTTAGTTATTCCAATACAGTATTAATACAACATATACATGCCATCTTATTGCAAATATGAACTTGGAGTTCATCAGTATGGAACACTGTGCTCTTACTGTACTGCAGTAATCTAGTCCACAGCTGGTGGTGGGTTGATGGCAATTATGCAATGCTGCAAAAATTGTCTGTATTTTAAAAATGTGGCTTCTTTTATTACAGACTTTTGTGGAAAAAAATATGGCTTAATTACCTTTCGTAGATATACAGCAATAAATGGCTCACTGCAGAGGAATGACTAGACTATAAGCTTGCTCTGTGAGTCTTGGTTTAAATAAGTATTGTTCTTGGCGCCCAGGTGGCGCAGCATGATATTCTGCTAGCAGAGATTCTGAAATCCTTGGTTCGAAACTCTGAGTTGCCATCAGTCGACTGGGGGTAATAATAGGCAGTGTCTGCAGCAGACACGTTTCTGCTAGGGCGGGTTGACCAGAATGAGCAGATACTGGAGTCTTCAAACGCTGTGAAAGGACCCTGATTAGCAGATAGAGAGGTGCCTTTGCTGAGTGCATAGGTGAAAAAGGGTTTCGCTAAGGGGCTCTGTGCGGGTCAAAGGAGGCGTGAGCAGCAATATACCCCCCTGGACTTCAATTAGGGACCCCCCAGCAGTGGAAGACAAATTGACTACACTAAATTGAGAGTAAATGCATAAATAAAATAGAAAAACTTTTTGAAGAACCGTTGTATTTAAAAGATGGTGGTGGCTGCATTAGCTTCTTTAAATTTGTAAGTTTATGTCATGCTAAACTAATGTAAGTCTAAGCATGAGGTGTTTCCAGGTTGTGTTAATGATCTGCGATGAGGAGTTTCTGTGGGTATTCTTTCAGCGGCTAAAGTAAGCATGCATGACAGTCAGGGTGAGTGCTGTAAGCCCAACTTAGTACATACACACCGATCAGCCATAACATTAAAACCACCTCCTTGCTTCTACACTCACTGTCCATTTTATTAGTGCCACTTATCATATAGAAGCACTTACTAACTGTAGTCCATCTATTTCTCTGCATGCTTTGTTAGCCCCCTTTCATGCTGTTCTTCAATGGTCAGGACCCCCACAGGACCACTACAGAGTAGGTATTGTTTGGGTGGTGGATCATTCTCCGCACTGCAGTGACACTGACATGGTGGTTGTGTGTTAGTGTGTGTTGTGCTGGTATGATTGGATAAGACACAGCAGCGCTGATGGAGTTTTTAAACACCTCACTGTCACTGCTGGACTGAGAATAGTCCACCAACCAAAAATATCCAGCCAACAGCGCCCCCAAGGGAAGCGTCCTGTGACCACTGATGAAGATGACCAACTCAAACAGCAGCAATAGATGAGTGACAGTCTCTGAATTTACATCTACAAGGTGGACCAACTAGGTAGGAGTGTCTAATAGAGTGGACAGTGAGTGGACACGGTATTTAAAAACTCTAGCAGAGCTGCTGTGTCTGATCCACTCATACCAGCACAACACACACTAACACACCACCACCATGTTACTGCCACTGCAGTGCTGAGAATGATCCACCACCTAAATAATACCTGCTCTGTGTTGGCCCTGTGGGGGTCCTGACCACTGAAGAACAGGGTGAAAGCAGATGGACTACAGTCAGTAATTGAAGATCTACAAAGTGCTTCTATATGGTAAGTGGAGCTGATAAAATGGACAGTGAGTGTAGAAACAAGGAGATGGTTTTAACACATCCACAGCTAAAGCAAACCTGTCAGAGATATTCCAGTCAGGGGTTCTACACATTTGTTTTCTTTTTCCCGGAAATGTGAGGACAAATACATTTTGGGGGAAGGTTAGCAGGTTAAATTTTGCTACAAAAATATGCTAAATTGCTAGCTGCTACTATAGTTTGTGTCGAGTTGCCTATATGAAAAGTTGCCTTTGAAAATGCTTTAGTGAACGTCTGAATGCCTTTCTGTGTGAAGATTCCTGCAGTGCAGCGTATGTTTGAAAGGGCACGCTGGGTATTCCTGTTTTGATGGGGAACATCACCCTGCTTGCTGTCTTCTCAGCAGTATACTTTTTGTTGTGTGGTTTTTATGTCTGGTTTACTAGTTGTTGACTGCTGTATCAACAGCACATGGAGTACAGTCCTACTGGCAACGCAATCTTAATGTACAACCAAAGACACACAAGGAACGCCGAATAAAATTAATTATTTAGTTAATCTGCACAGGTGAGTCACATTATTATGACCACTTTCTACTTTGATGGCGTCATATGGTGTGCGATAGGATGTCTGCACATACAGTGCCTAGCAAAAGTATTCGGCCCCCTTGAACTTTTTAACCTTTTGCCACATTTCAGGCTTCAAACATAAAGATATGAAATTGTAATTTTTTGTGAAGAATCAACAACAAGTGCGACACAATCGTGAAGTGGAACGAAATTTATTGGATATTTTAAACTTTTTTTAGAAATAAAAAAACTGAAAAGTGGGGCGTGCAATATTATTCGGCCCCTTTACTTTCAGTGCAGCAAACTCACTCCAGAAGTTCAGTGAGGATCTCTGAATGATCCAATGTTGACCTAAATGACTGATGGTGATAAATAGAATCCACCTGTGTGTAATCAAGTCTCCGTATAAATGCACCTGCTCTGTGATAGTCTCAGAGTTCTGTTTAAAGCGCAGAGAGCATCATGAAGACCAAGGAACACACCAGGCAGGTCCGAGATACTGTTGTGGAGAAGTTTAAAGCCGGATTTGGATACAAAAAGATTTCCCAAGCTTTAAACATCTCAAGGAGCACTGTGCAAGCGATCATATTGAAATGGAAGGAGTATCAGACCACTGCAAATCTACCAAGACCCGGCTGTCCCTCTAAACTTTCAGCTCAAACAAGGAGAAGACTGATCAGAGATGCAGCCAAGAGGCCCATGATCACTCTGAATGAACTGCAGAGATCTACAGCTGAGGTGGGAGAATCTGTCCATAGGACAGTGCACAAATCTGGCCTTTATGGAAGAGTGGCAAGAAGAAAGCCATTTCTCAAAGATATCCATAAAAATTCTCGTTTAAAGTTTGCCACAAGCTACCTGGGAGACACACCAAACATGTGGAAGAAGGTGCTCTGGTCAGATGAAACCAAAATCGAACTTTTTGGCCACAATGCAAAACGTTATGTTTGGCGTAAAAGCAACACAGCTCATCACCCTGAACACACCATCCCCACTGTCAAACATGGTGGTGGCAGCATCATGGTTTGGGCCTGCTTTTCTTCAGCAGGGGCAGGGAAGATGGTTAAAATTGATGGGAAGATGGATGGAGCCAAATACAGGACCATTCTGGAAGAAAACCTGTTGGAGTCTGCAAAAGACCTGAGACTGGGACGGAGATTTATCTTCCAACAAGACAATGAACCAAAACATAAAGCAAAATCTACAATGGAATGGTTCACAAATAAACGTATCCAGGTGTAAGAATGGCCAAGTCAAAGTCCAGACCTGAATCCCATCGAGAATCTGTGGAAAGAGCTGAAAACTGCTGTTCACAAACGCTCTCCATCCAACCTCACTGAGCTCGAGCTGTTTTGCAAGGAAGAATGGGCAAAAATTTCAGTCTCTCGATGTGCAAAACTGATAGAGACATACCCCAAGCGACTTGCAGCTGTAATCGCAGCAAAAGGTGGCGCTACAAAGTATTAACGCAAGGGGGCTGAATAATATTGCACGCCCCACTTTTCAGTTTTTTATTTTAAAAAAAAGTTTAAAATATCCAATAAATTTCGTTCCACTTCACGATTGTGTCCCACTTGTTGTTGATTCTTCACAAAAAATTACAATTTCATATCGTTATGTTTGAAGCCTGAAATGTGGCAAAAGGTTGAAAAGTTCAAGGGGGCCGAATACTTTTGCTAGGCACTGTATATCCCTCGTTGCTCCCATGGGTAAAATTGTCTTCCCTGGAGTGGATGGGATCCTCCAGCAAAGCAATGTGAGATGTCACACTGCTAGAAATTGGAAGAGCATGGCCACGACTTCCAAGTACTACCCTGGCCCCCTAATTCCCCAGACTTGAACCCAATTGAGCATCTGTGGCACCACCTTGATCTTTTGTGTTTGCTCCATGGTTCCTACCCCACACCCCCTCCAGCAGCTGTGGGATGTCAGCATGGCTCAAGATACCTGTGATACCTACCAGGACCTTACTGAGTCACTCTCAGCCCGTCTAACTGCTGTCCGTGCTGCACACGGCGGTTACTCTGGATATTAGCTGGTGGTCATAATAATGTGAGTCGACTGTGTACACTGATCAGCCATAACATTAAAACCACCTCCTTGTTTCTACACTCACTGTCCATTTTATCAACTCTACTTACCATATAGGAGCACTTTGTAGTTCTACAGTTACTGACTGTAGTCCATCTATTTCTCTGCATGCTTTGTTAGCCCCCTTTCATGCTGTTCTTCAATGGTTAGGACTCTTCCAGGACCTCTACAGAGTAGGTATTATCGGTATCTTGTATACCTGTATTCTATTTAAAAGCAAACATGGATACATTAATGAAGATACTGGTGTCTGATACATTATAGTGTTATCTGTATGCCTGTTAAATGCTAAAAGTAACCGGGCACTTAGACGCAGACAAGATTGGCTAACACCTGCTGGGTAGGAAGGCGAATAGCATTTCAATTACAGCCTCTGCTGGCTGGTCAGTGGGTGCTTGCACAGAGACGGGGGATAATATAGAGCAGTGCTTGACTCTCCATATGCAATACTGATTCCTGTCTGAACCCACATCATGCAGATGAAGAGAAGCTGTTGCCAACTGTGCACATGACTGAGGGGGTGTGTTTTGGGTACGGTCCTCCTCGACCAGTTTTGTGGTCTGCAGCAGTGATACAGGAGATACACCGATCAGCCATAACATTAAAACCACCTCCTTGTTTTTACACACACTGTCCATTTTATCAGCTCCACTTACCATATAGAAGCACTTTATAGTTCGACAATTACTGACTGTAGTCCATTTGTTTCTCTGCATGCTTTGTTAGCCCCCTTTCATGCTGTTCTTCAATGGTCAGGACCCCCCACAGGACCACTACAGAACAGGTATTATTTGGGTGGTGGGTCATTCTCAGCACTGCAGTGGCACTGACATGCTGGTAGTGTGTTAGTGTGTGTTGTGCTGGTATAAGTGGACAAGACACAGCAGCACTGATGGAGTTTTTAAACACCTCACTGTCCCTGCTGGACTAAGAATAGTCCTCCAACCAAAAATATATCCAGCTAACAGTGCAGCGTCCTGTGACCACTGATGAATATCTAGAAGATGACCAACTCAAACAGCAGCAATAAATGAGCGATCGTCTCTGAATTTACATCTACATCTACAAGGTGGACCAACTAGGTAGGAGTGTCTAATAGAGTGGACAGTGAGTGGACATGGTATTTAAAAACTCCAGCAGCGCTGCTGTGTCTGATCCACTCATACCAGCACAACACACACTAACACACCACCACCATGTCAGTGTCACTGCAGTGCTGAGAATGATCCACCACCTAAATAATACCTGCTCTGTGGTGGTCCTGTGGGGGTCCTGACCATTGAAGAACAGGGTGAAAGCAGGCTAAAAGGTATGTAGAGATACAGATGGACTACAGTCAGTAATTGTAGAACAACAAAGTGCTTCTATATGGTAAGTGGAGCTGATAAAATGGACAGTGAGTGTAGAAACAAGAAGGTGGTTTTAATGTTAGGGCTGGTCGGTGTATATAGTGTAGTAAATGGATATGACTCTATTGGAAGAAACAAGGAAAATGCATAATTAAAATAATAAAAACAAGGCTAAGAGCAAACACATTATTGATTTTAAAATGAAGTTGGGGTATATAGTGATGTGCCTTTTGGTATAGTAATTTATCATGTTTTTTTCTCTCCAGCCATCCTTTCATTCATCTATCAATCCATCACAAGACAGTCATTGAACTTTACTGTTTATAGCCTCTGCAGGTTGATGTAATATGACAAATGAGGTGCATTAATGTGAGTGAATAAAGCACACCAACAGAGATACTAGACTGGTCAGGGTTAACGTAATGGCTTTTTTTTAACAGAGCAGGTAAAACTCTTTAAAAATATTCACCTCCAGACAGATCGATGTGTCTCCTAAGTTGGATGAAGACTAAATGTGCGCCTGGCAAACTTCAAGCCTGACAGAATTCACCTTGAGTATGATAGAGGAGGGTAAATGTCACCTTCTCTATATCCCAGCTTTAGTACATCTGATTTCATTACAGCAATACCTTCTCTGTGCATGACAAGCAGCTCAGTATTAATGTACCAAATAAATAAGGTAACCTTGAGATTTAACTCATGAACAGTCATCAGTGTCAGCCATAACAAGTGAGGTGTACTAATCTTAGGTTATTTTGAACACTGCTGCCATTTTCAGGATTTTAAATATTTAAAATGACTGAAACAATGCAAGGGTTGTACAACCCCAAATCAGAAAAATGCTGTTTCTTACATTTACTTTGACTTTTATTAGATTGCAGACAGGATGAACCTAAGATATATCATATTTTATCTGCTCAACTTCATTTCATTTATTAATAAACATCCATTACTGCATTTCAGGCCTGCAAAACATTCCAAAACAATTGTACAGTAAAGCATTTACCACTTCATAATGTTGACATTCCTAAGTGATTTAGTGTTTCAGCTTTTAATTTGTCTCATTCTTCCTGCAAACACGTCTTAAGATGTGCAACAGTACGGGGTCGTCGATGTAGCATTTTTCCTTTCAAAATTCTCTATTGGGGACAGGTCAGGACTGCAGGCAGGCCAGTCCAGTACCCGTACCCTCTTCTTCCGCAGCCATGCCTTTGTAATGTGTGCAGCATGTGGTTTTGCATTGTCTTGTTGAAAAATTTATGGACGTCCCTGGAAAAGATGACATCTTGAAGGCAGCACATGTTGCTCTAAGATCTCAATGTACTTTCTGCATTAATGCTGCCATCACAGAAGTGTAAATGACATTTGACAAGGGCACTGACACAGCCCCATACCCTGACAGACCCTGGCTTTTGGACTTGTTGCTGATAACAGTCTGGATGGTCCTTTTCGTCTTTAGACCTGGAATGCTGATTCATCTGACCACAATACACGTTTCCACTGTGTGATGGTCCATCCTAGATGCCTCCGAGTCTAGAGAAGTCGACACTGCTTCTGGACATGGTTAACATAAGTCTTCTGTTTTGCACAGTAAAGTTTTAAGTGGCATTTGTGCTTGTAACTCTGTATTGTAGTGTGTGACAAAGGTTTGCCAAAGTAATCTCTCACCCATGTGGTTATATCAGCTATTGTTGAGTGGCGGTTCTTGATGCAGTGTTGTCTGAGAGATCGAAGGTCACAGGCGTTCAGCTTAAGCTTGCGCCCTTGGCCTTTACGCACTGAAATTCTTCCCAATTCCTTTTAATGATAATATGCACTGTAGAGGGATAAATATGCAAATCCCTTCCAATCTTTAAACATTTCAATCATTTTCTCACACATTTGTTGACAAACTGGAGATCCTCTGGTCATCTTTGCTTATCAAAGACTCAGACTTTCCTGGATGCTGCTTTTGTGCCAAACCATGATTACAATCACCTGTTTGACATCACCTGTGTGTGGAGTTTGCATGTTGTCCCTGTGTCTTCGTGGGTTTCCTCTGGGAGCTGAGATTTCCTCTCAGTCCAAAGACATGCGGTGAGGTGAATTAGAGATACAAAAATGTCTATGACTGTGTTTGACATTAAAACTTGTGAACTGATGAATCTTGTGTAAGGAGAAATTACCTGTCCTGTCATGAATGTAACCAATGTGTGTAAAACATGATGTTAAAATCTTAATAAATAAATACATTACTGCCTAGATCTTTATTTTCTATAAGGTGTATAAAATAATAACTGTGAAAATGGCTAATTCATCATATCAATTGGAAAAAAATGGCAGAAATTCACATCTACTCAGCCACAAGAGCATTATTACATTCAGCCACTGATGCTGTTTGATGAGGTCTGCTCACAGCTGGCATTCCAATTCATCTGAAATGACTTGAATAAGATTTATGTCAACCAGCAAAAGCACTTTTGGAGCATTATACCTTTTACATTAAGCTTTGCATTCAAGTTTTCTCCTCGCTAATCCACCAAGTTTAATTTCATGCATGACTTACCACTTCAAAGAATATGTTTTCATTTCTTTTGAGTCCAATGGCAATTTTACACCACAGTGTTTTACACCATTCTATCCGACTTTTGATCTAAGTGTGGTGTTTGGCTGTTCAATAATGAAAGCTTAAATCTCCTGATGAGCATTTCTTGTGTTCAAGTTGAGCCCAGAAGCAGTTTGGAAGCATTAACAGGTGGACAGGTGCTTTTGTACGTGCTACATGTCACAGCAATCTGAACCTTAGACCTGTTGTATGTATCAATTATTGCATAGCCTAACATTCAGTTTGTCAACAAATGTTTGAGAAAATTATTGAAATGTTTAAAAACAATGTACCTCAAAGAAAGATTGGAAGGGATTTGCATATTTCTCCCTCTACAGTGCATAATATCATTAAACCGTTCAAGGAATCAGGAGGTATTTCAGTGCGTAAAGGCCAAGGGCACAAGCTTAATCTGAACGCCCATGATCTTCCATTCCGCAGACGGCACTGCATCAAGAACCGCCACTCAACAATAGCTGATATAACCACATGGGTGAGGGATTACTTTGGCAAACCTTTGTCACACACTACAATACAGAGTTACATGCACAAATACCACTTTACTGTGCAAAACAGAAGCCTTATGTTAACCATGTCCAGAAGCAGCGTTAACTTCTCTGGGCTCGGAGGCATCTAAGATGGACCATCACACAGTGGAAACGTGTATTGTGGTCAGATGTATTATCATTCCAGGTCTTTTTTGGAAAAAATGGACGCCGTGTGCTCCGGACCAAAGACGAAAAAGACCATCCAGACTGTTATCAGCAACAAGTCCAAAAGCCAGGGTCTGTCATGGTATGGGGCTGTGTCAGTGCCCTTGTCAAATGTCATTTACACTTCTGTGATAGCAGCATTAATGCAGAGAAGTACATTGAGATCTTAGAGCAACATGTGCTGCCTTCAAGATATCATCTTTTTCAGGGACGTCCATACATTTTTCAACAAAACAATGCAAAACCACATGCTGCACACATTACAAAGGTATGGCGACGACCCTGTACTGTTACACATCTTAAGACGTGTTTGCAGGAAGAATGAGACAAAATAAAAGCTGAAACACTAAATCACTTGGTATCCTCGGTGCCAAAACTTTTTTTAAGTGTGATGAAAAGGAATGGCAACATTACAAAGTGGTAAATGCTTTACTGTCCCAACTTTTTTTTTGGGAATGTGTTGCAGGCCTGAAATGCAAGAATGGATGTTTATTAATAAATGAAATGAAGTTGATCAGACAAAACATGAAATATCTTAGATTTATCCTGTCTGCAATCAAATAAAGTCAAAGTAAATGTAAGAAACTCTGTGGTTTTTTTATTATTTGCATTTTCCATGCTGTCCCAACATTTTCTGATTTGGGGTTGTAATTACAGGTCCTGCAATTGTTGTGTTCAGTAATTGCACAGTACAGTTTTTTATTAACGTTTATTATCTCTAATTATGTAAATCCAGCTAAATGCACATTCACATGAGGAAGTATTCAGGCATCACATATAATGTGAAACATCTTTTATATGTAATGGATGTAAAATTACATGCTACATGCTCTGCAGGCCACATTGACCATAAAGTATAAAGTAGGATTAACCCTCTTCCAGTAGTCATTTTAAATAATGATTTACCTTACAGATGGAATTATTCTATTCTGTTTAATTCAAGAACATGGTGTTCTTTTGTCCAGCGATACATTTTAATATGACTGGACTGTATCTGTGTGAATAACAAACTGTTTTCTTCTCTTATTCACTGTTTTTCACTGAAAGGAAATTGGATGAAAAATGTACACTGGATTCAAAAAGTGTTTGGACCCTTACATTTACGGCAGTTAGATGATGCTTTTTTATCCAAAGCGACTTACAGTAATGTGACAGTACATTGTCTAAGCAACTGAGGGTTAAGGGTCTTGCTCAAGGGTCCAACAGTGGCAACCTGGCAGTGGTGGGCTTGAACCAGCAACCTTTGGATTACTAGTCCAGTACCTTAACCACTAGGCTACAACTGCCCTAAATGGATATAGTTGCCTTTGTTATGCATTTTCTTCCGATTTTATCATGTCCAATTTTTACCCAATTGCCTTATGCTTCCTCTCCACTGGAGCTGACCCCCGCCCCGATTGAGGAGAGTGAGACTGTCACACGCCCCCTCCAACACGTGTGCAGTACCGACTGCATCTTTTCACCTGCACGAGGCGAGTTCATATGCAGATCAGCTTTGTGCACAGAGAGCCACACCCTGATTAGACTCAGCCAGCAGAGGTCATAATTCGCTCAGTCATGAGGAGTCCCTATCCGGCTCACCCTACCCTATGAATAACAGCCAATCGTTGTTTATGTAGCCGCCCAGCCGGATGGAAGAGCTGAGATTTGATACGATGTATTGGAAATCCCAGCTCTGGTGTGCTAGCGTGTTTTACCTCTGTGCCACCTGAGCGGCCTTAGTTGCCATTTTTACCTGTCCATCTACACCTGATAAACCATAACAATAAAAAAATAGAAACTACTTTTTTGTGATTAATTAAAGGTCAAAAACTAAAATTTTATTTATGAAAAGTGTATTCATTTTTATTTTTTTAATGCATTTTCTCCCCATTTTCCTCCAGATTTAGCCCACTCAATTTTTGTGTTCCGCTGCTGAGAGATACCAGATTGCATCCAAGGAGAGCACGTCACTGTATACGCCTCTTCCGACACGTGCACAGCCCTCGTCTTCTCGCCCCTGCATTCGGCACAGGCGCCTCTTCCGCCAATCAGGGTCCTTATACAGCGTATGAAGACCCACCCACCCACACATAGTTCGGCCCCCACCCTGCAGATACGGTGGCCAATTAGTATCTGCTGCAGGCACTGCCAATTATGTCCACCAGATGGCGCCCAGCCGACCGGTGGCAACACAGAGTTTAGAACTGACGGAATATCCCGCTGCGCCACCTGGGTGCCTATGAAAGTGTATTCAGATGATTTATTCAATACTTTGTACAAGCCTCTGCAAGTCTTATTAGAAACACTTCTACAAGCAGTGCACACCTGGATTTGGTTTATCGAATTCTTCACGGCAGATCCTCCCAGGACCCATCATTGGATTCTCAGCTCTCTCAATAGATCTTCAATGTGATTAAAATCTGGGCTTTTGCTGAACCACTCAAGTACATTCAGAGACCGACCTTACAGACACTCTCTAGTTTTCTCTAGGCTGTTTGTTTTGGTTCATTTTACAGGTTAAAGGTAAGCTGTTGCCCCAGTCTAAATGTGGGTGTGCTCTAAAAGAGGGTTTTTAAGGCTTTTCCTGTATTTGACTGAATTGGGTTTTTCTTCTTTATTTTTTGTCTCCCTGCCACTGATGGTCACCCTCATATTATAATGTCATTATTCTGTGATATGTTTTTTACTCAACAGTGGTTCTATTTTATCAACCTGCCATAAAGGCCTGACTCATGGGCATGGTAAAAATGGCAGTTATCCATTTAAAATCAAATCCATATCACAATAAAGTGTGCTGAAGGTCAAATTGTCTGAATACTTTTTGAAGCCCTTTAAAATGTTTACTGCGTAACACTCAATATCAAGTCAACACCTCAAACTCGTTGTTGTGCTCCTCAAACCATTCCTGAACCATTTTTGCTTCATGGCAGGGCGCATTATCCTGCTGAAAGAGGCCACAGCCATCAGGGAATACCGTTTCCATGAAAGAGTATACATGGTCTGCAACAATGCTCAGGTAGGTGGTACGTGTCAAAGTAACATCCACATGGATGGCAGGACCCAAGGTTTCCCAGCAGAACATTGCCCAAAGCATCACACTGCCTCCGCCGGCTTGCCTTCTTCCCATAGTGCATCCTGGTGCCATGTGTTCCCCAGGTAAACGACGCACACGCACCCAGCCATCCACGTGATGTAAAAGAAAACGTGATTCATCAGACCAGGCTGCCTTCTTCCATTTGTCCGTGGTCCAGTTCCGATGCTCATGTGCCCATTGTTGCTGTTTTCGGCGGTGGACAGGGGTCAGCATGGGCACCCTGAATGGTCTTCGGCTATGCAACAAACTGGGATGCACTGTGTATTCTAACACCTTTCTATCAGAACCAGCATTAACTTCTTCAGCAGTTTGAGCTACAGTAGCTCGTCTGTTGTATGTATTCATAATGTAAAAATAAACCGTGTGACTTAGCTAAGAAGCTAAGATGAGTGTTACCAAAGCTAAGTAAACTGGACAAGAAAAAATATAATTGTGGTAAAATAACTGCTGTTAGCTGTTATTAGAGGTAACAGCAGGTTTATTATGGGATATTTCCCCCTTACATTGCATGGCTTGAATTACCTCTTAAAAACCTATTTTTAACCTATTTTTAATCCTCAAAAAAGAAAGCAGATTTCTTACAGATTCACCTGAGTGCTCATACCACTATTATCTTAAAGTCAGAAAAAACATCTAAATGTAATTCATATGTCTCCTTTAATTCTGGTGCAAAGAAAATTTCAAAATTGCTTCATTTAAACCATAATACATGTTTACTTTTTGGCATGAAAGAAGAAAATTGACTTATTCTACAGGTATTGCAGTAGGTTACATGATTCTACCTAACTACTTAGACTTTTGTTTTGATCCTGGTGAAATACTAAAGATTTTAATGTAAGATGGGCAACTTTTGATGTAAGAAGGGCATCTGGTAACTCTGATCACAGTGATTAGACATGGTGACAATCAGTGATTTGGATGAGCAGCACCTCAATGCCAAAGTGCAATACAGAGCACCTGGATGAATGAATTAGAAATCCAGATGGTCCAGTGTTGAAGCCTAGGCTAGGCTGTGTAAACAACAATAAACCTCAGAATTGCAGGTGCATAAAAGTAACTGTAGCTGAAAGTTAATGCCAGCTTCTAAGAAAAGCTTGGAACTGATTCAAAACAAGACATGAATGACTGCAAACTGTTAATAAAACCTTTGTGGAGGAAACTGCACACCCTCAATAACTGCAAACTACCTAGAAGAAAATTCCATTAAGTCTTGCTTGCAAAACAACTTAATTAACTTAACTAAGCATTTTCATTACTGGACTAAGGCAGCAAAGCAGCCCCACAACATTATGGATCATCCACCGTGTTTCAATATGAGGCAGCAAAGCAGCCCCACAACATTATGAATCCTCCAATGTGTTTCAATATGAGGCAGCAAAGCAGCCCCACAACATAATGGATCCTCCAACGTGTTTCAGCTAGTTTGTCTTTGCTTTTGTAAACAAGGAACTTGGATTAAAACTGGCCTTTTAGAGCATCAAAGCCATTCATGAGCTTATTAGAGTTATGTGAGCACTGACAAGTGGGGACAGGTGAGTTTAATTCTTTAATTCCTAATAAATCAAGGTTTGTAATGGCATAAATCGTGTCATGGCATTCTTTTTAATTTTGTATCCTATTTTGTTTTTGAGTCCTTTGCTTTTCTGTATCAAATATATAAGTTTATACACTGACCAGGAATAACATTATGACCACTGACAGGTGAAGTGAATAACACTGATTATCTCTTCATCATGACACCTGTTAGTGGATGGGATATAATACAAGTGAACATTTTATCTTCAAAGTTGATGTGTTAGAAGCAGGAAAAATGAACAAGAGTAAAGATTTGAGCGAGTTTGACAAGGGCCGAATTGTGATGTCTAGACAACTGGGTCAGAGCATCTCCAAAACTGCAGCTCTTGTGGGATGTTCCCGGTCTGCAGTAATCAGTATCTATCAAAAGTGGTCCAAGGAAGGAACAGTGTTAAACCGGCGACAGGGTCATGGGCGACCAAGGCTCATTGATGCACGTGGGGAGCGAAGGCTGGCCTGTGTGGTCCGATCCAACAGACGAGCTACTGTAGCTCAAATTGCTGAAGAAGTTAACGCTGGTTCTGATAGAAAGGTGTCAGAATGCACAGTGCATTGTAGTTTGTTGTGTATCGACCAGTCAGGGTGCCCATGCTGACCCCTGTCCACCACAGAAACGCCAACAATGGGCATGTGAGCATCAGAACTGGACCACAGAGCAATGAAAGAAGGTGGCCTGGTTTGATGAATCACGTTTTCTTTTACATCACTTGGATGGCCGGGTGCGTGTGCATCGCTTACCTGGGGAACACGTGGCACCAGGATGCACTATGGGAAGAAGGCAAGCCGGCGGAGGCGGTGTGATGCTCTGGGCAATGTTCTGCTGGAAAACCTTGGGTGCTGCCATCCATGTGGATGTTACTTTGACACGTACCACCTACCTAAGCATTGTTTCATAGAAACAGTATTCCCTGATGGCTGTGGCCTCTTTTAGCAGGATAATGCGCCCTGCCACAAAGCAAAAATGGTTCAGGAATGATTTGAGGAGCGCAATAACAATCCAATCGAGCATCTGTGGGATGTGCTGGACAAACAAGACCGATCCATGGAGGCCCCACCTTACAACGTACAGGAGTTAAAGGATCTGCTGCTAACATCTTGGTGCCAGATACCACAGCACACCTTCAGGGGTCTAGTGGAGTCCATGCCTTGACGGGTCAGGGCTGTTTCGGCAGCAAAAGGGGGGCCAACACAATATTAGGAAGGTGGTCAAAATGCCTGATCGGTGTATATTCAATCAGTTTCACTAAACACTGGTGTACTTAACATTGGGGTGGAAATAATCTTGACCACAACTGCGCTTGCCAGGGCATGTTATCTATTTACATTTTGCACCATAGCTACAGACAAAAGGTGAGGCAAAAAATTTCCAAAAGGTAACTGACTAAACACAGTACCATTAAAGTTTTAAAATGTTGAGTTTTATTAAGACCAAGCTCCTTTACTGACTCTCCACTTGTTTTTATCATCTTACTTTAGTTTCTTTTGAGATTTAAGCTCGCCAAGGCCGATCTATTTGATTATTAAAACAAAGAACTAATGCATATTTATGATCTTGGCAAATTATGTAAGTAATAGATATGTTACTAATAGATAAAAAGCAAAAAATTAAACTGTGAGTCAATATTGCAGTTTGGGACTCAAATGATGTATGATTTGCTTTTTTTTTTTAAAGCTTTCTTCTAACTGTGCAGTCATGACCAATAACACGTCTCATCTTTCTTTTTTTATTATTTTCTTTATGCATTTTCTCCCCTTTTTCTCTCTTTTAAGCGTGTCCAATTGCCCGATTACACCATGCTTCCTCTCCATCCCTGCTCTGATTGAGGAGAACGAAGCTAACCCACGCCCCCTCCGACACGTGGGCAGCATGCCGTATGCATCTTATCACCTACACTTTGACGAGTGCAGTGCAGTGCAGCTCAGCGTTGTGTATGGAGAGACACACATTCTGAGAGCACTCTTTTCTCATCTCTGTGAAGGCGCCATCAATCAGCCAGCAGAGGTCGTAATTGCACCAGTTATGAGAGAGAGACCCCATCCGGCTTAGTCCCGCCCATTTCTGAACAACCTGCCAATCGTTGTTCATGTGGCCGCTCAGCCTTAGCCAGCAGGCAGAGCTGAGATTCGATACGATGTATTCGAGATCCCAGCTCTGGTTCCAGTGTGTGTTTTTACCGCTGCGCCACCTGAGTGGCCACACGTCTCATCTCTCAAGATGATGTTTTCTTCAATAATAACTAGGGCTGGCACAGATCCAATACTCTGTATCGGTATCGGTCCGATATTGGTGTAATCCGATCCGATACTGTTGCTTAATGTAAATTACACTTAATGTAAATAACACTTAATGTAAATAAGGCCATTGTTTGTGTGTAAAGCAAATAACACACGAAGATATGTTCCAACAGAGTGCCGTTAATTGCCAGCTCACTCAGCAACTGCCGTAACAAGGTGCATCTTGATGACATCATTAACTTATGCCACTGATCTATAACTCATCTGCAACAGCCATTCAGAAATTAAAACACACTGATCTACTTAAACTTTTAGCATTTAAAACAAATCATCTACTACTGCCACATCTAAAAACACTGTTTAAATAAAAAACGCTTTGTAAATGATGAATTGCTCACTTGAGATAAAGAAAACCTGTCCTGTCCCGGCTTGGAGATATCTCACATCCTCAACGATTAATCCATTAGTGTTATGAAATGAAACAAACAACACCGTTTCCCGTTCAGCTACAGGTCGTCAAAATCCAGCAGAGTTTTATCATCTAAAAACGTGACAGAACTTTAACGGAAAATCTTAACTCTGTGTCAATTCTAATTGGTCCATCGCATTTGATTGCTTGAACGTAAGTGAAACCAAAAATGCTGCTAAATGTTCTGTGTGTAAAAGTTAAAATAAAAACAGCAGTTTTGCAGAAGTGTGATGTTGTAGGTTCTGTATTTATTCCTTTAGAATATTTGTTTCACAGTCTGATCATTGTTATTTAGATAGCTAGTTTAACCATGGTGCATTGAGACATGTATTATTACTGCTTAGTTGTTTGAGAGGAGAAATGACGGTATCGGATTGGTA
The DNA here is from genome assembly GCF_030014385.1 of Trichomycterus rosablanca. Lineage (NCBI taxonomy): Eukaryota > Metazoa > Chordata > Actinopteri > Siluriformes > Trichomycteridae > Trichomycterus > Trichomycterus rosablanca. The sequence goes on from NC_085996.1 coordinate 25,920,256, forward strand.
TCTGTATCAGACATAAAAAAAGGTATCGAGCCAGCCCTAATAATTACTTTTTACTGTTGCGGTTGCTTTGTAGCCAAACATCAGCTGGGTGCATGGCAGGCGTACATCCCTAACAGGATCATCTTTATTTGCCCTTACAACTATAGACAATTAAGCATGACCAACCCACCTTCCACTATGTTTTTGATAGGTTGGAGTAAACCTCAGCAGGCAACCCAAGCACAGAAGCTGTGAAATGTCAATACTACCCGCTATGAATCTCTAGAAACATGCTGTATATACTAATTTACTCATTTACAATCCTATTCATGATGTAGAAACCTCAACTGTCCATCAGTCATGGCATGCTAGAGCATTTTACAGATTAGCAGCCTGTCATCTCCCCTTCCAGCAACACTGCACTTTGACTGACAGTTAAATGAAACATTATTCTAGATAACAACCCTCACGGGCTGTAAAACAACCTTCTCAGTGTCAAACTAGGAACATATTTATTTCAAGTATGTAAACGCGAACCTTTAGCATTTCAGCAAGGAGGACTGTAAGAGCTCTGTGCAATTTTTGCGCTTGCTATGGCGCTTAAAGTTCACCTGATTGAATGTTAACCCAGTTTGCCGCTGACCTTTCTTCAAAGCGCCTCCAATAAGACAAACTGTTTGATATGATGTGATAAAAGCAACTCAGGTCATACAAATAATGCTTAACGTGACTTATTGTATTAAAATGAGTAAGGAATTTCATTAGTGAAGAGAACTTACGAGCAGTAATAATTAAGATAGGTTTAGTGTTCCTATGGGTGTGTTCGAAAACCTAGTGAGCTGCCTTACTGTCTTACTGCCTACATAGACAGCTGCTTAAGTAAAGAGGATTCTAATAAATCATTGACTTATAAGTCAAGTTATTCAAACGCACCACTTAGACAGCGATTCCATCCGTTTTTAATACTAAGCTAACACAGTTAGCCTCATGCCATTCAAACCAATGGGATGAGGTGGCACAACACGCTAGCATTGCACAGAGCTCTGATCTCAACCCCATTAAACCCCCTTGGATTGAATTGGAACCACGATTGCAGGCCACCTCACAAATCTTCTTATATACTGGATGGACAGAAAAAAAAGAGTGGAGGCTAAATCAAGCGAACTCAACTTCTGATCAGGTGTCCATATACTTTTGGTCATATAGTTCATATGCCCCAATGTTTTCATTGAGACTCGGAGCCTATTTATATATCTGTATATACAGAGTGCTGTGATGACTGGCAATCATAGTGTTGAAGTAGCACAATCAATTGGCATCTGTGTAACCAGGCAACAAACACACAAGAGAAGTAAGAGACCGAGACATAGCCCAGAATTTAATTTCTTTTCTAACAACATTTACTTGCTAGTAATGGTTCATGAACAAATGATTTCATTATGGTTTGTAATTGTGTTACTCTCACTTTTATTACACTACTGGGGAAATATGGAACAAATAGTGTTTCTGTATTCATTTATAAAGCAATACAGCACTTTGTTCTTCATTACAAAGCAGTTCTGTATTATATGGAATGGGTGGCAACCATACAAGAAAAATGATTCCAGTAAGGCAGGAGAAACTGGCTGATCCACAGCACAACAATAAGGCTCTTAAGCGGCACTTCCTCCTCTGAATACATTAGTCTAAACAAATATGTGCAGAATATACAGGCTCAACATTTTTGCACAAAAACATAGACTAGCAATGCATACACGTCTGTTTTAGGAATTGATCTCAATACCCCTGATGGTCAGCTTCAGAATTATTGACACTCCTGCAGTAAACTGGGGGATTTAAGGATAATTGTTGTTATTAAAACCACATGTCACAAGTGACACCCTTGAATTTAGTAGGCTCAGCTACCACTAACATGACACCTCTGAGACCTATCCTATAATGCTTGATGGATTTGATAATTTAGACCTAGTTATCCTCCAGACTCTCCCTCTCATCCTTCAGGTTTTGAGTGCAGTTTAGGTTAGCAAACTAGGACGACTATGGCAAAAGCCAATCAGTTGGCATTTGTGTAATTTAGACCTAGTATATAGATAGATAGATAGATAGATAGATAGATAGATAGATAGATAGATAGATAGATAGATAGATAGATAGATAGATAGATAGATAGATAGATAGATAGATAGATAGATAGATCAGCCATATCATTAAAACCACCTCCTTGTTTCTACACTCACTGTCCATTTTATCAGCTCTACTTACCATATAGAAGCACTTTGTAGTTCTACAATTACTGACTGTAGTCCATCTGTTTCTCTACATAGCTTTTTAGCCTGCTTTCACCCTGTTCCTCAATGGTCAGGACCCCCACAGAGCAGCTATTATTTAGGTGCTGGTGTGTTAGTGTGTGTTGTGCTGGTATGATTGGATCAGACACAGCAGCGCTGCTGGAGTTTTTAAATACAGTGTACACTCAATGTCCACTCTATTAGACACTCCTACCTAGTTGGTCCACCTTGTAGATGTAAAGTCAGAGACGATCGCTCAGCTATTGCTGCTGTTTGAGTTGGTCATCTTCTAGACCTTCATCAGTGGTCACAGGACGCTGCCCACAGGTCACTGTCGATATATTTTTTCTGTTGTTGGACTATTCTCAGTCCAGCAGTGACAGTGAGGTGATCCAGCGCTGCTGTGTCTGATCCACTCATACCAGCACAACACACACTAACACACCACCACCATGTCAGTGTCACTGCAGTGCTGAGAATGATTCACCACCCAAATAATACTTACTCTGTGGTGGTCCTGGGAGAGTCCTGACCATTAAAGAACAGCATGAAAGGGGGCTAACAAAGCATGCAGAGAAACAGATGGACCACAGTCAGTAATTGTAGAACTACAAAGTGCTTCTATATGGTAAGTGGAGCTGATAAAATGTACAGTGAATGTAGAAACAAGGAGGTGGTTTTAATGTTATGGCTGATCAGTGTATATAAATGGCAGACTATGGCAAAAGGTTAATGTTCTGGTCATCTGGCAAATGCACAGATGGACCCCGGGCAGTGCTTAATCTTAAGGTGCTGCCCCTTTGACAGACTAGAATCATCCCTATTATTGTTTTTTTAGTATTAAACATCTGCATAAATATGTAACTAAAAGATACTACTACTACTACTAAAAGTACTCTGTTTGTAGCATTACTGTGTTAAAGCACCCAATCATGACCCAGTTTTTTTTATTATTTAAATTCTCCTGGCCCAGAGAAAATGATGCCATGTATCTTAGCAAGTTTATAGGGCATTTGGAGGATGGGGGGGTTGCACGAAGCCGAACGCGCCTTTGCGAGCTTACAAGCGGGCATACTTTCAGCGGTTTCGTTTTGCCTGTCGCGTCTGTTCCACAGCTGCAGGTGACGCTGTGACATTTATGATGTTAAGTTCAACAACTACTGAAAAACTTTGTAGATAATTTTTTTACCTGTATTACATATTTTATCTTTGGCTAGAAAACCACAATGTCAGTCATCCAGTATGGTTATATTCATCAAAGCATGTTTGCTATTTGGGTGGCACTATGGCTCTGTGGGTAACACTATTGCCTCACAGCAAGAAGGTCCTGGGATCGAATCCCAGTTGGAGTGGACTAGGTCCTTTATGACTGGAGTTCTCCCAGTGTCTGTGTGGGTTTCCTAGGATTGCCCTAGTTGTGTGTGTGGTGGTGGGGGTGTGTTTGCTCTGTGATGGACTGGCAACCTGTCCAGGGTGTTTCCTACAATTCACCCAGTGAATTGGACCCACTTCAACCCTGATCAGATAAAGTGGTGGTGATACAAACAATGAATGAAAGAATGAATGTTTGCTATCTGTTCACATGCCGTTTAGGCCTGTTTTTCCTAAAACATTGAATATTTATTGTGACTGCTGCTCTTGCAATTTGGTCAGGTACTGTTTAGCCTTTTGAGAACTTTTGTTGCCTCATGCTGCTTTAAAATCTCACATGTCACTGCTAATTGTCATAGATGTTTTATATCAAATACATGCTTTTACTGGCATTCAAGCTGAGAATTCGCTAGAACTCAACTGTGCAACTTAATTACAGCAATGGTTTCTGCACCTTAATGTGCACCATATTCTGCCTCATACTTTGGAATTAGGAATTCTGAATTCCATTTTTTACAAACTCAGCAAGTTTTGAGCTATAAAATAGAAAACCATAAATGTCTCCAGCAAAGCTGGTCTTTTGTTTCCTTTGTCTGAACGCCAGAAGGCTATGAATAAGTATATAGTCCATGTGTTGTAGAGCAATTACCACAGTGGTCTTATTTAAAAGTAGAGGAAATGTACTTTCAAATGTAGTTGTGTTAGAAAGCTTGCGTGTTTATATTCTTGAGAAACTGTCGCCCTACAGCAAGAAGTTCCTGGGGTGATCCCCAGGTGGAGCGGTCCGTGTCCTTTCTGTGTGGGTTTCTTCCTCCCACAGTCCTAAGTGAACTGAATTGAAGATACAAAATTGTCCATGACTGTTTGACATTAATCTTGTGAACTAATGAATCTTGTGTAACGAGTAACTACCGTTTCTGTCATGAATGTAACCAAAGTGTAAAAACATGACGTTAAAATCCTAATAAACAAACAAACAATATTGTTGAGGACAGTTTTCTACTTTCTAAATTAGTTTTTGTTTCTCCCCTAGTCGGTAGTCTGGAATCCTGAGTTATGACGTTTAGTCAAAGCCAGTGATAGTTGTGGCCCTAAAACTATTTTCATTACTTTAGTTTACCTTATACAAATCAGACTTTAGGTACTTTTGTTACTTTTTGAAAGACCCTGGATGATTTATGTTTCTGGGTTGCATTGGTAATAAAACACAAGAGGAGTCTGGTGCAGAATTTTGCAGAAAATAAACTTCAGCTTAATGTCAGTAACACAAAAGAGGCCATAAACTTCAGGTGAAATAAAATATTACTACGTTTTATTTCTGTTCAGGAGACAAAGGTTGAGTTTGGAGCACTCTTAGGTTACTTGGTGTATGCATTAGTGATAAGTTGGTGTAGAAGGACAGTCCTGAGGCACTCTGAACTAGCACTGGCTAGTTCTGCAGTGAAGTCTTACACTTTTCATTCACTTCTGTGTAGTAAATGCGTTATTTTATTTATTAGTTTTTCCTTTTTATGGGTTAGGAATGTAAGTAAAATCTTAATAGAATAAAAATTCTATTAAAAACATAAAGCAAAGTGTAGTACTGGTGTACTTTAAAGAGCTTCATTGAAAGGAAGAGTAAAAGTAAGCTGGACTTAATAATTTACTAGCCTGACATTAATTACTCAATGTAGTGGTGCAGTTTTATGCCACTTTATGACCCAAAGTACATCATGCTGTACTTTCAGATTAATCCATTTAATATTTGGTCATTGTTTCCATTCTAAGTGACAAGTGTCAGGGCACCAGAAGTACTACTCATGGAAATCTTGATAGTAAATTTAGGGCAAAAAACTGCAGTGTTTTAATAAAATAGTTAAATGGTGAAATTTCTCATTTTAAAGGATGATTTTGAATGAGTGTTTTAAACCTCATTTACTGAAAAGTTGAGACATTTTGTAAAATGCAATAAAAAAACCAATGTGATTTGTTAATTCTTTTGAATCTTTATTTAACTGATAAAATTTAAATGAAAAAAAAGATGTTTGATGTTTTCTTTATTGGTTAACTTTATTGTATTTTGTAAATACAACCCCAAATCAGAAAAAGTTGGGACAGTATGGAAAATGCAAATAAAATAAAGATGCAGTGATTGTAATCAGCAGCATCCAGGAAAGGCTGAGTCTTTGCGTTGCCTCGTCGGGCATCTGCGCGCACGGATACGCGTTACAGGTTAAATGAGCTCAGACTCAGTCTAACTTTATTTCAGAGGAATTTGGATGGAAAGACCATGAACTGTACACATTGTGGGAACATTACAAACACTGGTGTTAAATGGATCGCAATGGACTGTAGATGCTTTAACATAGTTTACGATGTGGGTCGACATGACGTTATACGTGTTGCATATAGAAACGGTTCATTGTAGTAAACTGAGCACCTGTTTTCATTGGCAGGATTATGAACAGGAAAAGATCCTCACTTTTGCCAGATAATGTGAACAGACTTGTCATTTTAAATAACTGGCTGAAAGATGGGTAGCTGTTAACAACTCTGTAGGCATTGGCTCGCTTTCTAAAAATAATTAAGATTTAATAATTTTATCATAATTTTATTATAATTTTTTTCTTTATTGGTAAACATGTTCTTGCGATAAAAATGTGCAAAACTGTTCAAATTTTGCTTATTTTTGCAGTTGACTAATCGCAATTAATTTGGTTATTTAATCGCGATTAATCTCAATTAGAAATTTTAATCGTGTGAAAGACCTAATATAAATATATCTGTGTTTGGGGCAAGGTGATAACTATTGACACTTTTCTTATGTTAGCCACAGTAACTTGTTGTATTTAATGAAACCTTGACATTTAGAAAAATCCATAGTGCCAACAGGTTTGCATTTCATCTAAATCAACTCAACATTTTTTCACATATAAGCATAAACAGTGCTTGCCTACAACTTCTAAAGCTTTTTACCCCTCATCACTTTGTTAAGAGATGCTACAGTTTTTATAGACAAATATTAACAAGAAAATAAGTTATACTTAAAAGATCAGTAAGCTTAACCGTGATGCTAATATTTTCAAATCATGACATTTTGCCATGCTAGAGCTTCCCTGATTAACAATAAGATCAAGTGCAATGCCAAACATTGGCTGGATAATAATGTAAAGCAAATTCCCATTGGACTCTGGAGCAGTGGAATTGTGCTCTTTGTGGTCAAAGTAGCAATCTGACAGTGTTATCTGGGTTTGTTAGATGCCAAAAAAGCTACATGTTTAAATGTATAGCACCTACTGTAAAGTGTGGTGAAGGATGAAGTTTTAGGGGTTGTTTGATTGTTTGGACCTAGCTTTAGTGGAAGGAATATCCTAATGCTGCAGTATACAGGTGTCACGATTTCAGCCTCTGTGCTACTGAACTTTGTTTATGTGCCACGCCCCCCACTCCAGGAGCACATGTTGTTTTGTGTTCAGCCTCAAGCCAACGCCCCTCATGATGATTGGTCCCATGCTGCTATTGCTGGCAGCTGCACCTGGTCTGGGAGGAGGAGCATGGGGCATTTAAGGAGGCAGTTTCTGTTCAGACTTTGGAGACTATTTTGGATTTGAGTTGATCTGCCTTAGTAATCTGCCTTAGTAATCTGCCTTAGTAATCTGCCTTAGTAATCTGCCTTAGTAATCTGCCTTAGTAATCTGCCTTAGTAATCTGCCTTAGTAATCTGCCTTAGTAATCTGCCTTAGTCTGTTACTCTGTCGGTTCGGTTCTGTTTGTTCTTGTTTGTTTGTCAGTCCATACTCTTTGTCTTAGTCGTGTTCTTGTTAGTGTTGGCTTGGCTTAGAGTTTAGGTTTCATGTGTTTAGTAGATTAGCATTAGCATTTAGTTTAGCATTTAGCTTAGTTCATGTGTGTTAGTTTAGTAGTAAGGTTAGCCCTGTTTAACTTTGTTTAGCCCTGTTAGCCCTGTTTAACTCTGTTCCTGTTTGCTTCTGTTTGCCCCTGTTTGTCAGGTTTGTCTCGTCTTGGTCCTTAGTCATGTTTAGCTTTGTTCATTTGTAGCTAGCATTTAGCATAGGTTGTGTGTTTGTCTTGTGTAATCTTGTCGTGTCTTGTTACTATTAAACTTTAGTTGAAACATCTCTGCATGTGTGGGTCCGCCCCCTCTTGTCTTGTCCTAGCCATAAAGCGTTACAACAAGGACATTCTAAAGAGTGTTTTCAACTTGGTAGCAGCAGTGAATAATGCCCAACTGTTTCAGAATTTAAATGTTCTAATGCTAAATTTTCTATTTCTATTAGATAGCTAATGTATAGGTAAGAGCCTTGTAGACTGATTTCCTGCCACAATCTCTTGGTGGCATTAAACAGTTCGGAAGACCTGCGGTCCTTGTCTGGCCTAAGTAATAATGATTGAGCGTTTAGAGGCTGCAGTGCTTCCCAGAGTAGAAGGTGCAAATTGAAATCAATATTCTGCATGATGAGGTGACTCAAGGGGTTAAAAACAAACTTTTCTCTATATTTTACAACCCTTGGAGGACCCTAAACTTATCGGAATGTATTTATCATCAAGGTGATAAGAGCAGTGCATTGTCAGTGGGCATTCTGCTGGTGTTTGTGTGTAGCTTTGGGGTAGGATAGGATTATGTTGCAGAAGTGTCCTGTAATAATATTTAAAGGCACAATATGCATATGTTTTAAGGTGAAACCGGGCCTGCTGTGACCCATGACCAGGATAAAGTGGTTAATGAGAAATGTATCCTTTTCTTCTGATTTGAGGACCGGCCCTACCATATTGATACTGCTACCTATTATTGATACTACTACCTATTATTACTACTCACATTTCTTACTCTACCAACAAGTTATTGTTTTGGTCTCTTGTTGCTTAACAATGACAGATATCCATTTAAGCTAGTTAAACACACAAATTAAAAGTTAATTATCACCAAAGTTAAATATTAAATGGAGCATAAACACATCTAATTGTAAACTAATTACAGACTGAGTTTATGTAATTAGACTGAATCAAGGATGTAAAAAAGAAACAACTTGTCTTTCAGCTTTCAAACAAAACTGCCCAACTTGATACCAAACCTGTGGCGGCACTGTCGCCTCACAGCAAGAAGGTCCTGGGTTCGATTCCCCAGGTGGGGTGGTCTGGGTCCTTTCTGTGTAGTTTGCATGTTCTCCCCATGTCTGCGTGAGTCTCCTCTGGGAGCTCCGGTTTTCTCCCAGTCCAAAGACATGCAAATGAGGTGAATTGGAGACACTAAATTGTCCACGACTGTGTTTGACATTAAACTTGTGAACTGATTAATCTTGTGTAAGGAGTAACTACTGTTTCTATCACGAAGGTAACTGAAGTGTGTAAAACATGACATTCAAATCCTAATAAATAAATACAACCCTAAATCATAAAAAGTTGGGACAGTATGTAAAATGCAAATTAAATAAAAATGCAGTGTTCCTTACATTTACTTTGACTTTTATTTCATTGCAGACAGGATGAACCTGAGATATTTCATGTTTTTTTCTGCTCAACTTCATTTCATTTATTAATAAACATCCATTTCTGCATTTCAGGCCTGCACATTCCAAAAAAAGTTGGAACGGGGCAATTTAGGGCTAGTAATGAGGTGAAAAAACTAAATAATAATGTGAATCCAAACAGGTGATGTCAACAGGTGATTGTAATCATGGTTTGGTACAAAAGCAGCATCCAGGCAAGGCTGAGTCTCTGATAAGCAAAGATGATCAGAGGATCTCCAGTTTGTCAACAAGTGTGTGAGAAAATGATTGAAATGTTTAAAAACAATGAACCTCAAAGAAAGATTAGAAGGGATTTGCATATTTCTCCCTTTACAGAGCATAATATCATTAAACCATTCAAGGAATCAGGAGGAATTTCAGTGCGTAAAGGCCAAGGGTGCAAGCTTACGCTGAATGCCTGTGATCTTCCATCCCTCAGGCGACACTGCATCAAGAACCGCCACTCAACAATAGCTGATATAACCACATGTCAGGCACAACAATACGAAGTTACATGCACAAATGCCACTTAAAACTTTACTGTGCAAAAAAGAAGTCTTATGTTAACCATGTCCAGAAGTGGTGTCGACTTCTCTGGGCTCAGAGGCATCTAGAAAGGAATAGAACCTTACAAAGTAGTAAATGCTTTACCGTCGCAACTTTTTTTGGAATGTGTTGCAGACCTGAAATGCAGGAATGAAGGTTTATCAATAAATGAAATGAAGTTGAGCAGATGAAATATGAAATATCTCAGGTTTATCCTGGCTGCAATCAAATAAGTCAAAGTAAATGTAAATGTTTTTTATTATTATTATTATTTGCTTTTTCCATGCTGTCCCAACTTTTTCTGATTTGGGGTTGTAAATAAGTACCAAAGCTCAAAGTAATTCTAACAACATGATTCTGAAACATAAACACAACATGTTAGAGTACAACCCTGTATTTATATTTCTGAATATAGTAATGCATTTTTTTTCTGACCTAAACACTTACAGCAAAACCAGTATCTTCCAAACATCTAATTTTGTACCAATCCATAATAACTTAATAGATTTTAAATGCACCATATTAAATGTCACTACTATTTTCAGTACTATTTGGTATGCAGTTTGAGACACGAGTTGCACCTAAATCCGTTAACTAATATGCTATCTAAAGCATTTTGTAAGAAACATAAGTGTATTATCTATTACACTATCTAGTGCACTAAGTAAGGAACATAAATTCATATCTAAAATACTATCTAGTGCACTATGTAGGGAACCTAAATCCGTTATCTGATATACAATTTAGTGCACTATGTAGGGAACCTAAATCCGTTATCTGATATACAATTTAGTGCACTATGTAGGGAACATAAATCGCTACCTAAAGCATTAATACGCTACCTAAAGCATTATGTAAGAAACATAAGTCTATTATCTAGTACACTATCTAGTGCACTAAGGAACATAAATTCATATCTAAAATACTATCTAGTGCACTATGTAGGGAACATAAAGCCGTTATCTGATATACAATTTAGTGCACTATGTAGGGAACATGAATTCATATCTAAAATACTATCTAGTGCACTATGTAGGGAACCTAAATCCGTTATCTGATATACAATTTAGTGCACTATGTAGGGAACATAAATCGCTACCTAAAGCATTAATACGCTACCTAAAGCATTATGTAAGAAACATAAGTCTATTATCTAGTACACTATCTAGTGCACTAAGGAACATAAATTCATATCTAAAATACTATCTAGTGCACTATGTAGGGAACATAAAGCCGTTATCTGATATACAATTTAGTGCACTATGTAGGGAACATAAATTCATATCTAAAATACTATCTAGTGCACTATGTAGGGAACCTAAATCCGTTATCTGATATACAATTTAGTGCACTATGTAGGGAACCTAAATCCGTTAACTAATACGCTACGTAAAGCATTATGTAAGAAACATAAGTCTATTATATAGTACAATATCTAGTGCACTAAGTAGGGAACATAAATTCTTTTTTAATATACAATCTAGTGCACTATGTAGGGAACATAAATCTATTATCTTTCACACTATCTAGTGCACATTAATGTGTTTGTGACGCGAACAGTTAGCAGCTCCTAAAAGTTCTGTGAGAGGTTTTTTAGTTTTTTTTTTCTTTTTTTTTTTGGGGTCTGGGGGTACCTCCCTGAAATGAGTATTCGCAACTTCGGATGTCTGCTAGATGCACCCCTTCTTCCCTCCTGCAGTTGTTTTCTCTCTTTTATCTTGCTTTGCGCATCCTGGTGCTGGAAGTAATGCTCCGCTCCCCCCGCCCTCTTGCTGCCTTTTTTTTTTTCTTCTGAAAGCAGGAATGAGGACAGCTCGGTGCGCTCGGTGCGCACAGGGTTAAAGCGCAATCACGTTTCTGATAGGCTAGAGGAACACTGCTTCAGCCGCTCTAACACACACACACACACACACACACACACTCACTCAAACACACACGCATACATACATACACACACAGGGGTAACCAGGCAACTTCATCCCGTCCAGAACCTAAAACCTGGTGAAAATCATCAAAGCTGAATCCGTGTCACAGGTTTTGCGCTGCGATGGGAAGGATGTAGTCTTGATTTAATGGACTGTCCCCGGCATGGAAAAGTGGATTACGGTGGTGTGTGAAAGCTGTGGAGCTCAGATACAGCCAGATCACGTTTGGATTTTAATGATGCATCCTATGGAAGCTGTACCATCAAGCACCAGTTTAAAGGTAAGATTATAGTAAGATTTTACTCTGCGCTTCTTTTCTGCGTTTTTACGCACTTGTGGACTGAATTTATCCAAGTCGTTTTTACCCCTGGCTTCTTTTTTTTTTATCTCGGTTTGGCACTGGTTGATATCTGCTTGAATTACATACTAATTGCTGATCTACATAGTACTGGGGGGCGCACATTGCCAGGCACTGTTTAGGTGTAGGTGCCACCGGTTGAGGCTGACCATGAGCCTGGGTTTATATGATCATATGAGATGCGCTGTTTGCTGCATTGCCATCCATCCATCCATCCATCCATCCCGGCTGTGCTCTGCCCTTCAGCTCCACACTGCTTGAAGAAAAAAAAAAATATTGATTGACTAAGGCTTGACGGTTTTATTGATGATGTCCTGCTACACTTGAGACACTTTCATACTGTTGTCATGGCTGATCCAACAAACTGTTTCGGATGCGGATTCGGTTCTGTCAGGAGTCCAGCGTAAAAGCCGGAGTCGACTCCGCGCACTAGTGTATTAGTCTGGTCTTCAGAAACTGCAGCTTTAAACTGGTTAAACGTGTTTTTTAAATAGAAAGCGTTCTTTTTTCTTTAGATAATTAAAACACACTGATTGTGGTTTAAAATATGTATGCGCTATGGCACAGCACGGCTTCATCAGTGCGCAGAAGCTTCATTCTGAAGAAGCCTCGAACGTCCGTATGCTTCCTTCAAGTGCTGTCAGAATCTCCGTAAATACGACTCACAAGTGCGGCTACATCTCACCTTGTAAATGAAGCAAACTAGATAGAGTTGTACGTGGTCCAAACCATAAATGTCTAAGCAACAGTTAACGTTTATAACATGTACAGTGTATCACAAAAGTGAGTACACCCCTCACATTTCTGCAGATATTTAAGTAAATCTTTTCATGGGACAACACTGACAAAATGACACTTTGACACAATGAAAAGTAGTCTGTGTGCAGCTTATATAACAGTGTAAATTTATTCTTCCCTCAAAATAACTCAATATACAGCCATTAATGTCTAAACCACCGGCAACAAAAGTGAGTACACCCCTAAGAGACTACACCCCTAAATGTCCAAATTGAGCACTGCTTGTCATTTTCCCTCCAAAATGTCATGTGACTCATTAGTGTTACTAGGTCTCAGGTGTGCATAGGGAGCAGGTGTGTTCAATTTAGTAGTACAGCTCTCACACTCTCTCATACTGGTCACTGAAAGTTCCAACATGGCACCTCATGGCAAAGAACTCTCTGAGGATCTTAAAAGACGAATTGTTGCGCTACATGAAGATGGCCAAGGCTACAAGAAGATTGCCAACACCCTGAAACTGAGCTGCAGCACAGTGGCCAAGATCATCCAGCGTTTTAAAAGAGCAGGGTCCACTCAGAACAGACCTCGCGTTGGTCGTCCAAAGAAGCTGAGTGCACGTGCTCAGCGTCACATCCAACTGCTGTCTTTGAAAGATAGGCGCAGGAGTGCTGTCAGCATTGCTGCAGAGATTGAAAAGGTGGGGGGTCAGCCTGTCAGTGCTCAGACCATACGCCGCACACTACATCAAATTGGTCTGCATGGCTGTCACCCCAGAAGGAAGCCTCTTCTGAAGTCTCTACACAAGAAAGCCCGCAAACAGTTTGCTGAAGACATGTCAACAAAGGACATGGATTACTGGAACCATGTCCTATGGTCTGATGAGACCAAGTTTAATTTGTTTGGTTCAGATGGTCTCAAGCATGTGTGGCGGCAATCAGGTGAGGAGTACAAAGATAAGTGTGTCATGCCTACAGTCAAGCATGGTGATGGGAATGCCATGGTCTGGGGCTGCATGAGTGCAGCAGGTGTTGGGGAGTTACATTTCATTGAGGGACACATGAACTCCAATATGTACTGTGAAATACTGAAGCAGAGCATGATCCCCTCCCTCCGGATACTGGGTCGCAGGGCAGTGTTCCAGCATGATAATGACCCCAAACACACCTCTAAGACGACCACTGCTTTATTGAAGAGGCTGAGGGTAAAGGTGATGGACTGGCCAAGCATGTCTCCAGACCTAAACCCAATAGAACATCTTTGGGGCATCCTCAAGCGGAAGGTGGAGGAGCGCAAAGTCTCGAATATCCGCCAGCTCCGTGATGTCGTCATGGAGGAGTGGAAAAGCATTCCAGTGGCAACCTGTGAAGCTCTGGTAAACTCCATGCCCAGGAGAGTTAAGGCAGTTCTGGGAAATAATGGTGGCCACACAAAATATTGACACTTCAGGAACTTTCACTAAGGGGTGTACTCACTTTTGTTGCCAGTGGTTTAGACATTAATGGCTGTATATTGAGTTATTTTGAGGGAAGAATAAATTTACACTGTTATATAAGCTGCACACAGATTACTTTTCATTGTGTCAAAGTGTCATTTTGTCAGTGTTGTCCCATGAAAAGATATACTTAAATATCTGCAGAAATGTGAGGGGTGTACTCACTTTTGTGATACACTGTATAAGATCATGTGTGGCTAAGCCTTATCTATAGGCTACATATCTACATATACTACATATCTGTTGTTATTTAACACTACTACAGCTTAGTATATCACATTACATATCTCATCTAAATATTTAATGCCAGGATACTTGTTAGTTTTTTTTTTTTTATACTTTTTGTACTTATATGCTTTTGTACTTTAATTGTCTGTACTTTAATACTTTTTGCTTTAATGTACTGGAGCTGCTGTAATACCTGACTTTCCTTATGGGGTTAATAAAGTTATCTATCTATCTATCTATCTATCTATCTATCTATCTATCTATCTATCTATCTATCTATCTATCTATCTATCTATCTATCTATCTATCTATCTATCTATCTATCTATCTATCTATCTATCTATCTATCTATCTATCCTTACCTATAGTAATGTTTTATCAGGAAATACATTGCCTACCATTATTATTTGCTAAAATACAAATACTGCTTCAAATGTTGTAGCCGTGTCTAGGCTAGCAAGTGCATTTCTGTGTGTTTTGGTCAATTATGTTTGTGTAACAGTGATCACAATGCTTGTCTATCATTACCTGAATTCATCATTACATGCTATATTCATATCCTTTCAAGTACAAGGATTTTATATAAAGTATTGCACTCGGGTTTAGTGCTATTGTGCTAACGTTCGGGGCCCAGCGATCACGTGTTCTTGAACCGTAATGGGCAGTGAGTGCTTGGGACATCCCATAAAAAACCCACATAAGATCTGCCCCTGAGGGGCCAACACTAAGGTAGCTGCCATCCAATGAGCATATTAACTAGGAGCCCTCGATGCAGCCCACAATGGGCACGTACAGGTCAGGTCAGATTGCTGACCCGGATTTCTTGTATAACTAACAAGATCAACAAGGTCTTACCTAGGATAACTAACTGCTACTTCTGTAAATGTTTGGTGGAAGTCATGTCGCAGTTAATCCCTGGGACAGGATGCTGTTTGCATTTGAGACTTTTGTTTGATTTGATTGAGTCACTTTGGATTAAAGTTCAGACTTGCAGCCTGTAGGACTGAAACATAAAAAAAGAAGAATACAGTATATTCAGTTTGCATTGGTGACCCACATTAAAACCACCTCCTTGTTTCTATACTCACTGTCCATTTTATCAGCTCCACTTACCATATAGGAGCACTTTGTAGTTCTACAATTACTGACTGTAGTCCATCTGTTTCTCTACATACCATTTTAGTCTGCTTTCACCCTGTTCTTCGATGGTCAGGACCCCCACAGGACCACCACAGAGCAGGTATTATTTAGGTGGTGGATCATTCTCACACTGCAGTGACACTGACATGGTGGTGGTGTGTTAGTGTGTGTTGTGCTGGTATGAGTGGATCAGACACAGCAGCGCTGCTGGAGTTTTTAAATACCGTGTCCACTCACTATCCACTATATTGGTTCACCTTGTAGATGTTAAGTCAAAGACGATCGCTCATCTATTGCTGCTGTTTGAGTTGGTCATCTTCTAGGCCTTCATCAGTGGTCACAGGATGCTGCCCACGCGGCGCTGTTGGCTGAATATTTTTGGTTGGTGGACTATTCTCAGTCCAGCAGTGACAGTAAGGTGTTTAAAAATCCATCAGCATTGCTGTGTCTGATCCACTCATACCAGCACAACACACACTAACACACCACCACCATGTCATTGTCACTGCAGTGCTGAGAATGATTTACCACCTAAATAACATCTGCTCTGTGGTGGTCATGTGGGGGTCCTGACCATTGAAGAACAGGGTGAAAGCAGGCTAAAAAGGTATGCAGACAAACAGATGGACTACAGTCAGTAATTGTAGAGCTACAAAGTGCTTCTATATGGTAAGTGGAGCTAATAAAATGGACAGTGAGTGTAGAAACAAGGAGGTGGTTTTAATGTTATGGCTGATCAGTGTATAAATATATATTCATATTTAAATTTAAAAGTGCTGCTAACAGATGATTTACTGCCATTGCATGTGATTTTAAAAAGGTCATTTCTTTTATTCATGTGTAGGGTTACAATGTGACCTAAATGGCATAGCTAGCTACCATAAATACCACATTCTGATTAATGATGCAAGCAGAATGTCATTTTCTCACACTTTATTTAGTGCATATAAGTCTAATGACTGCAAACATCTTGGGCGTACAAATTACATACTGCTCCATACTACTTTACCATACCATGTGTACATATTATGGAGTACTGGTGCTTAATACCTATTTTCGACTTTCCCACTTTCACCTGAGTATAGGACTCAGATGTGTCTCGGGTTGATTACACAAGAGCACACAGTAGGATGATTTGATTTGACAGAAAACATGTCAATGCCCCTGAGAGCTTATGACTGTTCGGCAACAGGGTGCACACAGTGAAATGAAAGGACCCTTTGCTCTAACCGAGGGGGGAAAATAAACCCCAGTGTGTCCTGCTGACAGTCTGGGCTTGTACCAGAGGATGATTTAATAGATCCTGCTGAGCTTGCGCAGGCTAAAGGTCTGCCGTGCTGTGCCATAATTTCAGAAACGATGCATGTTATGTTTGGTTTCACTGATTCCTGACTCGTCCTGCATTAATAAGTCTGTTAAAAAGGGAAACTGCTAAAACTGTAGAGAGACACAGATGGCCACTCCAAGTTCACCTTCACATAAAGCTATAACTTTTAAAGACAGTATTTTAAAAGGATGTTTTTTTCTAAACACCAATTTACGCATGGGGTGTCTGGAAACTGTGACACTTGGCCTCTGAGTAGAGCTGGTTCAGGCACTGTTGCCTCATAGCATGTCAAAGTCAGGAGACACTTAACCTCCTTGTGTGCCAGGTCAGTGTCAAGACCATTAGTCTTGCATGTGCACGGTGAACAATGTTTATTAATGGCTTTAATTGTAAGACCCCAAGGGATTTCAAAAGCACTTAGATGATGACTTACAGATGATTTAAATGGCAGTAATCATTTATATTATTGTTATTATTATTATTTTAATATTTATATATTCATATTCTTTATTTATAGTGGATCTATTTTATTGTGTATTGGGGTCTCATAATACATAACTGATCAATTTGTGTTGCTGGTAAAACAGCTTTACCTGCATTTAGTGGTAGAAATGTTATTTTTTAAGGTTTGGATAAAGACACAGGCATATATTGACATATTACCATATAGAAGCACTTTGTAGTTCTACAATTACTGACTGTAGTCCATCTGTTTGTCTGCATGCTTTGTTAGCCCCCTTTCATGCTGTTCTTCAATGGTCAGGACTCTCCCAGGACCACTACAGAGCAGGTATTATTTGGGTGGTGGATCATTCTCAGCACTGCAGTGACAATGACATGGTGGTGGTGTGTTAGTGTGTGTTGTGCTGGTATGAGTGGATCAGACACAGCAATGCTGATGGAGTTTTTAAACACCTCACTGTCACTGCTGGACTGAGAATAGTCCACCAACCAAAAATATACAGACAACAGCGCCCCGTGGGCAGCGTCCTATGACCACTGATGAAGATCTAGAAAATGATCAACTTAAACAGCAGCAATAGATGAGCGATCGTCTCTGACTTTACATCTACAAGGTGGTAAACTAGGTAGGAGTGTCTAATAGAGTGGACAGTGAGTGGACTCAGTATTTAAAAACTCCAGCAGCGCTGCTGAGTCTGATCCACTAATACCAGTGCTCAGCATGAAAGAGGGCTAACAAAGCATACAGAGAAACAAATGGACTACAGTAAGTCACTGTAGAACTACTGAGTGCTTCTATATGGTATTTGAAGCTGATAAAATGGACAGTGAGTTTAGAAACAATGAGGTGGTTTTAATGTTATGGCTGATCAGTGTATTTTGATACACTGACACAGTTTGATAAATGATTCAATCATCAACCATTCTTTGCTAGAAGTGTTGGACCAAAAAGAAGCTGTTCAACACCAGAAATTAATATCAACACCTTTAAATGATATTAACATTGGCGTATTCGTCTCTATCCTGCCCTTTCCCTTGCCATTCTGTCATACCAACCACCTGCATGCCCTTTCTCACCACATCCATAAATCTCCTTTTTGGCCTTCCTCTCCTCCTCCTGCCTGGCGGCTTCATTCTCTGCACACTCCCAAACCATCTAAATCTTGTGTTCCAAACCTTGTCTCCAAAACATCCTACTCATGCTGTCCTAATGGACTTGTTGCAATTCTCTTGGGAGTGATGAGGATAGACAAGATTAGAAACACGCTTGAAAATACCCTTCTATCGCAAATCACTCATGCAACTCTATGCCACCCACTCCACCCACTGCACTGCCTACCGCCAGGGGCGTCGTAGTGGGGTGAAAAGTGGGACTGGGTTACCAGGGCCCCAAGTCGGGGGAGGGCCCTTGAGGAGTCTGGGATTTTATTTTCCTTTAAATATTAATATCATTTAAAGATCACAATAAATGTTGCTAACTAATGTAAATTTAATGTTTTGGGTAAATAAATCGGTTTATTGATGGATTGAATTGTGTGTCCTAGCCTACATATAGTGTCTGCGGCACCCCCACCCCTTGCACGAAATGGATTAGTCCGCCTTCACCGGGCTAGGCGCATTTAACTTAGCGTTCACATTCTGCTGAAGCGGCAGTGCGCGTAGTATCCGTGATATGGAAGATGATGCCCAATAAATTTAAATCCAGTTTTCAGAAAAGAAAAGAGAGGCAGGAAAGAGAAAAAAAAAAGAAATGTGGGAAAGCAACTGCTAACGAACTTCTTTCCCAAGAAATGTGAGCCCAAATGTGAAAGCAAATAGTCTACATTACATGAACTCCTGTGGTTATAAAACGTTTCAATACCACCGCGATTGTCAGTGCTAAAAACGACATAACACAAAATTAAAAATAACATGATGCTTTATCTGTAATCTGAGGTAAACTTTGGGGTAAAAGACTGGGGTGAGGGGGGCCCATGGGCACTGCTTGTGCATAGGGCCCAGAATTTGGTGCTACACCCCTGCCTACCACACTCAATTGGTTTGTACAATCAACCCCATTTAAATTATATCAAAATCAAATAGTAAACTTTTTGACCATTTATAAAGTAAAGTTCTGACCATTTATTTTGTTAAACATAAACTAGAATTTCAGGTTCAGTTTGTAGAGCTCATTTATAAGAGAATATAGAATCAGAACACCAAGCAGTTTAAGATTGTGTGATATAAAAAATGCATGGCATGGTTTAATGTGGTATGCTCTTTGGGTGGCTTTTTTGTTTTGGTTTCCTCACATGTTACAGACACATTTGTCATGGAACAATAAGGTCAGATAATAAAAGAAAACAAAGAATACAGTTGACTGGATTGAAGAATGAATTGGCTTGATCGTGGGTTCTTACAGCAGTGGAATAGCAGAAGAACAAGGAATAGATCTGTGGGACTTTCTTTATACTGCTCTAGTCATGTTACATTGGGTGTTGGACTTCAGAACTTCCATTCTGTGCTAACAGTTGTGTCTTATGTGCTTACAACATTTTAGAACAGCTTAACAACAGACATGTTGCTTATCTCGGTACTTTAGACTATTACTTAGGTAATATTAAGCATACATTAATCCCAGTCCATTTTATGGGCAGGTTGTTATCTTTCTTCCAAGTACTCAATACGGCAGGCTCTGTTTCATCTTTTTCCCTACCAGGATAAGATGTTACTATAAGGGAATAAACTAATTATGTAGCATTATTTTAATAATTTCAATAATAGCCCGACTTTACTGACGTGCGTAAACGCTAAAGGCTGAATAGGGCTCTGCTTCGGGCTGTACTTTCTCATAGACCTCATTGACACACCAGCCCACTCATGCACCACCTGGCGATCAACAGAAGCAGGACATGGCGGGGTTCCTGCGTCGAGCATGGGTTCTGTGTTCCGTACTTTTTAGTGTCTCGGCGGGAAGGCTTCCCGCTCCGGCTGAATGGGTCCAGCAGGCAACAGCGTGTGTCCATGGAGACGGAGCTCAGGGTGAATGGGCCCACAAAGCCAACATTGTTTTGCTTCTCTTTCTGGCTTCATTTAGTCATCCTTACAAGCTGGGATTAGGCACTGGGGCCCAGAACCAAGAGTGTAGATCTGTCTGAGGAATTGTTTGTGTTGCATTAATGCTAAGAGCTAAGTGGAGGCTAATAAGCTCTTGTTTGTTTGCTCTGGAAACTGGAGGAAGCGTGAAAATAGGACACTAAATATTGTGACCTGGCCTTGAATTTCTATAAGAAAAGTGTTGTGAAAAGTTTCTGAATACGTCTTTCATTGCATGTTTGTCACACTGAATGATTTTAGATCATTACAAACATACAAACAAAAAGGAAAGATGATTAAAAAAACAACAATTGTAAATGAAAATTCAAATAGCACAAATGATCTTCTGTAATTTGATGTTAGTCTTGCACAGCCGTGGTGGCAGTCACAATTTTCCACCCAATCTAGTTGTATCCAATTACCCGATTGCATTACGCTTCCTCTCTACTGATGCCGATCTCCACTCCTGATTGAGGAGAGCGAGACTGACACGCCCCCTCCGACATGTGCCGTAGCCGACTGCATCTTTTCACCTGCACAAGGCGAGTTCATATGCGGATCAGCTTTGTGTACGGAGAGCTACACCCTGATCAACACATTATTCCTCGATTCTGTGCAGGCACCATCAACCAGCCAGCAGAGGTCGAAATTGTATCAGTAATGAGGAGTCCCTATCTGACTTCCCACACTGTATAAACAACAGCCAATTGTTGTTCATGTAGCCACTCAGCCCAGCCGGTAGGCAGAACTGAGTTTTAAATGACGAGTTCAAAATGTCAGCTCTGGTGTGCTAGTGTGTTTTAGCGCTGCGCCACCTGAGCGGCTCCATTTTTCTTAATCATTAATAATTCTTTAATAGAGAACATAGTGCAATGTGCGCTGCATTCCTGCATCAGGACCTGGATGTAGCATTAACACTGAGCTAACTTTCAGAATTATATTTATTGCACAAATGTGCTTTTTTATTTGACAAGCAGTAACATTTCTCTGATTTAATGGTGGTCTTTGATTTAACGGTGGTCACCCACCCATGAATTACATATTATTATTATTATTTATTTATTTATTTTTTGCTATTTGGTTTACCAAACGTAAATAGTAGGGTTTTTTTTTAGGTTCATACTAGGAATGTAACGATACACTCTACCAACGATGCGATACGATTCAGGATACTGGGTTCACAATACGTTTTCTTTTTATTATTTCTCTTTAAAAAATAAAATAAAATACTGTATTTGTGCTTATCTTTTATTTATCTAAATAATGAATGCCCTTTTATTTCTGAGGTAGGCACACACTATGCCAAATAATGCTTATTGTGTATAAAAACTAAAATTAAATTTTAAAATACCAACATTATATAAATAAATGAATAATAAATGAATAATACAAATAAAGAAAGTATCCTCACAAAATAAATTTGGCTGGAAAATCCACTACCTGGCAACATTGTGAAGTGCCGTCAATCAGGCGAGGTGAATAGTGCCAGAGCCCGCTGCTGTTTAAAGTGAATATCAATTCATCTTAAATGAATAACCGATTCGAATCGTGGCACATGTGAACCGATTTCTAACTGTCTGGTTCTGTCTCAAAATTGCTAGATTTTAAAAAATAAATTGAAAAAATATTGAATTAAATAATTATTAGCATTGTAAGGCTTTTACTTCTTATCTTTTATTTTGATCTCAATAGCCAGGACATTGTAAATTAAATCAAGGCATAACAAATGTGGTCCTGAATCAATTCTGGTCTTGATTATTTGGCATAATTGGGATTCTTTTTGTAAATGCTTGTTTTTTTTGAGGGATCCATGCCTTTTAGAGAGGAGGCATCGACTGCTGTTACTCAACCTCTATATTGATCTGTCAGCTGTAGGTGACATTATCTGTTCCGCCTAATTAGAGCTTAAGGAATGTCCTTATTTAGTGGGTGGCAGCTTGTAAAATGCGTATTTAGTATCTCAAGTCGAAGTTGAAATCTATCTGCTATAATTAAAATATTGCCCTCTTTAAATGTAGATTTTTTTATTGTAGGTTGCTGGGATCGACAAATATGAAATGTAACTCCCATCCCTGTCTAGAGATCAGTGGGCTTGGCATGTCTAAAAATCCGAAAGTCAAAAGATGTGCATGTAATCGGAATAATAACAATAACAACCACTTCTTTGATATGATATAATCTATACCTTACTATAGCAGCTTAAGCAAACTGATAAGCTTGGCGTATACCATGTCTGATTGGGCTTCCTTTTGGCATTAAAGTCCTCTTTCAAATTGTCAAATATATTCCAGTGACTGGATGTCCAGGATGTAAAAAACACAGAATTTCTTACATTTACTTTGACTTTTATTTGATTGCAGACAGGATAATTCTAAGATATTTCATGTTTTATCTGCTCAACTTCATTTCATTTATTAATAAACATCCATTCCTGCATTTCAGGCCTGCAATACATTCCAAAATAAGTTGGGACAGTAAAGCATTTACCACTTTGTAATGTTGCCATTCCTTTTCACCACACTTAAAAAACGTTTTGGCACCGAGGAGACCAAGTGATTTAGTGTTTCAGCTTTTATTTTGTCCCATTCTTCCTGCAAACACGTTTTGAGATGTGCAACAGTATGTGTCGTTTCAAAATTCTCCACACATTCTATATTGGGGACAGGTCAGGACTGCAGGCAGGCCAGTCCAGTACCCGTACCCTCTTCTTCCGCAGCCATGCCCTTGTAATGTGTGCAGCATGTGGTTTTGTATTGTCTTGTTAAAAAATGCATGGATGTCCCTGGAAAAGATGTTGTCTTGAGGCAGCACATGTTGCTCTAAGATCTCAATGTACTTTTCTGCATTAATGCTGCCATCACAGAAGTGTAAATGACCTTTGCCAAGGGCACTGACACAGCCCCATACCATGACAGACCCTGGCTTTTGGACTTGTTGCTGATAACAGACTGGACAGACAGTCTTTGGTCCGGAGCACACGGCATCCATTTTTTCCAAAAAAGACCCGGAATGCTGATTCATCTGACCACAATACACGTTTCCACTGTGTGATGGTCCATCCTAGATGCCTCTGAGCCCAGAGAAGTCGACGCTGCTTCTGAACATGGTTAACATAAAGCTTCTTTTTTGCACAGTAAAGTTTTAAGTGGCATTTGTGCATGTAACTCTGTATTGTAGTGCTTGACAAAGGTTTGCCAAAGTTATCGCTCACCCATGTGGTTATATCAGCTATTGTTGAGTGGCAGTTGTTGATGCAGTGCCATCTGAGGGATGGAAGATCACGGGCGTTCAGCTTAAGCTTGCACCCTTGCCCTTTACGCACTGAAATTCCTCACGATTCCTTGAATCGTTTAATAATATTATGCACTGTAGAGGAAGAAATATGCAAATACCTTCCAATCTATCTTTGAGGTTCATTGTTTAAACATTTCAATAATTTTCTGTAAGGGGTCGGTCCATGCCGCCGGTCACCAGCAGGGGGCCTGGGCGGCGTAGTAAGAGAGCATCTGGGAACAGCTCTCAGAACTCCAGTTCCCAGAAGCACCAGCACTGATTACTGCTAATCAGGAACACCTGTAGAGCTTTGTATAAAAGCTCAACTCAAACCACTGATCAGTGCTGCACCTTTGTAGAGGGGCAGACGGTAAGGTACCCAGAAAAGAAAGAGAAAAGAAAGAGAAAAGAAAGAGAAAAGAAAGAGAAAAGTAAGAGAAAAGTAAGAAGGAAGAAAAGAAAGACAAAAGAAAAGACAGCTGAAACAAAGGAAAAATAATTATAGACTAACTGAGATATTTCTTTAAAAGAAGGTTCAGCTTCTTGTCTCTTAAGCTTATTTATAAACTAAAATAATAAATTTTTGTTAAGAGTGTTTCCAGCCCAGTGGCTGAGGATTATTTTGTGTTGGTTTGGTATCAGTATCTCCCTTTGTTTGCTGTTCCCGCCTTTTTACTATTGCCTTTTGAGTTGGTTTTCCAAGTGCTTTCCCACTCGTCCAGTAGAGCAGTGGTAAAGCACTGCTCTCTGGTTCCCTGAGTTGAGGGTTAGAATCCAGCCTCAGACGCAAAAGCACACAAGCATACTCACTACACCACATACCTTGTTTTTTTATTATATATTAGTTTCTATTCACAGTTTACCTCAAAAATAAATAAACCTAGAGCTCTGCTCTTGGGTCCACCACCCACCCTTCCCGTAACATTTTCTCACACAGTTGTTGACAAACTGGAGATCCTCTGATCATCTTTGCTCATCAAAGACTCCAAACCAAACCATGATTACAATCACCTGTTGACATCACCTGTTTGGAATCACATCATTATTTAGTTTTTTCACCTCATTACTAGCCCTAAATTGCCCCTGTCCCAACTTTTTTTGGAATGTGTTGCAGGCCTGAAATGCAGGAATGGAGGTATATTAACAAATGAAATGAAGTTGAGCAGATAAAACATGAAATATCTCAGGTTCATCCTGTCTGCAATCACATAAAAGTCAAAGTAAATGTAAGGAACACTGTTTTTATTTTATTTGCATTTTCCATACTGTCCCAACTTTTTCTGATTTGGGGTAGTATTTTGCCTTACACCTTGTAATTTCAGGAAAGGCTGTGGGCCTTTTTAACTTTTACCATTTGTTGAATGCATCATATCAGTACTCTTTGGTTGCTTCCTCTCAGGCATTGTTTAGAATCATTAAAGAGGAGAAATAGCAAACTGCTGTGATGTTGGGTAAGAATGGAAATTCTAGGTTGGTAACTGACAACTTGTCTTCAAATTCATCCCTTGTTTAAGGCTTTAAAGCCTGCACTATTATTTGTAAGGATTTGTAAGTACAGATTACATCATGGGACCAGACACAGAACACAAAATATGAATATTTTCTGCCTACATTAAAAGTATTGGAAGAATCTGCTCCTCCTTTTCTTCCCCTCCTGCCACATCTGTCACTGCGGTGTGGAAGAATGCTGTGCTCCACTGACTCTAAACTCTCCTTTAGAAAGCAAGGAAGAATAAAGACAAAGACACAAAGTCAATGGCTGATAACGTAGTCCTTGGAGAGTTGTCATGCATGCCCCGCATGCCGAGTGGCAATTCATGGTGTGTGTTTTGAAATGTGGCATTTGCCACAGTCACAGTGCATTAACGCGTCAATTAAACTCTTGCTTCTGGGATTCACATTTGCCCTATAAATGCACACAATAGAAGCCCGGGAGGGCTAAATAAATTTCCCCGGGAGGGCTTTTATTGTGCAGGTGTTTAGTAGTCACTGATGATGTATGATGTAGCAGTACACTGATCAGCCATAACATTACAACCACCTCCTTGTTTCTACACTCACTGTCCATGTTATCAGTTCCACCATACAGGAGCACTTTGTAGTTCTACAATTACTTACTGTAGTCCATCTGTTTCTCTTTTTTAGCCTGCTTTTACCCTGTTCTTTAATGGTCAGGACCCCCACAGAGCAGGTATTATTTAGGTGGTGGATGATTTTCAGCACTGCAGTGACAATGACATGGTGGTGGTGTGTTAGTGTGTGTTGTGCTGGTATGAGTGGATCAGACACAGCAGCGCTGATGGAGTTTTTAAACACCTCACTGTCCCTGCTGGACTAAGAATAGTCCACCTACCAAAAATATCCAGCCAACAGTGCCCCGTGGGCAGCGTCCAGTGACCACTGATGAAGGTCTAGAAGATGACCAACTCAAACAGCAATAATAGATGAGCGATCGTCTCTGATTTTACATCTATAAAAGGACCAACTAGGTAGGAGTGTCTAATAGAGTGGACAGTGAGTGGACACGGAAAACTCCAGGAAAACTCCAGCAGCGCTGCTGTGTCTGATCCACTCATACCAGCACAACACACACTAACACACCACCACCATGTCAGTGCATGCAGTGCTGAGAATGATCCACCACCTAAATAATACCTGCTCTGTGGTGGTCCTGTGGGGGGTCCTGACCATTGAAGAATAGCATGAAAGGGGGCTAACAAAGCATGCAGAGAAACAGATGGACTACAGTCAGTAATTGTAGAACTACAAAGTGCTTCTATATGGTAAGTGGAGCTGATAACATGGACAGTGAGTGTAGAAACAAGGAGGTGGTTTTAATGTTTTGCTGATTAGTGCATTTTAGATTTTTGTTACAAGAAAGCAGCATGACCGCACCTTTATTGTGTGGCAATGACTTTTAATTAGAATGGCAACAGGGACACTGTGTTTTTTTTCTTTTGCAGGGTACCAATTCTGGTCATGTTCAAACCACTCTTCCCATGCCCTTGTAGCTCACCAATGTTCTAAGAAACAGCAGCAATCTTGGCTGTGTTCCTAAATGCATTTTTTTTTCACCTAGTAAATTGTGTTTAATCGGTTCTGCTTTTGTGCTTAACTTTTTATTGCCTTAAAGAGTTACAAAGAGATGGTGATCCAAGCTAACACCCTTCTGTGGTGCCCCATTATGCTCTGTGAAGGTCCTACCTCTGCGGAGCTGTTTAGTATGTGTGGCCCTCTCTCTCCTGCCATTAAGCAAGTGAAATGAAAAAAGCTGCCTTTCTCAGTAGCAGAGCGAGTGGGATGCAGAGTGGAGGCGGGAGGCACCAGTCATGATGGCTTTTACACAGAAGAGTGTAAGGTTTGCCTGAAACCACCTTCTGTGGGTTGAAGTCGATATTGCAGTGAAGCCTGTCATAATAATTGGAGGAAGGACGGAAAGTTGGATAAATGATGGATGGATGGATGGATAGACGAGTGGGTGGACAACTAGATTCATTGATAAATAAATTAAAAATTAATAAATAAATTGCAGCTTTTTGCCTCCAATCCTGATTTATCCTGAAGGAGTTTGATGTTGAGTAACTGCAGACGTACTGATTTAGCAGCATTACAGTAAACTGGTTCTGACTTCATCATCTTATTTACAGCAGTTCATTTTGGGGGTCTGTCTTAAAACCTAGTGAGCTGCCTTGTTTAGCCGTAAATAAAATAAATAAACTTAAAAAGAGCCTCACAGTGAAGATAAACCGGAGCAGCGCGCGTGTTTGTGTGTGTGTGTGTGTGTGTGTGTGTGTGTGTGTGTGTGTGTGTGTGTGTGTGTGTGCGCCTTTAGAAGAGACACTTTGTTCACTGTATCGCTATAAGTGATTCATTGATTCACGAGTCATTTTTCGCGAAGCGTAAGTTTCTCTTCTCAGTTATCTCTCCGTGTTTACTGTTATTAATTAAATGTCGTGGTTTTAAATAAACACCAACTACTACAGAACATTCTGTGTGACTCTCTTACATTAAAAAGCTTAATTAAAAAGCTTAATTAAACTGCTATTACCACAGATCTGTAACTGAGTCAGACTCGTTCCGTCTAAGGAGCTAAAAGTTCAGCAGATGATCCTGAACTAACGAATTTGGTAATGAATAAACTTTTGCCT
Organism: Trichomycterus rosablanca; assembly: GCF_030014385.1. NCBI lineage: Eukaryota > Metazoa > Chordata > Actinopteri > Siluriformes > Trichomycteridae > Trichomycterus > Trichomycterus rosablanca. Next base: position 25,948,113 of record NC_085996.1, read on the forward strand.
CGGATTGGCTCTGTAACGTTTTCTGTTCTCATCTACATCACAAGTAAGAACCGCTTACGATTTACCAAAGTGAACCAGGAGTTCATATAACGTGCTGATAGAATCGACTCAGATGTGACCGGGTTGAATTATCTTTTTAAAGTAAATATTACAATCAGCGAAATTACATCGTATGTATGATGCACAACGTTAATGATGTTATTTTAGGTCATGAAGAGCTTTCACCGTGGTTTCTGTACGATGGTTGATGAATGGTGATGTGATGGTTGGTGCTTCGTAGCTCAAAGTCTGGATCAATGCACTGAGCTGTTAACTTAACGTGATCTTTATATGTCACACGATCGAATCGGCTACTTTTAGGAAATATCGCCGATCGCCGATAGCATATTTTGATTAAAAATCGGCCGATACCGATTCATAGCCGATCGATCGTCCCATCTCTAGTCCTGACCATTGAAGAACAGGGTGAAAGGGGGCTAACAAAGCATGCAGAGAAACATATGGACTAGTCAGTAATTGTAGAACTACAAAGTGCTTCTATATGGTAAGTGGAGCTGATAAAATGGACAGTGAATGTAGAAACAAGGAGGTGGTTTTAATATTATTGCTAATCGGTGTATGTTTTTAGTTTGAGCCTCTGATTGGTGGACTGCTTTAAAAATATTTAAAAGTAAATTGCACTTTCATTGTATTTCTCAATTCTTTATGCTCTGCTCTCCCGCCCCTCCTTCAAACAAAAGATACTGCAAGATCGCAGTGCCATTTTCAGTGTGCAATTACCATGATTAAAAACATGACAGGCGTACTGCTGCCGAACACAGATGTGGCTGCTACTAACATCCAACCAGCAGCTGATCTCTCTGTGTGCTTGTGTACACACTTGCTGGAACACATTGCAGTTTTTCTGATTGCTGAAGAAGTTCATTAGCTTAGCTATTTGTAAATGGAAATGTTTTGAATATTTTAAGCAATGTGATTAAGATTTGTCTGTGTGCACATCAGAGTTTCTGGACCATTTTAACTATGGGAGGAGGGAAATGAGGACTCCTACAGATGCTTCAACAAATGTTCACCATACATGGTCTTTAATTTTCTTGACTGTTTAAAGCTCATCCTCTATAGTCAGCCGCTATAGTAAAGCTAGTCATGATGGTCAGCTGGTGGTATTGCTTGTTCAATTGTTAAAACACATTGGTTATTTTTGCTGGTCTAAATTGGTAACAGTTGTTCAACTTGGTATCCAGCTAAACCAGGCTAGATTGGTCAGTCTGGTTAAACCATAAAACAGTTTAAACAACATGTAAACCTGGTTATATTGGTCAGTTGTCATGCAAAGCTGATTTATTATTATTATATTTTGTATTTTGTTTATGCATTTTCTCCCCTTTTCCCCCCGACTTTTAGCGCGTCCAATTGGCCGATTGCATCATGCTTCCTCTCCACTAATGCCGATCCCCGCTCTGATTGAGGAGAACGAAGCTAACCCACGCCCCCTCCGACACGTGGGCAGCAGTCGTATGCATTTATTTAACCTGCACTAAGCGAGTGCTAATGTGGATCAGCCCTGTGTACGGAGAGACACACCCTGGTAAACGCACTCCTTCCCCGCCCCTGTGCAGGTGCCATTAATCAGCCAGCAGAGGTTGTAGTTGCATCAGTTACAAGGAGACCCTATCCGGCTCACTACTACCCCACCCCTATATGAACAACAGGCCAATCATTCTTGTGGCTGCTTAGCCCAGCCGGATGGCAGAGCTGAGATTCAATATGATTTATTCGAGATCCCAGCTCTGGTGTGCTAGTGTGTGTTTTACCGCTGCGCCACCTTACACCTTTACACCTGCGCGACCATGTTATTGTTATTATTAACATACAAATTTTTTTGGCTTGCAAACATTATAAATTTACTTTATTTTTAAATATAAAATTGGCTAATTAACACTTGAAAAAATGTATGTATACATGCATATGTAAGAATGTATATTTACATTTAGAACAGCAATGAAGCTACCCTTTGTCGTTAATTTTTGATTAAAGCTGGCGATTTCCGGCAACAGGAGGGTAAGCTAACATTAGTGACGCAAAGTGGGTGGAGTCAGCAAACCAAAAAGTGGAGCAAAGTTTAACTTTATTCAGACTAGAGTGAAACAATGTGGCCATTACCAATAAGTCTTGAGCATCGAGTGGAACACACATTATCTCTGCCACTTTGAAACGGTACGCTCTGTTTTTGGTTCCTAGATAGTAGTTCTTACTAGAGATGGAACAGAAACACATTGTCATGGTGTCAAACTTTTGCAAATGGCAGCGATTGCAAAGAACAAACGCAGTTTTCTGCACATTGTTTGACTAAGCAGAGAGAAAATTTAAAGATGAGCGATCCTCCTCAGGATTTGTATTTCAGTGGGAACACATGATTTGTGGTGAAAACTGGGCGGAAATACATATATGTTCTGTGGATACCAGCCAGTAAAGTATGCTGTACTGTAATTGGCATTTTTTTACATTGGTGTCTTAAACCATGGCAACCAAATGCCCACAGGCAATGATAATGCTTCCAGTGGGAACACAGGGTGATGAGCAATCAGCGAATCGCTGCCAGTCTGAACATAGGTTAGGGGCAAAATGGTGGCACAGTGGGTAGCACTGTCACCTCACTGCAAGAAGGTCCTGGATTCGATCCCCAGGTGGGGCGGTCTGGGTCCTTTCTGTGTGGAGTTTGCACGTTCTGCGTGGGTTTCCTTTAGGAGCTCCGGTTTCCTCCCACAGTCCAAAGACATGCAAGTGAGGTGAATTGTGAACTGATGAATCTTGTGTAAACAGTAACTACTGTTTCTGTCATAAACTGTTTGTGTGTGTGTGTTTGTGATAATGGTGCACCAGCTTTACAATAGGAGATCAGGTTTGTGTGCAGGGTCACTCTGGGTCACTCTTGTCACGTCTGGGCTTTTTCTATGCAGATTTGATTGCTATTCAATCTCGGTGCTCGAGCTGTGACAGCGTGATTTCCTCTCCTGTCAGCAGCGGCGCTTTCGGCTAAGCTTTTAGCCCCTCAACTGCTGGCTGCTAATGCTGCCTTTTGAATAGTTGCCTGGAAAATCTACCTGTGGCTTTGATCAGGATGAAAGCGCATCTCTCCGAAGCGATTGCATTTCTGTTGTCTTCTGCCTGGAGTTTAAGTAAAAATGACTTCCTCTGCTGCTCACATTTGCTCTCGGTTGTACTCTGTCTCTTGTCAGAGCTTGCTCTCTCACTTCTTGGTTGAGGGAATCCCATCTATGAATCTTTTTTTTCCCTGCTTATCGCTTCAGCCAGAGAGGAAGGTGGCTGTGTATACATCAGAATGGAAGAAGGGATGAAGTGAAAGGGTAAGCGTGAGATACGTGAGTAGGCTTTTTTTGGCTGTGATAACACCCGGTCCTTCTAGCTTCTTGTGGCGCCAATACGGACGAGCTTGGTTGCACTCAGCCACTCAACAATCACATATCTCTGAGAAATTGTGTTTGTAGGTTCGTATTAAAATGCCACAGCAGACACAGTCTGTCTGAAACTGCAGGACAAATGGTTCAGCAGAGATAGAAGCTGAGAGAGGTTGAATGAAGAGATTGGAATAAGATAGAGGTGGACCGGGAAAGTCTGTCTCACTAATCTGTGCTGGATTTGGAGCCTGTGCCAGATCTGAACCAATTTTACACTTTTGACCAGCTTGTGTGATGCAGTGGTCTTTTATGCTAGCCCACCAATAATGAAATCCGGGTTCAAATCTCAGGGGTGCTATGAGTCGATCGGGCGCTTACACAGATATGATTGGCAGTGTATGGGGAAGATGAGTTTCAAGTGGAGAACTCCAAAGCCCTCATCTCAAACTTATTAAAAACATGTGTGGTGATTTGGTGATGAGTTGTAGCTGCCAAAAGGGGGGGGGACTTCATCTGCTCATGGTTTTGGAATTGTAAGTCTAATTGTAAGTCACTTCTGTGATGGCAGCATTAATGCAGAAAAGTACATAAAAATCTTAGAGCAACATAGGCTGCCTTCAAGACGTCATCTTTTCACAATGCAAAACCACATGCTGCACACATTACAAAAGCATGACTGTGCAAGAAGAGGGTACGTGTACCGGACTGGCCTGCCTGCAGTCCTGACCTGTCCCCAATGGAGAATTTTGAAAGGAAAAATGCCACAACAACGACCCCGTAGTGTTGCACATCTTAAGACGTGTTTGCAGGAAGAATGGGACAAAATAAAACCTGAGACACTAAATCACTTGGTCTCCTCGGTGCCAAAACACCTTTTAAGTGTGGTGAAAAGGAATAGCAACATTACAAAGTGGTAAATGCTTTACCGGCCTAACTTTTTTTGGAATGTGTTGCAGATCTGAAATGCAGGAATGAAGGTTTATTAATAAATGAAATGAAGTTTCAGAAGAGCAGATAAAACATGAAATATCTCAGGTTCATCCTGTCTGCAATCAAATAAAAGTCAAAGTAAATGTAAGATAATGTTGCAAATAATGTTTTTTATTATTTGCTTTTTCCATGCTGTCCCAACTTCTTCTGATTTGGCGTTGTACATAAAAGACTATTATATTAAATATTATTAGTTTGTGGCAGATTAAAACAGTGTAGGATGAGACGAGTGTCTCTATATCAATGAGTCTCTCCATATCTGATTAGAGAGGACTTAATAACTCTCTTTCTTTAAATGAAAGACCATGCCATTCTATATGCTGTCTATGATACAGACATGCCAATCCAACCTTCTACATGCACACAGTGGCAGTTAAAATTAACATTTGTGAGATAAACTGCAGATTTGTATGCCCTTTGTCCCACCTTTATGCCAATCAATGCGCAGAACAGCAGGGGTGATAGTAAAGTGTTGCAAAGTGGGATTAATGGAATAGGGTAAATGTACAGTCCATTAGGATTCAGGTGGGGTACAGTGATTTAAAAGGGAATGTAGGGGGGTTTGCATGGGCCTGTATGTGTCTCTTTCAGACGGTGTGGGCAGCCTTCCCTTTCAAACATAATGAGAATTCCTTGACACAAGGATAAGATGTGATGGCTTGCAGAGGTTTGTTTATGTGTGTGTGTGTGTGTGGTGCGGAAGAGAAATGGAGTGGAATGGATGTGCCGGGGAGGGGTTGAGATGAAATCATGTTAGTAAGGTGGACCATGGAGATAACCCATATTTATAACCCATGTTTATGCTAGTCTGTGTGCTGTTTGTGTATGCGAGTGTTTGCTTGGATGAAGCTGTTATTATTATGTCTCGGTTTGAGCGTGTGAGTAATTCGCACTGGCAGGCATGTCTGTCTATCTGAGATGGGGTGCTTTGGTTCATTTTAATGGGGTTGAACAGCAGGGAGCGTTGCCCCTGTGTGCATTTGTGTGTATTTTATGCAAAATCCCTAATACTCTCCTGTCAGTCAGCCACTAGTTCAATTGGAGATGCAGATATAATTGTTATGATTATATACAGAAAACTAACTGAACGTTTTCGGTGCAATAAAAATCAATTAACACTTCACTGTGGTCAGTGTTGCAATGGGTTTGTGGCTTACATGGACATGGACACAGGAATACACTTTGGATAGGGCTCACACACTTCTCACACAGTTCCAGTTTCACTCCCAGGGACAACGTAGAGTAGCCTATTCACCATCTAAATGTTACCTTGAAGAAAACTGTGTAAACAAACCAAACCAAAATACATTTACCTTAAAATAGAATTACACCCAGCTCCCTGAAACCCTGAAGCTGTGCATCACCTACTTATTTTCCATTTCATTTAATTCCATCGACTACTTTATCTTGATTAAGGTCGTAGCCGGTCTGGTTGCAATCAAATCAATACCCACCAATATATCGCAGATTAGGGCTGAGCGGTATATCGCAAATATCAATATATTCAATATTACTTTTTACAAGATTTTATGTGGAAATTTGTGTTCATTCAGTCAAAAGAGCATGTGTATGGCTGGATACTGATGTTGGTCAAGGAAGTGTCTATTGACCAGTTTATTCCAAAGCTGTTCAGTGGGGCTGTGGTTAGGGCTTTGTGCAGGTCACTGGAGTTTCTTGGGTATTTATGTCTTTATAGTATATAAAGGAAAGGACATTTTCCTAAACTGTTGCTGCCAAGTTGGAAGCATATAATTTTCTTTGTATAATGTATTTATTACATCTGTTAGCATCTGTTTTGAATTCAGAGATTTTAGAGAATTTAGAAGGGGTGTCCCAATACATTTTTATATAGTGTACATGCTAACGGTTTGTGCTATATGACTTTGATGTATTTATTATCATTATTATCATTATCATAAATGCAATGAGCCAAGCATACAACACTACCTGGTGCCAGTTGATTCAACCCTATTCTGCTTAGCAGAAAACCAGCCTAAGATCAACATGTGTTATGACCATAATGGGCTGAGGTACTTTCAATCACACACCACCATTGGACTTTATAGGGACTGATTTTATGTATAGGGTCTGATGTCTTACTGCTACATGTTACATGTACGTTGTCACAATTCTTGTGCTTTCAAACTAGTGGTACCAGCTGTGGCCATCAGCTGAACTTCAGCTTGCAAAACTGCAACAATCAGTTCACAAATGATTAAAAAGTGTCATTACCAAGTTGGTCTGTTAAAATACTGGAATTGTTTTTCTTTGTATTCTATTTAGTTAAATCAAGATCCAAGAGAATCAACAAATTTAACACAGCAATCGTTACAACCTGGTACTATTAACAACACTGATAATTATTACCATTATTATTTGCAGGCATCTCATATAAAATGCTGCTGTTTCAGACTTTTAGAATCTGAGACTTTTAAAATCTGTCTATAAACTACTGACCTGGAAAAACACAAAGTGAAATGGAGACAAAGAGAAGGAGAGAGAGAAAGAAGGAGAAAGTGAAATTGAGTGAAAAATGGCCTGATAGTCATTGATGGCCACATTAAATTTAGTTGAATTACTGGTTAAGCCCACCATGAATGAACCATTAAATTCTTTACCCTCACTGGTCTCCACTCTTTTGAGTCTTTCAGAAACAGTATTGGCAAGTAATGGATACAGTTCAGCCATCCATTTGGAAATAGCTACCTTCATTACGCCAATACAGCACTGACTTAAGCATTGATTGGTTAAACTGTAGTTCTGCAAGAGCTAGCTATTATGCAGTGTTCGAAATCCAGTCTGGTGTTGATCAGTTTTCATATTTCTTTACATTATATCACATTTGTGGATTATACATACAACAATGCAATTTATTTTTGAAGAAACGGTTTAAATGAATTTATCTGTTCTACAATAGGTCAAATGTCGGTCCACTGATTAATTTTCAAAAATAAAAGTGTTGGCACCCAGGTGGCGCAGTGGGATATTTCACAAGCACACCAGCGCTGAGATTCTGAACACTCGGCTCTGCTACCGGTCGGCTGGGCACCATCTAGCGGGCACAACTGGCAGTGCCTGCAGCAGACAAAATTGGCCACCGAGTCTGCTGGATGAGAAAAGATCGGACTAAGTGGGTGGGGTCTTCAAATGCTGTGAAAGGTTCCTGTTTAGCAGACTAAGGTGCCTGTACAGTGGTGGATAAGACACCGCAGCGCTGATGGAGTTTTTAAACACCTCACTGTCACTGCTGGACTGAGAATAGTCCACCAACCAAAAACATCCAGCCAAAAGCACCCCGTGGGCAGCGTCCTGTGACCACTGATGAAGGTCTAGAAGATGACCAACTCAAACAGCAGCAATAGATGAGCGATCGTCTCTGACTTTACGTCTACAAGGTGGACCAACTAGGTAGGAGTGTCTAATAGAGTGGACAGTGAATGGACATGGTATTTGAAAACTCCAGCAGCTCTGCTGTGTCTGATCCACTCATACCAGCACAACACACACTAACACACCACCACCATGTCAGTGTCACTGCAGTGCTGAGAATGATCCAACACATAAATAATACCTTCTCTGTGGGGGTCCTGACCATTGAAGAACAGGGTGAAAGCAGGCTAAAAAATGAATGTAGAGAAACAGATGGACTACAGTCAGTAATTGTAAAACTACAAAGTGCTTCTATATGGTAAGTGGAGCTGATAAAATGGACAGTGAGTTGGTTTTAATGTTATGGCTGATCAGTGCATGCTACTATCATTGTGTTGATTGGGTTTATTTAGCCAATACCAATCCATTCAGTTCTGAAATGCATTTACAACACTTGATGCTTGCTCAACTCTCGCACTGACCTTCTCACAATTCTATACATGAGACAGTTCATAGCACGGTGAAGTGCTTACATAAAAAGGAAATGTTGTGGTTTTTCTGCCACTCAGTGCCAAGGTCTTGAACAGACAGTCTGAGTCACTGTTGCGGCGACCAGAAGTGACTCACCATCAGGCCTTTCCTTGCTCAGACATGGTGTCTATAGATCACCTGGCTAGACTGCTTACAAGATATGTCTATGTTTATAAGCAAACCATTTTAAAAGTCTTGTGAGTCTTAAGAGCAGGGGTCACAAGGAGGGGAGATGTCTCCATGGTAATGCACAAGAATTTGGAATTTGATGGGATGCCCAAGGCTGATGGCCAGTAGTCCACATTCTTTTTGGTTTTAGAGTGCATTTATTTGATTAATTAATGCAAAAAATATGTCTAACCTTGAGATAAAGAAATGACCAGCAGCTGCAGCAAAACCACACAAAAGCCCGGTTTAAAGTGCCACATTGAAGACAACCTCAGATGGGCACTGGACCTGATATAATCCTGAACCTTGTACAATGCTTCTATGCCAGGGTTTTTCAAACTTTTTTCTTTTTTTTTCTATTTAGAAATAGAGGGGCCAATTTGTGTCTGCTGCAGTCACTGCCAATTATGCCCACTAGATGGCACCCGGGCGACCGGTGACAGAGTCGAGTTTTGAAGCGAGGAGTTCAAAATCTCTGCGCTGGTGTGCTAGCGGATTATACCGCTGCGTCACCTGGGTGCGCAAACTTTTTTTAAGCAACCCACATTTTGTCTATGATTTTGTCTTACTCTCCCTGCTCTGATATAACATAAAGCCTCCACAAGGGGGCGCTCATGTACAAGTTTATGTGCCTGTTAAAATGTGTTTATTTAATTATTATTATTTTTCTCTGTGACCCATTTTTTTGACTCGACACTCATCTAAGAGTCGCGACCCAGGGTTTGAAAAACCCTGGTCTATGCCATCCTGTTACTTTAGTCTTCTAGTTAATTAGCTAGATATCAATCTGTGCATACTTCATGGAAATTTTACATTCATATTGTCAAGAAAGAAAATTAGTGCAGTCAATTTGAATACCACAGGTGGTCACTAGTGTCATGTAGTTCTGCACAATTACAAGCCATGAGAAAACGTCAGTGTAAGTTAAAACAGGACATTTACATTTTCTGCATTTAGCAGACGCTTTTATCCAAAGCTACTTACAGTTGTGACAGTGTACAATCTGAGCAATTGAGGGTTAAGGGTCTTGCTCAGGGGCTCAACAGTGGCAACCTGGCAGTGGTGGGGCTTGAACCAGCAACCTTTTGATTACTAGTCCAGTACCTTAACCACTAGGCTACACAGGACATCATACAGAGTTTCTCATTGAGATGGTACATCAGGGTAATAGTAGAAACAGTGACGTGGGTTGATTTTGAGAGGGGGAATGAAGGCCGGGGTTAAGGCAGCATCTTCACTAAATGAAATGACTCTCTTCGGGCAGAGTGGTAGCCTTCACGCTCGTTTACAATGCTGAATGAACTCTGAATAAGAAAGCTCCAGTGTTGAGCTGACTCCACCAGTGAAATAAGCTTGCTGTGATTTCTAATGTACAGCATGCTGGGTAAAATGAGACTTCAAGGAGTGCAGAAATTACCAAAGGTGACCCTGAAAGTCTCCGAATCAATCAGGTCCTGTTGTTTTACAGTGATATCTGTGGCTATTGCTTGTTCCTTTGTTCCTTCTTTTCTAACTACACTATACTGCATACCTCAATGTTCAACCTTCTTGTCACTAGATTTTGGAACAAGACTGTCAGGATTTCTGTTCAGCCATAAGAGCATTACTAGGGTCAGGCACTGTCACTGGGTTGATGTCAACCCCAAACAGGTCAGTTAGGTTCTATCAAATACAGTGGTACCCTAAAACTCGATGTCAGTTGGTTCTTGGAGTGGCGTCAGGTTTAAAAGGCGTTGAGTTTCAAGGTATTTTTTTCTATAAGTATGTATGGGAAACCTGTTAATGCGTTCCATGGTATATTTTAGGCTAAGGTAAAATAATAGGGTTGTTTTTGACACTTGACACACTGTATATCACATTTTATTTCTCTTTTTACGCTGATGTAGCTTCTAGATGGCAGGTTTTATGCACATTATAGTGTACATGTGTGAGTTAACTAGACATGGTACCAGCAGGTCCTTCAACCTCAGTATGCCATGATGTTGATTGTCCAACAATGCATACTGGTACTTCCACTGGAAAACACTGCACACATGTTGGCTGTTCACATGATCTTAGAGAAGACAGGACCAGTTGACCTTCTTCTATTGCTTTTATATCCAGTCCTGGTTCCAGTGTGCCCATTATAGGTGCTTTCAACAGAGGACAGGAGTAAGCATGGGCACTTGACTGATCTGTGACTACACAACCTCATACACAGAAAGGTTTGATGCACTGTGTCTTGTGACACATTCACCCTATCAACAGTATTTGAGTCACAGAAGCTCCTATGTTGTTCCATATTAGATTCTTTAGTCGTCATGCCATCTGGCATCAGAGTCCGGTGTGAGGAGCAGCCACCGTGGCTTACTGTGACTCTTATTAAGCCATTTAGGTCTTAATACTGTGGATATCTGCTGCATGCAACACATTTTGCATAATTTCTGCTCTTCTATATGGACAGAATAATGCAATGAAATGCTAGTGTAGCTACAACATAAAACTGATTTCATATTGGTCTACGTTAGTGCGGACTACACCTTAATGCAAGCTCAGAATATACTGTAAGTGCCCTCGTCCTTTGTCTCTCTTTTTCATCCAAGTTAATGCATTTTAAAGCAGTAATACATCAGACAGACATCAAATGAAATGCTTTTTGGTCCTTGCTGCACTCTCAGGCAGCCTGCCAAGAGTTTGTGAGGGATGGGTGTGCATGTTGTTCTAGCATGATCCTGTCTCCTGCCTCAGCTGTCATTCCTACTCCTCGTCTCTAAGTTGATGGCAGCCTCGCTGTTAGACGCTTAGAGCCCCAGCAACTACTCAGATTGATTAAAGAGTGTTTTTTTTCCCTTCTATTCCCTTATTAATTGAATGGTCCATTTCAGAAATGCCTCTTTTTTTCTTTCTTTATTCAGCATAATTTGGTTTTGCTTGCTGGTGTGTACTTATGGTAAGGACTGCAGCTAGCTTAAGTGAAGCTAGCTACATTAGATGACTAAAAAAGCAACAGAGCAAGTGATGTCCTGCAGAGTTGCCACATTTTTCGGATAAACGTAAGAAACACCACCCTACACCTTTCTGTATAATTTTATAATAAGTATATTAATTACATTAAAAAATATATGAGCACTCAGGTGGCGCAGCAGGATATTCTGCTATCACACCAACGCTGAGATTCTGAACTGTGCGCCATCTAGTGGGCATAATTGGCAGTGATTGCAGCAGACTCTAATTGGCTACCGTTTCTGCCAGGGGGGATGACCGGACCATGTGGGTAGGGTCTTCAAACGCTGTGCAAGGACCCTGATTAGCAGATAGAGGCGTCTGTGCAGAGTGCATGGGCAAAAAGAAGGGGTCCGCTAGGACTGCGCATGTGTCGGAGGAGGCGTAAGCAGCAATATATCCTCCTTGAATGCAGTCAGGAATCCCCCAGCATCGGAAGACAAATTGACTATGCTAAATTGGGAGAAACTGGGAGAAAATGCATAAATAAATAAATAATAATAATAATAAGTATATATATATATATATATATATATATATATATATATATATATATAATTAAAAATATATAACTTATACATTAAGTATAGAAATACTATATATACAGTGTATCACAAAAGTGAGTACACCCCTCACATTTCTGCAAATATTTTATTATATCTTTTCATGGGACAACACTATAGAAATAAAACTTGGATATAACTTAGAGTAGTCAGTGTACAACTTGTATAGCAGTGTAGATTTACTGTCTTCTGAAAATAACTCAACACACAGCCATTAATGTCTAAATAGCTGGCAACATAAGTGAGTACACCCCACAGTGAACATGTCCAAATTGTGCCCAAAGTGTCAATATTTTGTGTGACCACCATTATTATCCAGCACTGCCTTAACCCTCCTGGGCATGGAATTCACCAGAGCTGCACAGGTTGCTACTGGAATCCTCTTCCACTCCTCCATGATGACATCACGGAGCTGGTGGATGTTAGACACCTTGAACTCCTCCACCTTCCACTTGAGGATGCGCCACAGGTGCTCAATTGGGTTTAGTCCATCACCTTTACCTTCAGCTTCCTCAGCAAGGCAGTTGTCATCATGGAGGTTGTGTTTGGGGTCGTTATCCTGTTGGAAAACTGCCATGAGGCCCAGTTTTCGAAGGGAGGGGATCATGCTCTGTTTCAGAATGTCACAGTACATGTTGGAATTCATGTTTCCCTCAATGAACTGCAGCTCCCCAGTGCCAGCAACACTCATGCAGCCCAAGACCATGATGCTACCACCACCATGCTTGACTGTAGGCAAGATACAGTTGTCTTGGTACTTCTCACCAGGGCGCCGCCACACATGCTGGACACCATCTGAGCCAAACAAGTTTATCTTGGTCTCGTCAGACCACAGGGCATTCCAGTAATCCATGTTCTTGGACTGCTTGTCTTCAGCAAACTGTTTGCGGGCTTTCTTGTGCGTCAGCTTCCTTCTGGGATGACGACCATGCAGACCGAGTTGATGCAGTATGTTGCGTATGGTCTGAGCACTGACAGGCTGACCTCCCACATCTTCAACCTCTGCAGCAATGCTGGCAGCACTCATGTGTCTATTTTTTAAAGCCAACCTCTGGATATGACGCCGAACACATGGACTCAACTTCTTTGGTCGACCCTGGCGAGGCCTGTTCCGAGTGGAACCTGTCCTGGAAAACCGCTGTATGACCTTGGCCACCATGCTGTAGCTCAGTTTCAGGGTGTTAGCAATCTTCTTATAGCCCAGGCCATCTTTGTGGAGAGCAACAATTCTATTTCTCACATCCTCAGAGAGTTCTTTGCCATGAGGTGCCATGTTGAATATCCAGTGGCCAGTATGAGAGAATTGTACCCAAAACACCAAATTTAACAGCCCTGCTCCCCATTTACACCTGGGACCTTGACACATGACACCAGGGAGGGACAACGACACATTTGGGCACAATTTGGACATGTTCACTGTGGGGTGTACTCACTTATGTTGCCAGCTATTTAGACATTAATGGCTGTGTGTTGAGTTATTTTCAGAAGACAGTAAATCTACACTGCTATACAAGCTGTACACTGACTACTCTAAGTTATATCCAAGTTTTATGTCTATAGTGTTGTCCCATGAAAAGATATAATGAAATATTTGCAGAAATGTGAGGGGTGTACTCACTTTTGTGATACACTGTATATATATACTGTATATATATATATACATATTTAAAAATATATAATATAACTTTTATATTAATTATAGAAATCCTTTATAAAAAATTATATATTTAAATATATTTAAATATACAAAATATACAATAAATAAAAACATTTATAATATTTTTCTAATAATATATTTCTATTTCAGATATCAAGGAGTAGTCACAAGGTGTGTATTCCATCTTATCCCGATCTAAATTCCTGTATGCTGGCTGTGTGCTGAATGCAGTATCTAAATGTTTATGTTATGCATCAGTAGTTTATGGATCAGCTTTTGCTCCGTGACTCCCAAGCTGACTGGCTTCATTGGCATCTACTCCGTCTTGCTAATTGGCAAGCGACCTTGAGCATTTGGAGGGTTCAGATATAAGTGTAATTTTTTAGTGCCATTTTCTTTACTTTTGCATGGACTAGGATAGAGTTTCTCAAATATGGATACTTTAAGATACATAGAGGTGCCACCTGTACCCCTTTGTGGCTATATACACTCTATTGTAAAGGTAAAAATCTATAAGATTTTGCAGTGTCAATGGGAATCTGTGCCCATTTAGTCAACATTCCAATCTAAAATGGTTAAATTCGCTGACAAGCCCGAATTATGAAAGTGCACGTTTATACAAATTAAAAATCAATGATAATTTATTTACATTTGAAAATAACTTGTTCGTTGCTCCGCATCCGTCCGCAATATTTGGAACTTTTTTGTGAGAAAAGTTATGCCGCACTGAATGCTGGGATTGCCTTTACCGCTCAGGCAGCATCGGATGCTCCCTCATTATTTAGTCAAAATACTGTTCAAATTTAAGGTGCCTTACTAGGGAGCATTTTAAGGTATCCAAGAATTCAAAAAGCCTTTTTCTCAGGAGCGCACGTAGGATGACGTAAAATTATGAGAGGCCGTGTAGGCCATAATTCTGAGTTTAATTCTCTCACACACACCATCATACTCTCTCACACACACCATCATACTCTCTCACACACTATCATACTCTCTCACACACCATCATACTCTCTCACACACCATCAAGGTGTTCAAAGGAGGACAGGAAGGAGGAGGAAGGAGGACAGGAAGTCAGATTACCTGATTGGCTTACAGCTGTAAGAACAGAGCCTGCACATAAATTGGTCTACAAAAAACATTTAAATCTGGCAGCAGACCTTTTAACAATGACTTTACACTTTTGTTGAGCTTTGTTGAGCTAGCCATGATATTTCTACTTTCTACCTTTTTTTTACAAGGTCACTTTGGTTTGTGGAAATAAATGGTAATGAGGAGGACATGTTTTACTATTTTTGTCTATCACAATGAGATGCATTTAGAACATTGAAAGGAAAACTGACAGCATGGGACATACCAGCATGATTGTGGAAATATTATTTTGTGAGCTTAATGGATAAACACTGACAACTTTTTACTTTCTTTTAATTAGCCAGCAGTTAGAAGGAGGTGACAGTCAATGAAGTTTGGGTGCACTGGAGGCACTTTATGCATGTTTTTGTTCCCTAAAAAATTCATATGAAAACTCAAGATCAGTAGAAATTAGACATAGGGATATATTTACTCCAAGAGTACCTCCAACAATCAGAACTGGTCTATATACTACATAAACAAATTACCTTCGGTTTGTCTCTTGAAATTCATTGCTAAAGAATAGCTGTATGCTTTGGAATCATCAGGAGGACATTGTACTGGCACAGACAGCAACTTCAAATTGGTTAACTGACGTATACAGCAATGTCTGATGCGGCTTTGGCTGACATTGTTAATAAGATTCTTCAAACCACCCCAAATGCAGATGAAAGGTACGTGCTAGGAGGACTACAGTCTTGCAACATCAGAAAACAGTGCTGGCATGCGCTGCAAGTGCTTGACCCAAATGGACATGCCTTCCGTCACGGGCGTGCAACTGGCCAAAGAATTTACAATGTTCAAATTCCCAATTAGTTATGGTTATTAGAGTTATTTGTGACAGTAATTAAACTTCATAAAGTATTTCTGATAAATGAAACAATGCAGTAATGTAAAAAAATGAGGACACCCCATATAATATTTAGATATTTATTATCAAGTTATGGACAGGTCAGGAAATCACTATTAGACTGGTTAACAAAGATCTTGTCCCAGGCAAACAAATGTTTCTTATTTATTGTTGCATGCAGAAACCAAATATTTCAGAACAGTCTCAACAGCAAATAATCTGTCACTCAGGTGGATTAAGGTATCCTTAGCCCTTGTAGTCATACAATGACTGGTGTGGTACTTCTGTGGTCACTAGATGCTGTTGTCGGTTCAACCTCCACACCACTGTCCTCTAAATCTGTGGTGACAAACTAAAAAACAAAACAAACACACACAATGCATTTAGAAAATGTTGTGTAATGGTCTACTGTACACTGCCTTTGATGTAAATGTATTGTGAATCATGAAGCCATTTAGTTTCTGGCCCTCGTGCAACTTTGGTGAAACCAGTTTGTTTCCACATGCCATCAAAAGTTCAATACTGAAAACACAAAAATTGAATTTAGTTTCAAAACCAGTCTATAGCAATTCACCCAATACAACAAATATTTAGAGAACAGTTACTCAAAAGAGCTTGGTCTCAATCTATAATGAATTACATAACTTTTCTGTAATAAAAGAAATATAACAAACTTTAATAGTACAAGTGACTGTTAGAATGACCACTGAGACAGATTTTGAAATGTTAGACTGTAAGTCTGTAGCTTTCCATGTGCAGCAGCTTGTTTATTATTGTGTATATAAAATGAATCTATATTTTATTTTACTTATCAAGATAACCTACATAGGGAAGAGTCCAAAAGTTCCATGTAATTCGACCTAAAAAAACACTCTAATGTAGTGACACATTAACGTGGAGCAACTATAGCCATTAAAACGATAAAGTAAATTTATTTATTGTTCTTTAAGAAAGCTTCCAAGACAGAGTTTCTTATAAATGTGCTTTATGAGAACTCACTTACTTAGTTTGGCATTACTAAAACGTTTAAAACGTGTAATTTGCAGACGGTCCCTTACAAAGAGGAATATTCATTAAATATCCCAATCTAAACCCGAGTCTATCAGAAGCTAAATGAAGAGCTGAATGATATGTAGTGAACTCACCTGTCCCCTGACTCTGAAGCCTCTGCTCTCTGTGGTTGAGGCTGATATGGAGCTCGCATCACCTGGCTGATGATTCGGATATAAAGCTTCACCGCATTTCTTCCTCTGCGGCCGCGTTTAGACTCCTGTCGGGCTGTCCACATTAAATCCACATTTCTGACATGTATGTGGCAGCGGTGGAAAAGTTTAAAATGTTGTTAACAGGCCGATGCTCCATTGATCCTCTCTCGGTCCACTATCCTCTCCTATCAGTAATAATGAGGAAGGCGGGACATGTCTGTGAAATCCCGCGTCTTCTACCAATCAGGTACTGAGAATTTAATATTACTTCCGTTTCAATCAAACTCTCTCACACATACAACTATTCTCATTCACATGCACCATCATTCTGTCTTGTATTCACTATCATTCTGTTCCATAAACATGATTATTTGCATTCACATACACTATTTATTACGCTTACCAATGCTATTATTCTGTTTTACATATAATAATATTCTCTTACACATATAGTAGATTTTGTTTTACATACTGTGTTAACGTCCCTTACACAGACTACCAAACTTACATACATATACTACTATTCTCTGTTACACAGATTATCATGAAAGCACATAATGCATGTTTAAGTAGCTATAGTTATCTGTGCAAGAGAGAATAGTGCTGTGTGTATGAGAGTATGATAGTGTGTGTGAGAGAGTATGATGGTGTGTGTGAGAGAGTATGATGGTGTGTGTATGAGAGTATGATAGTGTGTGTGAGAGAGTATGATGATGTGTGAGAGAGTATGATAGTGTGTGTGTGTGAGAGTATGATAGTGTGTGTGAGAGAGTATGATAGTGTGTGTGTGAGAGAGTATGATAGTGTGTGTGAGAGAGTATGATGGTGTGTGTGAGAGAGTATGATGGTGTGTGTGAGAGAGTATGATAGTGTGTGTGAGAGAGTATGATGGTGTGTGTGAGAGAGTATGATGGTGTGTGTGAGAGAGTATGATTGTGTGTGAGAGAGTATGATAGTGTGTGTGAGAGAGTATGATGGTGTGTGTGAGAGAGTATGATGGTGTGTGTGAGAGGGTATGACGGTGTGCGTGAGAGAGTATGACGGTGTGTGTGAGAGAGTATGACGGTGTGTGTGAGAGAGTATGATAGTGTGTGTGAGAGAGTATGATGGTGTGTGAGAGAGTATGATGGTGTGTGTGAGAGAGTATGATAGTGTGTGTGTGAGAGTATGATAGTGTGTGTGAGAGAGTATGATGGTGTGTGTAAGAGAGTATGGTGGTGTGTGTGAGGTGTGTGTGAGAGAGTATGATGGTGTGTGTGAGAGAATTCAACTCAGAATGATGGCCTACACGGCCTCTCATATCTCAGAATTATGGCCTACACGGCCTCTCATATAAAATGCCGTCTATGTAGAGAGCTCACTAGGTTTTTGAACACACCCTACATCTACACAGTAAATCCTTAGCAGTTGCAAAAACCTTCATGTCCTTTGGCAATAATGCATTCTTTGCGTCTTTCCTAGAATCAATGTTGGTTGGTACTCGCCACAGCTGCCTGTCTCTGACTTTACATCTACAAGGTGAACCAACTAGGTAGGAGTGTCTAATAGAGTGGACAGTGAGTGGACACGGTATTTAAAAACTCCAGCAGCGCTGCTGTGTCTGATCTACTCATACCAGCACAACACATACTAACACACCACCACCATGTCAGTGAATGATCCACCACCTAAATAATACTTACTCTGTAGTGGTCCTGGGAAAGTCATGACCATTGAAGAACAGGGTGAAAGGGGGCTAACAAAGCAACTACAAAGTGCTTCTGTATGGTAAGTGGAGCTGATAAAATGGACAATGAGTGTAGAAAAAAGGAGGTGGTTTTAATGTTATGGCTGATCAGTGTATATGCATACAGAACTCTAAACAGGTCTCTAACAGTAGCCAGTTGGTTGCTGTGGTAACAATGCAGGTCTACTCACACTGAATAGTGCAGAAGAGGTGAAAGCTAATTCTCTTCACATACTGTATATTTACCAACGGAAATATTTTTTTCAGAATGGATTGTGCTTTTCATGAGGGCACCGTCACCCGCACATGTGCATCAAATGGGATATTTCTTTGTAAACGGCTTTCTTTTTTATAGGTGTCATGCAATTTCGATCAAACTGACACATTTTCCTACAAAGACAGAAGACATGCCACACTTTCATTGCTTTAGGCCAGACTTCCATCCTCCCCTGACTTATCTGACAGGTTTTCATGTGCTGTGCTGCATATAATGATACATAAAATCCTATCAGACTGAGTGGCGTGTTTAGAAATTCGATTTAGTGTGTGTGTGTGTGTGTTTAAACGGTCTGCTGTTTAGATTGCAGACCGTTTGTTTAGCTCAGACTTTACATTCTGTGTAGGAATTATTTGGCTGTCATTATAATAAAAAAGCTCTGTATAGATGGTGGTCATTGATTTAGGTCAAGATTGTCAATTGAAGCCTTTTCTAAGGTCCCAAAATGTCTGCATAAACTATTGTCCATAAGTACATGAAACAGTGGTCTCTTTGGCAGGCTTGGGAAGTGTAGTGGTACTGTACTTCTTTGAGTTTCAAGCAGTTTTTTTCCCCCATAAGGATGTATGGGAAACCTGTTAATGTGTTCAATGGTCCTGTAGAACTGAATATATATATATATAGATTGTGTCATGCTTCCTCTCCACCAATGCTGATCCCCGCTCTGATTGAGGAGAACGAAGCTAACCCATGCCCCCCTCCGACACGTGGGCAGCATGCCATATGCATCTTATCACCTACACTTTGACGAGTGCAGTGCAGCTCAGCACTGTGTACGGAAAGACACACCCTGACAGCACTCTTTTATCATCTCTGTGCAGGCGCCATCAGTCAGCCAGCAGAGGTCATAATTGCATTAGTTATGAGAGAGACCCTTTCCGGCTTAATCCCACCCCTATCTGAACAACAGGCCAATCGTTGTTCATGTGGTTGCTCAGCCCAGCCGGCAGGTAGAGCTGAGATTCGATACGATGTATTCGAGATCCCAGCTCTGGTTCCAGCGTATGTTTTTACCACTGCGCCACCTAGATCTGCTTATATTTAAGGCTAATGTAAAATAATGGGGTTGTTTTTGACACTTATACACTGAAAATAACATAAATATAATATAAAAACACTGAAATACAATAAAAAAACCCAGTTTAATACAATAAAAGCTGCACTTTACCTTTACTTCTTTATTGTGTTCTTATGCTTCTTAATCATGGAGATGATTGATCTTGGAATGCGTAAAGGTGCATTCACATTAGAAGCAGTACAACTTGCAGGCTGTGCTGTTATTTACTATAGAGTGTGGCGGTGCACAAAGCTTAACATGACTTATTGTACTAAAACAATGAGCGAGGAATTTCATTAGTGGAGAGAACTTATGATCAGTAATAATTAAGAGAAGTTTAGTGTCTTTATGTCGTTCTTTTAATACATTGTCACATTAAGGTTTAGACTCTCTTGAAAAAGCTAATTCTTACAATTTCTCAGCACCCCGTGTTTAAAAGTTTAAAAGTGTAACCAGAGATGTTCACATGTCACAAAATACGAGTCTGTCAAGTCACAAGTCTTTAGGCTAGAGTCTGAGTCAAGTCACAAGTCAATATAATATACACAAAACATATGTTGGAAATGTAGCGTAGAACTAAACAAATAATATGTAAGTTCAGATAAAAAACAACAACAGATTAGCTACTGTATTTTGCCATTTTACTTCGTGCCTTTACTTTCCTAGTCATTGTGCAAATGAAAGTTATTTCCGTAACAAGAAGGTACCAGTTAAAAGCTTAAACTGATACGTTTTGTTTTCATTGCAAAACAAAAGCGCACGATAAATCACGGCACAGCGGCCAAATTCCAAAACACAGCAAAAAAATCATTACCACTGCTTACCTTAGCTTATGTTCTTCCAGGTGCTATTAAATTTATAACCCTGTGTCCCATTAGGAATATAATCTGTTATTTTGTAAATGTTTTTATAATTAAAAACCTCCAAACTTTTCCCGGTTGTGAAGTAAAACATGAACTCGTTAGAAAGCCAATCAAGCATTTCACTGACAATCATCTGTGTGACGCAAACTGAATAAATGCAAATAACAACATTTCTTACTAAAAATTAAAATCAGAAGGTCTGTTTGGTTCAGAAAGCGGTCTTTCAACCATTAGCGCAAGCGTTCCATTCACCCCAGTTGTTACTGTGAATTGCACTACGTAGGGTATTCCACCATTTTAAGTGAGATTCCAATCCAAAGGTAACGAAAATGTTCAAATGAAGTGAACTTCAAACTGTGTAGGGAGTAGGGAGCAACGCTTCATCACTACGCCGGAAGCTGGCTGTAACATTTACCCATTGCGTGTGTTGCGGGTTAATACGGCCGGAACTTTATTGGAGAGCAGAAAATGACACGATCAGAATGATGTCAGATCGACGTTTCATTCATCTTTAATAAAAACTAGCAGTAATGTGAGAATAACCAGTGAACGTCCAGAAACACTGCACAATCCACCAAAAACACAAATAGGGACTCATAGGGAGTCATTTTTTTTGCGAGTCATGAGTCGAGTCCGAGTCATTTCAAATGAGCCCGAGTTGAGTTGCAGACTCGAGTCCCCATCTCTGAGTGTAACAGGAGGAAATCCAGCTAAACACGGCTACTTTTATTCTTTTCTTAAATGACCATTGTGTTGCTTGATTTACAGCAATTTCCTTAGAACATTTGCATGTCTCTTGTGGTATACTGCAGCTCCCTGTACACCTGCAATACTATCTAAAAGCAAACTCAAAGCCAGTTCTAAAAGGACAGTAATATGTTTGCTGTTTCTTTCTGCCTTCTATTTCTCTTTGTGGAATTCAGTGAAGGAAATCAAAAGCGAGAGAGGATCTGTAGGGAGATGAGAGCTAGAGAAAAATACTCAATGTTTACAATGTCTAGCAATGGAATACAACATCAGAGGGAAGCGGAATATAAAAACACATGATTGGAAGCAGTCGGACTGGGTTGTTCAAATGGCAGATGGATCAGGTGGTGAAGAATTGCTTTAACCACTGTTCTATTATTTGCAATATGTATATATAAAAGTTGGGACAGCATGGAAAATGCAAATAATAAAAACACAGTTTCCTACATTTACTTTGACTTTTATTTAATTGCAGACAGGATAAATCTGAGATATTTCATGTTTTGTCTGATCAACTTCATTTCATTTATTAATAAACATCCATTCCTGCATTTCAGACCGTCAACACATAAAAAAAAAAGTTGGGACAGTAAAGCATTTACCACTTTGTAATGTTGCCATTCCTTTTCACCACACTTAAAAGACGTTTTAACACCGAGGATACCAAGTGATTTAGTGTTTTATTTTGTCCCATTCTTCCTGCAAACACGTCTTAAGATGTGAAGCGGTACGGGCCGTCGTTGTTGTTGTTTAAAAACTCTAAACACATTCTCTGCAGGAAAGCCAGTTCAGTACCCGTACCCTTTTTTTTCGCAGCCATGTCTTTGTAATGTGTGCAGCATGTGGTTTTGCATTGTCTTGTTGAAAAATGCATGGACGTCCCTGGAAAGGATGAAGTCTTGAGGGCAGCATATGTTGCTCTAAGATCTCAATGTACTTTTCTGCATTAATGCTGCCATCACAGAAGTGTAAATGACCTTTGCCAAGGGTACTGACACAGCCCCATACCATGACAGACACTGGATGGTTCTTTTCATCTTTTTTCCAAAAAAGACCTGGAATGCTGATTCATCTGACCACAATACACGTTTCCACTGTGATGGTCCATCCTAGATGCTTCCGAGCCCAGAGAAGTCAACGCCACTTCTGGACATGGTTAACATAAGGCTTCTTTTTTGCACAGTAAAGTTTTAAGAGGCATTTGTGCATGTAACTCTGTATTGTAGAGCTTGGCAAACTCACCCATGTGGTTATATCAGCTATTGTTGAGTGGTGGTTCTTGATGCAGTGCCGTCTGAGGGATGGAAGATCACAGGTGTTCAGCTTAAGCTTGCGCCCTTGGCCTTTATGCACTGATATTCCTCCCGATTCCTTGAATCGTTTAATGACATTATGTACTGTAGAGGGGAAATATGCAAATCCCTTCCAATCTTTCTTCTAGGTTCATTGTTTAAACATTTCAATAATTTTCTCACACATTTGTTGACAAACTGGAGATCCTCTGATAATCTTTGCTCATCATAGACTCAGCCTTTCCTGGATGCTGCTTTTGTACCAAACCATGATTACAATCGCCTGTTGACATCACCTGTTTAAAATCACCTGTTTAAAATCACATCAATATTTAGTTTTTTTACCTCATTACTAGCCCTAAGTTACCCCCGTCCCAACTTTTTTTGGAATGTGTTGCAGGCCTGAAATGCAGGAATGGAGGTATTTTAATAATTGAAATGAAGTTGAGCAGAAAAAAACATGAAATATCTTGAGTTCAAACTGTCTGCAATCAAATAAAAGTAAAAATAAATGTAAGGAACACTGCATTTTTATTTTATTGATTTGGGGTGGTTTTTATAGATTTTTGGTTCAAGACTGGTCAAAGAGAATTTCAAATGTGTTCTGATCTAGAAGCACTTTACATATTATAGCAACTTTTTATTAGCTGAGTGCATGAGCTTGTTCATGGAGATGGAAGATGCATTTTGCACTTCCAGGTGTTACAGTTCATTGCATTACCCATATGGCAGATTAACAAGACAATTTGTACTTCACACACACACACACACACGCTTCACACTCAGATGGGACTAATTACTTTTTAGCATGGAAGCTCTTTCTCAAAACTGGCACACACACAACTTCCCTAATAATCTGTCTCACACAGATCCTCATTCCTAACACAACTGCAGTCAGTCTGTCACAGAGCACACTGCATTACAGCCGACACCCAGCTTTTAATAACATCCTTATCTCAAAATTAATTACACCATGCTGAACTCTCCGTCTCTCGCAGTCTTTCACCCGCTGCCCTGCACGCACTAGAACGGAGCAATAAAAGAGAAACGCGGACGGGCAATTGGGCATCATTTTAAGTAGCGTAGCAATTCCGTCTTACATTCATCATCATAATAATCTGATTTCCTAGTGTCCCCTTTAGGTATGGACTGGTGCTATTAAAGATGAATGGGGTAGAATTATGCCTGTTGCTGTTAGATTGTCCTTCACTTTAACCATAGTATGTTTAGATGTGCTGTTACACGAGGGTTCTTCAAAAAGTTTCCACACTTTTTTAAACTCTTTTTATTAAGAATTTCAAAAACAAATGACATCACTTTTCTACATAGTCCCCTTCCTTTACGATTATTTTTTCCCAGCGTCATACCAACTTTTTAATGCCATCAGCAAAAATAGTTTTTAGTTAAGCGTCATCACCACATGAAAAACTTCTTCCCCTTAACCCTTTGATGCACAAGCTAAGCAAACCCCTTCTAATGCACAACATGGGCGGAAAATGACCCATATTCATCCATTCAAGAATATTTTCATATGCACATTTGTCAGTTATTCATGTATTTACTGTCTTAGCTAATAAAAGCTATCTATACTAGAATATGTAAACAGCTAGCAAGCAAATAGTATTGGACATATTCAAGATTCAAGGGCCTAATCTTTGGTTGTCTTTCAAAAGATCAGTAAATATGTTTTTGACTACAAACACTTACAAATGTCAGTAGTTCCTGTCAAATTCCATAGTAAATACATAAGGGTCTTTTTTGACCCATGTTGTGCATTAGAAGGGTAGTGATACAAAAATGATTTTTATTAAAAAAAAGTAAAAAATATAAAACTGAAATAAGGATTTGTGTTGATCAAAAACAAGTTAATTGAAAAATTCATGGAAACTCAGTTGGGTCACTTTTGACCCAGGTTGTGCATCAAAGGGTTAAAGCTTCTTTGTGCTTCCAAAAAGGTGAAAATCAGATGTAAAAATGTGGGACATGTAGTATAGTATATAGTTCATAATATACTGTAGTTCATGATGTAGTATCAGAATACATCGGCACACACACATTTTACAATATTTCTGACCTTATCGTACACTGCAGTGTACGATAATACCAACAATGCATAATACCAACATACCAACATAATACCAACAATGCATTGCATAATACCAACAATGCATTGCAAAAAATATTTATTAACCTCCAACTCACTACAAAATCGAACAATCCCGGCTGTTCACGTAGCCCAATCCACTCAGATTCTTTTTTTCTTCTTCTTGCTTTTACGCTGCACATCAGTGCACAAACAGCTTTCATCGTTTGATTATTGTTGATGTGCATTTTTGGATGTGGTATCATTAAACCCCCTCGTCACTTCTCATGTGTTTTCATGACAAAACGTAGTTTGGGAGACAAGACCGACTCATCCTGGTGATAGATTGTGTGGTATGTGACCCCCTATCGCCGATGATTTGTTTAGTGTGAAAAACGACTTAAAAGACTCCCGAGTGCAAGAGATCCAGCTGTGTAGTGTGAACTGTACAGCGATCTGAACAACTTGAAAGTCGTGTAGTGTGAACTTGGCATTAGCCAAACTTTGAGGTTGTCTATCAGCTGGGCATTAATGTGAGAGAGGTTAAAAGATCATCACCTGATGTATAGCATGTGAAGACATTGTGAAGAAATTCACAATAAATTCTCACACTGGTGCTTCTGTTATGTTGGTTAAAAAACATTATTTACAATAAATTACCATGGGGGAAGAGCTATGATACTCCTTAAGTGGTACAGTCCTAAAGTAGCCTGTACGCATTTGCATTTTAATAATAATACAACTATATTTTGTTGTTTTTCTTACAAGAAAATATGCTGCATTACTAATTTATACCACTACTACTGATAATAATAATAGTAATAATAATAATAATGGACAGTCACAGACTGGAGTGAAGCCTGTTCAGCCAAATCAATTTGAGTCCGCAGTGTTTCCGGTGAGTCTGCTCACTTGCCCCGTGTATTTAGCAGCAGCCAGTCAGAGGACTCATAGGATCCGGGTTAATTGAGACCTCGGACTCGTGATTACTGATTCAGAACGTATAATTGAATCATTAACACGGGTGATTCAGGAACCGCCCAGCTCTAATTTACGATCATTAAAGCTAGGGTGGCCACATTCATAGTCACTAAAAGGAGGACATTACACCCCAAAAGGAGGACGTCATACCAGCAACAGGGGGAAATAATACTGCAACACGCAGAATGAAACCGTAACCCATATAACAGAGTTTCTGACCAATTTAAGCAAGAATTCTATAACAAATTACTGTTTTACTCACCAAATTTTGGCATTTTCACAGCGTTCCTGAGCATGAGAGCTGACTAATTGACCCAGGCAGAGGTGTATGCAGACCAGAGTGAGTGAGCGAAATTCAACCACCCAATCACAGACTAGCATTTAGAGGGCGGACCTTCTGCGATTGGCCTGCATGTACTAGTGACAACAACCTCTATTTCAATCAATTCACAATTTATAAACATTCATTGTTATAGATGAGACTATAAGTAAGAATTTAGATGAAATTGTATAGTTTGTTGTGTATAAATGAATGTGTTTGGAGTGTTAGCTGCACTTAAAATACATTCCAAAGACACTTTGGCAGTATAATTAAAATAAAGCAGATACAAAAAGCAGTTTGTTTTATAACTAGTGGCCGGCAATGCTCCTGTCGATGCCTTTTCAAAACCACCTGGATGTTCCTATCCATCTGGCATCAACTGGGGACTGTAAGCCTTCAGCTTAGTGTGAAGTGTGTGTGTGTGTGTGTAGTTTTTAAAATGGATGAAGAAGTGTTGAAGTGTGTGAACATCCCCTTGGCCTACTCGTGGCTTCTGTATGTGTTTGGGCCTCAGGCTACTTTCAGTGGAGTGCTCAACAGAGCAGGTGGCCCAAAAAAGAGCCGAGCCAGTGTTATTTCAAGGGGCATTTAAACACACACACACACACACACACACACACACACACACACACACACACACACACACCTTATCAGACTTTTTCTGACTCTGCTCTAGTGGTCCTCTGGGGCTAGAGTGCATTGAAAGTCTATTTGGGGGGTTTTAACACTTCAATCTAGGCACTCCGAGGCACAGGGAGTGTGTAGAAAGGGATAGACTGTGTGACCCTAATCAGGACCCAATCAGGATGAACTTGTTAATGAAGATTAGTTTTTTGGGCTTCTTTGTTTTGTTTTGTTTTAATTCCACTGTTAACGTTATGGTACTTACAGAAGTGTCAGTGACGTGTTTTTTTCAGTACTTTCCTGGGGGTTCGAAACCTCAGAATTAAGGTTATAATTAAGACAAAGATATAACGTCATCAGCATCATGTCACACAGTCATCGACCTTGCCAGGTGTCCACATAAACACATCTGGTTGGGTTTGACGAAGGGAAGATTGGTCTCTTCTCGCTGTGATATGCATTCTCGGGTACTGGTCCAGGTGCCTGCTTGAGTGTGGGATGATGGGAGGGGCGATGGGGGAGGTTAAGCTTGGCCCTCTGTACACAAAACTGCTCTTGTACTTACAGTCAATTTAAAAAAACCCAGAAATGTATATGTACACCATCAGGCATAATATTATGACCACCTGCTTGTTTCTACACTCACTGTCTATTTTATCAGCTCCACTTACCATATAGAAGCACTTTGTAGTTCTACAATTACTGACTGTAGTCCATTTGTTTCTCTGCATGCTTTGTTA
Organism: Trichomycterus rosablanca; assembly: GCF_030014385.1. Classification (NCBI taxonomy): domain Eukaryota; kingdom Metazoa; phylum Chordata; class Actinopteri; order Siluriformes; family Trichomycteridae; genus Trichomycterus; species Trichomycterus rosablanca. The sequence continues at coordinate 25,975,690 of NC_085996.1, forward strand.
CCCCCTTTTATGCAGTTCTTCAATGGTCAGGACCCTCACAGGACCACCACAGAGCAGGTATTATTTGGGTGGTAGATCATTCTCAGCACTGTAGTGACACTGACATGGTGGTGGTGTGTTAGTGTGTGCTGTGCTGGTATGAGTGGATCAGACACAACAATGCTGATGGAGTTTTTAAACACCTTACTGTCACTGCTGGACTGAGAATAGTCCACCAACCAAAAATATATCCAGCCGACAGCGCCCCGGGGGCAGCGTCCTGACCACTGATGAAGGTCTAGAAGATGACCAACTCAAACAGCAGCAATAGATGAGCAATCGTCTCTGACTTTACATCTACAGATAGGAGTGTCTAATAGAATGGACAGTGAGTGGACACGGTATTAAAAACTCCAGCAGTGCTGCTGTGTCTGGTGTAGTGTGCTGACAATGTTTGATGTATGTGTTTACCTATTGAGTGTCTTTTGTCTCCTTGGGAATACCGTAAAGTGTGCTTCTCTACACACATGATCATCTCTGTAGTTTGTGCTGCGCCTCAAAAGAACAAGCCAGTAAAGAATTATGCTCCCGATAATTATTCTATGTACAGTTTATTTCTTTCTTTATTAACTCGACAAACTCTAAAGACGCTTGGTAACACTAGCAGTCGGTAAGACAAAATGTCCAAGCAGTTAAAGTGTCTAAAGCAGTTAAAAACACGACTCTGGTAACTGAGTGGACTCAGTGGAGGGTGTGTCAAAACACGGACGAGTATTTTGGTCTTTGAGAGGGAGCTATTAAGGTAGGCTATGCTGTGTATTGTAGCTCCCATTGATTCTATTATTCTATAATTTATGAGTGTTATGTAATGTCTGCCGTAAAATGTGGCACTTTTGTTTAAAAATTCGTGAAATCTGTGATTTTTTAAAAATGAGGTCTGTGAAATTAAGCACATTTTCACATATGAGTAGCTGTGCAGTTTACATGTTCAAGAGGTTTTATTCTTTGACGTTAGTTTTCTATTGCTTTAGTCAGCCCACTTGGATAGCTCTCTCTAAAATCTTTCTATTATGTACCCTTCTGTTTCTCTCCCTAGTCCATGCTTTTGTTCTGGTCACTGTAGATGTAACAGTTCATGTTCATTCATTTTACAAAGTGAAGGGGCTCTTCGGGTTGAGGTTTCAGACTTAGGGCTTTCTCTCTGTTTCAAGAGCAGGAAGCCAGAACAAAAGAACGAAAATGAAGGTACAAAGAAAACTGAACAAAATCAGAATGAGAAAAGCAATTAAAAAAGAATGGGCTCGCCATTCTTCCGGGCGATCTTTTTGATCTAGGGGTTTGTTTCTAAAACATCTGAATTGATTCATTACATTTTGTGATGCAGAAAGATCAAGACGTTATAGCAAAATATGTTGGATTTTGCTATAATTGGGTCCTTGGGTCACTTTTACCAAGGTTTTGAGTTCTTCCCATTTTCTTTGGTGCACTGTCACGAACCGTTTACCATACGAACATTTTGGGTTACGAGCGATCTTTTTCAACTTAACGTACAAACAAATTTTGGATTACGAACCGAAATTTACAAAACTCATGGCATCACGAACATTGAATCTGACCGTCTCTCTCTCTCTCTCTCTCTCTCTCTCTCTCTCTCTCTATATATATATATATATATATATATATATATATATATATATACAGTGAGCGAACATTCGGACAGCAGACAGTGTTTTCTTTATATTTTCTAAAATTCTATATTAAAATGGCCCCAAAGAATGTGTAGAGAAAGCGTAGTGGTAAGAAAATAAATCTATTACATTTGTTGTTGTATAATTACTCCTGCCAGTAGCTGTCACTGTGTATCAGACAGAGGGGACAGTGAGTAAGATAGAAGAAGGAAATCGAGTAAAGTATTCTTTCTTTCATCCAATTACACCTACAAAATACAACACTATTGAAATAAAGAAGGAAATAATAGAGAAATATGAGAGTTATTGTTGTTTCTGGTAAATACATTTTATTAAAAAAATGAAATGTATTATGATGTATGGTACAGCACACGTACTGTACTGAAATGTGATGTGTGTTTTTATGTACAGTACTACTGTGTATTGTTGTTTATTGTTGTATATTACAGAAATGTCTATTCTATTATTTAAGATTTAAGGAAAAATATACTTGTATTTATAACAAAAAAAGACTATTTAAGACATTAGAAAGGTTAGGTGAGGGGGGATTTGGGAGGTCTGGCACGGATTAATTCTATTTACATTATTTCCTATGGGAAAAACAGGTTTAACTAACGAACATTTTCACTTCAGAACAGCCCTTTGGAACCAATTAAATTTATAAGTCTATTATTGTTTACTGTATTTGATATTACTTTTTACACGATGTTAAAAATGGCCATATATGATATATCGAGTATGTCTAGGATACACAGGTTACCTTTTGAGAACATTTAAAACAGAGCACAAGCGCTGCACATAACGCTTTCTCTAGCACATGAGCGGGTGGGTGTGTGCACGCACGCACATGCAAACTGAATCACTGAGTAAAGAGTCAGAAACGACTCTTCGAACGAATTACTCATTGGAATCGAATCAGGGAGCTGTGCTCTTATCTATAGGAAAGATTCATTCGTCTCTGACTTTACATCTTCAAGGTGGAACAACTAGGTAGGAGTGTCTAATAGAGTGGACTCCCTAATTTTTTGCATATGCTTGCTGTAGGTACGTGAGGGTCGTCAAACTATATTTTTCTTAAATATATTTCTTTTCACATAGACAGTTTAACAAATGCAGTAATGATGCTAACACGCTTATATTAGCATCAATAAAGCAGCTATTTTAATATGCTGTCAAATGTATTAAAAAATAACTGAGTTTGTTAGCTAGCTAATGCTGCCACTGTTGCCTCACAGCAAGAAGGTCCTGGGTTCGATCCCCAGGTGTGGCAGTCCGGGTCCTTTCTGTGCGGAGTTTGCATGTTCGCCCCGTGTCCGTGAGTGAGTTTTTTGCTTTATTTATAAGTTTAATCTACATAGATATTAGTTCATTAATTTTAGCATACGCTTTGTATGCACATTCAATGTTTTTAACCTTCCTAAATCCAATCAAAAGCCTTTATGAGAAAGTGTTGGTTCAATTAGCCAATTACAGAAAGTGCAATACTGCATTAGGCTGTAGTGAACCATACAGAGAAGGTCTGGCAGATCTCCAATACAATGACCTTGCCCTAATCTGCATGCCTCTCTGTCTCTCTCACCGTCCCTGTCTGGTATCCCGTGGAGATGTGTGGCACGTTTGGCAATCCATCAATGTGAATGGGTTGCCTGATCTGGCAGCTCAAATGGACACAGACCTAACATGGCCCAGATGTTCTGGAGCTTCCACAGAGAACTATATCATGTTTGAATGTTGAGGAGGATAGGGGTTGTGCCCTTCACAATCTGTTTCTTTGATGGGCAGATTTAGAGAAGGTCCCCTGAAACAGAAGGGATATTTATAAAATTCCTCTATCACCCAGTACAGATGTAATGACCCTAATAATCACTGTGTGCAATTAACATTGTCTGTCTGATTATTTATGCACTACTACATTATATGGCCAAAAGTTTGTAGACACCTTATCCAAAACCATGTACAAAATGTCACTATTCTATCTCAGTAGAACTAAAGAACTCTTATTTCCCCCTCCACCCAATTTTACAGCTTGTGTGCTGACAAAACATGATATATTACTTTAGGGAATGCTTTTCTGTCTTGCTCACCTTTCTATCAGAACCAGCATTAACTTCTTCAGAAATCTGAGCTACAGTAGCTCGTCTGTTGGATCGGACCATACAGGCCAGCCTTTGCTCCTCACGTGCATAAATAAGCCTTGGCCGCCTATGACCCTGTCGCCGGGTTACCACTGTTCCTTCCTTGGACCACTTTTGATAGATACTGACCACTGCAGACCGGGAACATCCCACAAGAGCTGCAGATTTTGGAGATGCTCTGACCCAGTCGTCTAGCCATCACAATTTGGCCTTTGTCAGACTCGCTCAATTGGCCCATTTTTCCTGCTTCTAAGTCTTGTGTATGTAATGTAAAAATGTAATGTAAATGCATCCTTGCACGTGCTGTAATTGTTCAAATTATTTTTTGAAAATCATCCTCAAGGAATCAAGGAATATATCATATTATTATCTTTTTATAATCTATTATATTATTTCTTTATTTTAATGAATAGGTTTTCATTTTTTTGTTCATTAATACTTTTTTTACATACATTCATTTCATGCATTGACTGAAAAAAAACACACAAAAGATAAAAAGAAAATCCTTTAAAATTCCACCGGCAGCTTAAAAGCCGTAAAACATAAATGTAGTCTTTGACCTCAAGTTTGGAGGTCAGACTAACACTCACCAAAGGGTAAAGACTTAATCTAACTTGAAGATCGCTCTCCCCAGGAAAAAAGTCCCATCAGAGGAGGAGCAGAAACCGCCGTGTGGAATAGATTTAATTCTTTAATTAGGTTTTATGCATATGAAGTCCTGCTTTATCCTCACAAGCCTCAAGCACTTCATCTTAATTTCTCTTTACTTCACTTTTATTAGCATGTCATAAATGCATTTAAAGCAGCTAAGAAACTCTGATCTGATCGCAGCGTTTTCCAGAGCCTGGGGGTCTTTTTAACTTCTGAACGTTTTCTAGGACATGAGAGTGTATGCACACACACACACACACACATAAGCATATGAACTGATTAATTCTATCATTTTGAATATATAATGTTTAGTCTGAATGTTCTTTAATAGAGGTAATGAAGATTGTGTTTAAAGGTCGAATGGAAATAATTTAGTAATTAGGTGAGATTTGTCTAAAACATAATACAGGGTATGAATATTTACAGCAAGGACATTTATTTATTTAACCAATTTGTTTTGTTATTTAATGCACACTATATGGCCAAAAGTACACCTATCAGCCATAACATTAAAACCACCTCCTTGTTTCTACACTCACTGTCCATTTTAACAGCTCTACTTACCATATAGAAGCACTTTGTAGTTCTACAAGTACTGACTGTAGTCCATCTGTTTCCCTTTCATGCTGTTCTTCAATGGTCCCAGGACCACTACAGAGTAGGTATTACTTGGGTGGTGGGTCATTCTCAGCACTGCAGTGAGACTGACATGGTGGTGGTGTGTTAGTGTGTGTTGTGCTGGTATGAGTGGATCAGACACAGCAGCTAAAACTAAAACACAGACAGACTTACGTTAATCATCCTGTTATTTCTATCACAAAATGTCAACATGAATAATAATGTCTATAATAAAGTTTGTGCCTTGAGCCAGGCATGCACTTATTTTAAAGGGAATGAGAAGAGCTGCTTTGGTCGAATTTTAAAACACGTCATCTGAACACACTTTTAAATAATACGTCCAACTCACATACACTAAATATATAAAGGATTTGGATACCTGATTATGACCTTGTTGGACATCCTATTCAGAATTAGTATTGGGCTTTGTCTTTGTGGCTATATTAGCCTCATTGTCTCAGGGAAGGCTTTTCATATAATTTATATGATTGTAGTGAAGCGTTTGTAAGAATTTGTCCTGGCAATAAGCATTCCAGTTCATTCCATAAATGTGTTAAGTAAGATTCACCTCCAGTGGTCTGTACAAGCCAGTGGAATTTTTTACCAAACTTGATTAAGATTTTATGCTTTGTGCACCAGTGGCTCGGTGGGTAGCACTCTTGCCTCACAGCAAGAAGGTCCTGGGTCCTTTCTGTGTGGAGTTTGCATGTTCTCCCAGTGTTTGTGTGGGTTTCCTTTGGGAGCTCCGGTTTCCTCCCCCCACAGTCCAAAGACATGCAAGTGAGGTGAATTGGTGATACTAAATTGTCCATGACTGTGTTTGACATTAAAACCTGAACTGATGAAACTTGTGCAACCAGTAACTACCTGTCCGGGGATGAATGTAACCAAAGTGTGTAAAACATGACGTTAAACTCCTAATAAATAAATAAATGCATTGTGCACAGGAGCACAGTCATAATGGAAGAGGAAAGGCCTTTCCCTTAACTTTCACTTTTTTTTCTATTAAATTATGCTTTTTCTCCCTTTTTTCATCCAATTAAGCGTAGCCAGTTAGTCTTCCATTGCTGGGGACCGCGGTCGTGTCTAAGGAAGGTATATTCATCTAAAACACAGTCCACTGACCCCTTCATTCACTGATCTCAGGGAGTTCAGTATCCCAGCGCTGGTGTGCTAGTGGAATATCTGGGCCACCTGGGTGCCCCTTTCCCTAAACTGCTGCTTTAAATTTGGAAGCATGAAATAAAACTATATCACAATTGTTAGCAATGGGTGTGGCTAAAACATAAATTTGTCCATATAGTGTATGTATTTTTGTCACAAAACTAGGCACCTCTTTCAGTAAATAAGTAGTCGTATGTAATATATACAGACCTGTACATCTGTACTTTCTATATATTGATTTCTATAGGAACCTGATGCAGGGGTGTATATGTGGATGTATAATGGATGCATTGAGGAGCAGCAGGTTGCTGATTGCTGATTCTAGTCACAGTGCCTCCCCCACCTCTTTCTGGGGCTGCTGGTGGTAGATTCTCTCCTTTTCATGCCTTCTGCCTCTCATTGCTTGGTGCTGGATGCTATGCAAGGTTCTATCATTAGCACACAAAGTAGGATTGTTGGGCTAGACTGCAGAGGCACCAGGAGAGAGAGAGAGAGAGAGAGAGAGATGGCCTTGTTATAACCCACTGAGGAGTATTTAACACATTTGATACAGTTTGTGCATGGTACAGGTGGTATGCACCAGCTGCGATTGTGTGCACATATTCCTTTTGCTGCGTGACTATAAACTGTGGGTGTGTGCGCCTGGTGTCATAAAATATGTGGGCACGTTATAAACCAGTATAAAGTCTGACACAGATTATTTTAGACCTTGCCAGTGCAGACACAGTGAATCTATCAAGGACATTCCAAAAGCTACTGGAGGAATCTAGCACACAGGAATAAAAATGCCTTTAAATAGCCAGGTTCCTTTGAATCAAAGCAGCTGGTTCGTTTTGACAAGCTTCCTTTGGTTAGCGCTCCCTATGTTCCCAACGTCAACGGCTGTGCTATCGCTGGATTATCGTACATGGGTGAAAAAGAGGCAAGGGAGAGCTGAAGAGACAGGGAGTATGTCAGATGCTCTTATTAAGCCTGGCTTTCTACTGTGAGGCGAAAATATGTATACACTGAGGAACACATTATTTCTAACCCCCTTCCACAGAGCACGTCTATTTTCTCTTCAGATTAACAATGTCGAGCTGGAGAAGAGACTTGCCACAGAGCATTACTATCAGTTCGACCTGCTGGTGTTCCTCTCTCGGGGTAAAGAGCAAGAGAAAGAGAGCGGGGTTAAAGGTGATACATAAAACCTAAAATAAAAAAGTAAATGATCTGAGCTTTAAAGTGTTCTGAGAAAAACCCTAATCAAATGGCCGTCAGTCATCACAATGGAAAAAAAAATCACATTTTCCCTATTTAAACCAAGGACTTACTGAACAAGTCATGATTTTCTCTTCAGGATGACATGACCATCTCTAAAACTCTTCAATCACTAATTCTGAGCCAATCACATCCAACATAAAAATCATAATTAGAGTATAAAACTCTACAGTTGCTCTGGAGCTGGAACTGACTCAAGCTATCTTATGTCAAGTTCACACTACACGACTTTCTGATTTGCCGGGTCGCTGTACAGTTCACACTACACGACTGAATCTCTTGCACTCGGGAGTTTTTCAGTCGGCGTATATTTCACACTACACGACTGATCGACGATAGGGGGTTTCACACTACACGATCTATCACCAACTGAAATCGCAGGCGAGCTTCTCTGCTCTCCCAAATATCGTTTTGTCACGAAAACAAACGCGAGAAGTGATGAGGGGTTTAATGATACCACGTCCAAAAATGCACGTCAACAAGTAGCGAGCGATCAAAGTTTGTGCGCGTAAAAACAAAGAGAAAAAATAAATGAATCTTGGTGGATTTTGCTTGGATTGTTCTGTAGTGAGTTGGAGGTTAATAAATATTTTTTGCAATGCAACGTTGGTGTTTTGTAGAGAACGATAAGGTCAGAAATACTGTAAAACTTGTGTGTGTGTGTGTGCCGGTGTATTATGATATAAACTGTATTAAGCCCCTGTACAACCCTCCTCCCCTGCGTTTCTCCTCACGCTGTATCTTGTGTTCTCATTGGCTGTTCGACATAGCACTCATTGCCAGTTGTGCAACTCAGATTGAGATATCTGAAATGTTAGAAATCTCGATCCGGTCGCCGAGTGCTCCATGATCCAGTAGAACTGCATATATTTTAGGCCAAGGGTTTTCAACCTTTTTGGACATGCGCCCCCCTCCGTGTGCCGAGCGTGAACTCGTGCCTCATCCACCCACCCAACCCCGTCCACCATCGCACAGAAACCATTGCGAAAGCTCTTGACAAGCTAAAATAACACAATTAACGTTGTGCACATCATACATACGCTGCAATTTTGCTGATTGGAATATTTACTTTAAAAAGATAATACAGCCCGATCCCATCTGAGCCTGTTCTATGAGCACATTACATAAATTCGTGGTTCACTTTCGTAAATTGTAAGCGGATGAAGATGAGAGCAGAAAACGTTACTTCACAGAGCCAAGTAGAGGCAAATGTACATCAATTGCTAAGTTCGTTAGTTCAGGATTCTGTACTTTGACTGACAGAAAACTTTTAGCTTCACAGGCAGAATGAGTTACCAGTCTGTGGTAATAGCCAGTTTAATTAAGCCTGAGCTTTTTAAGGTAAGCGAGTCACACAAAATGTTCTGTAGTAGCTGGTGTTTATTTATATATTTAGTCATATTTATATAATAGAATAGACTATAGACTGTGTATTAGATATAGAATATATCAGACATAGGTATGGATGAGTATAGTAGTGGTAATTATTATCCGTATATTACCACTACTATACTCATTCATACCTATGTCTGATATATTCTATATCTGATACACAGTCTATAGTCATATTCTATTATATATATATATATATTTACATTGTATATATTTATAACTATAGCAATATCCTTATTTCTATATTTATTCTTATATACAGTGTATCACAAAAGTGAGTACACCCCTCACATTTCTGCAGATATTTAAGTATATCTTTTCATGGGACAACACTGACAAAATGACACTTTGACACAATGAAAAGTAGTCTGTGTGCAGCTTATATAACAGTGTAAATTTATTCTTCCCTCAAAATAACTCAATATACAGCCATTAATGTCTAAACCACCGGCAACAAAAGTGAGTACACCCCCAAGAGACTACACCCCTAAATGTCCAAATTGAGCACTGCTTGTCATTTTCCCTCCAAAATGTCATGTGATTTGTTAGTGTTACTAGGTCTCAGGTGTGCATAGGAAGCAGGTGTGTTCAATTTAGTAGTACAGCTCTCACACTCTCTCATACTGGTCACTGAAAGTTCCAACATGGCACCTCATGGCAAAGAACTCTCTGAGGATCTTAAAAGACGAATTGTTGCGCTATATGAAGATGGCCAAGGCTACAAGAAGATTGCCAACACCCTGAAACTGAGCTGCAGCACAGTGGCCAAGATCATCCAGCATTTTAAAGAAGCAGGGTCCACTCAGAAAAGACCTCGCGTTGGTCGTCCAAAGAAGCTGAGTGCACGTGCTCAGCGTCACATCCAACTGCTGTCTTTGAAAGATAGGCGCAGGAGTGCTGTCAGCATTGCTGCAGAGATTGAAAAGGTGGGGGGTCAGCCTGTCAGTGCTCAGACCATACGCCGCACACTACATCAAATTGGTCTGCATGGCTGTCACCCCAGAAGGAAGCCTCTTCTGAAGTCTCTACACAAGAAAGCCCGCAAACAGTTTGCTGAAGACATGTCAACAAAGGACATGGATTACTGGAACCATGTCCTATGGTCTGATGAGACCAAGATTAATTTGTTTGGTTCAGATGGTCTCAAGCATGTGTGGCGGCAATCAGGTGAGGAGTACAAAGATAAGTGTGTCATGCCTACAGTCAAGCATGGTGGTGGGAATGCCATGGTCTGGGGCTGCATGAGTGCAGCAGGTGTTGGGGAGTTACATTTCATTGAGGGACACATGAACTCCAATATGTACTGTGAAATACTGAAGCAGAGCATGATCCCTCCCTCCGGAAACTGGGTCGCAGGGCAGTGTTCCAGCATGATAATGACCCCAAACACACCTCTAAGACGACCACTGCTTTATTGAAGAGGCTGAGGGTAAAGGTGATGGACTGGCCAAGCATGTCTCCAGACCTAAACCCAATAGAACATCTTTGGGGCATCCTCAAGCGGAAGGTGGAGGAGCGCAAAGTCTCGAATATCCGCCAGCTCCGTGATGTCGTCATGGAGGAGTGGAAAAGCATTCCAGTGGCAACCTGTGAAGCTCTGGTAAACTCCATGCCCAGGAGAGTTAAGGCAGTTCTGGGAAATAATGGTGGCCACACAAAATATTGACACTTCAGGAACTTTCACTAAGGGGTGTACTCACTTTTGTTGCCGGTGGTTTAGACATTAATGGCTGTATATTGAGTTATTTTGAGGGAAGAATAAATTTACACTGTTATATAAGCTGCACACAGACTACTTTTCATTGTGTCAAAGTGTCATTTTGTCAGTGTTGTCCCATGAAAAGATATACTTAAATATCTGCAGAAATGTGAGGGGTGTACTCACTTTTGTGATACACTGTATCTGTATATATTGTTTATAAGAATAGATACACTACTGCTTCTATTACATGTACCAGATGCACAATTTGCACATACTGTTTTTCTGTTGCATACCATATGCTGTATAAATGCACCTTATTTACTTACTTACTTAATTTGTATTTGTATTAGTTTCTCTTTTATCTGTCTGTCTGTCTGTCTGTCTGTCTGTCTGTCTGTCTGTCTATCTATCTATCTATCTATCTATCTATCTATCTAAAGGTGCCAAATTCATTAATAACAGTAAAAACGGAGAGCTCAATTTGGACATTTAGGGGTGTAGTCTCTTAGGGGTGTACTCACTTTTGTTGCCGGTGGTTAAGACATTAATGGCTGTATATTGAGTTATTTTGAGGGAAGAATAAATTTACACTGTTATATAAGCTGCACACAGACTACTTTTCATTGTGTCAAAGTGTCATTTTGTCAGTGTTGTCCCATGAAAAGATATACTTAAATATCTGCAGAAATGTGAGGGGTGTACTCACTTTTGTGATACACTGTATATGTGAAGCTTTCAGAGTGAATTTGATGGTTTTTCCACACAAATACAGATTCGTCTCATATTCACACTTTGATGACATTTATTGCACCACTCAAGCCAAGCGCTGAACAAAGTGGCTGTTCATTGTAAATTTTAAATTTATTAGTCTCTAACTTTACACCTACAACAGGTATGGAAATGGTATATGGTCCTAATAAAAAGGCCAGTACACTTCATCCCACCAACACTGCTGCACCTACCATGAACAACTCACAACACCATATTATTGGCATGTTAGTGTCATTGCAGTTCAGAGAACAGTCCACCACCCACTTTTCTACTTAGTCACCTCCAATGCATTTTTCTCAGCATAGTACCAACATCATCATCACATGAAAATCTTCTTCCCCTTAAAGCTTCTTTGAATGGTCCAAAAAGGTGAAAATCAGATGGCGCGAAATCCAGACTATAAGCTCTCTCTCAGTCTCTCAGACACGACCGATTACTGTCCTCCCATCCTCACTGTTACTAACCAAAATATAATAGTGCAGAAACTTTCTGAAGATCCCTCGTACTATATCACAAGTATTAGCAGTGGGTGTGGCTAAAATATCTGAACATAAATTTGGTACAGTTGCATGTGATTGGAAACATTTTAATTTTGGTTAATTATTTAAACACTTGCTATTACAGGTTGGTTGGAGGACACGGGGGTCTTCCCAAATGATGTATGGATGTGTTTCTCTTGGCCTGTTTTATTACTTTCTTAGGCTAAACTAGCATTCAGGTGCAGAAAGATGAGAGATGGGAGTGAAAGTGTTGTAGCATGTGAAAAATCTAATATTCAGTGGAGGAAGAAGAATGTGCAGCGTGAGTCCTGAGTCTTTGCTTTTTCCCCTCTCCAAACACACATTCAGAATAAATGAATGTTGAAGTGTGGGGGGGAGGGACCCTGCATGGTAAGCTGTACCCTGGTTTACAATACGAACGGTGAGAATATGATAATACACATTCTGCTATTCATATCAGGTTTGTAGCCATTAGTTTCAAGGGCAAGCTAGCATGTTCTGTATTCTCAACAGTCCACGTGCAGTGCACATATGCTGTGAGGGAGCTCAGACGACAGTCCCGGAGCGGTTAGATGTTCACGCTGTACATTTTTCACAGGTACATTTCTCTCTGTGGGTTGGCAGTAGCTGGTAGCGGTATCGCAGCCTCTGACCGCTGGTCGTGAACTGTTGTAAAGGTTAATGAAAGCAAATAACGTCACCGCCTTATCACATTAATGTTCTCACATCATTGACTTGATTTGTAGGGAAAAGCTAGAGGATGTGGTGCAACCAGTTCAAAACATCACCAGCTTTGCAAACGTTTACTAAACAGTAAATTTTTATGTTCTGGAAAAACACTATCCATATGTTTGCCTGGAGTAGGAAACAACGTAACGACAATAATAATAATAATAATAATAATAATAATAATAACAATAATTATAATGATAATAATAACAATAATTATAATGATGATAATAATAATAATAATAATGATAATAACAATAATTATAATGATAATAATAATAATAATAATAATAACAATAATTATAATGATAATAATAACAATAATTATAATAATAATAATAATAATAACAATAATTATAATGATAATAATAATAATAATAATAATAATGATAATAATAATAACAATAATTATAATGATAATAATAATAATAATAACAATAATAACAATAATAATGATAATAATAATAATAATAACAATAATTATAACGATAATAATAATAATAACAATAATAATGATAATAATAATAACAATAATAATGATAACATAATAATAACGATAATAATGATAATAATAATAATTATAATGATAATAATAACAATAATAATAATTATTATAATAATGTTAATAATAGTAATAACTAACAATTATAATAATAATAATAATGATAACAATAATGATAATAACAATAATAATAATAGTAATAACAATAATAATATTAATAATAAAATAATAACAATAATAACAACGATAATAATAATAATGATAATAATAATAATTATTATAATGATAATAATAATAACAATAATTATAATGATAATAATAATAATGATAATAATAATACAATAATAATTATAATGATAATATTAATGATAATAATAATAATAATAATAATAACAATAATAATAATGATAATAAAATAATAATAACGATAATACACACACACATACAGTCACATCTAGGAAGACTCCACATCTAGTAGCTCCAATTGCAAGGTCTTTGGGCTGTGGGAGGAAACCGGAGAACCCAGAGGAAACCTACGCAGACACAGGGAGAACATGTTTCCCACAGAAAAGACCCAGATAGCTTTACCAGGAAATCAAACCCTGAACCTTCTTGCTGTGAGGCGACAGTGCTACCCACTGAGCCACCGTGCCGCCCTTTTTGCTCTATTTAAGTCAAAGTGTGTCACATGCAAATAAACCTACATTATGTATTAATACCTACATTAATTATCTATATTTATAGCATTTAGCAAATGCTTTGATTCAAAGCTACCTTCAGTTATGACTGAATACAGTTTGAGCAATTGAATGTTAAGGGCCTTGCTCAAGGTCCCAACAGTGGCAACTAGGCAGTTGTAGGGCTTGAACCAGCAACCTTTTGACTACTGGTCCAGTTCCTTAACTATCCTAAAACTTTAAAATCCTCTTAAATGTCTCTCCCTTTTCTCTTATTCACTCTCTCTCTCTTTCTCTCACTCTGATCTTAACCACTTCAAATCACTTAAAAATTAAAACTGAATCTAAAAGTATCAGAAAGTGCCAGGTGATTGATCCCAATCAAACCCAATTAAGCCCTCGAACCATTATCAGCTTGCTCTGAGGCAAAGAATAAACAGCGCACAACCAGGAGTGATAAAACCTTCTTTACGTTTACCAATTATCCACACTCTGCACTCCATCTGCTACTGGATTCAGATTAGCACCCAGTGGCAGTCTCTAGTTTCCCTTTTTTAAGTGGTTTGACATTTATTTATGGAATAAATAAATTTTTTCTAAATATCAGCAATTTTTGTTTTTGAATCATCATTGGTACTGTTGGGGGCACCTTTTCCCCCTATACAGAGTTTGTGTTAGTTACAGATCTTTCTCTTGATCAGAACTGGTTTGTTTAATGCTGCTATACAAAAAAAAGTTCTAAGACTTTTTCTTTTGACAAAGAATGTACACTGATCAGCCATAACATCCTTGTTTCTACACTCACTGTTCATTTTATCAGCTCCACTTACCATATAGAAGCACTTTAAAGTTCTACAATTACTGACTGTAGTCCATCTGTTTGTCTACATACTTTTTTAGCCTGCTTTCAGCCTGTTCTTCAATGGTCAGGACCTCCACAGGACCACTACAGAGTAGGTATTATTTAGGTGGTGAATCATTCTCAGCACTGCAGTGACAATGACATGGTGGTGGTGTGTTAGTGTGTGGTGTGCTGGTATGAGTGGATCAGACACAGCAGCGCTGCTGGAGTTTTTTAATACCGTGTCCAATCACTGTCTACTCTATTAGACACTCCTACCTAGTTGGTCCACCTTGTAGATTTAAAGTCAGAGACGATCACTCATGCTATTTTTTCACTTTACCAGTATTTACTGGCTTGCTGTGTCTTTAGGCTGCACATATTCAAGAAACTAATAGTTAAGATATGTCCAAACTGGGTTTACACTTTACCCCCAGTCACTGTCTGTGATAATCATGTTTAGCATGTTCTCCTTGTGTCAGATGAGTTTTCTCTGAGTATCCTGAATATCCTTTTTTACACCTTCAAACATGCCAAAGGTGGATGGACTCTTATTCAGATTCAGATATTAATGAGTGAATGAATGTTTGGTAGACTTATAGATAAGTCCTGTTAAGGTTGTACTGCTTGCACATAATTCTGATTGGTGCCAGACCCACTGAGACCCTGAACATGATAAAGCAGTTAGTGAAAGTAGATGAATTAATGAATGCACTTGCCATTGGTAGCCTGTTTATACATCGGTTAAAAGCTCTAGTGGTCTGCATAGTGGCTCGGCGGGTAGCACTGTCTCCATCAAGAAGGTCCTGCGTTCGATTTCCAGGTGGAGCAGTCCACGTCCTTTCTGTTTCAAGTTTGCATGTTCTCCCCTTGTCTATGTGGGTTTCCTTCGGGTGCTCCAGTTTCCTCCCACAGTCCGAAGACATGCAGTCAAATTAATTGGACATACAAAATGAATAGAATGGATAAAGGCTCTACTGTTTTGACTACAGGTGCATATTTTGCAAACAATTAAATATGAGTAGACAATTAGCAAGGGAGTCTAGCATGTTTTACTTTGTGCAGTAAAGATCATGGCGAAGTAAAATCTTAGATGCATGTCTTTTATGTGAATAACCGGAAGGATGTAAACAAGCAAGTCTAAATAAGAAAACGAGTTTTTAATCAGTTTTGGCTTATGAAGCACAGGACTTCCCTGACACCCTATGCCAGGGGATTAGCCACGCCTTCCACACAGAGACGAGAAACACATTTTAAAAATCACTCTGCCGTCATATTTCATGGGGTCAGTTTTATATAATCTCCCTAATCCAAATTGAGCTTGCCGTATCATAAGATCAGTGTGCTGAGTGAATCAGAATTGCAGCCATATTGAGAGATTAACACATCTTTAACGCTTCTACAGAACCTCTAAATGAGCCCCCGGGGGATGCATGGCCCCCGGGGGATGGTGTCACTTTTTTATTTATTTATTTATTTTTTTGCCAGATGTCTTATTTGTGAAAGATTGGCAGGTTGGCAGAAAGCGGTTGTGAATGTCTTCATTATTTAGTGAGTTTGTTGAGGCAGAAGAGATGTGCTGTGACAGTAAGGTGCAAACGTGGTGCTGGGCTTTCTGATGCTCACCTAGAGGGTTAGATGATGGGGAATAGTGTGGAAGCTTGGCTAGAAGCCCTTTGGGGTTCAAATCGGAGAAAAATAAAGACTTTATAGATAGATAGACAGATAGATAGACAGATAGATAGATGATAGATAGATAGACAGACAGATAGATGATAGATAGATAGATAGATAGATAGATAGATAGATAGATAGATAGATAGATAGATAGATAGATAGATAGATAGATAGATAGATAGACAGATGGACACAGACAGCTTAGACACAAACAGGCAGACAGATAAATATACAGACTGACAGATAGATAGATAGACACAGACAGATTAGACACAGACAGACAGACAGACAGACAGACAGACAGACAGACAGACAGACACGGACAGATTAGACACAGACAGACAGACAGACAGACAGACAGACAGACAGACAGACAGATAGATAGATAGATAGATAGACACAGACAGATAGGTAGACACAGACAGATTGGACACAGACATATTAAACACAGACAGACAGACAGACAGACAGACAGAGAGACAGAGATAGATAGATAGATAGACAGACAGACAGACAGACATACAGACAGACAGACAGACAGACATAAGAAAAAGAAGATGAAGATATACTTTATTTGTCATACATGCATATACAGATGTACAGTACAATGAAATTCTTTCTTCGCATATCCCAGCTTGTTTGGAAGCTGGGGTCAGAGCACAGGGTCAGCCACCTTACGGCGCCCCTGGAGCAGACAGGGTTAAGGGTCTTGCTCAAGGACCCAACAGTGGCTGCATAGCAGAGCCTGGATTTGAACCGCCAATCTTCCGGTTGATAGCCCAAAGCTCTACCCACTAGGCTACCACTGTCCCAGACAGACAGACAGACAGACAGACAGACAGACAGACAGACAGACAGACAGATAGCCACAGACATATTAAACACAGACAGATAGACAGACAGACCGATAGATAGACACAGACGGATGGATAGATAGACAGATAGACAAATGGACAGACAGACAGACAGATAGACAGACAGATAGACTATCCACAGTTCATAATATCTGAATAGGTTCTGGGAGTCAGGGGGAATCTCTGAGAAACTTATCGACATGGCCACATGGGCTCATGAATTCTTAGAAAAATCATTGTCACTTAACACAGTCCGCCACAGCATCAAGAAATACAACCTAAAACTGTATAATGCAAAGATAAACCCAGATATTCATTTCATGCAGAAGCGCTGGCTTCATGCAGAAAGTTTTCTGGTCCCAAAGTCATCTGAGAGGGACCAAAAGACAGACGAGTACCTGGAAAACACAGTGGAGCTATGTGATAACTTTAAAACACAGAGCTTACATTCTTTTTGTTGGTCAGCTTAGTGTCATCCAACCAAAAGCACCTAGAGCCTAGTGCTCACAAATGAAAACATGACAGTCGCCTTTGCATAATGGCTAGCATCCTGTGATACAGTGGTTGCATGGAAAGAATGTAGGGTCAGTCATTATATGACACCCCTGGAGCCAAGAGGATTAGGGTGTGCAGAGCCAGGATTCAAGCTCTCATAGTTCAGATTAAAACCTACAGCCCTAACCACTGAGCCAGAGCCAAGATTCCAGCCCATAAATCATTCACAGACTACTTTACACTAGTAAAGTGGGAAAAGAAGTGCAAAAACGTATCACTTGCTTTCTTCCTTTAAAAATTTAAAACATCTAAAAAATAAAAAGTGAACTTTTTAAGAGCAGAGGATGTTTAACTAAAATAAAAATAAGACAGCGGACAGGTCTAATTAAGATGCATTAACACTGGCTCAGGTAAGCTATCATTTTCTTTTACTGTCAGGTGCTTTTTTCTCTTGTGTTGCTACATGGTGTGCACGCAAGGGAAATGTGGTGAGCAATTCCAATTTACATCAGAGCTACAGAAGAAGCTACAAGGCCGACTCACCCGAGAGCGGCGCTTCCATCTTTCTTCTTTCTTTCTATTTAAAACACTTGTGAGCGTGGAAGTCCCTGAAGACGGATCAGACTGTTTGAGATCTGATGTGTCTCTTGCTGTACAATTAAGAGAGGAAAAGATTTAAAGCAACACTAATCCCTATCTTAGTTCTTTTGTTCTTTCTTTCTATCTCTGTGTCTTTGGGATAATAATTTAAATTTGTTTAAAAATAGGTGTCCTATAAAGAACGATAAATCTAGGTGCTAGCAGTAATATACTATATATAGGGCGTCAATCAATTGCAGGCACCAAACACTAAAAGAGGCAATCCTTCATCATGTTCTTTGAATGTACAATTGCAGTTAAAATTATTCAACCCCCATTGCAAAATAAAAGAATTATAGACTAAGGACAGACAGCTTTTTCAGTTTTTAATAACAAACCTAATTCTATTTCTTAACTTCAAAAAGGTTCCACACTTTTAAACTCTATTTATTAAGAATTTGAAAAACAAATATGCTCCACTTACCATATAGAAGCACTTTGTAGTTCTACAATTACTGACTGTAGTCCATCTGTTTCTCTACATACTGTTTTAGCCTGCTTTCACCCTGTTCTTCGATGGTCAGGAGCCCCACACTACCACCACAGAGCAGGTATTATTTAGGTGGTGGATCATTCTCAGCGCTGCAGTGACACTGACATGGTGGTGGTGTGTTAGTGTGTGTTGTGCTGGTATGAGTGGATAAGACACAGTAATGCTGCTGGAGTGTTTAAATGCCATGTCCACTCACTGTCCACTACCTTGTTGGTCCACCTTGTAGATGTAAAATCAGAGACGATCGCTCATCTATTGCTGCGGTTTGAGTTGGTCATCTTCTAGACCTTCATCATTCGTCACAGGACGCTGCCCATGGGGCGCTGTTGGCTGGATATTTTTGGTTGGTGGACTATTCTCAGTCCAGCAGTGACAGTGAGGTGTTTAAAAACTCCAGCAGCGCTGCTGTGTCTTATCCACTACCAATACCAGCACAACACACACTAACACACCACCACCATGTCATTGTCACTAAAGTGCTGAGAATGATCCACCACCTAAATAATACCTGCTCTGTGGTTGGCCTGGGAGAGTCCTGACCATTGAAGAACAGCATGAAAGGGGGCTAACAAAGCATGCAGAGAAACAGATGGACTACAGTCAGTAATTGTAGAACTACAAAGTGCTTCTATGTGGTAAGTGAAGCCAATAAAATGGACAGTGAGTGTAGAAACAAGGAGGTGGTTTTAATGTTATGGCTGATCAGTATATACAGTGTATCACAAAAGTGAGTACACCCCTCACATTTCTGCAAATATTTCATTATATCTTTTCATGGGACAACACTATAGACATGAAACTTGGATATAACTTAGAGTAGTCAGTGTACAGCTTGTATAGCAGTGTAGATTTACTGTCTTCTGAAAATAACTCAACACACAGCCATTAATGTCTAAATAGCTGGCAACATAAGTGAGTACACCCCACAGTGAACATGTCCAAATTGTGCCCAAATGTGTCGTTGTCCCTCCCTGGTGTCATGTGTCGAGGTCCCAGGTGTAAATGGGGAGCAGGGCTGTTAAATTTGGTGTTTTGGGTACAATTCTCTCATACTGGCCACTGGATATTCAACATGGCACCTCATGGCAAAGAACTCTCTGAGGATGTGAGAAATAGAATTGTTGCTCTCCACAAAGATGGCCTGGGCTATAAGAAGATTGCTAACACCCTGAAACTAAGCTACAGCATGGTGGCCAAGGTCATACAGCGGTTTTCCAGGACAGGTTCCACTCGGAACAGGCTTCGCCAGGGTCGACCAAAGAAGTTGAGTCCACGTGTTCGGCGTCATATCCAGAGGTTGGCTTTAAAAAATAGACACATGAGTGCTGCCAGCATTGCTGCAGAGGTTGAAGACGTGGGAGGTCAGCCTGTCAGTGCTCAGACCATACGCCGCACACTGCATCAACTCGGTCTGCATGGTCATCATCCCAGAAGGAAGCTGACGCACAAGAAAGCCCGCAAACAGTTTGCTGAAGACAAGCAGTCCAAGAACATGGATTACTGGAATGCCCTGTGGTCTGACGAGACCAAGATAAACTTGTTTGGCTCAGATGGTGTCCAGCATGTGTGGCGGCGCCCTGGTGAGAAGTACCAAGACAACTGTATCTTGCCTACAGTCAAGCATGGTGGTGGTAGCATCATGGTCTTGGGCTGCATGAGTGTTGCTGGCACTGGGGAGCTGCAGTTCATTGAGGGAAACATGAATTCCAACATGTACTGTGACATTCTGAAACAGAGCATGATCCCCTCCCTTCGAAAACTGGGCCTCATGGCAGTTTTCCAACAGGATAACAACCCCAAACACAACCTCCAAGATGACAACTGCCTTGCTGAGGAAGCTGAAGGTAAAGGTGATGGACTAAACCCAATTGAGCACCTGTGGCGCATCCTCAAGTGGAAGGTGGAGGAGTTCAAGGTGTCTAACATCCACCAGCTCCGTGATGTCATCATGGAGGAGTGGAAGAGGATTCCAGTAGCAACCTGTGCAGCTCTGGTGAATTCCATGCCCAGGAGGGTTAAGGCAGTGCTGGATAATAATGGTGGTCACACAAAATATTGACACTTTGGGCACAATTTGGACATGTTCACTGTGGGGTGTACTCACTTATGTTGCCAGCTATTTAGACATTAATGGCTGTGTGTTGAGTTATTTTCAGAAGACAGTAAATCTACACTGCTATACAAGCTGTACACTGACTACTCTAACTTATATCCAAGTTTCATGTCTATAGTGTTGTCCCATGAAAAGATATAATGAAATATTTGCAGAAATGTGAGGGGTGTACTCACTTTTGTGATACACTGTATGTGATAAATAAAGGCATTCTATTATATGAATAAAGAAAGTAACATTTAAAAAATCCAATTATTGTTATGATTATTAAATGTAGTCAGTTTGACATCTGATCTTAGAACGTTGGAAAAAATTACTTCTGACATCTGTCAATGAATTCAACTCAATTTTTTCTAGCTTTTTTTGCAAACTGTGCATCAGATTAGCACTGGCCCTTTCTTAATGTTATCTTGGACATATAATTAGCAGTTTACAAATGACCTTTAAACTGGTAAATCACACTGCTGGTGCAAAATCAACTTTAATTGACACCGCTCTGTATTTTATGCCCCTTTTGGGAAAAAGCACTCCAAATTAACATATCAATTAGCACAGACCTCACTAAGGGAGGCAGCAGCATGTGTTGTTTTACTTATTTTAAAAACACAATCCTCCATAGACCCTGTTGGTAAATCAGTTTGGACATTTTGCTGACGATACCTAATTACCGCATTTCTATACACATAAGCCAGCGGTAAATCGGGGCCTCTAAGCTCTTGCTTTTAATCCCACTAATGCCCTGTCAAAACACAACAGGGCTGCGTTTACCCACCGAGTAGGGCGGCGGAGTTGCTTTTTGGTGAGGTGTGCTGTTATGACATGTGTTAGGGAGTAAACAGAGCTTTGTGCTAATCCCTGGTACCAGCTGCCGTCTGTCAAAATGAGAACAGCAGCCGACTGAAAGACAGCTATCGTCTTCTGTACGCAACACACACACACACACACACACACACACACACCTGAGTCATTAAACTGCAATAGATTAATTGTTATTCTGCTTCCATATTAAAATGCTTGTCAGATACACTATATTGACAAAAGTCTGTGATCACCCCTTCAGTTTAGACAGTTTACAGTTGTACCCTAGTGATTAAGGTACTGGACTAGTAATCGAAAGGTCTAAGCCCCACCTCTGCCAAGTTGCCACTGTTGGGCCCTTAAGCAGGTCCTTAACCCACAATTGCTTAGACAGTATATTGTCAAAGTACTGTAATCCATAACATTAAAGCCAGCTCCTTGTTTCTACACTCACTGTCCATTTTATCAGCTCAACTTATCATAAAGAAGCACTTTGTAGTTCTACAATTACTGACTGTAGTCCATCTGTTCCTCTGCATGCTTTTAACCCCCTTTCATGCTGTTCTTCAATGGTCAGGACTCTCCCAGGACAACCACAGAGCAGGTATTATTTGGGTGGTGGATCATTCTCAGCACTGCAGTGACACTGACATGGTGGTGGTGTGTTAGTGTGTGTTGTGCTGGTATGAGTGGATAAGACACAGCAATGCTGATGGAGTCTTTAAACACCTCACTGTCACTGCTGGACTGAGAATAGTCCACCAACCAAAAATGTGGGCAGCATTCTGTGACCACTGATGAAGGTCTAGAAGATGACCGACTCAAACAGCAGCAATAGATGAGTGATTGTCTCTGACTTTACATCTACAAGGTGGACCAACTAGGTAGGAGTGTCTGATAGAGTGGACAGTGAGTGGACACGGTATTTAAAAACTCAGCAGCGCTGCTGTGTCTGATCCACTCATACCAGCACAATACACACTAACACACCACCACCATGTCAGTGTCACTGCAGTGCTGAGAATGATCCACTATCTAAATAATACCTGCTCTGTGGTGGTCCTGTGGGGGTCCTGACCATTAAAGAACAGGGTGAAAGCAGGTTAAAAAAGTAGGTAGAGAAACAGATGGACTACATTCAGTAATTGTAGAACTTTAAAGTGCTTCTATATGGTAAGTAAGGCTGATAAAATAGACAGTAAGTGTAGAAACAAAGAGGTGGTTTTAATGTTATGGCTGATTGGTGTATACAGCCAATATATAGTGTGGCGAGTGGCCAACTCACCATAATAGAAAGGTTGTTATCGGCCATAAGAGCGCAGTATCCCATGATGCACTGCATGGCTGAAACTTTACATTGTAAGGGTTAAAATGAGTTTCATGGAATGAGTTGGAATAGTGTGGGGGAACTTATGTAAATAGTTGTGTTTGTTGTGACGTCATTTATTTATTTATTTATTTTTGCATTCTCCCCCAATTTTCCTCCCAATCTAGTTGTATCTAATTATCCAATTGCATTCCGCTTCATCTCTACTGATGTTGACCTCCACTCTGACTGAGGAGAGCCGTGAGGAGAGCCGTGACTAACGCACAACCGCTCCGACACGTGTGCAGTAGCCGACTGCATCTTTTCACCTGCATGAGGCGAGTTTATATGCAGATCAGCTTTGTGTACAGAGAACCACATCCTGATCACATTATCCCTTGAGGTAGTAATTGATGGTGTGTTGAAAATCTGCAAGCTAGTAATTTTTTGTGCTCAGAATTTATACAAAATGAATAATTTAACACACTATTCCAACCATAAAAGTAATTTTAACCCTTATTAATGTTTCATCCATGGGTGCCCTGCATAATGGGCCAATAACAACCTTTTTATTATGGTGAGCTGGCCACCCACCACACTATATATTGGTTGTATACATTTACATTTTCAGTATTTAGCAGATAAGAGAGTGGAGCCACAAAGCAAAGCTTTCAATTTACCGGTCGATCTATGTCCCTATCCTCACCTATCGTCACGAGCTTTCGGTAATGACTGAAAGAATGAGGTCGCGGATACAAGCGGTTGAAATGAGCGTGGAGAGGAACCAGTTGAGGTGGTTCGGGCATCTGATAAGGATGCCTCCTGGACGCCTCTCTTTGTAGGTATACCAGGCACAGCCAACTGGGAGAAGGCCCCAGGGTCGACCCAGGACCCGCTGGCATGGGAACGCCTGGGGATCCCACCAGAGGAACTGGTAGAAGTGGCGAGGGAGAGAGATGCCTGGGACTGTTGCCACCGCGACCCTGAATGGATAAGCGGAACAGATGATGATGATGATGAATAATTTAATTATGATGACAAATCCTACTGTGTCCTACTGTGACCAGTGTGAACATCCTGGTGAGTGAGTGAGTGATGCCCTGTCCTTAGTGTTTTCACATCATGTTCCAGGACAGGATACAGATCTGCCACAACCCTGTTCAGAAAAAAGCAATTACTACATGTCAATGTGTAATATATGGTTGCCATGTTGTCTGGATGTGTGTATATGTGTGTGTGTTACACTCATTTAATATCTTTGCTGATATCTTCATATCATCCTTTTGATGTATTCTCAATTTCCTGTGTGTGTGTGTGTGTGTGTGTGTGTGTGTGTGTGGAGGTGGAGGTGAAGGGGTTTGCATTTGTTTCAGTGCAGCACTCTAATAACGCAACATTAGAGACGAGCGCATCCGCTATGAAAGTCACTCACGCATCCTCATTACCATTCTAATAAAGCTAGCACCGAAACCCTCAGCTGGAGCCACTTTATTAACTAGAACCATATTTACAGTGCAGTAGCATGAGGGCCATTACTGGAATTGCATGAAGCAAAATTCAAAGATGAGACACGGCTCTTTCTCCAAAAGCTAGTTTGTTGTTCACTGTTTTGAATTAAGCTTTATTCTTTTTGCAATTCAAGTGACACACACTTGAATCTGGGACCTTTACCTTGCTGTCAGGCTAAGCTTTAAGGAGAAATTGATTTTTTTACACCGATCAGCCATAACATTAAAACCACCTTGTTTCTACACACTGCTATTTTATCAGCTCCACTTACCACATAGGAGCACTTTGTAGTTCTACAATTACTGACTGTAGTCCATCTGTTTCTCTACATACTTTTTTAGCCTGCTTTCACCTTGTTCCTTAATGGTCAGGACCACCCCAGGACCACTACAGAGCAGGTATTATACAGGTGGTGGATCATTCTCAGCACTGCAGTGACACTGACATTGTGGTGGTGTGTTAGTGTGTGTTGTGCTGGTATTAGTGTATAGGACACAGCAATGCTGATGGAGTTTTTAAACACCTCACTGTCACTGCTGGACTGAGAATAGTCCACCAACCAAAAATATCCAGCCAACATCGACCACTGATGAAGGTCTCAAGGATGACCAACTCGAACAGCAGCAGTAGATGAGCGATCGTCTCTGACTTTACATCTACAAGGTGGACCAACTAGGTAAGAGTGTCTAATAGAGTGGGCAGTGAGTGGACACGGTATTTAAAAACTCGAGCAGTGCTGCTGTGTCTGATCCACTCGTACCAGCACAACACACACTAACACACCACCACCATGTCATTGTCTCTGCAGTGCTGAGAATGATTTACCACCCAAATAATACCTGCTCTGTGGTGGTCCTGTGGGCATCCTGACCATTAAAGAACAGCATGAAAGGAGGCTAACAAAGCATGCAGAGAAACAGATGGACTACAGTCAGTAATTGTAGAACTACAAAGTGCTTCTATATGGTAAGTGGATCTGATAAAAGCATTAGTGATGCAGGTATATCAGAACAGCACACACTTTTTCATAAAAAAATTGAATAATATTCCAAAATCCAGTCATCTGCGAGAGGAAAAATAGGCATATTAAGGTAAGACAAGAAGTGGTGTTATCAGATCCTATCCATGATACAACAATGATAGACAACCTCCGACGAGCCAGCTGGGACACGTCTCCGATATCAAAAGGGCAACAGGGAGGATGATTGACAGGCAGCGGTGGCAAATAGCACAGTACCCATGTGTGCTAAGTGGGAGATCAGTCTGGAAAAGAGTAATGAGTTTGAAAAGCAACGTTAGCATGACGCCTCTGATCATATGGTGCAACATTTGATGCGCTATGAAAAAAATAAAATAAAATAAAGGTCATGCATTATGCATTAACTAGACTCTCTCTCTGTCTCTGTTCCCTTTTTTTCTCATCAGCATACAGGCTGCAATAGATAGCATGATTAATAACTCTATTGTGTAAAGTAATAATCACTCTGCGTATCGTAAACAATCATTTTAGATAAAACATATTGGTTATTTGATTTGGTGCGCTGCTGTAAAATATGCATATAGCCTACAGTCAGTAGGGATGATTAATTTCTCATTGCGGCTTATGAAAAGCTGTTTAGCTGCTTATTTTTTTTAAATGCTGCATTTTTTAAAACAAGGCAGTGTTAGATTAGAAATATACAAAACGTATTTTTGTATAATAATGGAGCACTCAGAATATTTGAATTAAGTAAATGAATCTTATATTATATATCTGGTAAACCAGATATCAGTTAATCAGTCACACCAGCCAAACCAATGTCTTTTATACGATTATTCATCATAGCCCAACTCTAGTCTGATACGCGCTAGTACTGGAAAAAACAGACTATCTGCCACAAGATCGAGCTAATTAGCCAGTAAGATAGTAAGACCAAGCTAAATTTGATTTTAAGAAGCCAATATATGTCTCTGCAGAGCTCAAACTGCACCCTAGTGTACCATACAGTATGTCTAATTAGTGCATGGCCGATAGCATAATTAAACAAAGGACATGAAGTACATTCTAGGACAAAGAATGTGGTTTGAGACTCAGCCAAGAAATCACTTGTCTACTGATATACAGTATATTCACCCATTTACCATGTCAGTTAACTGTGATTTTGTGTCTGTCCGGTGCATTATGTATATATATACACCTCCTTGTTTCGTCACTCACTGTCCATTTCATCAGCTTAACTTATAATATAGAAGCACTTTGTAGTTCGACAATTACTGACTGTAGTCCATCTGTTTCTTTACATACTGTTTTAGCCTGCTTTCACTCTGGTCATTAATGGTCAGGACCACCACAGAGCAGGTATTATTTAAGTGGTGGAGGATTCTCAGCACTGCAGTGACACGGACATGGTAGTGGTGTGTTAGTATGTGTTGTGCTGGTATGAGTGGATCAGACACAGCAGCGCTGCTGGAGTTTTTAAATACCATGTCCACTCAGTGTCCACTCTATTAGACACTCCTACCAAGTTGGTCCACCTTGTAGATGTAAAGTCAGAGACGATCGCTCATCTATTGCTGCTGTTTGAGTTGGTCATCTTTGAGAACTACATCAGTGGTCACACGGAAGCGCTATTGGCTGGATATTTTTGGTTGGTGGACTATTCTCAGTCCAGCAGTGACAGTGAGGTGTTTAAAAACTCCAGCAGCGCTGCTGTGTCTGATCCACTCATACCAGCACAACACACACTAACACACCACCACCATGTCAGTGTCACTGCAGTGGTCCTGTGGGGCTCCTGATCATTGAAAAACAGGGCGAAAGCAGACTTTGTCAGTATTTGTAGAACTACAAAGTGCTTCTATATGGTAAGTGGAGCTGATAAATGGACGGTGAGTGTAGAAACAAGGAGGAGAAACGAAGATGTTATGCCTGATCGGTGTATATATACTGATGAAGGTCTAGAAGATGACCAACTCAAACAGCAGCAATAGATGAACGATCATCTTTGACTTTATATCTACACTGTGAACCAACTAGGTAGGAGTGTCTAATAGAGTGGACAGTGAGTGGACACGGTATTTAAAAACTCCAGCAGTTCTGCTGTGTCTGATCCACTCATACCAGCACAACACACACTAACACACCACCACCATGTCAGTGTCACTGCAGTGCTGAGAATGGTCCACCACCTAAATAATACCTACTCTGTGGAGGTCCTGACCATTGAAGAACAGGGTGAAAGCAGGCTTAAAAAGTATGTAGAAAAATAGATGGACTACAGTCAGTAATTGGACAGTGAGTGTAGAAACAAGGAGGTGGTTTTAATGTTATGGCTAATCAGTATACATATACATACAATACAACGAAAATCTTTCTTCACATATCCCAGTTTGTTTGGAAGCTGGGGTCAGAGCGCAGGGTCAGCCATCGTACAGCACCCCAGGAGCAGAGAGGGTTAAGGGCCTTGCTCAAGGGCCCAACAGTGGCTGCATGGCAGAGCTGGGATTCAAACTCTAAACCTTTCAATTGTTAGCCCAAAGCTCTACCCACTAGGCTACCACAATCTAATACACCCTTGATATTAATTGATATCATGGATGTATTAGATCTGGCCAATTTCTATTGTGCTTACGCAAGACTACAGTAGAAATAATGAATCTCTGTACTGACCTCCTGCCCTCGACACACACACCGACCACACAGCCTAACTCATTTGATTCAGGATGAACCATCCAGAAGCAGCAGCGTCATTAGAAATACATAAGTCATCACATAGCCATCTTTGGGACTATTGTAATTCTGCTGCTAGTATAGGTTATAGGATAGGATAAAAGCATGCCACTGTTATTAGGTGGGAGAGCTAATCTACAGACAACGAAAAGCACAAGCAGCAAAAAAGCAAGAGCGTATGGTTAAATAGGACAACCTTTAAATCTCATCCCTTTAATTCTCTTTCTCCTTTCAGTGTCTTCTAGCATCTTTCTCAACTTCAATCTCCTCATCTCATCTCCTCCCACCCCATCTCTCAATTTTTGTTCTTTTTCTCTCTAATGGCTTAAGTAGGGTTTTGAGTTTATTAGATCTGACCGAAATAAGAAGAGACAATCAGAGTCGGGTGTAGATCTGAAGATGAGAGGCACCATGACCCAGATACCAGATGCTTTTACAGTTTTGAAGAGAAGAAAGAATTTATGTCACTTATACACACTTCTAAGCTGCAAAAAATAATATATATCATAACTGGAAATGGAATTGATTGTTGTGTTTATTAATTATTTAATGCTTCTTTAATCAAAAAGATCAGCTGTAGGTATGGAACTACCTGGCTCTGTAGTCCAAGAGTTATATAATATACAGCCTGTTTAAATGTAAAACATTAAGACATTAATATATACAGTTTTATGCATTTATTGGACATTTCTTGTCAAATGTAGTGTGTTGTTAATTCATTGAACAATTACTGTTTAACGACATATTTTACTAATGTGTTAATCAGTGAACACAATTGCATGCCAAATCTATTAAAAAAAAATGTTTCCTTGTAAGAATGATCAGGTAACTTGTTTTCACTTTAAAAATAAATCAACAAGTCGCTCGGGTGGTGCAGCGCTAAAACACACTAGCACACCAGAGCCGACATTTCGAACTTGTCGATTCGAAACTCGTGTGTAGCCACACGAAAAAACGATTGGCTGTTGTTCATACAGGGTGGGAGTCAGAGCCAGGACCTCATAACTGATGCAATTATGACCTCTGCTGTCTGATTGATTGAGGGATAATGCGTTGATCAGGGTGTGACTCTCCGTACACAAAGCTGATCCGCATATGAACTCGTCTCGTGTGGGTGATAAGGTTCAGTCGGCTACTGCACACGTGTCTGAGGGGGGTGTCAGTCTTGCTCTCCTCAATCAGGAGTGGAGATCAGCATCAGTAGAGAGGAAGCATAATTCAATAGGGTAATTGGATACAACTAGATTAAGTGTAAAATTGTGGGAGCGCAGTATCCCACAATGCAGTGCGCCCAGAGCCAAAACATTAATAAGGATTGAAATGGGTTTAATGGTTGGAATAGTGTGGGGAGCGTTTATATAAAGAGTTGTATTGTTGTGATGTGATTTATGGTGTAATTTGTGTTTGTGTTAAGTTTGTTAGTTTCCATTTTTTGTTTAGTGTATTTGGTGACCTGTCTGTTCTTCATAGTTGGAGGGATCTGCTGGAAGTCCTGCCTTCTACAATTAAAGAATAGAAATGTTTACTTACGTCGCTCAGATGCCACAATATATAGCAGATTTTACACATTGGTGTGAGCTTGTGTGGCATAGTGGTAAGAATCACTCAACTGGTAACAGCTGGGGGTTTCAATTCCAGGCTGGGCTCGAATGCAGAAGCTACATGGTGTTACATAAAACAATCCATTAAAAGAACACAGATCAGTGCACCTTTAGTGTCGGTCCTAAACCTCAATAAATAGAAGAGTTGCATCAGGAAGGGCATCTGGCATAAGAACTGTGCCAAATTAAGCATGCGGATGAATGATTCTCTGTGGCGACCTTTGACGGGAGCAGCCAAGAAGAATCATTTAGATCAGGGGTGTCAAACTCATTTTCACCGAGGGCCACATCTGCATTATGGTGGCTATCAAAGGGACGATTGTAACGTATCCTGCTGTGATTGCAGTCTGCCTTTTAAGTCTTGGACAATTTGTTGTTTTTCTTGGAGGCTAAATTCTGTGTTTGGTGTCAAAATGCCAAATGTATACTGTATATTTATGATGTACAGTGTATCACAAAAGTGAGTACACCCCTCACATTTCTGCAAATATTTCATTATATCTTTTCATGGGACAACACTATAGACATGAAACTTGGATATAACTTAGAGTAGTCAGTGTACAGCTTGTATAGCAGTGTAGATTTACTGTCTTCTGAAAATAACTCAACACACAGCCATTAATGTCTAAATAGCTGGCAACATAAGTGAGTACACCCCACAGTGAACATGTCCAAATTGTGCCCAAATGTGTCGTTGTCCCTCCCTGGTGTCATGTGTCAAGGTCCCAGGTGTAAATGGGGAGCAGGGCTGTTAAATTTGGTGTTTTGGGTACAATTCTCTCATACTGGCCACTGGATATTCAACATGGCACCTCATGGCAAAGAACTCTCTGAGGATGTGAGAAATAGAATTGTTGCTCTCCACAAAGATGGCCTGGGCTATAAGAAGATTGCTAACACCCTGAAACTGAGCTACAGCATGGTGGCCAAGGTCATACAGCGGTTTTCCAGGACAGGTTCCACTCGGAACAGGCTTCGCCAGGGTCGACCAAAGAAGTTGAGTCCACGTGTTCGGCGTCATATCCAGAGGTTGGCTTTAAAAAATAGACACATGAGTGCTGCCAGCATTGCTGCAGAGGTTGAAGACGTGGGAGGTCAACCTGTCAGTGCTCAGACCATACGCCGCACACTGCATCAACTCGGTCTGCATGGTCGTCATCCCAGAAGGAAGCTGACGCACAAGAAAGCCCGCAAACAGTTTGCTGAAGACAAGCAGTCCAAGAACATGGATTACTGGAATGCCCTGTGGTCTGACGAGACCAAGATAAACTTGTTTGGCTCAGATGGTGTCCAGCATGTGTGGCGGCGCCCTGGTGAGAAGTACCAAGACAACTGTATCTTGCCTACAGTCAAGCATGGTGGTGGTAGCATCATGGTCTTGGGCTGCATGAGTGTTGCTGGCACTGGGGAGCTGCAGTTCATTGAGGGAAACATGAATTCCATGTACTGTGACATTCTGAAACAGAGCATGATCCCCTCCCTTCGAAAACTGGGCCTCATGGCAGTTTTGCAACAGGATAACGACCCCAAACACAACCTCCAAGATGACAACTGCCTTGCTGAGGAAGCTGAAGGTAAAGGTGATGGACTAAACCCAATTGAGCACCTGTGGCGCATCCTCAAGTGGAAGGTGGAGGAGTTCAAGGTGTCTAACATCCACCAGCTCCGTGATGTCATCATGGAGGAGTGGAAGAGGATTCCAGTAGCAACCTGTGCAGCTCTGGTGAATTCCATGCCCAGGAGGGTTAAGGCAGTGCTGGATAATAATGGTGGTCACACAAAATATTGACACTTTGGGCACAATTTGGACATGTTCACTGTGGGGTGTACTCACTTATGTTGCCAGCTATTTAGACATGAATGGCTGTGTGTTGAGTTATTTTCAGAAGACAGTAAATCTACACTGCTATACCAGTTGTGCACTGACTACTCTAAGTTATATCCAAGTTTTATTTCTATAGTGTTGTCCCATGAAAAGATGTAATAAAATATTTGCAGAAATGTGAGGGGTGTACTCACTTTTGTGATACACTGTATATCTACATTTATATTGTACTGCTTTACCACAGACACGGCTTCATAATGTACCGGTTTTTCTTCTTGAAGCACAAACTTGTATTCACTTTCCCATCTTTCATGAAATTACCTCCTTCTGCTTCAGTTTTCTCTTCTTGTGCATTTTGGGATATTTGTAAATATTTCTCAACATCACTTGTTGGAAAACCGCCTCAGTTAAACGCTGATGTGGAAACACTGCCATCTAGTGGCAGGATGCGGTCACTTTGCGGGTCACAAAATCGGCATGCATTGTGGGAGATGCAGTTTATGTACAATTTTACAGTGAATTTTAAGACGATCATACGTCTTTTAAGCTCTCTCGGCCACATAAAATGACAAAAATACATTTGCCAAGAGTTAGGAAGTAAACCCAAACTTTTATTTATTTATTTATTTATGTTTTTATTTGTAAAGCTCCACAGCAAACATATGATTAGTTTATTAAAGATTTACTTCTGACAAATATATAATTTAAACAAGAAATCAGTATAAAAATATGAACAATGCAAGTCTATAAAAACAATTGCCTTTATCTACGAGGGTTCTTCAAAAGGTTCATTAAGTATTTCAAAAACAAATTCACATCATCACATGAAAATCTTCTTCCCCTTAAAGCTTCTCTGAGTGGTCCAAAAAGGTGGAAATCAGATGGCGCTAAATCCGAACTAGAAGCTCTCTCTCAGTCTCTCAGACATGACCAATTACTACTCCTCCCACCCTCACCGTTTCCAACCAAAATATAAAAGTGTGGAAACTTTTTGAAGATCCCTATTTATTTTCAAAGTGCTTCACTTTCACTATACCGTATGGATGCAGCATGTACACCATAAGTATGTAGATGCCTAACTATAGAATCCATGTGTTCCAATGAGAATTGACTGTTTCATCATGATTCAGCCCATTTCTTGTGTTAGAACTTCTTGTAATATGCACAGATCTCTGATCTCAACCCTTATTGAACATTGATTGAACATTGATTTTGAGCCAGACCTTCTTGTTGAACATCAGTTTATGTTTGACCTTGCATTTTCTTTTTCTTTTGGCAGATTTTAGGACATACTGTACACTGATCAGCCATAACATTAAAACCACCTCCTTGTTTCTACACTCACTGAGTGGTATGAGTGGAACAGACACAGCAGCGCTGCTGGAGTTTTTAAATATTGTGTTCACTCACTGTCCACTCTATTAGACACTCCGACCTAGTTGGTCCACCTTGTAGATGTAAAGCCAAGTGATCACTTATCTATTGCTGCTGTTTGAGTTGGTCATCTTCTAGACCTTCATCAGTGGTCACAGGACGCTGCTCATGGGGAGCTGTTGGCTGAATATTTTTGGTTGGTGGACTATTCTCAGTCCAGCAGTGACAGTGAGGTGTTTAAAAACTCCATCAGCATTTCTGTGTCTTATCCACTCATACCAGCACAACACACACTAACACACCACCACCATGTCAATGTCACTGCAGCACTGAGAATGACCCACCACCCAAATAATACCTGCTTTGTCGTGGTGCTGTGGGGGTCTTGAGCATTGAAGAACAGAGTACAAGGAGGTTAAAAGTATGTAGAGAAACTACATACATAGATGGACTACAGTCAGTAATTGTAGAATTACAAAGTGCTTCTATATGGTATGTGGAGCTGATAAAATGGACAGTGAGTGTAGAAACAAGGAGGTGGTTTTAATGTTATGGCTGATGTATATACTCAGTGTAGTACACAGTCCTACACAGTCAGGCATAAGGGTTGGGCATCCAAATGAGCTCAAACTACTGGCTGTGGTGCCCAGTGCCACTGCCACCATCTGCACGTTAGTGCTGGGTGATTTATGGGGATTAAGTGTGTTTGCTGGCAGTGAACTACTTACCTCCATCCAATTTTCTGCCTGCGCTTTCTTCTCCTGGTTCTACTTCTCCTCCTTTTCATTATTCTGTACTCTGTAGCAGTCTAAAATCTGGCACAGAATCTGGTAGCTAGTATCACTGGCCAGTGCAAAGTGGCAAATAAAGAGTAACTGAAATCAATAACTATTGACCATGCCAAATGAGTGGAATTGAAAGGATTTAAGTGTGGAAAAGGGTTTTGTTCTGGCTTTGCTTCCAGTGGAATACACCGAGCGTCACATTGAAAATGGCAGTACAAGGTCAAGCAGCAGACATTGGGGACAACAGAAAGCAGAGGGCAAAAGGATTCTACACTTCCCAGGATGACCACCAACTCGTTTGAACATGAAACGATCTACAAAATAATGACAAATGGCAGCTGGGGTAAAGTGCACGATGAAGCTGGTTTAAAACAGGCTTTTAGGGGTGGGGCTGAAGTTGTACGAAGCAGCAAAAAGCCCTTTATCAATTTGAATCAAAGAAGAGCTGGGCTCATATTTGTGAAAGACCATAAGGATTGGACTGTAGAGCACTGGAGTAATGTCTAGTCATCTGCTTTGAATAGTTGGGGGGGGGGGGGTTAAAGTAACCACAGCAGTTGTGGTTGGCTGTGTTTCAAATTACACACTATTGAACTGATAATATAAATATGTATAAATACAAATAAAACACTAGGGACAGTGGTAGCCTAGTCGGTAAAACTTTGGGCTATCAATCAAAAGGTTAAGAGTTTGAATCCGGGATCTGCCATGCTGGCAATGTTTGGCCCTTGAGCAAGGCTTTTTTCCCCCCAAGTTTTCCCCCCTAATCTAGTCGTGTCCAATTACTCTGATTGCGTCCTCTATACCGATTCAACCCTTCACCGCTGACTGAGGATGCCTGTCAACTGACATACGCCCCTACGGCACGTACAGTCAGTACAGACTGCATTTTTCACCTGCACGAGTCGAGTTCATACACTTGACGGGCACTGTGTATGGAGGGCCACACCCCCATCAGCATTATTCCTCAGCCCTGTGCAGGCGCCATCAGTCACCCAGCAGGGGTCGCAGTCGCACCGG
Source organism: Trichomycterus rosablanca (assembly GCF_030014385.1). NCBI lineage: Eukaryota > Metazoa > Chordata > Actinopteri > Siluriformes > Trichomycteridae > Trichomycterus > Trichomycterus rosablanca. The sequence goes on from NC_085996.1 coordinate 26,010,497, forward strand.
TTATGAGGACCTATGATCCGACTTTCTTACCCTCTAACCCTGAACAACAGCCAATCATTGTTCATGCTGCCGCCCAGCCCAGTCGGAAAGGCAGAGCTGAGATTCGATACGAAGTATTCGATACCCCAACTCTGGTGCGCTAGCGTACTTTACCGCTGCGCCACCTGAGCGGCTCTTGAGCAAGGCTCTTAACCCTCTTGGCTCCAGGGGTGCCGTACAATAGCTGAAAACACACCCATAGATGCCACAGTGTCCAAGTGTTAATGGTTATGCTCGTTTTAGATCTTTGTAGGTGTTTCCACTTCTTCTTACATTTTAAAGTAAGTCTTGTGTACAGTTGTGTACTTCAACCGGATAAAATAATGGTCCAGTTCTTTTTCCACATGTATTTTTATTCATTACCATTCACGCCCATCCACTTTTCCTAATCGAAGTCAAGACGCTTGGTCCTTGTTTTTAATAAAGGAACAGCTATTAGCTATTTAAGCAAAGTGACAGGGTTAATTACTGTATCTACTGCATGGTGTGCGCTGTAAGGGCTTTATTTGGTAAGCATGTCTGTGCAGGGGTCTGCACATTAGTTAGTCGTGTAATTAGTGCTGATAGTCAAATTAAATCCAGTTTCTCAGGTGGATGTGTATGAGGCAAAGGGTTTTATTTATTTTAGGATACAAATAACTGTGAATAATAAAAAAGTAAACTGAACACCAGTAGTTTTGGGTAGGTTTAAGGAGCAAAGACTTTCACTTAAATTACTGGATGGTTTTATCTCCCTTCCACCCCAAAAAACACCTCTATTTCTGCAATGATTATTTCTAAACCTTAATACACTAACACACAAACAATTGTATTTTAAAAATAGGACAATTACGTTTGAAGGTGGCACGATGGCCTGGTGGGTAGCACAGCAGGTTGCCTCACAGTAAGAAGGTTTTGGGTTTGATTGTCAGGTAGACTGGTCTGGGTCCTTTCTCTCCTTTACTTCAAACCTCATTCTGCATGCACTACATCAATGTGGCATTGTTTTTGTGCTTGACTGGCCTGCCTGCAGTCCAGATCTGTCTCATAATGAAAAATGTATGGTGCATCATGAAGAGGAGAATCAAACAACGGTGACCATGGACTGTTGAGCAGCTGGAGTCTCGTATCAAGCAAGAACGGGCAAAAACTTTACTTGCAAAACTGCAACAATTAGTATCCTTAGTTCCCAACCTATTAAAAAGTGTTATTAATGCTGCTCAGGTGGCGCAGCGGTAAAAACACACGCTGGAACCAGAGCTGGGATCTCGAATACATCGTATCGAATCTCAGCTCTGCCTGCCGACTAAGGCTGAGCGGCCACATGAACAACGATTGGCCTGTTGTTCAGATATGGGCGGGACTAAGCCAGATGGGGTCTCTCTCCCATGACTGGTGCAATTACTCTGCTGGCTGATTGATGGCGCCTGCACAGAGATGAGAAAAGAGTGCTCTCAGGTTGTGTCTGTCCATACACAACGCTGAGCTGCACTGCACTCGTCAAAGTGTAGGTGATAAGATGCATACGGCATGCTGCCCACATGTCGGAGTGGGATTAGCTTCGTTCTCCTCAATCAGAGCAGGGATCGGCATTGGTGGAGAGGAAGCATGATGCAATCGGGCAATTGGACGTGCTAAAAAGGGGAGAAAATGCATAAAAAAAGTGTCATTAATAGAAAAGATGATGATGGAACGAACACCCACAGTCGGAAGATTTGCAGTCAGGTTAATTGGAGATGCTAAATTGCCCTAGATGTCAATGTATGTAAGTTTGCCCTGTGATGGACTGGCGACCTGTCCTGGTTGTTCCCTACCTTTGGCCTACTAAGTTGCACTCACCATGACCCTGAGTAGGATAAAGCGTTGGTAAAACAGTTAATAAACGAATGAATGAACAATTAAATTGGTCATTTGTGAGGAAAAAGGAATGCAGCTGTGTTTTCCAGACTGTAGTCCGCCTTTTTACCACCTTCTAGTTTAAGCTGTCACATTTTAATTGAGTCAATTTTCCTCCGTATGGCACAAACGACTGTCACTGGTCCAGTTTTCTCTGGCATGTTTTTAATCATGCGGGGTATTGACTGCAAACTTGTGATCTGCAGAAGTGCAGTTGTCATCTTACCGATATCCTTCCATTTGTATTTTTTTTGTGTAGTGCTTCCTTCTTCAAGCTGTCACAAAAATATCTATTTGCTATTTATTTGGGTTCGTTATCACCTCCCTCAGCAACACTTGCTGTGCTTTTGTGATCTTTGTAGAATTCCCTGTATTATGGAATTATAAATACCCTGTATAGTGGTACCTTATAACTCATCATCCCCTAAGCTCAAAATCTTTGAAACTCGGCGCCCTTTGGCGAGAAATTTGTACCCTTAAGCCTAAATTAACAATGAACAATCACTTTGTTCAGCGCTTGGCTTGAGCGGTGCAGTAAAACATTGTCAAAGTGCGAATATGAGACGAATCTGCATTTGTGTGGAATAACCATCAAATTCACTCCGAAAGTGTCCACATGTATCTGTGTTTAGCTGGATTTCCCTCCTGTTTCACTTTTAAACTTGTGTTATAGCTCGGGGTTCTGAGAAATTGTAAGAATCAGCTTTTCCGAGAATCTAAAATGTTAAGAAAAAAAAAAGCTTAGCGTACAGCATAGAAACACTAAACCCCTCATAATTATTACTGCTCATAAGTAATAAATTCACTATTTATGAAATTCCTCACTTGTTTTGGTACAATGTCATGTTAAGCTCTGTGCACCGCCACACTCCATAGGAAATAACGGCACAATCAGCACAAATGCTATTGTGCTGCTTCTCATGTGAATGCGCTTTTACTGAACGGAATGCGGTATTCCAAGATCAAGCATCTCCACGGTTAAGAAGCATTAGGAAACAATAAAGAAGTAAAGGTAAAGAGCAGGTTTTATTGTATTTATTATTGACTTATTATTTGGTTTCAGTTATTTCAGTGTATGTGCGTCAAAAACAACCCCATTATTTTACATTAGCCTGAAATACACCGACATAACATTAAAACCACCTCCCTGTTTCTACACTCACTGTCCATTTTATCAGCTCCACTTACCATATAGAAGCACTTTGTAGTTCTACAATTACGGACTGTACTCCATCGGTTTCTGTACATACTTTTTTAGCCTGATTTCACCCTGTTCTTTAATGGTCAGGACCGCCACAGAGCAGGTATTATTTAGGTGGTAGATCATTCTCAGCACTGCAGTGACAATGACATGGTGGTGGTGTGTTAGTGTGTGTTGTGCTGGTATGAGTGGATCAGACACAGCAGCACTGCTGGAGTTTTTAAATACTCCACTCACTGTCCACTCTATCAGACACAACTACCTAGTTGGTCCACCTTGTAGATATAAAGTAAGAGACGATCGTTTATCTATTGCTGCTGTTTGAGTTGGTCATCTTCTAGACCTTCATCAGCGGTCACAGGACGCTGCCCACGGGGCGCTGTTGGCTGGATGTTTTTGGTTGGTGGACTATTCCCAGCAGTGACAGTGAGGTGTTTAAAAACTTCATTAGCACTGCTGTGTCTTAACCACTCATACCAGCACAACACACACTAACACACCACCACCATGTCAGTGTCACTGCAGTGCTGAGAATGATCCACCACCCAAATAATACCTGCTCTGTAGTGGTCCTGGGAGAGTCCTGACCATTGAAGAACAGCATGAAAGGGGGCTAACAAAGCATGCAGAGAGACAGATGGACTACAGTCAGTAATTGTAGAACTGCAAAGTGCCCCTATATGGTAGGTGGAGCTGATAAAATGGACAGTGAGTGTAGAAACAAGGAGGTGGTCATAATGTTATGGCTGATCGGTGTACATGCAGTTCAGCGGGACCATGGAACGCATTAACAGGTTTCTCATACATCCTAATGGAAAAAAATGCCTTGAAACTTAACACCTTTTAAACTCAACACCACTCCTAGAACCAACTGACGTTGAGTTTTTACCAAAACCACTGTATTTGCAGACAGCTTGTCTTCTTGTGGGTTGAAGGATATCAAGGTCTTTGGAGATGCTCTTGTAGCCCTTCTATATACATAGCAAATAATACAGCAAAAATTCTATCTTATTTTATACCTGTAGACTTGTTTTACTTTAAAATATTTCTGCTTTTAAAGTCTAACCATATTCACACAGTTATGTTTAGCATGAGTTCTGTATGAACAAATAGTCTACCATGTTTTACACACAAGAGCAAAATCTGGACCAGTAAACACATTTTTCTTGTCAACAAGGACCAAGAAGTACAATTAAAACCAGGCTACAAGCCACAGAATAAAAAAAATAAAATAAAAACAGCTTTAACAGGATTGAATTAATAAAACTTTATCGTCTCTGTGTCAGATAACGTCCAGCATTTTTAGAAATGCTGTGAGAAAAGCAGTGTTGTTTTCTGTTTACAGGCTGTGAGGAGACATTAGTCACCGATATCTGACAGTGTAAAGCCAGACACTGGTGCTCTTGCTCTTTCAATTGATCTTCTATCATTAGACATGGGAGTTTTTACTTGCACTCCAATAAACTGATCGTTATCAGTCTAAAAGGCTATGCTGTTGAGAAATATCATAAAGACAGCTGGCTTTGACCCCTGTATGTGGGTTATTCTGTGCTGGATTACTCCATTATACACCGATCAGCCATAACATTAAAACCAGCTCCTTGTTTCTACACACATTTTCCATTTTATCAGCTCCACTTATCATATAGAACTCAGATAGAACCCCCACAGGACCACTACAGAGCAGGTATTATTTGGGTGGTGGGTCATTCTCAGCACTGCAGTGACACTGACATGGTGGTGGTGTGTTAGTGTGTGTTGTGCTGGTATGAGTGGATCGGAAACAGCAGCACTGATGGCATTTTTAAACACCTCACTGTCACTGCTGGACTGAGAATAGTCCACCAACCAAAAATATCCAGCCAACAGCATCCTGTGACCACTGATGAAGGTCTAGAAGATGACCAACTCAAACAGCAGCAATAGATGAGCGATCGTCTCTGACTTTACATCTACAAGGTGGACCAACTAAGTATGAGTGTCTAATAGAGTGGACAGTGAGTGGACATGGTATTTAAACTCCAGCAGCGCTGCTGTGTCTGATCCACTCATACCACAACAACACACACTAACACACCACCACCATGTCATTGTCACTGCAGTGCTGAGAATGATCCACCATCTAAATAATACCTGCTCTGTGGTGGTCCTGTGGGGGTCCTGACCATTGAAGAACAGCGTGAAAGCAGGCTAAAAATGAAACAAGCAGAGAAACAGATGGACTACAGTCAGTAATTGTAAAACTACAAAGTGCTTCTATATGGTAAGAGGAGCTGATGAAATGGACAGTGAGTGTAGAAACAAGGAGGTGGTTTTAATGTTATGGCTGATCGGTGTTTGTTCTTCCCTCATTGAAAGGTGGTCATTATGGGTTCTTTAAATTAAAATGAGCTGTACTTATTGCTAACAAAGGCTTACAGTACAGTGGATTTTCACCTTACACTCCAGAGGTGATGAGTTTAAACCCAGATGATTCCATGTGCCATTCTGTGGCTTGGATCTGGCAATTGATTGGCCTTGCTGTCTTTGGTGACGAAAGGGCATTCCTGTCTCTCATCAACCATCTAACACCAACCAATTTTGTACAGGAAAGCATTCTCTGAGCGGCATTGATCTGCCTAATTGCACTGCATAAGCCACAGCTCATATACAGGCATTGCCTATTTTATCAGCTCCACATACCATATAGAAGCACTTTGTAGTACTACAATTACTGACTGTAGTCCATCTGTTTGTCTGCATGCTTTTTTAGCCTGCTTTCACTCTGCTCTTCAATGTTCAGGACCCCCACAAGACCACGACAGAGCAGGTATTATTTAGGTGGTGGGTCATTCTCAGCACTGCAATGACACTGACATGGTGGTGGTGTGTTAGTGTGTGTTGTGCTGGTATGAGTGGATCAGACACAGCGGCGCTGCTGGAGTTTTTAAATACCGTGTCCACTCACTGTCCAATCTATTAGACACTCCTGCCTAGTTGGTCCACCTTGTAGACGTAAAGTCAGAGACGATCGCTCATCTATTGCTGCTGTTTGAGCTGGTCGTCTTCTAGACCTTCATCAGTGGTCACAGAACGCTGCCCATGGGGCACTGTTGGCTGGATATTTTTGGTTGGTGGAATATTCTCAATCCAGAAGTGACAGTGAGGTGTTTAAAATCTCCATCAGCACTGCTTTGTTTTATCTACTCACACCAGCACAACACACACAGCTGATGAAATGGACAGTGAGTGTAGAAACAAGGAGGTGATTGTAATGTTACACACATAGCAATCAAGAGCTGATTAGCCTCTGAGCTGGCGCATCTGTCGACAACCTTTCAACGAGCAAAAATCAGGGCAAAAATCGTGTAGTGTGACCTTGGCATTAGGTGAATTGTAGATACAAAATTTCCTGTGATAGTGTTTGACATTGAACCTGAACTGGTGAATCATGTGTGACCTGATTCGTGATGTTTGTTCAAACAAACAAACAAATCGTGACTCAATATGGCACCTGGGTGGCTCACAAACAGAACTAAGGTGATGATAAAGGCCTAAACTAAAATCTATATTTGCAGCAAATTCATGAGTAACTTAGGTGTCATGTTCTAGTCCCTTTTTTTTGTTTTTGCAGTCACCGTACTCGCTCTCTCTCTTTCTCTCTCTGTGTTTGCCTTTCAGAGAGATAATGACTGTAATTGGACGGACTTGCAGGTTCTATGTGTGTTTCTCTCAGATAAAGCGTGCTGTGTGATTCTCTGGCGTCCGGCGACATGCTCTCTCTATTTAGAATAAAATGTTCTGCACACAATGGGAGGCGAGTGTCCAGGCCACAGCTCAGGCTTAGTGCTTCGGGTTCCAGTTCTGGCTATAAAATAGCTGTGGAAATCCTCTCTACTCAGGCTTAAGTGTGCATAATGCTTCTGTTATTACAGGCGTCCAATGTTTCCCAACAGTTAGTGAACTGTTAACAAGGCCATATTAATAAGTCATTTTCCAAAATCACTGCCCACAATCATCACCCAACTCTGCAGCCTGGATTTAAGCTTTAGCACCATCGCTCACCTTATGGGATCAGTCATTCCATAGGCACATTTATAGTCTGATACTACTGCATACTGCATACTACCATACTAAACAGTATACAAAATTACAAACCCAAATCAGAAAAAGTTGGGACGGCATGGAAAAAGCAAATAATAAAAAACAAAAAACACATTTTTTACATTTACTTTTATTTTTATTTGATTGCAGACAGGATGAACCTGAAATATTTCATGTTTTATGTGCTCAAATTCATTTTATTTATTAATAAACATTCATTCCTGCATTTCAGGTCTAAAGCATTTATCACTTTGTAATGTTGCTATTCCTTTTCACAACACTTAAAAGACGTTTTGGCACCAAGGATACCAAGCGATTTAGTGTTTCAGGTTTTATTTTGTCCCATTCTTCCTGCAAACATGTCTTAACATGTGCCACAGTACGGGGTTGTTGTTGTGGCATTTTTCCTTTCAAAATTCTCTATTGGGGACAGGTCAGGACTGCAGGCAGGCCAGTCCATTACCAGTACCCTCTTCTTCCGCAGCCATGCCTTTGTAATGTGTCCAGCATGTGGTTTTGTATTGTCTTGTTGAATAATGCATGGACGTCCCTGAAAAAGATGTCGTCTTGAAGGCAGCATGTGTTGCTCTAAGATCTCAATGTACTTTTCTGCATTAATGCTGCCATCACAGAAGTTTTTCCAAAAAAGACCTGGAATGCTGATTCATTTAAACACAATACACGTTACCACTGTGTGATGGTCCATCGTAGATACCTCCGAGCCCTGAGAAGTCGGCGCTGCTTTTGGGCACAAGGCTTCTTTTTTGCACTGTAAAGGTTTAAGTGGCATTTGTGCATGTAACTCTGTATTGTAGTGTGCGACAAAGGTTTGCTAAAATAATCCCTCAACCATGTGGTTATATCAGCTATTGTTGAGTGGTGGTTCTTGATGCAGCGTCGTCTGAGGGATGGAAGATCACAGGCGTTTAGATTAAGCTTGCACCCTTGGCTTTTACGCACTGAAATTCCTCCTGATTCCTTGAATGGTTTAATGATATTATGCACTGTAGAGGGAGAAATATGCAAATCCCTTCCAATCTTTCTTTGAGGTACATTGTTTAAAAAAAATTTTCGCACACATTTGTTGACAAACTGGAGATCCTTTGATTATCTTTGCTCATCAAAGACTCAGCCTTGCCTGGATCCTGCTTTTGTACCAAACCATGATTACAATCACTTGTTGACATCACCTGTTTGGATTCACATCATTATTTAGTTTTTTCACCTTATTACTAGCTTTAAATAGCCCCTGTCCCAACTTTTTTTGGAATGTGTTGCAGATTTGAAATGCAGGAATGAATGTTTATTAATATATGAAATGAAGTTGAGCAGATAAAACATGAAATATCTCAGGTTCATCCTGTCTGCAATCAAATGAAAGTCAAAGTAAATGTAAGAAAAACTGCATTTTTATTTTATTTGCATTGTCCATACTGTCCCAACCTTTTCCGATTCGGGGTTGTAGTTTTTCATTTTTTAGAATACTGGTTATGATAATCTAAATGATAAAGTTTACCTCATAGTCAGATTTGTGACCTAAGGTGATAATTAAAGTTGCTAATTCAACCATGATTTTACTACACTGCTCAGTTGACATGTAAATATGTTACATTTCTTCGAAAACACCAACCCACTGACACATCATTGTAACACATTACTAAACGTCTCTCTGTCTTTGTGTGTGCAGCTATTGCAGGGCGTGCTGGAGATGCAGCGTCGAGGCTAGAAGCAGTGGGCGAGTGAGAGCGAGGCAGCAGGAAAGCCCCTCTGGATGAGCCAGCTACAGGCACCCAGCCACACTGTACAGGAATAACCACTTAATATGTCAACAGAGGCCGAGCTCCAGCCTGCCGCCAGACCCAGCGTCAGAAAGGATTCCAGGAGGAGAGGTACGGGCGTGGATAACAGACATACATACAGATGGAACGACTTCTACTCTGAATTGTACTAGTTCCAGTCCTTATAGTAGAGACAGGTCACTGGTAAATATGAAAGCAATAGGGTTTAAGTTCAAGAGGGTTTATTGTTATTTCAGGTATTGAAACGTAACAATGTTCCTCCAGAACCATACAAAACACTACAATACACAAAGTGTAGATAAAAAACAAAACAGTAAATAATTACAGCAATGATCCTAAAAAACTTTATCTGTGACAACAAATATACTGCATGTTAATGCAATGCTATCTTGGATCAGAGATCATAGCATCAGAGCAAAACACACTTAAAAAAATAGGTTCAGAGTATCTGTTTAGTTCTGTGGCTGAAATATAACTTCAACTGTGCACTGCCTGGGTTTCTAAAAAGCATTTCTGTTAAACCAAGTGCAGTGTATGAATAGAAGGAGCCAAAATCAATTTGGAATTTGGTTCCGCATTGGATTCAGTACTAATTAAATAGTAGTTTAATTGTTGATTGTGTTACTAAAGCTATTAAGTATCTACACTTGAGTGCATGTCTGCACCCCAGTGGTGCAGTGTACTTTCATTACCCTTTATAAATATAATAAAATAAATCCTCCATTCAAAAAATGGTACATTTAGAGCTGGGTGGTATGACATTCGGTATATTGTCTTTGATTCCTTATACGGTATGGATTTTTCATATACTGCCATACCGTAACACAGTTAATACAACAGCTGTAAGCTTCAATATGCAGCAAATCATATAATATTGTTTGCCGCTAAAAGTGCTATGGAGCGCTGTGCAGATTAAGTAGTTAGCCAGCTAGCATTAGCATGACAGTGTTAACAGATGAGAGAGGTTTCGTCAATATGGTGAAAAAAAATAAACAGATGGAGGATGAAGATAGGAAGACCAAATATGCACCTGCCAAAGAAATGAGGCGTGTCGGCAGTTTAGAACAGACTAACACACTATGTACTGTAGGGTTTGTTGAGCCACAGCTGTTACAAACAACGACATTACGAACGCAGTAACAATACACATATGCAAGGACACGATTCCTCTATAGATAGTCGAGAAAGAAGCTTTCAGAGCAATAATTAAAACAGTGGATTCCAGGTTTGTCTTTCAAGGTGACAATACTTCATGTTAGTCGCTATTTCAACGTTATAAGCGAACTGAAAAACGTTGTTTTATTTGTTAAAGGGAGAGCTGAGGGTAATTGTGCAGTACTTTAATATTAAATAAACAATACAAATTGTATTTATTGCAACTGTTTCACACGTACTGATTCCATCATATATTGTGTCATTTTGTGGGGCTTATAGTACTCAAAACCTTCATTATATACATGTTGAAATTAAAACGTTTATATTATATGTACTTATGACAGTAGAATAAGCCACAGACATATAAAAAGTCCCAGTCATACAAAAACAAAAAACATCATACCGTGATATACCGTGAAACCGTCAGAATCTTAAAAAATACCGTGATACAAATTTTTGGTCATACCGCCCAGCCCTATGGTACATTCAAATGTATTTATTTATTTTTAGTTTTGTTTACTTTTAGATTTGTCTGCTTGGTAATCAGTGGTTATAATCTGTGCCTACTTAAATACAGTATATTAAAGCAATAAGCCACGAGAGACCGTGCGTTACTGCGATTTTATCACAGGGAAGGTTGTTTTGGCACAACGCGAAGTGGAGTGCCTAAAACGTCTTTCCCCGTGATAAAATCATAGCAGTAACGCACGGCCTCAAGTGGCTTATTGCTTTTATAAAACGGCGGTCAACATAAAATATAATAAAATACAACAATGTTCAATTTATAAATGTTTTTATTTACAAAAACACTTACAAAAAGCATTCTTCCGTGACCCCAGGTAGTTTGTTAACAGTGTTGCTAGGCACTATGAGGGCGAACATAACATTCACTTTTTCTTTTCAGTGGCGTATTAATATGAAATGATGTGATTTGGTCATAGGTGTGGGGATTTTACAACAGCTTCGAACGCGGCTCAGCCAATCAGATTTTAGGACCGGAACTATCCGTTTTATAAAGAACCTTTTGTCTTGTATTGCTGGTGCTCAGGGGCAGGTATTCAGAACTCTTAGAAATGCTTGATATCAGAAGTTAAGGTTTGAAAATTAAAATGATGCTTACTTTTATTAAATATTCTGTTCTACTCATTTTATTGTACATTCTATGTATTATTATTATTTTCATGTTGTCTGACCAAAGACAAATATGTGCAGCACCAAACGTGTCCTCTTGATAAAGTTCACTGTAATATTGACTATAGCTGTAATCCTTTTTAAATCTAATCTTGGTACTGGCGTAAAGATTGTTGGCAGGTGGCAGCTACCTTCTATTAGTAATTACTTGCTCTCTAACATGACACTATTACACCCGCTGCTAGTCCGGCCTAAATGGGTTAGAAATGCTATAACTGAACACTTCATTTAACTTGATATTCAAAGCACACTCAAGTAATGCCTATTCAGTATTGCGTTTTACACGTTTTACAACATTTATTAGTAGTAACTGGATAAAGAATTGCAGTGGGTCCAGGAGCATTCAAAACACTGACCGCACAGCATGAATTTATCCAGGACAGATCACCAGTCTATCACAACGCATCACACACTCAGATGTAACTTAGTCTCATGCTTATGGAACCAGTTTGTAATGACTTTGCTTTGTGACTAGTCTTAGACCCAATGTGTAAGAAAACATGGATTCAGATTACTCATTCTATAATAGATACAATTAGACTTCTGACAAATCTAAAGGAATTTTATGATGCCGACACCTCAACATGGACCAAATCTTAAAGGAATATTACCACACCACAAAGAAATATGGCAAAACTCCAAAAGTTAATAGTGGGTCCTTCCAAATGTAATTATAGTGTTCTATAGTGTTAGTGCAATGACTGGTAAATGAATGCCTTTTTTCATATATACAAATACAAATGTACAGTACAACTACATTCTTTTTTTGCATATCCCAGCTTGTATGGAAGTTATTGTACAGACAGGGTTAAGGGCCTTGCTCATGGGCTCAACAGTGGGTGCATACCAGAGGATAGATCTGATAGCTTAAAATAATATTTTATCACTGATTAAGAAAACATCTCTTTTAATCATTATATTTGTAATCGTTTGAAGTACATTAGGTAATAACCAATTGTAATGTCATTCTGTGGTACTTACCTTGCCTAACAACAACATGTGTCAAGTTTGTACCTATATGGCAAAAAAATAAGTGGACACCTGACAATGAGCTTCCTCACATATGCCTCCTCACAACTGTGCCTAGCGCTGCCTCAATTAGATTTTTATGTGTGTCTTTTATTAAGTCATTTTGCATTTGTGAGATCAGGCACTGATGAAAGAAAACATAACCTGGCTTGCGGTTGTGTTCCAATTTTAAGTGTTAAATAGGTTTAAGAGAAGTTTAAGAGAAGAAGGGTAATTTTTAGTATCTCTAATTAACCTGCCTGCATGTCTTTGGACTGTGGGAGGAAACCAGCACTTTCAGTCATGGGGAGAACATGCAAACTCTACACAGAAAGGACCAGGACCGCTCCACCGGGGAATCGAACCCAGGACCTTCTTGCAGTGAGGAAACAGTCCTACCCACCAAGCTACCAAGAAGCCCATATAATTTAGTTCATATTATTTATTTTTACACCTTTGAGTGTGGGTTAACACCAGAAGGTAATAATTAGGATTAGGATACGCCACAAATCATAGGGCCATATAGTGTAATTTTAGTTGACTTGAAGGGAAGGGAAGTTTTGTGTACCTTAATGTCGCATTCACACACAGACTCTCATATAACAGCAGGCTTGTTAGATTGCGTTTGCTTGTACTTAGATTTTGGACAGTACATTTTGGCCATTTGGAACTAAATTGCATCCTAATTTGGGGCATTTGCACAAATGACATAAGGGTCATGCCTAGCTAAAGTTCATTTAGAAACAACATGATGAGCTATGATGGCACTAGTTAATGACCTTCATCTATCATTTGCCACCAATTTGCAAAGATCCCCTAATGATCATGAAATGAAATTGAAACTCTAATTAGCCACTCAGTTTTCGTCAGTCGCAGTCCTGCTCCTGTGGTCTACACTGGCTCTGTGTTCATACTCAGAGGTATTTTAATCACTTCCAAATCAGTCTGGCTTTCACTCTTTTTTTAGGTGTGATGACAGGGTTACCATTCAGCTACAGAAGCAGTTGAATGACCTACCAGTGATGGTAACATTCCAGATTTTAAGGTCCAAAAAACACCTTTTTTTATTTGGCACATATACTATATTGACAAAAGTATTGGGACACTTTTTTTACTTTCTGAATTCATGTGTTTTAGGCACACAAATTGCTAATAGGTGTAATAAATCAATTATGTAGAGGGAAGTACTAAAGGCCCTTGTCTGTTCCGGCATGACTGTACCCCTGTGTACAAGCAAGATCTCTAAAGACATGAAGAAAAGCTTGGTTAAGCCCTGACATCAGCCCCATTGGCTAGCTTTGGAATGAACTGGAGCATCAATCAAGGCTTTCTTGACCAACGTCAGTGCCCAGCCATAGAAATAGTCTTTTCACATAACAGACACAAATATCCACAGACATACATCAAAATCTTGTGAGAAGTGTTTTTGCTAGGCTAGGCTGGGCTAGCCTAGGATAGGATAGAGAATAGGATATATGATTGTAATGGTTCTGTGGCGTTTGTGGGACTTACCACTCTTCCCCGACGTCACAGGCCTTACAGAGCAGTATTGAGCTAGGCCTTTAGTAAGAGGCCAGCTCGTTAGGGTGACGACCTGCAGCTGCGGCTCCCTTATTTAAGGGTACGCCGCCTGGCTGCAGGTGTCGCACCTTTTGTCTTGTTTGCTCCTTTTGTTTTGGGCACTGCGGTGTCCGTGGGGACTGCTGACGGCTCCCCCACGCTTCTTTTGTAGTTTTAGAGGTACCCCCGGTGGCATTAGGCCATCAGGGTGTGTAGACTGCAAGGTTGAGGTAATTAGCTTTTCTTTTACCTTCTTAGAAGTAGCGTGGTGCGATGTCGTGCAGTCCTCGTACTGTGTTTATTTTACCCGTTAGCATTTAGCATTAGCGGGTGAAGCCAGCCCCGTGACACGGCGCTGGTCCTCTCCCCGCTAATGTTTACCTAGCTAACCTAGCTGTGGTATTCGGCAGCCGGTGGGTGGCGTCTCGGTAAGACACTCGGTTGGTCTGCCAGCACCCCCGGTTTGAATCCGCACTAGGAGCTTGGGTAACTGTTTTGTTAACCGGTTTTCTTTACTCTGTTTTGTGTGCTTTAACAGATTGGCTCTAGCTGCGGCTGATGAAGGAGCCGTCTGTTACCCCGAACTGCGCCTGAGGCGATTTCGGGGCTTTGTAGCGTAAAACAAGTATTCTGGGATTCAGCAACCGCTGGGTGGCGACACCGCTAAGTGCGCGGCTGTCCTGCCAGCCGCCCCGGTTCGAATCCGCACCCTTTTGTGTGCTTTAACAGATTGGCTCTAGCTGCGGCTGATAACGGAGCCGTCTGTTACCTCGAACTGCGCCTGAGGCGATTTCGAGGCTTTGTAGCCGAAAATAATTGTAGCGCCTTAAGCGCATGAAGTCATCTGCTTTCCCCCGCGGCAGCAGCGCGCTGGTTACGCGCCCGGCTCTCACCCGAGCGGCCGGGGTTCGCGCCCAGCGTCCGCGCCCAGCGTCTTTTAGTTTTCTTCTTTTCTTTTTGTTGCTGCCTGCATTCCCCAGTTGAAGTCCATCGGGGTTCCTTATGTTTGTTTTTGAGTTCTGTTATGTGTGTGATGTTCTGTGTTTTTCTGTTTAATAAATAAACTTTTATTTATTTAAACCTCCGCATTTGAGTCCTTTCTCTCCCACGTGACAGAAAGGTGCGACCATTTCTGGACTCAGTGGAGGACCCCCATTCTCTCCCAATAATTTTTTTGGGGGGGCACTCCCTGGTTGCTTATAGCAACCTGGGGGAATCCCCCGGTTGCCAGTAGCAACCTGGGGGAACTGGACCGCTGGCTAGGGACCTCAGGAGAGGTCCCTTTAAGGAGGGGGTACTGTAATGGTTCTGTGGCGTTTGTGGGACTTACCACTCTTCCCCGACGTCACAGGCCTTACAGAGCAGTATTGAGCTAGGCCTTTAGTAAGAGGCCAGCTCGTTAGGGTGACGACCTGCAGCTGCGGCTCCCTTATTTAAGGGTACGCCGCCTGGCTGCAGGTGTCGCACCTTTTGTCTTGTTTGCTCCTTTTGTTTTGGGCACTGCGGTGTCCGTGGGGACTGCTGACGGCTCCCCCACGCTTCTTTTGTAGTTTTAGAGGTACCCCCGGTGGCATTAGGCCATCAGGGTGTGTAGACTGCAAGGTTGAGGTAATTAGCTTTTCTTTTACCTTCTTAGAAGTAGCGTGGTGCGATGTCGTGCAGTCCTCGTACTGTGTTTATTTTACCCGTTAGCATTTAGCATTAGCGGGTGAAGCCAGCCCCGTGACACGGCGCTGGTCCTCTCCCCGCTAATGTTTACCTAGCTAACCTAGCTGTGGTATTCGGCAGCCGGTGGGTGGCGTCTCGGTAAGACACTCGGTTGGTCTGCCAGCACCCCCGGTTCGAATCCGCACTAGGAGCTTGGGTAACTGTTTTGTTAACCGGTTTTCTTTACTCTGTTTTGTGTGCTTTAACAGATTGGCTCTAGCTGCGGCTGATGAAGGAGCCGTCTGTTACCCCGAACTGCGCCTGAGGCGATTTCGGGGCTTTGTAGCGTAAAACAAGTATTCTGGGATTCAACAACCGCTGGGTGGCGACACCGCTAAGTGCGCGGCTGTCCTGCCAGCCGCCCCGGTTCGAATCCGCACCCTTTTGTGTGCTTTAACAGATTGGCTCTAGCTGCGGCTGATAACGGAGCCGTCTGTTACCTCGAACTGCGCCTGAGGCGATTTCGAGGCTTTGTAGCCGAAAATAATTGTAGCGCCTTAAGCGCATGAAGTCATCTGCTTTCCCCTGCGGCAGCAGCGCGCTGGTTACGCGCCCGGCTCTCACCCGAGCGGCCGGGGTTCGCGCCCAGCGTCTTTTAGTTTTCTTCTTTTCTTTTTGTTGCTGCCTGCATTCCCCAGTTGAAGTCCATCGGGGTTCCTTATGTTTGTTTTTGAGTTCTGTTATGTGTGTGATGTTCTGTGTTTTTCTGTTTAATAAATAAACTTTTATTTATTTAAACCTCCGCATTTGAGTCCTTTCTCTCCCACGTGACAATGATAGGATAAACTAGGATAGGATAGAGGAGAAGACAAAGGGATGATAGGCTATAGGAAAGGATAGGCTATAGGATAGGATAGAGGATAAGACAGAGTATAGAATAGGATAGGATATAGGCCAGTATAGAGAATAGTATAGTGGATAGGATAGAGGATAGGGTAGAGAATAGTATAGTAAAGAGAATAGAAGAAGCATATAGGATAGGCAAATAGGATAGTATACATAGAGGATAGGACAGTGCAGACAATAGGATAGAGGGTAGGTGAGTATAGAGAAAAGGATAGAAAATAGGATAGAGGATAGGTGAGTATAGAGAATAGGATAGAGGATAGGATAGTATAGAAAATAGGATAGAGAATAGGACAGTGCAGACAATAAGATAGAGGATAGGTGAGTATAGAAAATAGGATAGAGGATAGAGAATAGGATAGTATAGAGAATAGGATTGTATAAATGATGGGATAATCAAGAGGATAGGATAGAGGATAGGATAAAGGATAGGGTAGTATAGAGGATAGTATAATATAGAAGATAGAATATAGAATAGGATGAAACAGGATGGTATAGATGCTAGGATAGAGAATAGGATAGTATAGGGGATAGGATGGAGAATATGATAGTATAGAGGATAGGTGAGTATAGAGAATAGGATAGAGAACAGAATAATGGATAGGATAATATAGAGGATAAGAGAGAATGTGATAGAGGATAGGATAGGATATAGAATAAGATAGAGAACAGAATAAAGGATAGTATAGTAAAGAGGATAGAACAATATAGAAGTTAAGATAAAGAATAGGATAAAGGATATGATAGTATAGAGGATAGGATAGAGGATAGGATAGTATAGAGAATAAGGTAGAGAACAGAATAAAGGATAGGATAGAGGATAGGATAATATAGAGGATAAGATAGAGAATATGATAGAGGAGAGGCTAGAATAGAGGATAGGATAATATAGAAGATAAGATAAAAATAAGATATAGGATAGGATAGAGGATAGGATAGAGGATAGGATAGAGAATGGGATAGAGAATAAGATAGAGAACAGAATAAAGGATAAGATAGTATAGAGGACAGGTTAAAGGATAGTATATAGGATAGGATAATATAGAGGATAAGATAGAGAATATGATAAAGGGTAGGATAGTATAGAGGACAGGATATAGGATAGTTCATAGGATAGGAAAACTAAACTAAACCAAGACAAGAGAACCTTTTACTATCCCATGGGTGAAATTTGCAGTGTTACAACAACTTCAAAAGTATAGCGATATAAACAATTTGTTTATGAAATTAGATGTCCAGTAAGCTCATGGTCTGGTGTATGAATACTTTTGGCGATACAGTGTAGCTAATAAAAGAGCATCCCTGTGTCTAGTCAGTGCCAGAGGGCTGATGGCAGTCTCTGTGTGAGGAATGGGATGCCCTAGGGCATGCTGTTGTCTCTTTTGTTGTAATCAAGTGCACAGTGTTGCTTTCTTGTCATGTACCACCTGTCCCTCAGTGGGCTGACACTGGTTCAGTCAGCTTCACTTTGTTGCCAAGACTCTGGAGGTCAGACTAGGACTGGCAGAGCTGAGGCTATTTACCAGATGCTCTAACACATTCAGTTCACACTAGTTCCTATTGTGTACTATTAGTTACATTGACAAACACTCCAGGTGCGAGAAAGTATGTGTTCCCTCACTAAAACAACATAAACTGTGAACAAGGGCACCAATACCAATTTTGGGGTTAATGGACTGGACTCCATATACAGGACAATTTTATTCCCAAAGCTTTTCTACTCACGGCTCATAACCTCTGTCCTTTAAAACAATGGGTTTTTTTTCATCTGCTTATTGCAATGACATAGCAGTAACAGGAAAAAAGGGAGATTTTTAATCATGCATAAATTGTCTTCAGGTTATGTCAGAACATCAGTCAGGTTAAGGTTTTGTTCATCAATAGATCTTGATTATTATTATTATTATTATTATTATTAATAATAATAATAATAATAATAAATTATTATTAAATTATTATTAAATTATTATTAAATTATTATTATTATTACTGATGTTGTTATTAATTAATTAATTTTTTTATGTATTTATTTATTTATTTTTTCCATCACATCATTGTTTAGGTCCTGATTTAGCATAGGAACTGAAACCATTAGACTTCCACCACCACACTTTGCCTTTTTGTGCTCCAACACGGCATTGTGTATTTTGACATTATCCCATATATTCACAAAATATTGCTCAAGTATATATATATATAAATATACAGTTTTGGCCGGCATGGTGGCTTGGTGGGTAGCACTGTCGCCTCAAAGCAAAGAAGGACCTGTTGCCACAAAGAACCTGGGTTTGATTCCCAGGTAAAGCAGACCGGGTACTTTCTGAGTAGACTTCTGAGTAGACTGAGCAGTCCTCACCGTTTCTGTGTGGGTTTCCTCCAGGAGCTCTGGTAAAACAGACAATGAATGAACAAATGAATGAATGAAAAAACTGTTTTTTTCACTGTTACTTCTACACTTATTGAGCATTTAAAAACAGAACATCATTGGACCCAATAGCAGACCACCAATCATTAGATTGTTTTGGGTGTTGGACCATTTTTAGCATAGCAGTAACACAGGCATCATAGTGTTGTTGCAGTGTTCTAAAAACAGCAGCATGGCAGAGGTATTTAACCACTGTGCCCACTTAACTGGCCATCTATGATACAAGCCAACATTGTTGAGGCCCTTCATCAATAGTCAGATTTTAAACACAGGACCACTTCTTTTTACCAGCCTCTGACTCTTGCAGAGAGCTCCAATACAATAGAGGATTACGCTATGCCTTCTATATTCTATCACCACTCTTGATCCTCTCTTCCAGACAGTAGAAGTCACTGTTACAACAGCAAGGACGAATCCCCCCAACTGGCCTCCACATCTTCTGACACGTTTATGTGCCCAATTAGTCTGGTGGCACCACTGCAACTCAAACTCAGGTCTCTGTAGTGATGGGTTAGTGCCATCCAAGCGCCTGCCAGGTGCCTCCCTTGATCAATAGTCAGATTTTAAACACAGGACCACTTCTTTTTACCAGCCAGCTCCTACTCTTACAAAGAGCTCCAACACAGAGGATTGGAGAATTACGCTAAGCTCTCTATATGCTACCACCACTTTTGATTTTCTCTTCCATACAGTAGGAGTCACAGTTACATCAGCTAGGAGGAATCCCCCCAACTGGTCTTCTGGCACTTTTATGTGCCCAATTAGTCTGTTGGCACCACTGTGACTCAAGCTCAAGTCTCTGTAGCGATGGGTTAGTGCCACCCAAGCACCTGTCAAGTAGTGATGGGAATTCCGGCTCTTTTTAGAGAGCCGGTTCTTTTGGCTCAGCTCACTAAAAAGAGCCGGCTCTTTCGGCTCCAAAGTGGCTCCTTAGATTTTTTTGTTGCTTAAATTAATTAATTGCCAAATTACATGTAAAATGAATTACTAATGTAAAAACATTGTATCAAATGTTCATTATTTAAATGGCTTTATTTATATACTCAACATGGAACAGAGTGTTACAACAATAAATTATAAAATACAAAAACAAAGACCCATCTCAATTAGTCAAAAAGGTCTGATTGTGTATATTATTTCTAAATTTCATCTAGAGTGAAACAACACAACATCAACAAAGCAACACACTATAAATTATAAATGAAAATGTGCAAAACAAAAAGAAAAAGCAGCATTCAGGTGACAGTATTTGTAAGTCTTTAGCAAAGATTGGCATTAAGAAAAACCAGGGAGCTCATCTTTAAGGGGTCGATCCTGTTTCTCCTTTCTGTTATGATCTGCCCTGTTTAGGAAAAGATTCTCTCAGGCAGATGTTGCTACAATACACAGTCTATGTGCCATCACATGTATAAGATGTGGGTAGACTGAACGCTTGGTCTCCCACCAGCTCAGTGGGTCTGTACTTCTCTGTAAAAGAGGTTCCTCGTGTCCAAACTTTACTATGTTTCCTGTCACTCATTTTCCTCACATTTCCAGCGTGTAATGTCTGGCTATGTAAAGCGCCATGTAAAACTTCATCAAGTTCTCTCTCTCTCTCTCTCTCTCCTGTTCGTGTGCTCGCTGTGTGTGTGTGTGTGTGTAACCCCTCCCCTCCTGCTCAGTGTAAACACACAAACGCCACCACGAATCTTGACCAATCACGTGCTGCTTTAACAGAAAAACAAATGAAAAAAAAAAAACCCGAATCGGCTCCCAATCAGGAGCCGGATCCCGTCGTTCACTTTAAAGAGCCGGCTCTTAGAGCCGGATCGTTCGCGACCGACCCATCACTACTGTCAAGTGACAAATGAAAAGAAAAAGATCTTACAAAAGTGTCTTTGAAAGGTGTTTGGCCACTGTCAGCTGTCAGAACTGCTTCAGTACACAATTATATAAGTCTCTGGGATGAGTTCTGTAGGAATGGAACTTTGTTCTTTTGATGTTGAGCTGTTAGTCAGTGGGGGAGAGCAGGGGGTACTGGCATAAAGTAGGAGTGGATTAGCCACAGGATTAAGATGTTTACACTGATAATGTAATGAGCTTAAATAAACGTGTATTGTGTTTCAGTGACCTTTCTTAAGGAAACAAGATATACAGTATATATATATATATATACTGTATATATATATATATATATATACATATACAGTGAGGAAAATAAGTTTTTGATCCCCTGCTGATTTTGTAAGTTTACCCCCTTACAAAGACTTGAACAGTCTATAATTTTTATGGAAGGTTTATTTTAACAGAGAGAGACAGAATATCAACAAAAAATCCAGAAAAAAAACATGAAATAAAAGTTATAAATTAATTTATATATATTTATAATATATATATATATTACTGTAATAAACAATAATAAACAATACACAGTTGTACTGTACTGTACATAAAAAACACATCACATTTCAGTACAGTACGTGTGCTGTACCATATACCATAACACATTTCTTCTTTATTTTATAAAATTCATCTACCAGAAACAACAATAACTCATATTTCTCTATTATTTCCTTCTTTATTTCAATAGTGTTGTATTTTGTAGATGTAACTGCACGAAAGAAAGATTACTTTACTCAGCCGACTTCCTTCTTCTCTCTCAATCACTGTCACCTCTGTCTGATACACAGTGAAACCTACTGGCAGGAGTAATTATACAACAAATAGTAAAATATTTTTTTCACTTTCACTCTCAACACTACTCTTTTGGGCCATTTTAATATAAAATTTTATTTTACGAAATATAAAGACAACACCGAAAAAAACACTCACTGTATATATATATATATAGAGAGAGAGACGGTTGGAGTCAACTTGTTCGTGACGTAACGTGTTTCGTGAATTTCGGTTCGTAATCCGAAATTTGTTCATACGTTAAGTTAAAAAAGATCGTTCGTAACCCAAAATGTTCGTATGGTAAACCGTTTGTAACTCAAGGGTTTACTGTACATATATATATATATATATATATATATATATATATATATATATATATATATATTGTAATTTAATTCTTTAATTTATTCATTCATTATTCATTCATTAATGCAGGCTTTCATTTTTTGTCACTTATTTCGATGCAAAAATATAATTACCCATATATTTCTTTAATACCTGTTTTTCACAGATAATGTAATTGCAATGTAATAGTTCACCTTTCATATTTAACTGCTTTCCCTCCTATTCAACATCTGTGTCCTGGTGTCTCTAAGGAAACATCAATCAAAATTGGCAGCAACGGTGGTTGCTAATGACTTTGACCTGCATCACTATTCCCATGGAAACCAACCCTGTCTCAACCAGCTTATAAAAACAGCTGCCTCCATCCCCATAGAAATGATTATGATGCAACCTTTTTTAACCTTCTGGTGTGAAAAGTAAAGTCACCGTATTGCTGCTAATGTCATGACTGTCATGTGTATCTGCCACTTCACTTTTCTACTTCAATGTTCTCTGTGCCAGGTCATTAATACACTTTTTTCTCATTGATAACACCAGAATTGCAGTTATTAAAATATAATATGCTTTTGATTTACTACATTAGTCATATACACACTATAACATATAGGAGCACTTTGTAGTTCTACAATTACTGACTGTAGTCCATCTATTTCTTTACATACTTTTTTAGCCTGCTTTCACCCTGTTCTTCAATGGTCAGGACCACCACAGAGCAGGTATTATTTAGGTGGTGGATGATTCTCAGCACTGCAGTGACAATGACATGGTGGTGGTGTGTTAGTGTGTGTTGTGCTGGTATGAGTGGATCAGACACAGCAGAGCTTCAATAGCAGCCTCTGTTGGCGGTTTGAGGCGCCTGCAGGAGAGATGGACGATTTACAGATAGCATTGTGTGACTCACAGAAAAGTAGTGGCCTGTGGAGGTGCATGTCAGAGGGGGCATTTGATAATCTGTGATTCTGCTTGGTCAGGGCAGGGGTGTTGCAGACGGTTATTAGATGGTTATTAGTCTTAGAGACATATTAGTCTTTCATCACACATTAAAAGACATATTATTAATTAATATTATTGACTAGGCTTAAACCCTGGCAGTCTGTGAGTCCATGTCTGTGTAATACTCAGTGACGTCCAGTTTAAGCTTCCACTTTGACAGCCATTTGGCCGATGATGGCACACACACACACACACACACACACACACACACGGGTGTGACAGATGCATGCGAGACTGCTTTCAAACATGTCATGAAATTAATTGAGGTATAATGAATGAGCATTTCATGTGTGTCCACATCCCTGAGGTCTGTAGAAAGCGGGCTGAATCTTTTTGCTCTTGGGGCTGAATTTAATGAATATGAATGTCATTGATGCACATTGAAATGTAAAAGAGGTGAAAGCAGACAAGAATGCTCGAAGATGCGCTGCGACTAATAAACCAGGGGTGAAAAACAGCTCTGCTGAGCCTCCCGATTTCTCTTTCCTATATTACAAGATGTTCTATAATGCCTAGTTAACACTACACGATTTATGCCCTGACTGATCGGCACTAGATTTGCCAGCTCGGGAGCAACTTAACCGAAGAGAGATATCTAGCATGTCAAATATCTGGATCTGAGTTGCCCGACTGGCAATGAGTGCTATGTCGAACAGCCAATGAGAACGCAAGATACGGTGTGAGGGGAAACGCAGGGGAGGGGATGTAAAAAGGTGGGACGGGGCATAATATCGTATATATCAGAATACATCAGCACACACACAAGTTTTACAGTATTTCTAACCTTATTGTTCTCTACAAAACATAACACCAACGCTGCATTGCAAAAAATATTTATTAACCTCCAACTCACTAGAACAATCCATGCCGTTCATGTAGCCAAATCCACTCAGATTCATTAATTTTTTTCTCCTTGATTTTACGCTACACATCAGCGCACAAACTTTGATCGCTCGCTACTTGTTATATTATATATTTTTTTTATTTATGCATTTTCTCCCCTTTTTCTCCCCTTTAGCGCGTCCAATTGCCCGATTGCGTCATGCTTCCTCTCCACCAATGCCGATCCCCACTATGATTGAGGAGAACGAAGCTAACCCACGCCCCCTCCGACATGTGGTCAGCATGTCGTATGCATCTTATCACCTACACTTTGACGAGTGCAGTGCAGCTCAGCACTGTGTACGGAGAGACACACCCTGACAGCACTCTTTTCTCATCTCTGTGCAGGCGCCATCCATCAGCCAGCAGAGGTCGCAATTGCACCAGCCATGAGAGAGACCCTATCCGGCTTAATCCCACCCATATCTGAACAACAGGCCAATCGTTGTTCATGTGGCCGCTCAACCTAGCCGGCAGGCAGAGCTGAGATTCGATACGATGTATTCGAGATCCCAGCTCTGGTTCCAGCGTGTGTTTTTACCGCTGCGCCACCTGAGCGGCCATTGCTCGCTACTTGTTGATTCATCATTAAACCTTTTGTCACTTTTCGCGTTTGTTTTCGTGACAAAACGTAGTTTGGGAGACCAGAGAAGCTCGCCTGCGATTCCAGTTGGTTGGAGAGGCTCATTCTCTCTCTTTTCTGTCCTTTTCTGAAGTCATGAAAACAGGTACTTCACCGTGTGTTTCCCTCCTACACTTGTAGCGGTTTGTAATTGAGCCGAGCATGTCTGCCACTGAGGTCACTCCTGCCCACAATGTCTCTTCTTAATTAAAATGCCATTTAATTTATGTGCTGTCAACACTCTGATTACACACTGGGGCCAAGGTGCAGAGGAAACAATTTAATTGTATGTTTTGTATCTTGTTCTTTAACCTTGACGTTTATTTTAATTGCAGCAGATTGTCCAGCATGACCTTCCTTTAGGGTGCTGTAATTAGAATTTAAAGGCTCAGAGGAGGAAAGATCCTGGATGAGTGATTATGTATCTACTGCTATTTCTCAATTGGAGTCTCATTCAGTCAAGAGGGGCTCTAGAGCTGAGTGTGATCTGAAGAGCCTAGTGTTCCCACACACAGGTGCTGTATGCCGTTTAAACGGTAACACTTTCATGTGTGGTTTGCTCATGGTTTGACACTGTCCTTTAATCAAGCTGGATCAGGATGTTTGATCAGAATTTGTTTTGGAAGCTTAAAACGTATATATAAACGTATAAACGTATAAGCTTAAAATGTAATATATATTGATCAGTCATAACATTAAAACCACCTCCTTGTTTTTACACACATTGTGCATTTTATCAGCTCCACTTACCATATAGAAGCACTGTGTAGTTCTACAATTACTGACTGTAGTCTATCTGTTTCTCTGCATGCTTTGTTAGCCCCTTTTCACGCTGTTCTTCAATGGTCAGGACTCTCCCAGGACCACTACAGAGTAGGTATTATTTGGGTGGTGGGTCATTCTCAGCACTGCAGTGACACTGACATGGTGGTGGTGTGTTAGTGTGTGTTGTGCTGGTATGAGTGGATAAGACACAGCAATGCTGCTGGAGTTTTTAAACACCTCACCAAAAATATCCAGCCAATAGCGCCCCGTGGGCAGCGTCCTGTGACCACTGATGAAGGTCTAGAAGATGACCAACTCAAACAGCAGCAATAGATGAGTGATCATCTCTGACTTTACATCTACAAGGTGGACCAACTAGGTAGGAGTGTCTAATAGAGTGGACAGTGAGTGGACACGGTATTTAAAAGCTCCAGCAGTGCTGCTGTGTCTGATCCACTCATACCAGCACAACACACACTAACACACCACCACACAGTGTGAACATTTTTAGGAATAAAAACTAACAAACGTATAAATGTTTGTTTTTTTCTCGTTTTCTACAAATACACTTTTTTAAAACTTGTGCATCTGGCTTTGTCAGAATTTTTGCTTGGGGGCCAATACTTTTTTTTCTCAGGTATGTCTATAGCTATGGATTTGGCCTGACCTCAACCACATTGAACATCTTCTTTAGATTCCCACAGACACACTGCAAGGTTTTGTGGAGGCCTTTTTAAAAGCCTGGGAGTCAAGATTGTCAAGATTGTTGCTTAGGCGTCATGGTATTTTTCTTAGGTGTGCCTATGGCTTTTGTAATTCTAATTATTTAATGCTTATAATAATAATAATTATTATTATTAACTCACTCACTTTTTCAACCGCTTATCCAATCAGGAGCGCTTATCCAATCAGCTGGAGCCACACAGTAACACCCTGGCCGGGGCGCCAGTCCATCGCAGGGCACACGCACACACACACATATTTTTGGACTGTGGGAGGAAACCGGAGCTCCCGGGGGAAACCCATGCAGACACGGGGAGGACATGCAACTCCACACAGAAAGGACCCGGACCGCCCCGCCTGGGGATCGAACCCAGGACCTTCTTGCTGTGAGGCGACAGTGCTACCCACCGAGCCACCGTGCCGCCTTATTATTATTAACATTAATATTAATAATAATATGAATAATATTAATAATAATAACAACAATAATAATATTAATAATGTTCATATTATTATTATTAATAATAATAATAACAATAACAACAATAATAATAATAATAATAATAATAATAATAATAATAATAATAAAAATAATATTATTTATTTATTTTTGTTTAGGATTTTAGATTATTTGTTTTACTTTATTAATGAAAAAAACATTCTATTGGCAGCCCTGCCATGAATTTATTTTAATTATTGTATTTTGTCTTCTGTTGAGACTGCATTAATTTTTTTTAAATTGCTTTAATTTGTTTAAATATTGGGCCATTTGGATACCATCACTGTCACAGTGAATTGTGAAATACATCTGTACAGATAACAAAAAAAATGTAGAGCAGCAGCACATTTTTGCTGATCGACTTAAAGAGCTTAGATCAGATGAAGTGGCTGATACCTTCACATTGTAAAGTGTTATAAATCCACATTCCGTCAGCTAACCTTTGTACTGTAATCTGTAAAAGCCTAACAGCTCTCGAGGAGACCTTTAGCACCAGTGTTTGTGTAACTGCATTATTATGATATGCACAGAAGGTCTCACATTTAAAAAAACGCAAACAATAAAAGGGTAAAAAAACAGTCTGCAATTTCCTGCAGGAAGCTTTATGTCATTCCATCAGACCTCAGTTCTAGCCACTTCTCTCTCTCATATCTTTCTCTCCTCCGTCGTAATTAAACAAACATTTGCGTCTGATTTCTCACTCTGAATATCAGGAATAATTACAGCACTTTGCAACACAGCCTGCTGAGATGGGTAAGCAAATATTACACTGTGGAATCATCGTGTGTGTGTGTGTGTGTGTGTGTAAGAGTGTGTGTGTGAACAGGCAGGTTTTCCTTTCTGTGTTCGTGATTTATAACCATTGTCTTTTTCTGTGACTGGATCACATTTAAAATGTTACAAATGTTATTACTTTGATATATTTCGTGTAGAATAAAAATAAAGTATGATGGGTGAAAAATACACTTTAGGGCCCAAGGGATTTGAGTACGTCTATATAGGATCTTGTTATACACCTTATTCCAAAACGACGTGTGTTCATACAGTGTTTCATCCTTTGCAGCTATAACAACTTTTACCCTTCACACTTCTTGAAGGGTTTTTGGTCTGAATATAACAAGGAAAGAACAAGATGTTTGGTGTGTGTCTGTAGAAACGCATTCGAATGGTGTTTAATGGGGTTAAGAGGATGGCACAGTGGCTCAGTGGGTAGCACTGTCGCCTCACAGCAAGAATGTCCTGGGTTTGATTTCCAGGTGGAGCTGTCTGGGTCCTTTCTGTGTGGAGTTTGTATGTTCTCCCTGTGTCTGTGTGGGTTTCCTCCCACAGTCCAAAGACATGCAAGTGAGGTGAATTAGAGATACAAAATTTGTTTGATGTTAAACTTGTGAACTGATGAATCTTGTGTAACCAGTGACTACCGTTTCTGTCATGAGTGTAACCAAAGTGTTTAAAACATTTGTGGCCTAGCAGTTAAGGTACTGGACTAGTAATCCAAAGGTTGCTGGTTCAAGCCCCACCACTGCCAGGTTGCCACTGTTGGGCCCTTGAGCAAGGCCCTTAACCCTCAATTGCTTAGACAATATACTGTCGCAGTACTGTAAGTCGCTTTGGATACAAGTGTCTGCTAAATGCTGAAAATGTAAATGTAAACATGACGTTAAAATACTAATAAAATCAGGTCAGGGCTCTGTCATGCTGGAACAGAAAAGGTCCTTACCCAAATTGTTGCCACAAAGTCAGAACACTTAACCAATTTCGATAATTAGGAGGGGTGTCTACATTATTTTGGATGTATTGCTACCCTCACCAGAACAAAAAATTTCAATTATACATACGGCAACTTCAATCAATCATTTGATGGTGTAAAATTCTATGCTGTCTTAAATTATGGCATAGCCTGTTAATTCGTCATTAATAATTATGATTAACTTAAACTGATGACTTCTTTGTGTACATATAAATATGTCTACTTTGACCCCGCCCAGTAAAACCTACTTATCACAGTGGTCATCAGACAAGACCGAAAACAGTGCCGTGAACGGAGTCTATAGAGGTCTGTAATAGGGTAGTGGTAGCTCAGTGGTTGAGGATCAAGCCTCACAACTGCCAGGTTGCCACTGTTACATATTCTAGAACATTTTCCACTGTTCTAGATGCCACTGTTTTATTGTCTAGAAACCACTGTATTATTTTCTAGATGCCACTGTTTAATATTCTAGATGCCATTGTTCCATAAATGTAGAACATGTTGCACTGTTCTAGATACCACTGTTCCATATTTTAGATGCCACTGTTTTATATTCTAGATGCCACTGTTTCATAAATCTAGAACATGTTCCACTGTGCTAGATGCCACTGTTTCATAAATCTAGAACATGTTCCACTGTGCCAGATGCCACTGTTTCATAAATCTAGAACATGTTCCACTGTGCTAGATGCCACTGTTTCATAAATCTAGAACATGTTCCACTGTGCTAGATGCCACTGTTTCATAAATCTAGAACATGTTCCACTGTGCTAGATGCCACTGTTTCATAAATCTAGAACATGTTCCACTGTGCTAGATGCCACTGTTTCATAAATCTAGAACATGTTCCACTGTGCCAGATGCCACTGTTTCATAAATCTAGAACATGTTCCACTGTGCTAGATGCCACTGTTTCATAAATCTAGAACATGTTCCACTGTGCTAGATGCCACTGTTTCATAAATCTAGAACATGTTCCATTGTGCCAGATGCCACTGTTTCATAAATCTAGAACATGTTCCACTGTGCTAGATGCCACTGTTTCATAAATCTAGAACATGTTCCACTGTGCTAAACGCCACTGTTTCATAAATCTAGAACATGTTCCACTGTGCTAGATGCCACTGTTTCATAAATCTAGAACATGGCCCACTGTGCCAGATGCCACTGTTTCATAAATCTAGAACATGTTCCACTGTGCTAGATGCCACTGTTTCATAAATCTATAACATGTTCCACTGTGCTAGACGCCACTGTTTCATAAATCTAAAACATGTTCCACTGTGCTAGATGCCACTGTTTCATAAATCTAGAACATGGCCCACTGTGCTAGACGCCACTGTTCCATAATTCTAGAACATGTTCCACTGTGCTAGACGGCACTGTTCCATAAACCTAAAACATGTTGCAGTGTTCTAGATGTCACTGTTCCATAAATCTAGAACATGTTCCATTGTTTTAGATGCCAATGTTTCATATAATTTGAACAGATGCTTACAAACTAACCTTTTTTAATATGGGCAGAGTAAGGTTACCAGCTAGAGAGAAACATAACCATTGACCCTGACTGGCAGCAAGTTGCTGATGTTGCTTGCGGCTTGTCTCTTGCGGGCATAATAATGTGCTCCTGCTGTCACTCGTGGGGGTGGCACTGACCAGTGATTGCTTGTGGGTAAAATGAATGTAATAGACTCAATAATGTTTACATTATGATGTTCCTGTTTACAGTTCTTATTGTGTTAATATGCATAATATGAGGTGTGGACAAAAAAGTTTGGTGAATGTTACAGTAAAAACAACAAAACAGAATATACATAAAAGGGACCTTTATTGACCTACAAAGTAATACACATCAGACACAACACAAAAACCCCACCCCCTTTTTATTCCAGTCTTTACCCCCACCCAGCACACTAGTGGCCAATTTTGTCTGCTGCAGGCATTACTAATTGTGCCTGCTAGGGGCGCCCAGCCAACCGGTGGCAGAGCTGAGATTCGAACTCAGGAGTTCAGAATTCCAGCACTGGTGTGCTTGCTCAATATCCCACTGCCCCATCTGGGCGCCCCAACTTTTTTTTTTTTGCATTTTGTTTATGCATTTTCTCCCTTTTTCTCCCGACTTTATCATGCCTAATTGCATGATTGCATCATGCTTCCTCTCCACTGATGCCGATCCGTGGTCTGATTTAGGAGAACGAAGCTATCCCACACCCCCTCTGACACGTGTGCAGCAGCCGAATGCATCTTTTCACTCGCACTAGGCAAGTACATATGCGGATCAGCTTTGTGTCCAGAGAGACACATCCTGACGCACTCTTTGCCCGTGTCTGTGCAGACGCCATTAATTAGCCAGCAGAGGTCATAATTGCAGCAGCCATGAGAGAGTCCCTATCTGGCTTTTTCCTCCCTGAACAACAAGCCAACCGTTGTTTATATAGCCATCCAGCCCAGCCGAGTTTCGAACCGATGAGTTTGAAATGTCAGCTCTGGTGTGCTAGTGTGTTTTACTGCTGCACCACCTGAGTGACTTATGTTTTTTAATATGCATTTTTAATTCCTTTTTCTCCTTTCTCTCCCAATTTAGCATAGCCAATTACACTGTATTATTGCCTCGGACCCTAATAGTGCTCGACAATGTTTTTTTTGTTCTCTTTTTTGCTATTTTATTTATTCTTTTTTGCTATTTTTATTTATCCACCACACTGGTGTGCTTGCGAAATATTCAGCTACACCACCTGGCCACCCAGAATTTGTTTTTTAAATGAATAACACCCAAACTTCTCTGGAAATAAGGTTTGTATATTTTTTATTTATTTATTTCTGACTTTGAATTCAATTGAAACCAAACACAAACACCAAGATATATCATGTTCCAATGATTTAGCCACTGAAAAAGAACAGTACATTAATATATGACGTCCAGAATAGTTAGCTCATGCAGGTCTGTAGTGTGTTTGATAAGACCATGACTTGCAGTTTGAGCTGTGTGTTTAAGCTGACCTGACTATTTTACATCTGTGTAATTAGATCAGCCTCATTGAGTCTTGTCTCATAAGGAAAATTGAGTGGGCAGCAAAAAGAAATCACCCTACACTGGAACACTCGGTGCATGTTGGAATATGAGGATATAAGATCATGTCATATTAGTCATATTAAAAAAATAATAACTTATACAATTATGTTTATTTAAAATAATTTAGTGTTAACTGCATTTCTTTTGTGATCATGTGAACTAATATTATTGAAATTACTACTTGTGCTGTTGGAGTAGTCCCTAGCCTCCAGGTCAAAATGGGATTCTAATAAGAAACTGTAGGCCTCAATATGGCTCGGTGGGTAGCACTGTCACCTCACAGCAAGGTCCTGGGTTTGATTCCCAGGTGGAGCAGTTTGGGTCCTTTCTGTGTGGAGTTTGCATGTTCGCCCTGTGTCTGCGTCGGCTTTCTTCTGCAGTCCGAAAACATGCAGGTTAATTGGAGATACAAAATTTCCCCTATATATGGGTGTGTGCATGTTTGTGGTGACCTGTCCAGGGTGTTTCCTACCTTTCGCCCCACAAAATCAACCCACTGCGACCGTGAATAGGATAAAGCTGTGGTAAAACATACAATGAATGAATGAGATTTGAACTTGGATTTCAACTGTGGTGGGCTAGTGCATTACCTGAGTGCCCTAGCTTTCATAAATGTAACTTATTATGGTTTGACAAAAACAAGGTCAAAATTAAGCTCCTACTTACACTGATCAGGCATAACATTAAAACCACCTCCTTGTTTTTACACACACTGTCCATTTTATCAGCTCCACTTACCATATAGAACCACTTTGTAGTTCTATAATTACTGACTGTTGTCCATCTGTTTCTCTGCATGCTTTGTTAGCCCCCTTTCATGCTGTTCTTCAATGGTCAGGACTCTCCCAGGACCACTACAGAGTAGGTATTATTTGGGTGGTGGGTCATTCTCAGCACTGCAGTGACACTGACATGGTGGTGGTGTGTTAGTGTGTGTTGTGCTGGTATGAGTGGATCAGACACAGCAATGCTGATGGAGTTAAACACCTCACTGTCACTGCTGGACTGAGTATAGTCCACCAACCAAAAACATCTAGCCAACAGCGCCCCATGGGCAGCGTCTAGACCAACTCAAACAGCAGCAATAGATGAGCGATTGTCTCTGACTTTACATCTACAAGGTGGACCAAATAGGTAGGAGTGT
The DNA here is from genome assembly GCF_030014385.1 of Trichomycterus rosablanca. Taxonomy (NCBI): domain Eukaryota; kingdom Metazoa; phylum Chordata; class Actinopteri; order Siluriformes; family Trichomycteridae; genus Trichomycterus; species Trichomycterus rosablanca. The sequence continues at coordinate 26,042,837 of NC_085996.1, forward strand.
CTAATAGAGTGGACAGTGAGTGACATGGTATTTAAAAACTCCAGCAGCACTACTGTGTCTGATCCACTCATACCAGCACAACACACACTAACACACCACCACCATGTCATTGTCACTGCAGTGCTGAGAATGATCCAACGCCCAAATAATATCTGCACTGTAGTGGTCCTGTGGGGTCCTGACCATTAAAGAACAGGGTGAAAGCAGGCTAAAATGGTATGTGGATAAATAGATGGACTACAGTCAGTAATTGTAGAACTACAAAGTTCTCCATCCATCAGATCTAATTGCAGGAGAGCATGTGTGATGTATTATACTTGCAGCATAAATGCAATAGACAAATCACTCAAAGAAGTGGGCAGTAAACCTATACAATATTACTAATAATATATTCACTTAACAAATACTAATATTGCTACTAATAACAACATTGTAAGTAGGTAAATGTAGCATCATAGAGGAGCTGGACTTTATTCCTACTCCACAATTGTGTGGGTGGGTGGATGTGTTGGTGGCAGCGGTGGCAGCGGCTTTTGAGTGTTCAAGCCAATTTTCCCTTTGAGTCACAGGGATCGTGATGGGGAAACTAAAGGTTCAAACCCCCACACACAGAAACAAACTGTACTAACCTGAGATGTCTTTCACTCTCACAAACAAAAGTACTTTTCCCACACATCATTTGTTAGCACAAGCAATAAAATAAAAAGGGCATATAAAAACATATTATCCGTGATTATATAATAAATGTTTATAATATTACATGTACAATACAAATGCTGGTTTTTAAAATTCTAAATAAAAAGCGCTCTCTGTATATTGGTTGATTTACTAAAAATTATTTACATAGTAAAGGTCTCCATACTAAACTGCCTTCCATATTTTTCACCTCTGTTGTGGTTCTAACAACTTTTTATATTTATTTTGCTTCTATCACTACCTTTTTTAGGCCCCATAGTGGCTTATTTAATTTAAAAAAAAATAGTGAATTTTGGCAGAAATGTGCACTGACCAGACACAAGCAAACTGACCCAATCACCCTTTGGTTCAGCAGTTGTGCTGGGGGAACATGGCCTGAGAGATGCGATTCGTATTGTAATTTTTCCACCAAAGTTTAGTTGACAACCGAGGCATTTGTCAAGAACTGAACCGAATTGTTCAAGATGGCAGGCTTTTGAGAACCGAGGTTCCGCTGTATGTGTATATGTAAGATCTCAATGTACTTTTCTGCATTAATGCTGCCATCCCAGAAGTGTAAATAACATTTGCCAAGGGCACTGACACAGCCCCATACCATGACAGACCCTGGCTTTCCACTGTGTAATGGTTCATCCTAGATGCCTCTTCTGGACATGGTTAACATAAGGCTTCTTTTTTTGCACAGTAACATTTTAAGTGGCATTTGTGCATGTAACTCTGTATGGTAGTGCTTGACAAAGGTTTGCTAAAGTAATCCCTCACCCATGTGGTTATATCAGCTATTGTTGAGTGGCGGTTCTTGGTTAAGCTTGCATCCTTGGCCTTTATGCACTGAAATTCCTCCTGATTCCTTGATTCATTTAATGATATTATGCACTGTAGAGGGAGAAATATGCAAATCCCTTCCAATCTTTCTTTGAGGTACATTGCTTTTAAACATTTCAAGAATTTTCGCACACATTTGTTGACAAACCAGAGATCCTCTGATCATCTTTGCTCATGAAAGACTCAGCCTTTCCTGGATGGTGCTTTTGTACCAAATCATGATTACAATCACCTGTTGACATCACGTCCATTATTTATGTTTTTCACCTCATTACTAGCCCTAAATTGCCCCGTCCCAACTTTTTTTGAAGTGCGTTTCAGGCCTGAAATGCAGAAATGGATGTTTATTATCAAATTAAATGAAGTTGAGCAGACAAAACATGAAATATCTCAGGTTCAATCTGTCTGCAATGAAATAAAAGTCAATGTAAATGTAAGGAACACTGCATTTCTATTTTATTTGCATTGTCCATACTGTCCCAACGTTTTCTGATTTGGGATTGTACACTTACACTGTCGAGTCACATTATTATGACCAATTCCTACTTCTGATCTCATCAGCGTGTAGCTCATGACGGAAGTCACGTTTCCTGAGCTGGCTTGTGGTGTGTGATAGGCTGTCTGCACACATATCCCTGGTTGCTGTCATGGGTAAAAGGGGTGATTTATCAGAGTTGCAAAAAGGGATGATTATTGGCTTCCGGGTCAAGGGTGGCAGTATATCTAAAACTGTGCAGTTTGTGAACTGTTCACCGCAGTATCAGAATTTGACCTCTGATGATTGGCAGAGGGTTGCCTTTTCTGATGAGTCACGTTTTCTGCTTCATTGAATGGATAGACATGGTGTGTCTGGCGAGAAACATAAGAGAACAAACACCCTGCAACCATTGCTGGAAGAAGACAAGCTGGAGGTGGCAGCGTTATGATTTCGGGAATGTTTTCTTGGCATTTTCTGGGCCCATGCATCCATGTGGAAGACACTCTCAACCAGTTTGGGTTAGAATCCATCCTTGCACATCATAGACACCACATCACATACATGCTGTTTGATGCGACCTGTTACACGGTGTCCGACATTGGCTGGAAGAGCTTCCAAATACTACCCTGGCCTCCTAAGTCCTCAGACTTGAACCCAGTTGAGCATCTGTGGGACCACTTTGATCATCATGTTTGCTGTATGGATCCTTCCCTACACACCCTTCAGCAGCTGTGGGATGCTCTGGAGTCAGCATGGCTCTAGATACCTGTGACACCTACCTGGACCTTATTGAGACATGGTTTCCTAGCCTGTCTATTCTCCGTTTGTGCTGCACACGGCGTTTACTCTGGATATTAGCTGGTGGTCATAATAATGTGACTCGTAATAAGTGTATCACTTATCTCTTTCAAATAAAGCACTTTGTATTGTACATTTTGCATTTACATGTGTTTGTCAGGGCTGAGGGAGTCTATGTGTGGGAGCTAGATGGTAACTTGAATATTTAAACGTGTCAGCTGTGATCCATGAAAAAAAACCTCTTTTACCCTGCAGGATGCAGTACAATAGAGTAAAGAGCAGTCCAGCATGTCGCTTTATGTGTAGGTGTATATTCAGCAGCGTTTGTGACTGTATTTTTGAGTAGCCATTTCCTCTGGGTAATGTTTTTCTCAGCGTCTTGATGTCACGTCTAACATGTCATTTATTTTGTCCACACTGGCAGCTCAAGGTTTCCATAGTAACTGTTGCTCTCTGACTGTGTGATATGCACAAATAACAGCGCTCAGGTCAAATAATCTCGACACATTTGCATCACAGACACATCATGATGCGGTAGCGTGCATGTGTATGTTATTCAGCGCAAATTACCGTGTCGCTGTTCGTGATGAGGCTTCCTGCCATTGTTATCACAGCATAATCAAAGCCAAATGTCACCGGAGGCTCTTTTGCAACATGTGCTGTGTTTTATTTGCTCAATTCCCTTCTATTGGTCTTTATGTCCTTGCCGAGCATGAGGTAAAATTGCGGGTTGGTTTAAAAGTTGTCATTATAAAATGTTTATGTTTTATTCTGCTGTGTTTTGTGCAAGAAAACTAATTTTCCAAGCAGATAAATCAGCATGTGTTTCAAATGATAGATGTTTCTGGGTAATGTTGTAAGAAGTCCTGATTTACCTGACTTGCATGAGTTATTTATATATTATCTGTTATTTATTAGGATTTTAATTTCATGTTTTACACACTTTGGTTACATGCAGAACATGCAAACTCCACACAGAAAGGACCCGGACCGCCCCACCTGGGGATCGAAACCAGGACCTTTTGCTGTGAGGCGACAGTGCTACCCACTGAGCCACCGTGCTGCCCTGCATGAGAAGAGATGGAAAAATAAATAAATAAAAATCCAATATTTATGGAAAAAAAAACCTAAACATTAAATAAAAAAAACAATCAATCAAACAAAAAAAACCATCAATGTCATTTTTTTAAAACTAAGACCCAAAAAGATGTGGCTATTTAAAAAAAAAAAAAAAAAGGAACGTGATGAGCATGCCAGAAGGTGCAGTTGTTAAGCGCTCCGGAGTTCAGGCCATGCAACACTTAAATCTCTACCACAGAACGTACATAATCTGGAGAAAGAGACAAGACGCAGATGGGAATGAAAAGGCTGGATGCGGAAATAAACCAGGAGCTGGTGCAGGCGTTTAAGCTTAGATATAAATAATAATAATAATAATAATAATAATAATAATGGTAATAATAAAAATTATAAAAAATAAAAATAATAATAATAATGATAATAAAATAATAATATTAATAATGATAATAATAAAAATATTATTAATAATAATAAAAATATTAATAATGATGATAGTAACAATATTATTAATAATAATAATAGTAATAATAATAATAATAATAATAATAATTTTAATGATGATGATAAATATAATAATAATACTACTACTAATGATAATAATATAAATTTTATAAATCTATTAATTTGATAAAATTATTAATAATAATAATAATAATAATAATAGTAATAATAATAACATTAATATTGATAATAATGATAAATATAATAATACTACTAATGATAATAATAATAATAATAATGATATTAATAATAATAATAATAGTAATAATACAAATAATATTAATAATGATAAATATAATAATAATACTACTAATGATAATAATAATATTAATAATAAGTATAATAATAAGTATAATAATAATGATAATTTCAAACAGGACAGTCATGGACAATTTTGTATCTCTAATTCAGCTCACTTGCATGTCTTTGGACTGTGGGAGGAAACCGGAGTTCCTGGAGGAAACCCACACAGACACAGGGAAAACACGCAAACTCCACACTGAAAGGACCCGAACCGCTCCACCTGGGAGAATAATGCTTACTAACTTTCTTAAAATGATCTTATCTGATGATTATCTGATCTGGTATTGACTCTGACAATGATTTTTAGATAAACTTAAATGAAGAGACCTATATCCAACCACCTCTGACTCTCAGGTGGCAGGCAGGGCATGACAGCTCAATTTTGTAAAGGCATAGATGACGTTCAGAGATCAGTATCATTACACAGAGCTCAGTAGCCACCTGCAATCTGCCTTGATTCCCAAATCAATGCCATTCATCAGTTAAGCCATCGATCAGCCACTCACCCAGCTGTCCTGCTGCCATACTAAGCAAAATGAGGTACGCTGGTACTGCACTCTTTAATCGTTTCACACTGAAAGGACGTTCTAATTTCTTAAACAATTGATATGAGCTGGTGTAACGCCTTTAATGCATTTAGGTTTTTATTCATATGTGTCTGCGTTTGCGCGTGTATTTGTGTGCCGGGTTTGTTTGGCAGCAGGCTAATCAGATAGCTGTAATTGTGTTTACCCTGCTAAAGGAACATGTGCGCAGTAATTGGTGCCTTGATTAGAGCAGAAACACCACTGCAATCCTTCATTAGGCTCACTGCATTCCCAACCCTGGCACCATAAAAGCAGAACAAAAGGCTGAAGAGTGTGAAAATGTTGCAGAGCATGTGGGAAAGTCAACATTTTGGAGCGAAAAGAGCAATTACTGTGGAAAAGAGGGAGTATGCAGAATTCATTGGAACAGTTTTTGCTAATCTGTTCATGTTTTAATCCAAGGAAAGGAAAGAGGACATCAACTAGTTGTATGGATTGATTGTTTTTTTCTGGGTTTATATTATTACTTACATTGCAAAGAACATCGATGAGTGCTTGTCTTCCAAGGTTAATGAGATGTAATACAAGAGCCACCAAAAAACAGGTATGCTATGTATGTAAACCATAAAAAAGCCCCTGCTCCAAATTTGTAATTTTTATTTATTTATTTAATTATTATAAGTAGTATTTATTATTACTATTATTATTGTTATTATTATTATTATTATTATTATTAATAATAATAATAATAATAGTAGTAGTATTTTATTTTTATTATTAATAATGGGTTATTATTAATAGTAGTAGTAGTGGTATTTTATTATTATTAGTAGTAGTCGTAGTAGTAGTATTTATTATTATTATTAATAGTAGTAGTAGTATTCTATTAATTTTATCATTTTATTTATTAATTTATATGTTTATTTATTTATGTTTTTTATTATAATTGTTATTATTATTACTATCGTTATTTTTGTATTATTATTATTATGATTATTATGATTATTATTATTATTGGTAGTAGTAGTAGTAGTCATATTTTATTGTTATTATTATGAATTATTATTATTATTATTAATAGTAGTAGTATTTTTTTATTATTATTAGTAGTAGTAGTAGTAGTAGTAGCAGTAGTACTAGTAGTAGTATTTTATTAATTTATTTATTATTAGTAGTAGTATTTATTATTAATAATATTATTTTTATTAATAATAATAGTCATAGTAGTATTTTATTTATTTTACTATTTTATTTATTAATTTATATGTTTATTTATGTATGTTTTTATTATAATTTTTGTTACTATTATTACTATCGTTATTTTGTATTATTATTATTATTATTGGTAGTAGTAGTAGTAGTCATATTTTATTATTATTATTATTATTATTAATAATAATAATAATAATAATAATAATAATAATAATAGTAGTATTTTATTATTATTAATAGTAGTAGTATTTTATTCATTAAATTATTTATTTTTTCAATCTTCAACTGTCTAGTTTTGGTAAGCTTGTGCCCACCATATCCTCCACCATATTTCTGTTCCTGGCTGACAGTATTTTATTTTTATTATTAATAATGGGTTATTATTAATAGTAGTAGTAGTGGTATTTTATTATTATTAGTAGTAGTCGTAGTAGTAGTATTTATTATTATTATTAATAGTAGTAGTAGTATTCTATTAATTTTATCATTTTATTTATTAATTTATATGTTTATTTATTTATGTTTTTTATTATAATTGTTATTATTATTACTATCGTTATTTTTGTATTATTATTATTATGATTATTATGATTATTATTATTATTGGTAGTAGTAGTAGTAGTCATATTTTATTGTTATTATTATGAATTATTATTATTATTATTAATAGTAGTAGTATTTTTTTATTATTATTATTAGTAGTAGTAGTAGTAGCAGTAGTACTAGTAGTAGTATTTTATTAATTTATTTATTATTAGTAGTAGTATTTATTATTAATAATATTATTTTTATTAATAATAATAGTCATAGTAGTATTTTATTTATTTTACTATTTTATTTATTAATTTATATGTTTATTTATGTATGTTTTTATTATAATTTTTGTTACTATTATTACTATCGTTATTTTGTATTATTATTATTATTATTGGTAGTAGTAGTAGTAGTCATATTTTATTATTATTATTATTATTATTAATAATAATAATAATAATAATAATAATAATAATAATAGTAGTATTTTATTATTATTAATAGTAGTAGTATTTTATTCATTAAATTATTTATTTTTTCAATCTTCAACTGTCTAGTTTTGGTAAGCTTGTGCCCACCATATCCTCCACCATATTTCTGTTCCTGGCTGACAGTAGAGGACCCTGATTTGATCTCCTGCTGCTTTAGTCTATCGGCCGTGTGCCTTGAAGTGTATTGTGTATTCTGAGATGCTTTTATACATGAGAACTCACCTTCCTAATATTCTGTCTGACCTCACAAGATTTTGGACTTTTGTAACCATATATTAACCCAATTCAAAACAATTTCTTCCTAATGTGTTCGACAGCGTTCTCTACCTGTTAATAATTTACACAGGTCTCAGCCTGTTTTGTTTTCCACCTGTTTTCAGCTTTCGGAATTAGTCTTGTTTATTTCCACCCGGTTTGATTTTCGCTAATTACCCTGATATGTTGCACCTGTTGTGAGTTTATCTTGTCCTTGTTTAGTACCAATTTAATTCCTTTTGTGTTGGCAGCCCAGGGCGAGGTATCAAAGCAGAACCTGAGCTTGTATTGAGCGGTTTGTTTGAGAATACCGTCTTGGGATTCTCACCGTAGCATTTTGAATTTCGACTATTCCTTTAAGCTTTGTCTACAGCAGCCTGTTCACAGATTGATCGACCTTGGCCTGGTTTCTCACGACAAGTATTTGGTCTGTGCTTTTTTGGACTGTTCTTGTAAATAAAGCCTGCACTTGCCTGTAAATAAAGCCTGCAGTGCTACCTACTTGGGTAGGTAGCACTGTCGCCTCACAGAAACAAGGTCCTGGGTTTGGTGGAGTGCATTGGGTGCTTTTATGTGGAGTTTTCACCGTTCTGTGTGGAATTTAATGTGCATGTTTTTCCCATGTCTGTGTTGGTTTCCTCCCACAGTCCAAAGACATGCAGTGAGCTGCATTACCGTACAGCCTACCTTGTGTTTTGACACACCCCCATCTGCGTCCACAGAATTGGTTGGGAGTTTTCCAAACTCAGTTACCTGAGTCGTGTTTTTAGTTACTTTAGACGTCGTCTTCTTGGACATTTTGTCTAACCGATTGCTAACTGAATTGCCGTACGATTGCTAGTGTAACCGAGCGTCTTTAGAGTTTGCTAAGTTTATGAAGTAAGGAATAAACTGTACATAGACAAACTACTGGGAGCATAAAACTTTACTGGCTGATCACGTGTGTAGAGAAGCACTTTTTTATTGATTATGGAATCCCATAAAGGGACAAAATGCACTAAATACGTAAACACATACAGTACATTAAACCTCATCAGCACACTATACCACAGAAAAATCTGTTACACTAACTGAATGGCTGTATGATTGCTACATTTACATTTTCGGCATTTAGCAGGCGCTCTTATCCAGAGCGACTTACAGAAGTGCTTCCATAGTAAACATTTCATTACTCTAGTTTAAGTAAAACAACAGTCCAAGAACACAAATCTGCTAAAACCTTGTTAGAACCTTTTTTTTTTTTTTTAAGAAAGAGAGTGTTAGTAAGTAAGTACAAGTCAGCTTAAGTGCTTAGTAAAGAGGTGATGATGTTTTTAATCGTTTTTTAAAGACAGCAAGAGACTCAGATGTTAGGACAGACAGAGGAAGTTGGTTCCACCACTTGGGTGCCAGTAGAGAAGAGCCTTGATGCTTGTCTTCCTCTAGTCCTGAATGGAGGATCAAGTCGAGCGAGACTAGTGGCTCGGAGGTTGCGCGGTACATAGCGGGGCTTGATTAGACCACTAAGGTTTTGGCTTTGTAGGCGAGCATCAGTGTTTTAAACTGAATGCATGCAGCTACAGGAAGCCAGTGAAGAGAACGCAGCAGTGGGGTGATGTGGCAGTGTTTAGGTTTGTTAAAAACCAGTCGAGCAGCTGCATTTTGAATGAGCTGTGAGGGTTTAGTTGTGGACATGGGAACACCTGCCAGGAGAGAGTTGCAGTAGTCCAACCGTGAGATTACAAGTGACTGGACCAGAATCTGAGTGGCTTCCATGGAGAGAAATGGTCGAATCTTCTTTATGTTGTAGAGGAGGAACCGGCACAATCTTGTTATGTTGGCTACATGAGGAGAGAAGTTCAGCTGGTTATCCAGGACGACACCAAGGCTTCTTACCTTATCAGAAGTGCTAGGACCGTCTCACATTTCATACGCAACACGGATGAACAATGTTAACTCGCTAAACACAAACCTTAAATTTTCACGGCCGTGAATTAGGTAGGGCATTAAGTATAAGTCATCCCAAAGAAGAAGATTTCTTGGCTAACTTGTTTATTCAAAAGTGGCGTAAAATCAAGAGTCTTCCGTTCACAGTTAGTCCATCTTCCTGAGTATACTTAACTGTACTGGACTAGTAATCAAAAGGTCATTGGTTTGAGCCCCACCACTGCCAGGTTGCCACTGTTGGGCCCTTGAGAAGAGCCCTTAATCCTTAATTGCTTAGACAGTATACTGTCACAGTACTGTAAGTCGCTTCGGATAAAAGCTTCTGCTAAGTGCTAGTGGTGGGCGGATCGATCCAAATATCATTATTATCGATACCAACGTTGGTATTGTTATCGGATCGATACTAGTGTGATGGGATCGATACTTTAGTTTTACTTTTTCTCCGCTACATTTAGCACATTTCTCCCGTTTCATCAGAAAGTAAAGATCATGTCTGTACAGACTCGCTCCTCTCAGTGTAAACTATACGTACGTAAAGTACGGACGCACCTTACGCACTTTGCGCAAATGAATCGGAGCATGCATAGTGAGGCTCTTATTCCATTACAAAAATGTGTGAATTACAATAATACACATAAAGGTAATGAAAAATCATTCAGATTTAGCAATTTGATGATGCATCTACCTTAATTAATAAAAAAGTATTGGTATTGGCAGACATCCCAAGTCTCCCAAAAGTTCCGGGAGTCTCCCGCATATACATAGCGGCTCCCTGATGCCCGCAAGTCAGATAAAATCTCCCGAAATCTAGAACGAGCGGCCAAGAGCGCACACACGCACACACACACAAGCGCACGCAGGCGACACAGACTTTTTTTCTCTATCGCGTATTAAATCCGTTATCTGATATACAATCTAGCGCACTGTGTAGGGAACATAAATCAATTGTCTAATATACTGTCTACGGCACTATGTAGGGAACATAAATCTGTTATCTGATATACAATTTAGTGCACTGTGTAGGGAACATAATTAATTATGTAATACACTATCTAGTGCACTATGTAAGGAACACAAATCATCATCTAGTTATACTTTCTAGTGCACTATGTAGTGAACATGAATGCGTTATCTAATACACTATCTAGTGCACTATGTAGGCAACATAAATCAATTGTCTAATATACTGTCTAGTGCACTATGTAGGGAACATAAATCTATTATCTGATGTACAATTTAGTGCACTATGTAGGGAACGTAATTAATTATGTAATACACTATGTAGTGCACTATGTAAGGAACACAAATCATCATCTAGTTATACTTTCTAGTGCACTATGTAGTGAACATGAATGCGTTATCTAATACACTATCTAGTGCACTATGTAGGCAACATAAATCAATTGTCTAATATACTGTATACTGCACTATGTAAGGAACATAAATCCATTATCTGATATACAATTTAGTGCACTATGTAGGGAACATAATTAATTATGTAATACACCATCTAGTGCACTATGTAAGGAACACAAATCATCATCGTTATACTTTCTAGTGCACTATGTAGTGAACATGAATGCGTTATCTAATACACTATCTAGTGCACTATGTAGGGAACATAAATCCGTGATCTGATATACAATCTAGTGCACTGTGTAGGGAACATAAACCAATTGTCTATTTCACTATCTAGTGCACTACGTAGGGAACATAAATTCATATCTAAAATACTATCTAGTGCACTATAGGGAACATTAATCCGTTATCTGATATACAATTTAGTGCACAATGTAGGGAACCTAAATCCGTTAACTAATACGCTACCTAAAGCATTATGTAAGAAACATAAGTCTATTATCTAGTACACTATCTAGTGCACTAAGTAAGGAACATAAATTCTTTTCTAATATACAATCTAGTGCACTATGTAGGGAACATGAATCTATTATCTTTCATTTATTTACTTGGTATCGAATTGATACCAAATTTTGCAGTATCGCACACCACTACTAAGTGCCGTAAATGTAAAATGCTTTGTGCTCTAATTACCTTGTGCCTTACTTTGCAAAATGCACTGGACAACTGTTCAAACAAATAAATATAAATGTGTTGACTTGTTGCCTAGACAAAACAATAAAAAAATATGGAGTGAGAGATGAATATCTAGCCCAGTGAACTGTGGGTGTGCACATACGCCTGTGTGCCAGGGAGAAGTGCTTGGCAGTAGAGCCAGTGCGCCTAATTAATTGTGAAGGTGGAAGAGAGAGGAGTGAATCGCCAATTCATTCATCATCTGCAAGTCAGCACGTCGTGTGTGTGTGTGTGTGTGTGTGTGCAGGGACGGTTTGGCAGTACTGCACTGGTGGCTGAGTGATGGGTTTCGGATGAGAGACTCCTGTGGTTTGTAGGAGAGAGAAAGGACACAGAGGGGAAGGAACCGCTAGCGCTAATAATCTCTCTTTCTACATTCTCACTCTCTACACTCTCCACACACTCCTCTGTTGGTTGGCACGTAGCTGATATGACCTGTAGGCAGTAATTGGACTATTGTAATCATATTAATTCAGTTCTCCAAAGAGAAGGTCAGTGGTTTGTAACCCTGCATTCACACCAGCAAGCAGCAAAGTGACAGGCGGCCATTCATTTCCCGCATTAAATCGCCACATGGAGCCACTATTCTTGGGACATCGGCACAGTAACAGGCCGGCTGCTGACATTTCTTTTGATTCATTTATTTCCCCACTGTTTTAAATAGTCCAGGGTCGCTGTGGTTCTGGCAACCTGTGAAAATGCCAGGCGGGAGGTGATAGGGGCTATTTAGGCTTTTTCAGTCATTAATTCATTTATTTAGCACACTGGCACAGCTGGTGGGTGAGGCACAGCGACATAAATCCTAGGAACCTTGGTTTGATACTCACCTTTAGTCACTGTCTGTAAGGAGTTTTGGATGTTCTCTTTTTTTCCACTAATTAAATACCAGTAAGGGGTGGATTTAAAACCATACATACAAACCCTACATATTTTTGTTTATACTTTTAGTGCGTCCAATTGCCCGATTGCGTCATGCTTCCTCTCCACCAATGCCGATCCTCGCTCTGATTGAGGAGAACGAATCAAAACCCCGCCCCTTCCTACAACGTGGGCAGCAGCCGTATGCATTTTGTCACCTACACTTTGACGAGTGCAGTGCGGATCAGCACTGTGTACGGAGAGAAAAACCCTGACAGCACTCTTTTCCCATCTCTGTGCAGGCGCCATCAATCAGCCAGCAGAGGTCGTAATTGCATTAGTTATGAGAGAGACCCTATCCGGCTTTTAAAATCCCACCCCTGTCTGAACAACAGGCCAATCGATGATCATGTGGTTGCTCAGCCCAGCCGGCAGGCAGAGCTGAGACTTGATACGATGTATTCAAGATCCCAGCTCTGGTTTCAGCGTGTGTTTTTACCGCTACGCCACCTGAGCGGCCAAGCTACAATGGATTTAACTAGATAGTCTTTGGGTCTGTCTGAAAACCTAGTGAGTTGCCTTGTTTCCTCCTGCCTACCTAGGCTGCTGCCTAAATAGAAAGGATTCTAATAAAACATCAAACTCATAAGGCAGATTATTTAGACACACACGACGTAGACATCAATTGCAGCGATTATGCCACCGCAGATTTCGCTTGCTAAGCTAACACAGTTAGCCTCAGGCCATTCAAACCAATGGACTGAGGCAGCACAACCAGCTAGCATGCCAGCAAACATCTCCCTCTATCTACTGAAAATGGTTAAACTGTCACTGACAAGCCTGAATCTGCAAACAAATGAGACGTGTACACCTTTATACAAATTAAAAATCAATCAGATTGTATTTACATTTGAAAAGAACGTTTGTTGCTTCACATTCGTCCACCATATTTGTAATTTTTTGTGAGAAAAGTTGTGCCGCACTGAATGCTGGGATTGCCTTCACCACTTTGGATGAATTGGATGGTCTCTCATTATTCAGTCTGATTATCTCTTAGAATTAAGGCACCTCAGTAGGCAACATTTTTAGGTATCTAAGAATTCGGACACCCTTCTTTTTGGGAGTGTGTGTAGGATGGCGTAAAATGCCATCTACACCGATCAGCCATAACATTAAAACCACCTCCTTGTTTCTACACTCACTGTCCATTTTATCAGCTCCACTTATTATATAGAAGCCTTTTGTAGTTCTACATTTACTGACTGTAGTCCATCTGTTTCTCTGCATGCTTTATTAGCCCCCTTTCATGCTGTTCTTTAATGGTCAGGACTCTCCCAGGACCACTACAGAGCAGGTATTATTTGGGTGGTGGATTATTCTCAGCACTGCAGTGACACCGACATGGTGGTGGTGTGTTAGTGTGTGTTGTGCTGGTATGAGTGGATCAGACACAGCAATGCTGCTGAAGTTTTTAAACACCTCACTGTCACTGCTGGACTGAGAATAGTCCACCAACCAAAAATATCCTGCCAACAGTGCCCTGTGGGCAGTGTCCTGTGACCACTGATGTAGGTCTAGACCAACTCAAACAGCAGCAATAGATGAGCGATCGTCTCTGACTTTACATCTACAAGGTGGACCAACTACGTAGGAGTGTCTAATAGAGTGGACAGTGAGTGGGGACGGTATTTAAAAACTGATCCACTCATACCAGCACAACACACACTAACCATCAGCATGTCATTGTCACAGCAGTGCTGAGAATGATCCACCACCTAAATAATACCTGCTCTGTGGTGGTCCTGTGGGGGTCCTGACCATTGAAGAACAGGGTAAAAGCAGGCTAAAAAGGTATGTAGAGAAACAAATGGACTTCAGTCAGTAATTGTGGAACTACAAAGTGTATCTATATTGTAAGTGAAACTGATAAAATGGACAGTGAGTGTAGAAACAAGGAGGTGGTTTTAATGTTATGGCTGATTGGTGTATGTACGTAGAGAGCTCACTAGGTTTTCAGACAGACCCAAAGGTTTCTTCTTCTTTTTACAGTTTATGTTGATCCCAGTTTATAAAGAATTATTTTGATTGTGAGCAAAGCTCAATAAGGACGTGTGGGTTGTGTTTATTAGCCTGTAAACTTTATTAAATTAATTATAACTTTTAATTGTTAAGCTAGTGTCACCCACGCTAAATGAGAAAATGTTCATGTTTATCCACTTTGGAACAACATATTTTCAAAGATGCCTTTTCAGGGTCATTAACACCAGAATGGCAAAATGTGTAAATAGAAATAGAAACCAGTCTGTAAAACAGATTATCTCATATTAGTCTGAACTATGCCCAAAGCTGAGTCTACAATGCTTTGCTGTGTTATGAAACTGACACCCAGGCCAAAACCTGCACTGTACATGCTGAGATCCAGGTTTGAATCACAGCTGTGCTATCGACCAGCCGATCGACCTGCATAGACAGGATTGGCTATTTCAGAGGGGGAAAAGGTCAAAGCCGTGCAATGATTGGTAACCTGTCTAGGTATTTCTGCTTTACTCCCAGTGGAACGCTGCAACACTGCCTAGGATCAAGCAGTTGATGAAAACAAAGTGAAATGTGTTAAGTATGTTAGTCATACATTTCTTCTTCCTTTCATTCTTTTTCATCTTCTTTCTGGTCTGCTTATAGCCGCAGGCACAGGCTTTAAGCAGAACTTAGAGAAATGTACCTTTTTTTCCTTTTTTTATGTTGGCAGGTATTTCACTATAGTAGCCATTGTCAATCACATTGTCAAATAAAATAAAATAGAACTTTTTTGTTTGTATAACTTTATATACACTGATAAGCCATAACATTAAAACCACCTCCTTATTTCTACACACACTGTCCATTTTATTAGCTCCACTTACCATATAGAAGCACTTTGTAGTTCTACAATTACTGACTGTAGTCCATCTATTTCTCTACATACTTTTTTGACCTGTTTTCACCCTACACACACTACAGAGCAGGTATTATTTAGGTGGTGGATCATTCTCAGCACTGCAGTGACAATGACATGGTGGTGGTGTGTTAGTGTGTGTTGTGCTGGTATGAGTGGATCAGACACAGCAGCGCTGCTGGAGTTTTTAAATACTGTGTCCACTCACTGTCCACTCTATTACACACTCCTACCTAGTTGATCAACCTTGTAGATGTAAAGTCAGAGACGATCGCTCATCTACTGCTGCTGTTTGAGTTGGTCATCTTCTAGACCTTCATCAGTGGTCACAAAAGGATGCTGCCCATGGGATGCTGTTGGCTGGATATATTTTTGGTTGGTGGACTATTCTCAGTCCAGCAGACAGTGAGGTGTTTAAAAACTCCAGCAGCGCTGCTGTGTCTGATCCACTCATGCCAGCACAACACACACTAACACACCACCACCATGTCATTGTCACTGCAGTGCTGAGAATGATCCACCACCCAAATAATACCTGCTCTGTAGTGGTCCTGGGAGAGTCCTGACCATTGAAGAACAGCATGAAAGGGGGCTAACAGAGTATGCAGAGAAACAGATGGACTACAGTCTGTAATTGTAGAACCAAAAAGTGCTTCTATATGGTCCACTGCTGGGGACCCCGACAGTGTATATTCGCCTGACACACATTCCCTACGATGTGTGCGCAGCCCTTCCAATCCTTTCTTATTCACCCATACTTTAGTGGAATTGTGTATAAGGTCGGCTTCATGTACAGAGAGCCACGCCCCTTTACTTGCAGCACAGGTGCCCTGGGCAACCAAGGTCCTTACACAGCATTAATAACCCCACCCCATAGTCACTGGAAGCCAATTATCCCACCCAGCCAACTGGTAGCAGAGCCGAGATTCGAACTGGGGTTCAGGATCTCTGCGCTGGTGTGCTAGCGGATTATCCCGCTGCGCCACCTGAGCATCCTCAGTAAGACATTTTATTTATTTTATTTTATCGAATATATGTCTGTAAGAGCACAAACTCAAAAACAAGCCTGAAAAACAAGTGATCACAGACACTCTGCTTCTTGAAACTGCTGCTGTGTTCAGTGAGAGCAGTGGTGCGTGGTCTCCTTCTATAGCCATTCATCAACATTCTGCTCTACGACTCTACAGACAGAGAGGATGATGGGTTGTGACCCTCTCGCTCTCAGAGACGGCCGCCTAGGGGAACACTCCTGATCGAGTTTGGAAGTCACACAAACACCCGGGCTTATGTGCCAACGTTCTGCAGCCGTTTCTGTACATTTGGTTTGGAGACTGACCTTAGGCGACAAGAAATGATCGCAAAGGGTCAAATTACTCATGCACACACACACACACACATACACACACACACATTGGTACACACACCCTGCTGACTCATACATCACCCATCTGGTACCATCTGTCCTCCCTGAGACAGGAAAGGTGATTGCTTCTTCTATATTCTTCCTTCCGTTTTCTTTTCTTCATTTTTAGGTTCCTCTGGAGTTATGGATAAGTTTGTCTACGTGTGCACGTGTAAGAATTTAATCTAACCTATTTGAGGGGACAACTGTGCCCTCTTTTTTCATAGCTTTAACTCTTTTGAGAAGGCCAACACCAATTTTTCCCCCAATTTATCATTAAGGTTTTTTGTAGAGTTGACTGATCAGCCATAACATTAAAACCACCTCCTTGTTTCTACACACATTGTCCATTTTATCAGCTCCACTTACCATATAGAAGCACTTTGAGGTTCTACAATTACTGACTGTATTCCATCTGTTTCTTTACATATCATTTTAGCCTGCTTTCACCCTGTTCTTCGATGGTCAGGACACCCACAGGACCACTACAGAGCAGGTATTATTTGGGTAGTGGATCATTCTCAGCACTGCAGTGACACTGACATGGTGGTGGTGTGTTAGTGTGTGTTGTGCTGGTATGAGTGGATCAGACACAGCAGCGCTGCTGGAGTTTTTAAATATCGTGTCCTGTCACTGTCCACTCTATTAGACACTCCTACCTAGTTGGTCCACCTTGTAGATGTAAAGTCAGAGACGATCGCTCATCTGTTGCTGCTGTTTGAGTTGGTCATCTTCTAGACCTTCATCATGGGGCGCTGTAGGCTGGATGTTTTTGGTTGGTGGACTATTCTCAGTCCAGCAGTGACAGTGAGGTGTTTAAAAACTCCAGCAGTGCTGCTGTGTCTTATCCAATCATACCAGCACAACACACACTAACACATCACCACCATGTCAGTGTCATAATACCACCACCTAAATAATACCTGCTCTGTAGTGGTCCTGGGAGAGTCCTGATCATTGAAGAACAGCATGAAAGGGAGCTAACAAAGCATGCAGAGAAACAGATGGACTACAGTCAGTAATTGTAGAACTACAAAGTGGTTCTATATGGTAAGTGGAGCTGATAAAATGGACAGTGAGTGTAGAAACAAGAAGGTGATTTTAATGTTTTGGCTGATTGGTGTATGTAACTTTATAACATCATCGGATGGCTGGGAGTCATTTAATGGGTCATACCCTCCCTAACACTCTCTTTCCCCAAATTAATGAGTAAAGCGGGTTCTTCAGCTCATTATATAGTTGTTTGCTTCATCTGGCTTTTTTTAATGCCATCCTCTCTGTTTGTTCTGAACTTACTCTCATATCGATTCCTCATCCCCTCACAATGGACTGTTTGCACTAGTCTCACTCTGATCCATGGTTGTTGGCTTCATCTGCCCCTCTCATTACTCTCTATTTAGTGTTCTTTGGAGACACTACACATTAATTGTGGGGTAAGAGTTTAATTAGTGTGTCCTAACCTGTAGAGGAAAGAAACAGGTTGCACTGGCAGGCATTGACTCAAAATGTATTAACTTCCCCACACCTATCGGCTCAGTGGGTCGCCTCACAGCAAGAAGGTCCTGGGTTCGATAGTCCAGGTCATTTCTGTGTGGAGTTTGCATGTTCTCTCAGTGTGTTTATGGGTTTCCACCCACAGTCTAAAGACATGCATTCAGGTTAACTGGAAATAAAAAATCACCTTTGGTAAATTAATAAAGTTATATAGGAAACAAAGTTATAAATGTGTGTAAGTGTAGTGTTTGTTTATTAGGATTTTAACGTCATGTTTTACACTTTGGTTACATTCATGACTGGAACGGTAGTTACTCATTACACAAGATTCATCAGTTCACAAGGTTATATCGAACACAGTCATGGACAATTTAGTGTCTCCAATTCACCTCACTTGCTCATCTTTGGACTGTGGGAGGAAACCGGAGCGCCCGGAGTAAACCCACGCGGACACGGGAAGAACATGCAAACTCCACACAGAAAGGACCAGGAACGCTCCACCTAGGGATCGAACCCAGGACCTTCTTGCTGTGAGGCGACAGTGCTACCCACTTAGCCACCGTGCCGCCCCGTAAGTGTGTGTTATTTGCTGTGTGGTGTCTAAAAGCCAGTATGCGTTTTGTAGTGTCTGACTGCAGCTTGTTTACTGAGCGAAGGCATCAGTTGTGAATGTTGCTATCAGCAACCATTCAGATGCTTTAAACATTAAATACCCACCTATTTATGTTTAGGTTTAGTGTGGGCTTGAGGACAAGTTCTTTCAGAGCAACCTAATATCTTCAAAGTATCAAAGTAACTAGCTTAAACAAACAGGTAGGCCTTGCCCATGGAATGGTTTTATTAGCATACCTTGCTCTGTCTGGCAGATGTAAATGGGATGGATGAATGGATGGATGGATGGATGGATGGATGGATGGAAAGATAGATGGATGGATGAATGGAAAGATAGATGGATGGATGGATGGATGGAAAGATAGATGATGGAAAGATAGATGGATGGATAGAAAGATGGATGGATGGATGGATGGAAAGACAGATGGATGGATGGATGGATGGAAAGACAGATGGAAAGACAGATGGATGGATGGATGGAAAGATAGATGGATGGATAGAAAGATAGATGGATGTATAGATGAAAAGATAGATGGATGGATGGATACATGGAAAGACAAATGGATGGATAGATGAATGCATAGATGGAAAGATGGATGGATGATAGAAACATAGATAGATGGATGTGTGGATGGAAGGATGGATAGATGGATGCCAATTTTGGCTGCTAGGGGCACCCAGCCAACCAGTAGCAGAGCTGAGATTCGAACGTGGGGTGCCGGTATGCTAGCACCACCTGGGCGCCTTGATGTAAGGTAATTTTAAATGAATTTTTTTGTTTATGAACTTGCTTTAAGATTTGACTTTAATCCTGCTGCATAACACAATGTGCATTTTAAAATAATTAAAACAAAGGTAGGAGCAAAAGTGAATGTGTTTGCAGTTCAATTGCTTAGCTTTGCTTTCAGTCTCTGTTTTAAGGTCTATGCATATTTGATCTCTTCCGGATGTTTGTTTTACTGAGCGGCACAGTAGCTGAATGCTGCTCCACTGAGCTGTGTTCTGATTCTGGGTACATCTTTTGTCTTGGTTAATATTCAAGCAGCAGCATTTTGAAGGAACCTTAACCGTCAGATCTCATGACTGAGATTAAGAAGCACTTACAAAGCTAGGAGGTCCAACTAGAAAGAACACTATCACTGCAGGACGAGCTCTCCAGTTTGTAGCAGACAGGTTCTGTATCCTCTAGGATGATAAATGTGGCTGAATACGTTGCTGGGTTTAGTAAATGACTTCTGTTCTCTGAAGTTGAGAGGTAGTGGCTGTGAGTGAGTGTAAGAGTGGCTGTGTGTGTGTCTTGGCTGGAGTTACAGCCTAATTTGTATAGCCTAATTTGTTAGCCCTGCAGCTCAGGAGATGAGTTGGCAGCAGGTGTGGACAGCAGGACAGAGTGGATTATGGGAACAGTGCTTGGGGGACAGAAATGATAAGTTCATTGTGACCCAGGTGTCAGCAACTAAGACAAACTACTGTACCCACTGAAGTGTATTCAAGGAACGGCTACTTAGTTTATAATGTATCAGTGTCAGCGTTATTGTTTGGATCTAAAGACTTAGTCTTTACATATATGACATTTATTAAATGCTTTTTTTTCATCTGCAACGACCAATTTGTTGCGAAGTACAGCGGTACCTTGAAACTCAACGTCAGTTGGTTCTGGGAGTAGCGGTAAGTTTAAAAGGTGTTGAGTTTCAAGGTATTTTTCCCCATAAGGATGTATGGGAAACCTGTTAATGTGTTCCATGGTCCCGTGGAACTGCATACACTGATTAGGCATAACATTATGACCACCTCCATGTTTCTACACTCACTGTCCATTTTATCAGCTCCACTTACCATATAGAATCACTTTGTAGTTCTACAATTACTGACTGTAGTCCATCTGTTTCTCTTCTATTTCTTTCTTCAGTGGTCAGGACCCCCACAGGATCACTACAGAGTAGGTATTATTTAGGTGGTGGATAATTCTCAGCACTGCAGTGACACTGACATGGTGGTGGTGTGTTAGTGTGTGTTGTGCTGGTATGAGTGGATAAGACACAGCAGCACTGATGAAGTTTTTAAACACCTCACTGTCACTGCTGGACTGAGAATAGTCCACCAACCAAATATATCCAGCCAACAGCGCCCCATAGGCAGCGTCCTGTGACCACTGATGGTCTAGAAGATGACCAAGCGATCGTCTCTGACTATCTCTACAAGATGGACCAACTAGGTAGGAGTGTCTAATAGAGTGGACAGTGAGTCGGCACGGTATTTAAAAACTCCAGCAGCGCTGCTGTGTCTGATCCACTCATACCAGCACAACACACACTAACACATATATATATATATATATATATGTCATTTCCATGCATCAGCATTTCAAACTGCTTGTAAAAAAATCCTATTTTTAATAATAATAAAATAGTTAAAGTAAAGACAAAAGAGCAGAATTATTTATGATAAACATTGTGTTTAAGGTCATGTAAACCTCAGCAGTACTGCATAGCTTGAATAGCTTAGTAGCCTGTCCAAGACTAATGGGAAAGGCTATAAGTGTCATAATTATGCTAACCTTGTAGCATAGCATGACTTTGTCCTCTAAAGGTCACTTCTATTGTATTAGAAGTCTTTGTAAGTTGTCACCAGAGTTACACTGCCTGTATGACCTATTTAACATAAAAACCTTTCAAAACAGGTTACAGGAAACAGAATGCTAATCACCGTTTTAGCATCATGGAGTCTCGTCCTTCTCACTTGCACTGAAGCCAGTAAAATTTGCTCAGTTCATTAGCTAAATGTGCTTCACGTCTTAAACAAATGGTTCTTTGATCCACACTTAATTTTCCACTGCAACAGAAATCTGAGCACGAGATCGATTTTGGCCCATCAGCTACCATTTAAGTCTGAGTTGTCGATAACCCAGACGAGTTCTTATTTTAAAAACTGACTGCTATGGGAGTACGTTTTTAGGCATAGAACCAGAGTCCACTGACAGGCACACGGGTCCAAACGTAGCAGAGAAAGGTTACCGTGCATGCTAGTCGTACCTGTAAGCCTGAATAACCTGCCATTGATTTTTACCGCACGCCACATGAATGGATCTCCAGAGAGTGTTTTCAGGGCTACCGCTGCCTAGAAGCTGTCAAGAGAACTCAGACTTAAATGCACTTCAAAGTGTGACACCCAGCAGCTAGCAAATTAACCGTAGCGGGTCTATTTTTTAGCCTAACTACTGATTACATGCCTGGAATGTTAGGAGTCGGCCTTTGTTTGTGAAGTTGGAGAAATCAACGTTTCACGCCTCCTCAGTCTCCTTCTTGGGCTTTATAGTTTTGCATGGTGAGCTTAGGATGGACCCAGCCAAGAACCAAGCGGTTAAGGATTGGCCAGTTCCCACTTCGTTGCGCTCAGTTCAGCGTTTTCTGGGTTTCGCTAATTTTTTCCGACGGTTTGTTCGGAATTTTAGCTCCGTTGCAGCTCCTCTCATTGAGCTCACCAAACGGTCAAAAGGCTCTTTCCAGTGGTCCCATTCGGCCCAGAAGGCATTTGACACCCTCAAGGAGCTCTTGATCTCTCCTCCTGTGCTCCGTCTTCCTGACCCGGAGCTCCCATTCATAGTGGAGGTGGATGCATCAGATGTGGGTGTAGGCGCGATCCTCTCTCAACGCTCGGGGGAGGATCAGAAATTACATCCCTGCGCCTACTATTCCCATCGGCTTACCCCAGCCGAACGCAATTACCCTATTGGAGACAGGGAACTCCTTGCAGTAAAATTGGCATTAGAAGAGTGGCGCCACTGGCTTGAGGGCGCCCCTCATCCGTTTCTGGTCTGGACGGATCATAAAAACCTGGCGTATATTCAGCAAGCCAAAAGGCTAAACTCAAGGCAGGCTCGCTGGTCCCTGTTTTTTGGGAGGTTTCAGTTTACCCTCTCCTATCGCCCAGGTTCAAAAAACGCCAAACCGGACGCCCTCTCCCGCCAGTGGGATCCCCCTGAACCTAACTCGGAGGCCAAGCCCATCCTTCCGGCCGCCCAGATTGTAGCTCCTCTCACCTGGGACATTGAGAGAAAGGTCATTGCTGCCCAGCGCAGGGAACCAGATCCGGGTGGGGGTCCCGAGGGCAAGCTATTTGTCCCGTCCAGCATGCGCCGCCAGGTTCTTCTCTGGGGACACGCCTCCAATCTCACCGGCCATCCAGGAGTCTCACGCACCCTAGATTTTTTGAGACGCCGTTTCTGGTGGCCGGCCATACAAGAGGAGGTTCGTTCTTTTATAGCAGCCTGTGATGTCTGTGCCAAAAACAAGGGACCTAGGGCTCGACCCCAGGGGCTTCTCTTGCCCCTACCGGTCCCCTCTAGACCCTGGTCCCATATTGCGATGGACTTCGTCACGGGTCTGCCCTCCTCTAAGGGTCTGACAGCAATACTGGTGGTGGTGGATCGATTCTCTAAAGCGTGTAAATTCATACCCCTCTCTGGGCTCCCCTCTGCTAAGCGAACAGCCCAGATCCTCCTTCAGCACGTCATCAGACCCCATGGCATACCCACCGATATTGTGTCTGATCGTGGACCCCAATTCGTGAGCAGGTTCTGGCGGGCCTTCTGCAGCTTCATGGGAACCTCGGTTAGCCTGTCGTCTGGGTACCACCCAGAGTCAAATGGACAGTCTGAGAGGGTCATTCAGGATCTTACGCTCCCTTAGATGCCTGACCTCCGGCTGCCCGAGCTCATGGCCCGACAAACTCCCCTGGGCCGAATATGCTCACAATACCCTCAGGCACTCGGCTATTGGCATGTCACCCTTCGAGTGCCAGTTTGGTTTCCCTCCCCCACTCTTCCCAACCCAGGAAAGAGAGGTAGGGTCCCCAGCGGCTCAGCACTTTGTTCTCCAGTGCAGACAGGCATGGCGTAAGGCTAAAGCCGCACTGGGGGCCAGTTCCGCAACCATGCAGCGCACAGCCAACAGGAGACGTCAAGCAGCCCCCTGTTTTCGGCCAGGACAACGCTTGTTGTTGTCCACCCGTGACCTACCACTCAGAGGCGAGTCAGGTAAATTAGCGCCCCGATACGTGGGACCCTTTAAAGTCATCAGAAGGGTGAATCCGGTCACATATCGCTTGGAACTACCCCCAGCGATGAAGATTCACCCTACGTTCCACGTATCACGATTAAAGCCCTACTTATGCCGGACTCTCCCACAGCAGCAACCTCCACCGCCTCCCAGAGTCATAGATGGAGCGCCGGTCTACACCGTCCGTCGTCTACTTGACTCACGACGGGTCCAGGGCTCCACTCAGTACCTGGTCGACTGGGAGGTTTATGGCCCTGAGCAAAGGACCTGGGTCCCGGCGCGCCACATTTTAGACCCAGCACTAATCCGGGAATTCCGAGAAAATAGGGCAGCTGGCATGGGAACGTCGGGAGCCGTTCCAAGACGGTGGGGTACTGTTAGGAGTCGGCCTGCACACCCCGCGGCCACTGGAGGGAGCCAGACCGTGGCTCAACCTGCGGCTTCTGGTGCCCGCGCGGCTGGAGGCCGATCGACTCCCTCTGCGCCCACCAGAGGGAGCCAACTTCGCAAGATTCCGTCAGTTGCCACGGCCCCGAGGGAGGAGAACTACAACTCCCGAAACACCCTCGGGCAATCAGCGTTCACGAGGAACACCTGGCTGAGCGTGTATTTAAGATAGCGCTCAGCCAGGCTTCCTCGTCACACCCTCTCTTGTGCTCTCTTGCACATTAGTTGTCAGGGACACAGGTAACGCAAGGTCTCATAGAGAGTTTGCGGTAGGCCCAGGGGCCGAGGTAATAAAAGCAATAAAGGGAAAGATTTAGTCAGTGTGTGACTTCTTTGCGTTCTCCTGATTTTACTAGGAGAAACGCTTTTCCTTTCTTTCCATTTAAATGCGCCTCCTCCTCGACCAGAGGATCCGCAGTACTCTTTCTCTGTAACTCCGCCTCGTTGCTAGAGGTAGAGCCTTTAAAGCTTTCTTCTCCCCGTCCTTCAAGTGAAGCGGGGAGTTTCTCGCCATTTCCTGGCTCTCTACTCGTTCCCTACGGGGATCGAGGTTGCTATTCCTTCTTTTCCGGCACGAGTGAACACGTCCGGTGCTCTGTAACTTTTGAGGTGGTCACGCCCACTCTCGGGAGTAATGAGATTAAAGTTCAAAAGCACGCCTCTAACTTCTCAGCTCCCGGGCGTGAACCTGCTCTTTTAGTTTTGTTGAATGTTAATAATTCAGAAAAGAAAAGATTGATTAATTAATTGAAAGAGAGTAATCTAAGTTTCCCTAATTTTCCGAACTCACCTTTTGTTTGAATTCGCTGGAAGGCGATTCTTTTGTTTGCCCTTTATATCCCAAGCCGTCGGCATTGACACCAGTGGCGCTGTGGCTCTCCTGTTTAAGTCACTGTGTCATAGTGCCCGAGGTTCCCGGTTCGAAACTCACTCGCTGCACAGCACAAATAAGTGCAGCGCGTGAATATATTATTTATTAACACACCAAACGTATACTAAACTCCAGAACAGTTTATTTATTTATTGGGGTTTTATTTTCACACGTGAACCTTCAGTGTTTTCAGTTCGTTATTTCTGTTGGCTTGGGCTGGCCCCGCCCTCTTTTCCAGCCACTCCTCTTAATTGAGTTTCATGGTGACTTTAGATTGCGTCGGTTCCGCCTCTCCCGGGCCGACGCTCCGCGATTGAGTCCACCCGTAGGAAAATCATAACATGGAATGTATAAATGAGCTGGACTCTTGTTCTTTTCTGTCATTTATTCCTGGTTTTGTATTAGCACTTTCTATTTTCTGCTTAAAATAGTGACAGATAGAAAAAAATTGCTAAAAGGCAAAGTTGCCTGTTTGTAAATCACCTTTAAAATCACCTGAAATGTTCAATTTGTTACCTCTAACTCTAACTTTGACCTCCATCTTACTGTATAAATGTACTTTCTGTCTGAACTAATAACTCACCAGTTGTATCTTTGAAGGCTGTACGCTTGTGGACACCTGACCATGAGCTTGTTGGACATCCCGTTACAAAACAATAGGTATTGTAGGGTATGTTTGTGGAAGTTTTCACTACATTCAGTCAAACGAGCATTTGTGATGTCATTACTGATGAAGCAATGGAAATTGTAATTTGTCACAAAGGTGTTTAGGGAGGTTAGAGCCAGCGGTCTAGTATAAGAGATTAAATACTTTTCCTTTTACACACATTGTCACACATTTAATTCTCTAATATTTACAGTTTGAATGTAGATATAAGGTCTTTTTACAACCCCAAATCAGAAAAAGTTGCGACAGCATGGAAAATTCAAATAATAAAAGTTTCTTACATATACTTTGACTTTTATTTGATTGCAGACAGGATGAACCTGAGATATTTCTTGTTTTATCTGCTCAACTTCATTTTATTTGTTAATAAACATCCATTCCTGCTTTTCAGCCCTGCAACACATTCCAAAAAAAGTTGGGACAGTAAAGCATTTACCACTTTGTAATGTTGCCATTCCTTTTCACCACACTACACCAAAAGACATTTTGGCATCGAGGAGACCAAGTGATTTAGTGTTTCAGCTTTTATTTTGTCCCGTTCTTCCTGCAAACACGTCTTGAAGGCAGCACATGTTGCTCTAAGATCTCAATGTACTTTTCAGCATTAATGCTGCCATCACAGAAGTGTACATTATCTTTGCCAAGGGCACTGCCATGACCCCATCCCATGACAGACCCTGGCTTTTGGACTTGATACTGATAACAGTCTGGATGGTCCATTTTTTCCAAAAAAAGACCTGGAATGTTGATTTATCTGACCACATTACACGTTTCCACTGTGTGATGGTCCATCCTAGATGCCTCTGAGCCCAGAGAAGTCGACGCTGCTTCTGGACATAGTTAACATAAGGCTTCTTTTTTGCACAGTAAAGTTTTAAGTGGCATTTGTGCATGTAACTCTGTATTGTAGTGCTTGACAAAGGTTTGCCAAAGTAATCCCTCACCCATGTGGTTATATCAGCTATTGTTGAGTGGTGGTTCTTGATGCAGTGCCGTCTGAGGGATCGAAGATCACGGGCGTTTAGATTAAGCTTGTGCCCTTGGCCCCTTTGCACATTGAAATTCCTCCCGACTCCTTGAATGGTTTAATGATATTATGCACTGTACAGGGAGAAATATGCAAATCCCATCCAATCTTTTTTTAAGGTACATTGTTTTTAAACATTTCAATCATTTTCTCACACATTTGTTGACAAACTGGAGATTTTCTCATCATCTTTGCTCATCATAGACTCAGCCTTTCCTGGATGCTACTTTTGTACCGAACCATGATTACAATCACCTGTTAACATCACCTGTCTGGAATCACATCATTATTTAGATTTTTAAACTCATTACTAGTCCTAATTGCCCTCGTCCCAACTTTTTTTGGAATGCGTTGAAGGCGTTAAATGGAGGAATGGATGTTCATTAACAAATGAAATTAAGTTGAGCAAATAGAACATGAAATATCTCAGGTTTATCCTGGTTCAGTCTGCAATTAAATCAAATTCAAAGTAAATGTAAGGAACACTGCATTTTTATTTTACTTGCATTTTCCATAATGTCCAAACTTTTTCTGATTTGGGGTTGTACATTCTAGAGCAGGGGTGCCCAATTCGTCAATCTCGATCGCACAGTGCACACTGGTGGATCAGGCCTCATTCAAACAGGTCAACGTGATGTAACCTTCACTGTTAGTGAAGATGAGTGCGCAACCAACAACAAAGAAACCAAAAACGGTTCGATTCAGGCAAGAACACTGCAAAGACGGCTGTTTTGTTCATACGTGGAAAATGCTGATAGAGAATATTCAGATCTCATGTTACAAACAGAAATTTTAACCCTTCAATCTGACATTCATATGAAGTCAAGGGCCTCTGCTGGACAATTTTGGAACTTGTTGGCTGAGGAAAAACATTCAAACCTTGACAGCATTTTTGGATCAATCTATTTGTGTGAATCAGCCTTTTCCCACATGACAATAATTAAGTGTAAATATCTAAACACTTGGAAGCCTGCTTGAGAATTGGCGTCAGCAGCTACTGTCCAGACTACAGAAACCTGGTTGACACCCCTCGGTACAAATCATCGGTACAAAGTTTTTCTCTCTCCTTTACATTAAGTAAATTCCACTGATGTCTGGGTTCATGTGTTGGCACACTTGGGACTTCTTTCAGAGGCATACCAAAACAGTAGAGAATAAAAGCAAGAACGAGTAAGGGGGAAAAAAAGAGGGCTTGGTCGAGAATGAGAACCGAAATGCCATTTCTTGTTCCAGGATGCACTTGGTTGAGTATTCACAGAAGCTCCCCGGCCCATTGATCGACTCTGCGGTAGAAACATGGCCTGTCTGACAGCATACTATTAAAGCCAGCTAGTATAGCATAGCACATACGAGCACAGAGCAGAAAACCTGCTATTACTGAAACAAAACACACTGCAGGTACACCCATGGCAAGATTACCTGAACCTACTTTGACTGTGAGTGTGAGCAGCGTGGGCCTCAGATAATGAAGTGCTGTCCTGTTGAGCTTCCAACATTCATAATTTAGCTGCAGATGGTTTCTCAGACAACAAGGCAAGAAATAATAAAATAAAAACTACCTGTTAGTTGCAGCCTGATGGCAGGGTTAGGGTTAGAGTGAATATACACCGATCAGCCATAATATTTAAACAACCTCCTTGTTTCTACACTCACTGTCCATTTTATCAGCCCTTTCATGCTGTTCTTCAATGGTCAGGACCCTTACAGGACCACCACAGAGCAGGTATTATTTAGGTGGTGGATGATTCTCAGCACTGCAGTGACAATGACATGGTGGTGGTGTGTTAGTGTGTGTTGTGCTGGTATGAGTGGATCAGACACAGCAGTGCTGCTGTAGTTTTTAAATACCATGTCCACTCACTGTCCACTCTATTAGACACTCCTACCTAGTTGGTCCACCTTGTAGATGTAAAGTCAGAGACGATCGCTCATCTATTGCCGCTGTTTGAGTTGGTCATCTTCTAGACCTTCATCAGTGGTCACAGGACGCTGCCCACAGGGCGCTGTTGGCTGGATATTTTTGGTTGGTGGACTATTTTCAGTCCAGCAGGGACAGTGAGGTGTTTGAGAACTTCATCAGCATTGCTGTGTCTTATCCACTCATACCAGCACAACACACACTAACACACCACCACCATGTCAGTGTCACTGCAGTGCTGAGAATGATCCACCATCCAAATAATACCTACTCTGTAGCGGTGGAGAGTCCTGATCATTGAAGAACAGCATAAAAGGGGGCTAACAAAGCATGCAGAGAAACAGATGAACTACAGTCTATATGAAATTTGTTGAGGGGGCCCATTTCTTTTTGCACTAGGGGCCATGAGCTCCTAGTTACACCATTGAACCCAGGACCTTCTTGCTGTGAGGTGACAGTGCTACCCACCGAGCCACAGTGCCTACCCTTAATGTTCTATAAAGTTGCACTTTGGAACTGTGTAAAATCCAAGATCAAAGTGGTAAAAAACCAAAAAAAATCCTGGCAGATATGTAATAAAATGCAGATGCAGAAGATTGCTTTCAATTTCATTAAATCCTAAAAGAGCAACAGTGTAAATCAGTAACACATTCTATCAGTGGCTGCGTTTGGATGTGTTCACAAAATATATATGGCAGTGATTCTTATTTGATAAATCGTCTCCTTGTGCAGATCCAGCAGACAATTCAATGAAGTGCCGGGATCTGTTGAAGCATATTGCTCATCTTCCCACTGTGTGCTGCTTCTCCCTCAGGCCTTGTTGGCTCTTATTATTTTTTTTTTCTTTTTCTTCGCTGACTTCTATCATATTCCTCTCGCAGCTTTCAACGTGCTCCAATTACACATCTATCGGAGGCTTTTTACAGTCAGAATACGACGAAAGGAACAGGGAAGAAATTGCATTGATTTATTGCTTTATTGAGGCTAAGTTATTGCTCTCCTCCTGTGCACTGTTTACCTGATGCTGCTGTGTTGCAATAAAAATGCTTTTTATTTTACAGCAGATCAGGCTTTCATAAAGTAAATAATAAGCAGAGGGAGGGGCAGGCCAGCTGGTAGGCGCTTAGCTCTTAGTTATATTCACTGTGGACTCTGGGAGCAGCCATTTTGTTCTTTAGGCAGTGTTTTATGTCCAGGCTGCTGTGCTTCCACTTTAATAGGATGCTTTTAATTAATTTATTTATTTTTTATAATCTGAAAGGGGGGCGGCACGGTGGCTCGGTGGGTAGCACTGTCGCCTCACAGCAAAAAGGTCCTGGGTTCGATTCCCAGGCGGGGCGGTCCGGGTCCTTTCTGTGTGGAGTTTGCATGTTCTCCCCGTGTCTGCGTGGATTTCCTCCCACAGTCCCAAAAATATGCAGTCAGGTTAATTGGAGACACTGAATTGCCCTATAGGTGAATGGGTGTCTGTGTGTGTGTGTGTGTGTGTGTGTGTGTGTGTGTTTGTGTGTCTGCCCTGCGATGGACTGGCGCCCCGTCCAGGGTGTTACTGTGTGCCTTGCGCCCATTGAAAAACTGGAATAGGCTCCAGCAGGGATAGGCTAATTGTATTCGGTGCACGGAGATAGATGTTAGCTGGCATGCTAGTGGGTTGTGCCGCAGGCCACATTTTGATCAGGCCTATTCCAGATTGGTTAAGCGCATGGTAAAAAATTCCATACCACTGGATTTTGTCCTCTGGATTGTTGTTTACATCATTCTACTTATCACAAATCGACTGACTCGAACTTCTCATACATTCCCGGAGCGTCAATGCATTTGCCCGTAGAAGCTGAGCGTCTATTCACTTCTATGGGGCTGCATGGAACGGTTTTTTTCATTGCTTCGAAACTCGCCGGTCATTGGATAAATGCCACGATTTTGTCCCGCCCCCGGACGCTGAGCGTCTCTGGTGGTGAATGGAGCTGTGGGCAGGTCTGGACGCTAAGCTTCTGCAAGATGATTGGAGGATCAGTCGAAAGGCTGAATCCCGTTTTGATTGACAGCTATCACTGGGAGCTTCAGTCCCATCGCGGATTTTGCGAGTGAAGTCGAAAAACAAACTGCATCCCATTTCAGGCCATTTTCTTGAAAAGGAACAGAGGGCACAATTTATATATAAATTGACAAATTTTATGATATAAGCTGACAATGAGCTTCCCCTCTTTGAAAGACCAGCAGCCGCCACTGATATATACAGTATATATATATTGGGGTTGAGGTTGTAATTAAGTGTTCTGGGTTACACCTTAAGTAACCTCTCTGTTATAACTCAAACATAACACACAATGACACAACACACACACAATGGGTGTGTTCGAAAACCTAGGGAGCTGCCTTGCTGTCTTACTGTCTACATAGGCAGCTGACTTAGTAGAGAGGATTCTAATAAGTTAGTGACTTAAAAGTCAGGTTATTCGAACGCACTACTTAGATAGCGATAACATCGGGTTTAGCATTTCGCGTTTAGCATTTAGCATCTCGCCATTAAAACCAATAAACTGAGGTAGCACAGCACGCTAACGTCAATAACATCTCCCTTCATGTACCGATAACGGTTACATTTCCTGACAAGCCCGAACTTGCTAATAAAAACACTCGGCACAAGTTTATACAAGTTAAAAATCAGTAATATTTTATTTACGTTTAAAAATAACTCCATTCGTTTCAACGACCCGTCAGCAATGTTTATTTTTCTGTGAGAGCCGACCCGCAATGAACGCTGTTGCCTTGATCACTAAGGCAGCGTCGGAGCTCACTCGTTCTTGAGCCAAAATAACATTGAAATATGAAGATGCCTCAGAAGTGAGGATTTTAAGTCATCTAGGATTTCGAACAGCCTCCTTCTCGGGAGCGCGCACAGGATGACGTAAAATGCTGCCTATGTAGACAGCACACTAGCTTTTCGAACACACCCAATGTGTTCCATCACCTTTTTTATTCATTAGACTTTTTAATTGTTTGGAAAATGAGACACTAACTGTTGCAGTTTTGCAAGTGGAATTTTTGTCCATTCTGGCTTCATACGAGACGTCAGCTGCTTAACAGTCTGTGCTCGTCATTCTCTAATTCTCCTCTTCATGCTGCACTATAGATTTTCAATAGAACACAGATCTGGACTGCAGGCAGGCCAGTCAAGCACACACACACACTCTGTGTCTATGATTGTAGTGCATACAGAATGAGGCCTGGCATCATTTTGCTGAAATAATATGCAGCATTTGGGAAAACATCGGCCTAATTCCAGTATATGCCTCAATGGTACCTTTACACATATGCATATGGGTAGTGATGCACCTCCATACCATTATAGATGTTTGCTTTTGCACCTTTTACTGATAACAGTCTGGAAGGTCCTTTCTGTTTTTGGCAAAGATAACTTGACATCTGTTTTTTAACTCATCTGACCACCACAGATGTTTCCACTCTCATGGTCTTTTGAACGATCTAAGATGAGCTCAGGTCTAATGAACTCAGAGGCGTTTTTGCATAAGATTGAGTTTCAAGTTGCATTTCTTGATGCAGTGGCGCACTGTGGTAATTGACAATGGCTTTCTGAAGTACTCCCAGTGTTTTACCTTCAGATTTATACAGATGAGGTAGTAATTGAGTTTAATATGTAATATAAGGATGTGTAATACAGACAAAAATATTGTCAGATATTTATACTGGGAAAGTATATACAATGTAAATAATACATTACATAGAATGTATTTTATATAATTGCTTTTGAATACCTGTTAGCAATAAGTCTGACTATAACTGAAGGCCATACAGTGTATGATAGAATACTGCTTTTAGTCTTGGCATATTTATTGTATTTCATATAAATGCTTACATTTATGCTTAATATTTTTATTATATTACTGTTATAAGCTGAAAGGATAATGGGATTTTCTGTAATCCCTGCAGCAATAGGAAACAGTTTTACCTGACATACAGGTGATGACATTGTATTGAATTAACACATTAATACAAAGTGACAGCACAGTGCGTGTTGGTATAGTGGGAATCCAGGTGACCTCAAGTAATGCTTGGTCACAGTTGCCACTGGTGATGCCTCTGGGTTTTCGTGGTGATTGACAGATCATCTGCCACCGAAGTCCCCTTGTTTGGAGCACCTGCTCACCAAGGTCCTCTTGTATGAAGCACCTGCTCTAATAAAGCACTTTCCAGAAGTCTGTACACACACACACACACACACACACACACACACACACGAGCTGCAATGGATATTTAAAATATTCTGTTTCAATATTTTTTAATATTTGGGCTGCACATTGATGGTTGTAGTGTGTGTTGTCAAGCTCAAACATTGAGTCATAATTCAAACATAACAATGTTATGCCAAATGAAATATGCTCTTTTCAGAGGACATAATGGTATTTGCTAGGTATTATAACAGTACCTTTTACAATAGTGATGTCATAACAGCTTAGAAATTAAGGACATACACTGATCGGCCATAACATTAAAACCACCTCCTTGTTTCTACACTTACTGTCCATTTTATCAGCTCCACTTACCATATAGAAGCACTTTGTAGTTCTACAATTACTGACAGTAGTCCATCTGTTTCTCTGCATGCTTTGTTAGCCCCTTTTCATGCTGTTCTTCAATGGTCAGGACTCTCCCAGGACCACTACAGAGCAGGTATTATTTGGGTGGTGGATCATTCTCAGCACTGCAGTGACACTGACATGGTGGTGGTGTGTTAGTGTGTGTTGTGCTGATATGAGTGGATCAGACACAGCAGCGCTGCTGGAGTTTTTAAACACCTCACTGTCACTGCTGGACTGAGAATAGTCCACCAACCAAAAACATCCAGCCAACAGCGCCCTGTGGGCAGCGAATTGTGACCACTGCTGAAGGTCTAGAAGATGACCAACTCAAACAGCAGCAATAGATAAGTGATCGTCTCTGACTTTACATCTACAAGGGGGACCAACTAGGTAGGAGTGTGTAATACAGTGGACAGTGAGTGGACATGGTATTTAAAAACTCCAGCAGCGCTGCTGTGTCTGATCCACTAATACCAGCCCAACACACACTAAGAATGAGAGGTGCTGAGAATGATCCACCACCTAAATAATAAAACAAGGAGGTGGTTTTAATGTTATGGCTGATCAGTGTACAGTGTATCACAAAAGTGAGTACACCCCTCAAATTTTTGCAAATATTTCATTATATCTTTTCATGGGACAACACTATAGACATGAAACTTGGATATAACTTAGAGTAGTCAGTGTACAACTTGTATAGCAGTGTAGATTTACTGTCTTCTGAAAATAACTCAACACACAGCCATTAATGTCTAAATAGCTGGCAACATAAGTGAGTACACCCCACAGTGAACATGTCCAAATTGTGCCCAAATGTGTCGTAGTCCCTCCCTGGTGTCATGTGTCAAGGTCCCAGGTGTAAATGGGGAGCAGGGCTGTTAAATTTGGTGTTTTGGGTACAATTCTCTCATACTGGCCACTGGATATTCAACATGGCACCTCATGGCAAAGAACTCTCTGAGGATGTGAGAAATAGAATTGTTGCTCTCCACAAAGATGGCCTGGGCTATAAGAAGATTGCTAACACCCTGAAACTGAGCTACAGCATGGTGGCCAAGGTCATACAGCAATTTTCCAGGACAGGTTCCACTCGGAACAGGCTTCGCCAGGGTCGACCAAAGAAGTTGAGTCCACGTGTTCGGCGTCATATCCAGAGGTTGGCTTTAAAAAATAGACACATGAGTGCTGCCAGCATTGCTGCAGAGGTTGAAGACGTGGGAGGTCAGCCTGTCAGTGCTCAGACCATACGCCGCACACTGCATCAACTCAGTCTGCATGGTCGTCATCCCAGAAGGAAGCTGACGCACAAGAAAGCCAGCAAACAGTTTGCTGAAAACAAGCGGTCCAAGAACATGGATTACTGGAATGCCCTGTGGTCTGACGAGACCAAGATAAACTTGTTTGGCTCAGATGGTGTCCAGCATGTGTGGCGGCGCCCTGGTGAGAAGTACCAAGACAACTGTATCTTGCCTACAGTCAAGCATGGTGGTGGTAGCATCATGGTCTTGGGCTGCATGAGTGTTGCTGGCACTGGGGAGCTGCAGTTCATTGAGGGAAACATGAATTTCAACATGTACTGTGACATTCTGAAACAGAGCATGATCCCCTCCCTTCGAAAACTGGGCCTCATGGCAGTTTTCCAACAAGATAACGACCCCAAACACAACATCCAAGATGACAACTGCCTTGCTGAGGAAGCTGAAGGTAAAGGTGATGGACTAAACCCAATTGAGCACCTGTGGCGCATCCTCAAGTGGAAGGTGGAGGAGTTCAAGGTGTCTAACATCCACCAGCTCCGTGATGTCATCATGGAGGAGTGGAAGAGGATTCCAGTAGCAACCTGTGCAGCTCTGGTGAATTCCATGCCCAGGAGGGTTAAGGCAGTGCTGGATAATAATGGTGGTCACACAAAATATTGACACTTTGGGCACAATTTGGACATGTTCACTGTGGGGTGTACTCACTTATGTTGCCAGCCATTTAGACATTAATGGCTGTGTGTTGAGTTATTTTCAGAAGACAGTAAATCTACACTGCTATACAAGTTGTACACTGACTACTCTAAGTTATATCCAAGTTTCATGTCTATAGTGTTGTCCCATGAAAAGATATAATGAAATATTTGCAGAAATGTGAGGGGTGTACTCACTTTTGTGATACACTGTATTATTAGATGCAGGCAGGCCGGTCCAGCACACACACTCCATGATGTGTCTATGATTGTAGCACATACAGAATGAGGTCTGGCATCATTTTGCTGAAATAAAATGCATCATCCTTGATATTTTTGTACCTTGCGACCAGCAGTTGTAAAACACTAGTGCCTGTAGTGTGGATGCCGTTCAGCACCCAGGTCCTAGTGGACTAGGGTTTGATCCCTGTCTTTAGTCTCTATATGCAAGAATGTGGGTTTCCTCTCACTTCCAAATACTAGCTGGTAGGTTGATAGGCTGCTCTTGAGCTCATAGAGTGTTTGAATAGGTGAGTGGATCAGTGATCGAATGATGCCCTGTTATGGATGTTTGCATGCCTCAAATCAAGCCATTATGACCCTGATTAAATAAAGCGGGTAAAGATGATGCCATTTAAAGGTCAGAATGCAGTTTATAATCATGTAATCTCATGACTGGCATGAGGGACACAAGCATCTTTTTTTTTTTTCATTATGGGAAGACTCGATCTGCATGTGATGAATATTTTGCCATATTTTCCTTCATCTCAGTATGTTTTTATCGAAGAGCACAGCAGGGGTACAGCAGTGATGGTGGACACTTAATTACAACAGGATCTCTATCCCTCTCTCTCTCTTTCTCTCTCTGTTGCTAATTCTGCCTGAAATGTTGCTGGTGTTTTATAATTGGATATGTGTGAATGGGACTCTAATGCCACACCAAGCAATATTAGACCCTCGGCAGGAATGTTTGAAAGTGCTAAATTGTGTATGTGTGTGTCAGTGTGTATGGGGGACCTCGTAAAGTCGGCAGTGGAAGATAACCTCAGAGAGTGTCCAGGATATTTAATACTGCAGATGGTTACTATGACATTTATTACTCCTACTGCTCCCTCACCTTTATAATAAATATATATATATATATATATATATATATATATATATATATATATATATATACACACCGACCAGGCATAACATTATGAGCACTGACAGGTGAAGGGAATAACACTGATTATCTCTTCATCATGCCACCTGTGAGTGGGTGGGATATATTAGGCAGCAAGAGAACATTTTATCCTTAAAGTTGATGTGTTAGAATCAGGAAAAATGAACAAGCGTAAGGATTTGACCAAGTTTGACATGGGCCAAATTGTGATGGCTACATGACTGGGTCAGAGCATCTCCAAAACTGCAGCTCATGTGGGGTGTTCCCGGTCTGCAGTGGTCAGTATCTATCAAAAGTGGTCCAAGGAAGGAACAGTAGTAAACCGTTGACAGGGTCATGGGTGGCCAAGGCTCACTGATGCACATGGGAAGCGAAGGCTGGCCCGTGCGGTCCGAACGTCTTCTTGGAACTCACTCGGTGGTGCAGCATTTTCAGGCCTCACGACAGAACTGCCCTGGGAGAACGAAATGCCTCTGAGTCAGTTTGACATCCCTGTCTCCATAGCAGACCTGTTTGTAAGCCATGTTATGCACGGGCTGTTCCAGTTGGTGGGGATAGAGTGCTGGTCATGCATTGCTGTCACCTGCTTGTGTTTAGGGTTCCCTATCTTTCTTGTTTCCTCTGAGAACTGGGTTGTAGAGGCTGTTGTTGGTGGCCGGAGCAGCCTGTCATACTGTAACAACTCCTGTTCTATCCACTGTTTCCATTTTGGGCTACAGATGTTCTTGTGCCTTTCATTTGGCCCTTTGTTTTTATTATTTTGGCCACCTTTTATATCTACATCTACCCCTTTTTATTAGTGTTCGTCCCCCAATCAAGCCCTGAATTGATCCTGGATACAGTCCAGGTCACAATGGGAATATCACTCATGGTCTGCAACAATGCTTAGGTAGGTGGTACGAGTCAAAGTACAGTGTATCACAAAAGTGAGTACACCCCTCACATTTCTGCAAATATTTCATTATATCTTTTCATGGGACAACACTATAGACATGAAACTTGGATATAATTTAGAGTAGTCAGTGTACAACTTGTATAGCAGTGTAGATTTACTGTCTTCTGAAAATAACTCAACACACAGCCATTAATGTCTAAATAGCTGGCAACATAAGTGAGTACACCCCACAGTGAACATGTCCAAATTGTGCCCAAATGTGTCGTTGTCCCTCCCTGGTGTCATGTGTCAAAGTCCCAGGTGTAAATGGGGAGCAGGGCTGTTAAATTTGGTGTTTTGGGTACAATTCTCTCATACTGGCCACTGGATATTCAACATGGCACCTCATGGCAAAGAACTCTCTGAGGATGTGAGAAATAGAATTGTTGCTCTCCACAAAGATGGCCTGGGCTATAAGAAGATTGCTAACACCCTGAAACTGAGCTAAAGCATGGTGTCCAAGGTCATACAGCGGTTTTCCAGGACAGGTTCCACTCGGAACAGGCTTCGCCAGGGTCGACCAAAGAAGTTGAGTCCACGTGTTCGGCGTCATATCCAGAGGTTGGCTTTAAAAAATAGACACATGAGTGCTGCCAGCATTGCTGCAGAGGTTGAAGACGTGGGAGGTCAGCCTGTCAGTGCTCAGACCATACGCCGCACACTGCATCAACTCGGTCTGCATGGTCGTCATCCCAGAAGGAAGCTGACGCACAAGAAAGCCAGCAAACAGTTTGCTGAAGACAAGCAGTCCAAGAACATGGATTACTGGAATGCCCTGTGGTCTGACGAGACCAAGATAAACTTGTTTGGCTCAGATGGTGTCCAGCATGTGTGGCGGCGCCCTGGTGAGAAGTACCAAGACAACTGTATCTTGCCTACAGTCAAGCATGGTGGTGGTAGCATCATGGTCTTGGGCTGCATGAGTGTTGCTGGCACTGGGGAGCTGCAGTTCATTGAGGGAAACATGAATTCCAACATGTACTGTGACATTCTGAAACAGAGCATGATCCCTTCCCTTCGAAAACTGGGCCTCATGGCAGTTTTCCAACAGGATAACGACCCCAAACACAACCTCCAAGATGACAACTGCCTTGCTGAGGAAGCTGAAGGTAAAGGTGATGGACTAAACCCAATTGAGCACCTGTGGCGCATCCTCAAGTGGAAGGTGGAGGAGTTCAAGGTGTCTAACATCCACCAGCTCCGTGATGTCATCATGGAGGAGTGGGAGAGGATTCCAGTAGCAACCTGTGCAGCTCTGGTGAATTCCATGCCCAGGAGGGTTAAGGCAGTGCTGGATAATAATGGTGGTCACACAAAATATTGACACTTTGGGCACAATTTGGACATGTTCACTGTGGGGTGTACTCACTTATGTTGCCAGCCATTTAGACATTAATGGCTGTGTGTTGAGTTATTTTCAGAAGACAGTAAATCTACACTGCTATACAAGTTGTACACTGACTACTCTAAGTTATATCCAAGTTTCATGTCTATAGTGTTGTCCCATGAAAAGATATAATAAAATATTTGCAGAAATGTGAGGGGTGTACTCACTTTTGTGATACACTGTAAAATCAGAACCAGCATTAACATCTTCAGCAATTTGAGCTACAGTAGCTCGTATGTTGGATCGGACCACACGGGCCAGCCTTCGCTCCCCACGTGCATCAGTGAGCCTTGGCCGCCCATGACCCTGTCACCGGTTTACCACTGTTCCTTCCTCGGACCACTTTTGATAGATACTGACCACTGCAGAACGGGAACACCCCACATGAGCTGCAGTTTTGGAGATACTCTGACCCAGTCGTCTAGCCATCACAGTTTGGCCCTTGTCAAACTCGCTCAAATCCTTACACTTGTTCATTTTTCCTGCTTCTAACACATCAACTTTGAGGATAAAATGTTCAGTTGCTGCCTAATATATCCCACCCACTAACAGGTGCCGTGATGAAGAGATAATCAGTGTTATTCACTTCACCTGTCAGTGGTCATAATGTTATGCCTAGTCGGTGTATGTGCGATGTGTTAAGGGGAGGCTCTCTGTCATGCCATTAATGAACTTGGTATTTTAAAGCCACTTTAAACAGCAAAGTCAATGTTGCACAATGAGCCTTTGAGTCCACTTACCATGAAAATTTAGTTCTCATTTTCAGTAAAACCAGAGTAAATAAACCACAAACATCTAGGTTAGGATCATATTCACCATACAGTGAATAGCTTATGATGTTTAGATCTTAAAGGAATCACAAGGTCAAACTGTAGGAGAGAATAAGGCTGGGGGAGGATCGAGCAAGGCTTAGTGAGGGGGAGAGAATGGAAACTACAGCATCCCTAATTCAATAAAGCAAAGTGCATTCTTGTAAGAGAATGAAAGTCTTGTTGGAAGTCATTAGGCTGTGTGTGTTCTGAGGGATGCCAACCCGCAAGTAATGAAATGTGTGTGCGTACGTGTGGGGGGTACTGAGGTTATATTCTTTATATTAATACTCTTATTATGTTTACCCATTATTGCTTCTCATGCAGTTTCCCAAACGCAATCCAAAGCATTACAAAATAAAGGTGTGTATCACAGCAAGTGGTTATAAGTCCAGATTTTCCCCATTTGTGTTTCACAAGATGAATAATACAAATCCTAGTGAATAGGATCCTCACTCTGAAGTCAGGTCTATAAGCCATATATAATAACTCATGGCAGAATAAAAGACAGTCGGCCGCAGAAACAGCGGGATTGGGATTTCGTTCTTAAATCTTGATTTAAAATATAGAATGAAGCTGTCGAGGAGATGAATAGTTATATTTGTAGTTCTGATTGAGTCACGCCCACCTGGGGAACACTAGAGATTAATGGTTAGAGTTGCTAAGCCTTTACTCAGGGAGGTATGGGAAATGTGCTTACTCAGGCAAAAAATAACAAATATCGAATAGCAGTGTGAAAAAGGTGTGAAAAAGGCACAAGGTATATACGCTGACCACCCATAACATTATGACCACTGACAGGTGAAGTGAATAACACTGATTATCTCTTCATCATGGCACCTGTTAGTGGGTGGGATATATTAGGCAGCAAGTGAACATTTTATCCTCAAAGTTGATGTTCTAGAAGCAACAAAAATGAACAAGCGTAAGGATTTGAGCGAGTTTGTCAAGGGCCAAATTGTGATAACTAGACGACTGGGTCAGAGTATCTCCAAAACAGCAGCTCTTGTGGGGTGTTCCCGGTCTGCAGTGGTCAGTATCTATCAAAAGTGGTCCAAGGAAGGAACAGTGGTAAACTGGTGACAGGGTCATGGGCGGCCAAGGCTCATTGATGCACGTGGGGAGCGAAGGCTGGCCCGTGTGGTCCGATCCAACATACGAGCTACTGTAGCTCAAATTGCTGAAGATGTTAATGCTGGTTCTGATAGAAAGGTGTTAGAATACACAGTGCATCACAGTTTGTTGCGTATGGGGCTGCATAGCCGCAGACCAGTCAGGGTGCCCATGCTGACCCCTGTTCACCGCCGAAAGTGCCAACAATGGGCACATGAGCATCGTAACTGGACCTCGGAGCAATAGAAAAAGGTGGCCTGGTCTGATGAATCACGTTTTCTTTTACATCACATGGATGGCCGGGTGCGTGTGTGTCGCTTACCTGGAGAACACATTGCACCAGGATGCACTATGGGAAGAAGGCAAGCCGGCAGAGGCAGTGTGATGCTTTGGGCAACGTTCTGCTTGGAAATCTTGGGTCCTGCCATCCATGTGGATGTCACTTTGACTCGTACCACCTACCTAAGCATTGTTGCAGACAATGTACACCCTTTTATGGAAACTGTGTTCCCTGATGGCTGTGGCCTCTTTCAGCAGGATAATGCGTCCTGCCACAAAGCAAAAATGATTCAGGAATGGTTTGAGGTGTCATCGAGCATATGTGGGATGTGCTGGACAAACAAGTCCGATCCATGGAGGCCCCACCTCGCAACTTACAGGGGTTAAAGGATCTGCTGCTAACATCTTGGTGCCAGATACCACAGCACACCTTCAGGGGTCTAGTGGAGTCCATGCCTCTATGGGTAAGGGCTGTTTTGGCAGCAAAGGGGGGACCAACACAATATTAGGAAGGTGGCCATAATGTTATGCCTGATAGGTGTTTATATATACAGTGTATCACAAAAATGAGTACACCCCTCACATTTCTGCAAATATTTCATTATATCTTTTCATGGGACAACACTATAGACATGAAACTTGGATATAACTTAGAGTAGTCAGTGTACAGCTTGTATAGCAGTGTAGATTTACTGTCTTCTGAAAATAACTCAACACACAGCCATTAATGTCTAAATAGCTGGCAACATAAGTGAGTACACCCCACAGTGAACATGTCCAAATTGTGCCCAAATGTGTCGTTGTCCCTCCCTGGTGTCAGGTGTCAAGGTCCCAGGTGTAAATGGGGAGCAGGGCTGTTAAATTTGGTGTTTTGGGTACAATTCTCTCATACTGGCCACTGGATATTCAACATGGCACCTCATGGCAAAGAACTCTCTGAGGATGTGAGAAATAGAATTGTTGCTCTCCACAAAGATGGCCTGGGCTATAAGAAGATTGCTAACACCCTGAAACTGAGCTACAGCATGGTGGCCAAGGTCATACAGCGGTTTTCCAGGACAGGTTCCACTCGGAACAGGCTTCGCCAGGGTCGACCAAAGAAGTTGAGTCCACGTGTTCGGCGTCATATCCAGAGGTTGGCTTTAAAAAATAGACACATGAGTGCTGCCAGCATTGCTGCAGAGGTTGAAGACGTGGGAGGTCAGCCTGTCAGTGCTCAGACCATACGCCGCACACTGCATCAACTCAGTCTGCATGGTCGTCATCCCAGAAGGAAGCTGACGCACAAGAAAGCCAGCAAACAGTTTGCTGAAAACAAGCAGTCCAAGAACATGGATTACTGGAATGCCCTGTGGTCTGACGAGACCAAGATAAACTTGTTTGGCTCAGATGGTGTCCAGCATGTGTGGCGGCGCCCTGGTGAGAAGTACCAAGACAACTGTATCTTGCCTACAGTCAAGCATGGTGGTGGTAGCATCATGGTCTTGGGCTGCATGAGTGTTGCTGGCACTGGGGAGCTGCAGTTCATTGAGGGAAACATGAATTTCAACATGTACTGTGACATTCTGAAACAGAGCATGATCCCCTCCCTTCGAAAACTGGGCCTCATGGCAGTTTTCCAACAGGATAACGACCCCAAACACAACCTCCAAGATGACAACTGCCTTGCTGAGGAAGCTGAAGGTAAAGGTGATGGACTAAACCCAATTGAGCACCTGTGGCGCATCCTCAAGTGGAAGGTGGAGGAGTTCAAGGTGTCTAACATCCACCAGCTCCGTGATGTCATCATGGAGGAGTGGAAGAGGATTCCAGTAGCAACCTGTGCAGCTCTGGTGAATTCCATGCCCAGGAGGGTTAAGGCAGTGCTGGATAATAATGGTGGTCACACAAAATATTGACACTTTGGGCACAATTTGGACATGTTCACTGTGGGGTGTACTCACTTATGTTGCCAGCCATTTAGACATTAATGGCTGTGTGTTGAGTTATTTTCAGAAGACAGTAAATCTACACTGCTATACAAGTTGTACACTGACTACTCTAAGTTATATCCAAGTTTCATGTCTATAGTGTTGTCCCATGAAAAGATATAATGAAATATTTGCAGAAATGTGAGGGGTGTACTCACTTTTGTGATACACTGTATATATATATATATATACTGTATATATATATATATATATATATATATATATATATATATATACCTGTATATATATATATATATATATATATATATATATATATATATGGCGCTGAGGGAATCCAGTTATTCTAAATCTTTCCCTCTCCAGGCATTGCCAGACCCACCCTGACCAGTATAAAACATTCGAAATAATGAATAAATAAATGATCAGCTGTTTATTATGTGAAGCACCAGGGGGCAGGAATGATCATGCTGAAACACGAGACCTCAGCACTGCCGTTGGCACTCGTTCTTTATTTCTAGGCGCTCTGCAGATGAGGAGAGTTAGACAGTTCACATAATTTGATGCAGCCAAGCTCGCTCTTCACGTTAGATGCACACCTAAACGAATAAAAAAACACGGCCAGACTCACAGTAGCGCACACTTTAGTTTATTTATATTCAACTGGAAGAGGCAGATCCTACCCTGGCAGAAATGTGAACTGCATTATAAATGTATGTCATTTCATATCTCACGGCTGCCGGAGGAGAGAAAGCTATCGTCCTTCAATCTCTTTAGTATATTTGCTTTCTCTCTCTAGTTTCCATTGTAGCATAAAGCAGAGTAACTGACAATCTTTATACAGTACAAATCTTATAGGTGTATGGAGTTTTGATGGCCTGGGAATGTGGGTATGCAATTAATCCTGGAAGGTATGTATGCTTCATCTCTCATATCTCTCATACAGGCGTAACCTTAAGAAATGTATTCAACCACAATGTGTCATCATTAGGATGTACTTTTTATCCACATTGTTATAGCCACCAGGACTGGGTGTATATAACACTTGTTGCCAGCTGTGTGCAAGTATCAC
This sequence comes from Trichomycterus rosablanca, assembly GCF_030014385.1. Lineage (NCBI taxonomy): Eukaryota > Metazoa > Chordata > Actinopteri > Siluriformes > Trichomycteridae > Trichomycterus > Trichomycterus rosablanca. Next base: position 26,087,084 of record NC_085996.1, read on the forward strand.
CAGGTCCCAAGCAAAGATTGGGATAAAAAAATAAAACAACACTGTGGCTCTGTTGCCACCTGGAAACACTGGCCACAGGGCAGTAATACACCCTGATCTAGGTGGCAGTCCATTGCAACGAAGTACACTCTCACCCATTCACTCCCTCATTCGACTGCTGGGGAAGTAGATCACAAAAGGATAAAAATATAAAAAATTCTATACATCTGCATATTTTTGGGGTGTGGAAGGAAATCATATTACTTAAAAACCAAACTTCTCAGAGTAGCTTCAGACGACTTAGGAGCCTCACAATCCATGCTTTGTTCTTAGCGTTTAGTACAGTAGTGGGAACTTTGGGGCAGTTGACATGAATGCTATTGTAATATTAATTAATATATTCATTTTGTAATATTTTCCATAGACACATTGGCAATTCACTATAATTATGTTCTTTTCCTAATGACTCTTTGATCCCACTGACCTTTAAATGCTGCAAGCTTTTATGTTACGTGTCACATGTCACTGTCCACTCTATTAGACACTCCTACCTAGTTGGTCCACCTTGTAGATGTAAAGTCAGAGACGATCTCTCATGTATTGCTGCTGTTTGAGTCGGTCATCTTCTAGGCCTTCATCAGTGGTCACAGGACGCTGCCCACGGTGTGATGTTGGCTGGATATTTTTGGTTGGTGGACTATTCTCAGTCCAGTCAGTGAGGTGTTTAAAAACTCCAGCAGTGCTGCTGTGTCTTATCCACTCATACCAGCACAACACACACTAACACACCACCACCATGTCAGTGTCACTGCAGTGCTGAGAATGATCCACCATCCAAATAATACCTACTCTGTAGCGCTCCTGACCACTGAAGAACAGCATAAAAGGGGGCTAACAAAGCATGCAGAGAAACAGATGGACTACAGTCAGTAATTGTAGAACTACAAAGTGCTTCTATATTGTAAGTGAAGCTGATAAAATGTACAGTGAGTGTAGAAACAAAGTAGTGGTTTTAATGTTATGGTTGATGTTATGGTTGATCGGGTATTATTATTATTATATCGGGTATTATGCCTGTTACTGTAGACCTTTAATTTTATACATTGTACTGACATAATTTTTTATCCATATTTACTCTTGTAGTAGGTCCTAAATGGCACTGGTGGGGCTTAAAAAAATGTGGCCCATTATTCTTACCATGGCACCTGTCTCAAAGTTTTTGTGTTGGAAGCAGAAAATGTAAGCTGTAAGGATCTGAATAACATTGACTGTGGCCAAATTTTGATCTTTCAGAGTCTACACAATTCCAGGTATTGTGTGAAGTTCCTGTCATGCAGTAGTTAGTACCTACCAAAAAAGGTAAAAGAAAGGACAACCAGTGAACCTGTGACAGGGTCATTGGTGCTCAAGGCTCATTAATGCGCGTGTCGAGCAAAAGCTATCTGGGCTGCTCTGATCCCACAGAAAAGCTACTGTAGCGTGGTATTTCCTAATAGCAGTGGTCTCTTTCAGCAGGATAATGTACCTGCCACACTGCAAAAAATGTTCAGGAATGAGTTAAGGAACCTGGCAAAGAGTTAAAGGGGTTGGTGGGACTTTGGTAGGCAATCGGAAGATTGCCGGTTCAAATCCAGGCTTTGCTATGCAGCCACTGTTGAGCCCTTGAGCAAGGCCCTTAACCCTGTCTGCTCCAGGGGCGGGGTACAATGGCTGACCCTGCGCTCTGACCTCAGCTTCCAAACAAACTAATTTTTCAAATGGCTGGCAAGGAGCACAGAGGCTCAGATGGCTAAAAGTGCTGGTTCTTTTAACTGGTGGTCTCTGCACCTCAATTACCATTCTTTATTCCAGCTGGAGGAGTGTCTTTATAATCATGGCCTCATTACCAGATTATTGCTTGGTTCTCTGGTGTTGCTGGTTTTTTTGGGGTCTTAAAGTGGACCCCACAGATGGATCCATCCTGGATGTGGGCAGCATTGGTTGGTAGGGTGGCTGCTTGACACCGTTTTTAGCTGCTGTCAGTTCTTACTAAATTTCCCTTTTTTATTTTATTTCTGAGAAATTTTATTTTTTTAACTGTTTTGTATTACTTTAACCATTTAGTATTTGAATGTATTATTTTTATGGCTGTTTACATTCATATTCATGGCATTTAGCAACACTTGTCCAAAGCGACTTACAATTGTGACCAATACCAGTACCAGCAATTGAGTGTCACACATCTGTTGACCTCCATGCTATGAACTGCCCATTAACCAAAAAAGGTAATGTCCCAAAAGCCAATATTAGTGATTGTTACTTATAGATGTGTGAATGGATGTCTGACTCCGCTCTGCTAGGCATTAGTGTGTTAATTGGTCTCTATCCTATAGGACTTCATTGATTGGTTGGTTGGTCCAGTTTGCTAATTGAAGCCTGTGCGACCTGGGTGTTCAGGGGATTGGGGGGGTTCTTTTCACTGTGACACTCTCTTGCTTTCTCTCTCTTCTAGCTTTAGGCTTTTTGTAAATCGCTTTTATACTTTCACTTTATTTCACTCAACACAAAACACATACGAGAATATTCACTGGCGAAATCAGCTTCACCCACATATTTGTTCAGCCTTTACTTGAAGCGTAGATTTACCTCTGAGACTCAATGCAGTAACTCCATTTCAATCTCTGTAGAAAAACAATAGCAGTAAAACAAGTTGAATTTGATGTGAAATTGGTGAGGAGCTACTGGGACCAATGCTTGTATAGAAATACTCTAACCTGGAATGTTCAATGGACCAAATGAATGAAAATCTAGTGTTTGTACTGCAGAGATGTGGTATTGTGTTCTTACTTTTATTAAATGAGGAGTTTGTAATCGCAATAGAGCTGCTGGCGGTAAGGTGAATAGCAATTGCAGTGAAAGCACTGACAAGCCTTGGATTTATCAAGTATTTAAACACTTTTTATTTAAACAAAATAATGTATTTCTAAGCATAAACAACATAATCAGATTAAATATGCTCGATATGCTTTTGAGAAGTAGCAATATACGATACGATGTAATGTAAACTTACCAAAGTACAACGGCAGGCCGCTGCCATTTTACTTCAAATAAATGAGCATCAAAAAAGTTCAATATTTAATAATGCTTTGCTATCATTGCAAAATGAAAGCGCACAGTAAACAGTAGCACCGCAACTCAGATCACACAGCAGCATAAAATCATAACCGCTGCTTATCTCAGCTTCTTTTCTTCAAATTGAGACAAATCTATATCCATGTGTTGTTCCATTAGAGATAAACCCACTTTGTTGTAAATGTTTTCCTTCATATTTGCAACCAATAAAGAGAGAGTTTTTTCATTGCCAGCTCACCTGAATGACACACACTGGAGATATAAGAAATTTGCATATATTGCTTTAGATTAGATGAACAATTGAAATTCCGCCCAAAATTTGAATTTGGAAGCTCTGATTGGTTTATACAGCTGTTTATCAAGACCTGAACCATGACTGATCCACTGAAACACATGCGCACTGATCCATGAAGTAATTTACGCAGAACACAATAATGAAAACGAATGATTCTTTACCATAGATAAGAGCATGGCTCCCTGATTCGATTCCAATGAATAATGCTCTGTTTTTAAATGTTCCCAAATGGTAACCTGTGTATTCTAGGCATACTCAATATGACGAATATGGTCATTTTCAGCATTCCAATCCCTGCTCTGATTGAGGAGAACGAAGCTAATGTGGGCAGCATGCCGTATGCATCTTATCACCTACACTTTGACGAGTGCAGTGCAGCTCAGCGTTGTGTACGGAGAGACACGCCCTGAGAGCACTCTTTTCTCATCTCTGTGCAGGCACCATCAATGAGCCAGGAGAGGTCGTAATTGCACCAGTCATGAGAGAAAGACCCCATCCGGCTTAGTCCCTCCCATATCTGAACAACAGGCCAATCGTTATTCATGTGGCCGCTCAGCCTTAGACGGCTGGCAGAGCTGAGATTCAATACGAAGTAGTCGAGATCCCAGCTCTGGTTCCGGCATGTGTTTTTACCGCTGCGCCACCTGAGCAGCCCTTATATCAACATTTGTGATATCCCTAGTAAGAAGTAATTCGCCTTTTAATTCAATGTGATTTATTTATTGATTGATTCCTTTGGGCAAATTGTCTCAATGGACACACAAGGTTAAAATTTATACAATATAAAATTTGAACAATATATTCAAGTCAGAAGGCTTTAGAAACATTTATTAGTCTCAACTATTCTCTTTTTGACTTTATGTTGAGAGTTTTTGTCTCAATAAAAATGTCCAGTTTTTTTTTCTTTAATAAGAATACATTATTTCCTAATATGTGCTGGTAAGTTGCTTTAATAATGTTTCCTTTAATGATGTATAATTTCCCAGTACCATTCACAAAGAGTCAGCCTCATATAATGATGCTCCTACCACTTTACCTCTCTGTTGGTTTGGTGTTCCTGGAATCATTCATGTAACCTACCTCTCTCCAAACATGATTTAATGTCTCATTCTCATTGTTCTGATTTGTCTTAATGCTTGTGTGCACATTTGGACAACATATCCAAAATCAGAGAACTTATGGTTTAGTTGTTGGAAAGAGGATGGTTGCAGTGCAGATGATTGCTTATTGTAACTCTGTAATTGTTGTTCCTGCTGCTTTAAGGACAACCGGCAACACTTTTTAGACCATTAGTGATTTACAAATACTGAATCATGCCTAAATATGCCTTCTCAGGCAGGCAAAGAGGATCTGTAAGGTATAAATTACGGCAGCATGTTGCCAGCGATTCATTAAGGATGCGTCCCAATGCAAGACTTATTTGATGATTTGTTTCTCATTGTGTATAATAAGCTTTTTAGTTAAGGGCTGTGTGCGGGTCAGAGGAGGCGTGAGCAGCAATATACCCACCTAGACTGCAGTCAGGGATCCCTCAGCAGCGGAAGACAAATTGACTACGCTTAATTGGGAGAAATTGCGAGAAAATGCATTAATAAAAAATAAAAATAAGCTTTTTAGCTTAAAAGCATTTGTAGCCTAGCGGTTAAGGTACTGGACTAGTAATTAAAAGATTGTTGGTTTAAGCTCCACCACTGCCAGGTTGCCACTGTTGGGCCCTTGAGCAAGGCCCTTAACCCTCAGTTGCTTAAATAATATACTGTCACAGTACTGAACGTCGCTTTGAATAAAAGCGTCTGCTAAATGCTGAAAATGTAAATGTGAGGTATGAGTTTGAGGCTTTATGTGCAGCACTTCATCAGTAAAGATTATAATTATTATTAAAATATAAAAGCAGAATTATTATTAATATACAGTATATTAATTGTTTGGCTTGGGTGTGGTCTATTATGCTACCTACTCTACACTCTACCTACTCTAAGATTGGCTATGTCCAGTAGGATATACAAAGCCATACAATGGATTGGTGCCCTGTCCAGAGTATTCCAGCCTTGCGCACAGTGTTTTCTGGAGGAACTGTACCTCCTTCAAAGGCGACACAACAAGAAGGTCATGGGTTTGATTCCCAGGTGGAGCGGTCTGGGTCCTTTCTATGTGCATTTTGCATGGGTTTCCTTCGGGAGCTCTGGTTTCCTCCCACAGTCCAAAGACATGCAAATGAGGTGAATTGGAGATACAAAATTGTCCATGACTGTGTTTGACATTGAAGACTTACATTTTCGGCATTTAGCAGACACCTTTATCCAAAGCGACTTACAGTAGTGTGACAGTATACAGTCTAAGCAATTGAGGGTTAAGGGCCTTGCTCAAGGGCCCAATAGGAGCAACCTGGCAGTGGTGGAGCTTGAACCAGTGATCTTCTGATTACTCGTCCAGTACCTTAACCACTAGGCTACAATTGCCCTACAGCCCAAGACCAAGACTTGAAGTGATGAATCTTCTGTAACCAGTAATTAACTGTCCTGTCATGAATGTAACCAAAGTGTGTAAAACATGATGTTAAAATCCTAATAAATAAATAACTACCTCCTGCGACCCTGACCAACACAAAGCACGTAATGCTATGACATTTTAAATGAAACCTTTCTGTACCTCTCTCTTCTTACAGGGCAGGACCGCAGTGAGGCAGTTTTGATAAAGCGATTTAAGGGGGATGGTGTCCGCTACAAGGCCAAGCTCATCGGCATTGATGAGGTCACCGCCGCAAGAGGAGACAAGCTCTGTCAGGACTCGATGATAAAGCTAAAGGTGTGGTACAGCCTGCGAGAGTGTGTGTGTGTGTGGACATTTCCATGTGCACATACCTGCAGTCACAATGTGAATGATCTCCCATACTCTACATCCATCAGCTGGGTTAATGAGCCCTGTAAAGTGCACTTCCCAGCCAAGGGTGTGGTGTGTGTGTGTGTGTATCTGTGTATGTGGACCTAGCACTTTTTTCCTTAATATTTAAGCTATATTATTTTTCTACTTTAAGTGTGTGTGTGTTTTGCATGTGTTTTGTACACCGATCAGCCATAACATTAAAACCACCTCTTTGTTTCTAAACTCACTGTGCATTTTATCTGCTCCACTTACCATATAGAAGCACTTTGTAGTTCTACAATTACTGACTGTAGTCCATCTGTTTCTCTGCATGCTTTTTAGCCTGCTTTCACCCTGTTCTTCAATGGTCAGGACCACTACAGAGCAGGTATTATTTAGGTGGTGGATCATTCTCAGCACTGCAGTAATGGTGTGTTAGTGTGTGTTGTGCTGGTATGAGTGGATACGACACAGCAATGCTGATGAACTTTTTAAACACCTCATCGTCACAGCTGGACTGAGAATAGTCCACCAACCAAAAATATCCAGCCAACAGCGCCCCGCAGCAACAGATGCGCGATCGTTTCTGACTTTACATCTACAGGGTGGACCAACTAGGTAGGAGTGTCTAATAGAGTGGACAGTGAGTGGACACGGTATTTAAAAACTTCATCAGCTCTGCTGTGTCTGATCCACTCATACCAGCACAACACACACTAACACACCACCACCATGTCAGTGTCACTGCAGTGCTGAGAATGACCCACCACCTAAATAATACCTGATCTGTGGTGGTCCTGTGGGGGTCCTGACCATTGAAGAACAGGGTGAAAGCAGGTTAAAAAGGTATGTAGAGAAACAGATGGACTACAGTCAGTAATTGTAAAACTACAAAGGGCTTCTACAGGGGTTGGACAAAATAACTGAAACACCTGGTTTTAGACCACAATAATTTATTAGTATGGTGTAGGGCCTCCTTTTACAGCGTCAATTCGTCTTGGAAATGACATATACAAGTCCTGCACAGTGGTCAGAGGGATTTTAAGCCATTCTTCTTGCAGGATAGTGGCCAGGTCACTACGTGATGCTGGTGGAGGAAAACGTTTCCTGACTCGCTTCTCCAAAACACCCCCAAGTGGCTTAATAATATTTAGATCTGGTGACTGTGCAGGCCATGGGAGATGTTCGACTTCACTTTCATGTTCATCAAACCAATCTTTCACCAGTCTTGCTGTGTGTATTGGTGCATTGTCATCCTGATACACGGCACCGCCATTGGATGCACATGGTCCTCCAGAATGGTTCGGTAGTCCTTGGCAGTGACGCGCCCATCTAGCACAAGTATTGGGCCAAGGGAATGCCATGATATGGCAGCCCAAACCATCACTGATCCACCCCCATGCTTCACTCTGGGCATGCAACAGTCTGGGTGGTACGCTTCTTTGGGGCTTCTCCACACCGTAACTCTCCCGGATGTGGGGAAAACAGTAAAGGTGGACTCATCAGAGAACAATACATGTTTCACATTGTCCACAGCCCAAGATTTGCGCTCCTTGCACCATTGAAACCGACGTTTGGCATTGGCACGAGTGACCAAAGGTTTGGCTATAGCAGCCCGGCCGTGTATATCGACCCTGTGGAGCTCCCGACGGACAGTTCTGGTGGAAACAGGAGAGTTGAGGTGCACATTTAATTCTGCCGTGATTTGGGCAGCCGTGGTTTTATGTTTTTTGGATACAATCCGGGTTAGCACCCGAACATCCCTTTCAGACAGCTTCCTCTTGCGTCCACAGTTAATCCTGTTGGATGTGGTTTGTCCTTCTTGGTGGTATGCTGACATTACCCTGGATACCGTGGCTCTTGATACATCACAAAGACTTGCTGTCTTGGTCACAGATGCGCCAGTAAGACGTGCACCAACAATTTGTCCTCTTTTGAACTCTGGTATGTCACCCATAATGTTGTGTGCATTGCAATATTTTGAGCAAAACTGTGCTCTTACCCTGCTAATTGAACCTTCACACTCTGCTCTTACTGGTGCAATGTGCAATTAATGAAGATTGGCCACCAGACTGGTCCAATTTAGCCATGAAACCTCCCACACTAAAATGACAGGTGTTTCAGTTATTTTGTCCAACCCCTGTATATTGTAAGTGGAGCTGATAAAATGGACAGTGAGTGTAGAAACAAGGAGGTGGTCATAATGTTATGCCTGATCGGTGTACGTGTGTACCAGTGTGTACCAGTGTGTAACTCGGAGTTGGTCAGTTGCATGATTTGCATCTTGATTTAATTGGAATGGAAGCCAGGCAGTCATTGATCAGAGCTGTTTACCCCTTCGCTCATTTCGACAGCTAATCTATAACTATATTCCCACAATGCTTCACTCTATAGTAAAGTAATGACCCTGCATTATCTTTTTTAATCCTTCACCGTCTTACCTGGACCCACAACAAGCACAGCATAAACTCGGATATGTACTGAACTCTGGAGGCAGTGACTTTTCTCTATATCCAGTGTTAAATAAGAAAAACAGAGAGAAATACCACCTGGATTATCTCGTTCTGAACAGGATATTAGTGCGAGACACCTAGAAACACTGACTAGCTGTCAGAAAAGCTATTGAATTTTAAATTCAGTAGATTATTTTACTTTAATGACAATTAAAGATAAGAAATTGTATTCACCAAAATTCTAATAAAAAGGCAATATCAATACAGGGTCACAGGCTTCAAAACTGGTTTTTGGCCCTGTCCTTAATTCACAGTAATTTCTGTAGATTCTTAAAATCCTTTCATAATATAATGTACTGTAGATGGTAAAATCCCATAATTAAAATCTGGTTTGCTTGTGGGAATTGTTTTGTTGTTGTTGTTTTGTTTTTTTCATCTTAACATTTTTGGAATTGGGTTTGTAGCCTAGTGGTTAAGTTACTGGACTAGTAATCAGAAGGTTGCCAGTTCAAGTCTCACCTCTGCCAGGTTGCACCTGCTGGGCCCTTGAGCAAGGCCCATAACTCTCAATTGCTTACATTGTATACTGTCACAATTGTAAGTCGCTTTGGATGAAAGCATCTGCTAAATGCCGTAAATGTAAATGTAAAATGTAGCTGAATGAAGCTATGTATTTGGTAGCTTAAAAGGCACACTTTATAAATGTATAAAAATATATTTTTATTTTAAATATTTATTTATGCTAGCTGTATCAGTTTGTAATCAGTTACATGACTGATACTTATATATATACATTTGAACCCATACTTATAAACATATTATAATGTATTCTGTCCTTAAAATCCACAAGCTTTTCTGACATAGCAATCAGTAAAAGATGTTCTTTAAATCCTTACCCCTCAGCATTTGAACACTTAACCTTCAGTTTGGAAGCCAACCACATGGCACAAGCACAAGGCTCTGAAAGGCTAATACATTCCGAATGTTGTTATTTCCAAGTAAGTGCACTTGCATCTCAAGATGTGAATAATGAAAACATATAGTCTTCTGCACAGGAGGTACTTACCACTTATGTCCTCCCAAACCTCCTCCAATCAGAAGGGATTGATCGCTGCACCATGTTATTGAACAACATAGGGGAGACGGGAATGAAGAAACAGACAGGAGCTTTAAGGTCGTTAAAAGAAACAACATCTTGTAGATCAGGTTCCAACTTGCAAACATGCCCATTGGGGTATAGACACATGCCCAATACTTTGACGCTAAGTAATGCAGTCGAAGGGATGCCAGAGATTAAGAACATCTTACTGGCTAAATAGGGCAGTGGTACTGATGGGCAGAGAACCTTGGGTGGAAAGGATTTTAATGTTAATTGAGAGGGTTATACACAGGAAACGCTGCCTGTCAGCATAGTGTCTTATTTCATACTCCACATAATAAAAGCACTTCAAATCCAAACAGCCATTTAGGGATATAATGCAGACCTCGGTGGTGGCATAACAGAAAAACATTCCCCTAATAGTCCAAACATTGTGAGTTTGAGCTCCAAAGATTTCATAGTGTGTAAACAGGTGCCACAGTGGTATATTAAGCTATTGTCATTACGTTACAATATACACACAAGATCTGAAAGCCCATGTTGCTCTGGATATGATGTAATTGTTTAGAATACAGTGGTACCTTGAAACTCGATGCCAATTGGTTCTGGGAGTGGCATCTAGTTTAAAAGACGTTCAGTTTCAAGGTATTTTTTTCCCATAAGGATGTATGGGAAACCTGTTAATGCATTCCATGGTCCTGTGGAACTGAATATATTTTAGGCTAATGTAAAATAATGGGGTTGTTTTTGACACGTATACACTGAAAATAACACAAATATAATATAAAAACACTGAAATACAATTGAAAACAGTTAAAAATCAATAAGGAATACAATAAACCTGCACTTTACCTTTAACTCTTTATTGTTTCCTTATGCGTCGTAATCATGGAGATGCTTGATCTTGGCATACCGTATTCCTTAGTGAATTCAGTAAGGGTGCATTCACATGAGAAGCAGCAAAATAGTTTTTGCACTGTCTGTGCTGTTATTTCCTATGGAGTGTGGCGGTGCACAAAGCTTAACATGACTTATTGTACTCTCATTAGTGGAAAGAACTTATGAGCAGTAATAATAAAGATAGGTTTAGTGTTTCTATGTCATTCTTTTAATACAATAAGTTATAATACATTAATACTTTATAATACTTTATAATACTACATATAATACTTTCAGCACCCCGAGCTATAACACAAGTTTAAAAGTGTAACAGGAGGAAAATCCAGCTAAATACAGATACATGTGGAGCTTTCAGAGTGAATTTGATGGTTATTCAACACAAATGCAGATTCGTCTCATATTCGCACTTTGATGATGTTTTACTGAACCTCTCAAGCCAAGCACTCAACAAAAGTTTAAGAGAGACATTGAGTTTAAAGGTACAAATTTCTCAACAAAGGGCATCAAGTTTCAAAGATTTGGAGTTTAGGGGACGTCGAGTTACAAGGTACGACTGAGATGAGTCTCTAAGCTTAAATAGTGAATCCCCTATCCCTAAATTATACAGATAGAAAACGGCAATTGTAGCTTTTAGTGGTTGAGGTACTGAACTTGGAATTCAAAGTTTGTTGGTTCAATTCCTACTACCTCCAAGTTGCTACTGTTGGACCCCTGAGCAAATCCTCACTTGATAGCATAAAATTTGGTCATAATTGTAGGTCGCTTTAGATAAAAGCGTCTACTAAATGCTGTAAATGTTAACATGTTTTTGTCTTCTAAATCTCACACATGTAGCCAGCTGTGATTCCAAAACAGTACCTGTTTGATTGTGGCATATTTGGCGTAATGTGCTGGTCTTTTTAATTTCTATAGCTAAGCTTTGATGTAACTGTTTCCCCGTAGCATTGTAGGCATGGGAACTTTAGGGGCCTGCAATAATCAGCTAAACTTGTTATGACATTGCACTTAATTGCACTTATGCTGGTACATAAGTACTATTTGACGACAATCTAGAGTTTTAGTAGCATATCCACTAAAGTAATCCCACTAGTCTTCCTAAATAAGAAACACTGATACAAAGACCAAGTACTTTCATATCAGCTTTAGCTCCAGTAATCTAATCTCTGTTTTTCTATGTTGTCTGTAGGGAATTGCAGCTTCGGCGCGCTCGAAAGGAGAACACAAGCAGAAAGTCTTTCTTACCGTCTCCTTTAGCGGGATCAAAATCTTCGATGAGAAGTCAGGGGTAAGTCGACTGCGTGGCATTTGCAAGGTCAAGGTGGGTGGTTGGGTATTTGAGTAAGTAATTTATTCATCTCTAAGTTTCTGGATGAAGCATGCACTGTACTTATATACAAATCATAAACAGTAAATAATATCCACTATTATATTTATGGAAGTTATGGAAGAACAATCAGCAACAGGGTGGTGTGATTATATTCCTATGACAGTTGTTTTTAATAATATAAAAACAAAGTAGTCCTAAATAGTAGTAGTAAGTAGTCCCTAGGCCGCTCAGGTGGTGCAGTGGTAAAATATGCTAGCACACCAAAGCTGGGATCTCTGATACATCGTATCGAATCTCAGCTCTGCCTTCCGGCTGGGCTGGGCAGCTACATGAACAACAGTTGGTGCAACTGCAGCCTCTACTGTCTGATTGATGGCACCTGCACAGAGTTGGGGAATAATGCTGATCAGGGTTTGGCGCTCAGTGCACAAAGCTTATCCACATATTAACTCGCCTCGTTCAGGTGAAAAGAGGCAGTCGGTACTGCACACGTGTCGGAGGGGGCGTGTGTCAGTTGCGAGGCTCCTCAGTCAGCAGTGGAGGGTTGTATCGGTAGAGGTGAAGCCTAATGCAGTCAGGGTAATTGGATACGACTAGATTAGGGGAGAAAATTGGGGGGAAAATTTGGAGAAATGTAGTCCCTATAGTCTGTGTGTAGTGTCACCTCTGGGTGCTCCGGTTTCCTTCCACATTTCAAAGACATGCAGTCAGGTTAATTGGAGATGCTAAAGTTCCTCTAGGTATAAGTGTGTGTGTTTGCTTTGTGATAGACTGGCCAGGGTGTTTCCTACCTTTGTCCCCAGTGAATCGTACCCACTGCGACCCTGAATAGGATCAAGTGGTGGTAAAACAGACAATGGATAGAAAAAGCCTTCTAACCAATCAAATCACATCCAGAACAACACAACAAGGATGTACTTTCACATCTTGTGTTTGTATAATGTAATGACAATAAAGTTGAGTGGAGTTCGTTTGTAATACACTGTTGGCCCTGTGAGTGGTATTTAGCACTGTGAATGAAATTTGTGAGGGCTTTAAGAAAGGTTTTACCGAGCTAATGTGTTTTGGGCTCATAAAGCATCATTGTGAGCTGGTTAAATGGGGCTCTAGTGCCTCCTCTCAAAGCTGCAGTATGTTGTGTTTGTTTCCTGGACTCAGAGCAGCTCTGCGGGTTGGTCCTGACATGAGGCAGGGGTTCCCCTAGGAGGTCTAAGCCTGTGTTAATGATGCATTTTCCAGAGAGGAAAGAAGGGGACACTGTCGAGGGAAATCAAACCGGCCTAATTGAATAGATGTCTCGAAATAGAATGCTGTAGGGCTTACGGTGTCTGACTTGGGGTTCATGTGCTAGCTTTCAGGAAAGCGATTGCTGACCTACATTAGAGGAAAACAGTCTGCTTGAGGTTAGCAGTGCCAAAAAAAAATACCATAATCTTACTATCTTATTAATTAGGACTTACAGTATATACATACTGATCAGCCATAACATTTAAACCAGCTCCTTGTTTCTACACTCACTGTCCATTTTATCAGCTCCACCTACCATAAAGAAGCACTTTGTAGTTCTACAATTACTGACTGTAGTCCATCTCTTTCTCTACATACTTTTTTTAGCCGCTTTCACCCTGTTCTTTAATGGTCAGGACCTCCACAGGACCACCACAGAGTAGGTATTATTTAGGTGGTGGATGATTCTCAGCACTGCAGTGACACTGACATGGTGGTGGTGTGTTAGTGTGTGTTGTACTGGTATGAGTGGATCAGACACAGCAGTGCTGCTGGAGTTTTTAAATACCGTGTCCACTCTATTAGACACTCCTACCTAGTTGGTCCACTTTGTAGACTTAAAGTCATCTTCTAGACCTTCATCATTGGTCACAGGACGCTGCCCACAGGGCGCTGTTGGCTGGATATTTTTTTGGTTGGTGGACTATTCTCAGTCCAGCGGTGACAGTGATGTGTTTAAAAACTCCCGCAGCGCTGCTGTGTCTTATCCACCTCTCTTAACTTAGCGACTTTGTTGCTATTTTTATCGAGTATTTAGACCCATCTAGCGACAAATCTCGTGACTTTTTCAGGTGTTATTGGAGACTTTTGGAGACTCGGACGTGAAAGTACATATCGCTCTGCAGTTACTGTCCTCAGCGAGCAGCGGGTGCTGCCGTGAGCCCCTCCCCCGTCCCAAAGCACTCACAGGCGGTCAGTCTCACAGTAGTTGCAGTCAGAGCAGAGAGGAGACCCACACCACGTCCAGACTTCAAATAAATCGCGCGTCACTTACTCACCTCTTCCACTGTGTGTGTGCCTCTCTGTAAAATAAGCTTAACATCTAGCTAGCTAGCTTATCATGTCTCAGTCTAAACTGTACATTTAAAAATGCAGAAAGGAGTGGGAATCAAAGCCTGAATTCAAAGCCTGGTTGATGTAGATGTTGGTAAAGTTATGTTAAGTTAAGTTGGTAAACCCTTTTGCAAATTAGGCGATGATATCATTTAGCGACTTCTAGCGACTTTTAGGACAGCCAATAGCTACTTTCCTTACTGAGGAGTTGGCAACACTGCATCCATGTTTGCTGTATTCCTGATCAATACACATGAAGTTGGTTCCATCTAATAAACCCACTATAAAAACTCACTATAAAAATGTCATTTAACTGTAAGATCTGGGCAATTTACTCTACTTAAAGATGCACCGTGTGCCATAGAAAGTTGAAGACCTTTGCTGAAACTGGCCGTGCACTTCACAGGTTTAAACTCAATCATGTGTAATTATTTTAAATTGTTGACGAATTGTGAGCTGAAATCTTCAAAGTAAAGCATAACCAAGATTTTTCTTTTATTCTATTATTATTCTACAGTATTATTATCAGACTTCACTTGAAAGCACTTAAATGCACTTATATAAGAATCTGGAACACACATCTGGAACCACTGTAAACCACTACTTTATTGTCCACTCTTCTAAGTATGAATGATATCCTAGACTGTTAGGGAGGAAAAGATTTTAATGCCACCGTTTGTCTGACTGAGTCATGTTACAGACTGGTGGCTGTATTGAGCCTGGTGATGGTTTATGGAGATTAGCGGCGAGGATAGATGACACTGCTGATAAATCATAGCAGTATGTTCTGACATTGGTGCCAGGAGAAGCGCTTGTGAAACAGGGGTGTTATTTATGGGTGTACAACAGTGTCTTTGACCTTTTTCTGTGTGTGAGTAGGGAGATTTGGTCAGATTTTAATTACAGCATCGTGAGTACTGGCCAACGTACCACCTACAGTATATTGCTCTTTATACAACAGTTAGTTCAGACCTTACAATCTGATTGGTTGAGAAGCGTTCTAACTGTGCTGATATTCGTGATTCTTTTCACACCATAACTGTATTACTCCGCTGACGCGTTGCCATTAACGACAAGCTTCATGCACACAAACGCGCACGCAGGCGACACAGACCTTATTCCCGATCGCGTTTTAAATCCGTTATTTGATATACAATCTAGCGCACTGTGTAGGGAACATAAATCAATTGTCTAATTCACTATCTAGTGCACTATATAGGGAACGTATATCCGTGATCTGATACACAATCTAGTGCACTATGTAGGGAACATCAATGTGTTTGTAACGCGAATAGTTAGCTTAATAGCCCAGTTAGCAGCTCCTAGAAGTTCTGTTATCATCCATAATCCTTTGGTGTGTACGAGAGGTTTTTTATTTCTTTTTTTCCCTTCGGAGGTTCTTGCCCTCTTCTTCTTGTTCTTACCTCCCTGAAATGAGTTTTTGCAACTTGGGATGTCTGCTTTGTAGTGTTAAACTTTATATTCGTTGTGGAACTACTTTTTGGCGGAAGGTATTGTCAATATTAAAGCATATTTATTATGAAATTCAGGGCTTCTTTGATATATTTTCTTTCTTTATTTTGTAAAAACTGTTGTATAAAAGCAATAGAACACTCGAGGTCGTGTGTTATCGCGATAACACACTCCCTCTCGTGTTCTATTGCTTAAATATGCAGTAAATGTAAAGCATCTTTACCACTGTCTGCCTTAAATACTGCTTTCAAGTTTTTTAAATATTAGCTTTTGTACATATTGTCAATCTCCTAAAACAGTATAGCCCAGCCCAGACACTTTATTCATCCTGTTTATGCCTTCTGTTCATTACAGGGATCACTTGCATTTCATCTATTACAAGATTTATCTAGTATTGCTCTTAAACTCTGAAGCAGCACTTTCCAGGTCAGTAGGAACACATTAAAATACACTAGTCTTCTAGGCTTCTTTGTAAGTTTTTAGCTGCTGCTGTAGTTAGTAGAGTGGGTGTTATACAGCGAAAAAGGTCCAGTAGACCTGGGTTTAATCCTCACCTCCATTCAAGTCAAGTCAAATGTATTTATATAGCACTTTTTACAATAGACATGGTCTCAAAGCAGCTTTACAAAATCCAGGACCGACAGGCCAAAAACCCCTGTTAAGCAAGCCAAGGGCAACAGTATCAAGAAGAAACACCCCTAAAATTACAGGGAAAAAAAACCCTGAGAGTAACCAGACTCAGCAGGGACCTATCCTCTGTTGGTGGCCTGGAGGATAATTTGAATGAATAGGATCCATTGAACGTCTGTGAGGGATTTACATGTTTCTCTGGGTATCTCCCTAAGGTTCTCTTCATCTCTGAAAAACATGCAAGTAGGTCGATTGGCTGCTCTTAATTGCCAGTGAGTAAGTGTGTGAGAGAGTGAATAAATGTGTGAGTGGTGCCCTGAGACGAATTGGTGATTGGTGCTGGGCAGGAATACTTGAGAATGAATGTATGGAGTATAATTGTAAATATAATCAATGATATTGATGTATATTTGTAAATCACTTTAGTCTATTACATTATTTTAATAAATATTGATATTTAAAGATCAGCATAGCAACATGAGTCCTGTGGGTCTGGGTTTGTCATCCTTGCTTGCTTGTAACAGACATGGTTGCCAACACCATGAAGTTACTTTTGGTCAGTTGTCTTGATTTGCCTTAGGGGGCAACAGAGAGGGAATGACTGATATTTTTCTTCTATAAAGGAAGTAGCCACAGCATTTCCTGAGGAAAGCTAAAGTGGTTTGCTACTCTGTTTGTTTGCTGCATTGCATGTTGCTGATCATTTTGGATATTTTAAAGCTTCTTTCCTAGGAAACTGAAATGTTTGACGCCTAGATGTAGGTACTGCTTACTACTGTTATTAAGGAAATGGTTATCATTATTTTTGGTATAATTTATATTTTGGAAGTATTATGGAAGGTAGTAATGCTAATGCTATGCGCTAACCTCCATTGTAAATACACATTGTTAATGTATGCATATTTCTACTTGTGTAGACAAGAGTTTATTTTGGATATTCATTAACCATATTTATCTGCTGGATGGATTTTGGAAACGGACTGGTAGCTCAGGATTACATTGATGTGGACTCCTGGTAAGGCTTATAAGCTTTGAACTTTGGTGGGTTTGGTTACTGGGTGTTCTTGGTAAAAGAGGTAGTGAGTGGGTTAAATGGCTGGGTGAGTGAGTGAATTAGTAGGTTTGTGAGTGAAGTGGGTGTGTGTTTTGGGTGAGTTAGTAGATAGGTAGTCGAGTGAATAAGTGGTTTGTGTGGGTGTTTTAAGTGAGTGAGCATTACAGTGGATTAGTTGCATTTTGGTGACTGGGTGTTTGATTAGTGAGGTAGTAAGTTGAGTGAGTCAGTTGAGTGAGTCAGTTGAGTGAGTGGGTGAGTGAAGTGGGTGTGTGTAGGTAGTCGAGTGAATAAGTGGTTTGTGTGGGTGTTTTAGGTGAGTGAGTGAGCATTGCAGTGGATTAGTTGCATTTTGGTGACTGGGTGTTTTTGATGAGTGAGGTATTAAGTGGGTTGAGTGGGTGGTTGAGAGAGTGAGTGAGTGAATGAGTTTGTGGGTGGGTGAGTGAAGTGGATGTGTGTTTTGGGTGAGTTAGTAGATGGGTAGTTGAATGAGTGGGTTGTGTGAGTGTTTTAGGTAAGTGAGAGCATTGCAGTGGATTAGTTGCAGTTTGGTGACTGGGTGTTTTTGATGAGTGAGGTAGTAAGTGGGGGGGGAGAGTGAGTAAATTAGTAGGTGGGTGTGTTTTGGGTGAGTTGGTAGTTGAGTGAATGAGTAGGTTGGGTGGGTGATGTGAGTGAGTGAGGTAGTGAGTTGCAGTGGATTATTGGGTGAGTTGGTGGTTGGGTGGGTGAGTGAGTGTGTTTTGGGTGAGTTAGCAGGTGGGTAGTTGAGTAAATGAGTGGGTTGGGTGGGTGTTGTGAGTGAGTGAGCGAGGAAGTGTGTTGCAGTGGATTATTGGGTGAGTTTGGTGACTGGGTGTTTTTGGTGAGTAAGGTAGCGGGTGGGTGGGTGAGTGAGTTAGTGGGTGGATGTGTGTAGTGGGTGTGTGTGTTGGGTGAGTTAGTAGGTGGGTAATGGGTGTTGTGAGTGAGTGATCAGTTGCTGTGAATTATTGGCTGAGTTTGGTGAGTGGGTGGCTTTGGTGAATGAGGTAGTAAGTAGGTTGAGTGGGTGAGTGAGTGAACGGGTGGGTGGGTGTTGTGAGTGAGGTAGGGAGTTGCAGTGGATTATTGGGTGAGTTTGGTGACTGGGTGTTTTTGGTGAGTGAGGTAGCGGGTGGGTGGGTGAGTGAGTTAGTGGGTGGATGTGTGTAGTGGGTGTGTGTGTTGGGTGAGTTAGTAGGTGGGTAATGGGTGTTGTGAGTGAGTGATCAGTTGCTGTGAATTATTGGCTGAGTTTGGTGAGTGGATGGCTTTGGTGAATGAGGTAGTAGGTGGGGTGAGTATGTGGGTGGGGTTGTTGGGTTGCCCTTCAGTGAACTGGTGATCTTACAGCTTGTTTTTGCTATATTTAATTAACTAAAAGAGACTTATTTTTGTATAAGCAACTGAAATTATTAGCAACACTGAACCTGCAACCTTGGTATTTTAAAACTGCTGATTTTATTAGAATTTATTAAACTGACCAGTTAAACTGAATGTCTTGGAAATAATTTGTATCTTCCCTAAATAATCCCCCCCCCCCCCCCCCCCCCAATAAAATACCAGCTAGTTTCATTCTGTTATAAAGAGGCCCTATAACGATCTGGACCCAGGTGCGGTTGTACTTATTGCACCCCCGTTGCACCAGCCCTTTTCTGGAGCCGTTTCAGCGTAGCTCTACCTAGTGAAATATTTTTGCATGCCATCCCGTAACTGGTACTCAGACAGATGGCTGGTTTAAAGAGCTTTTTGTGAAGTGTTGGCATGGCTCTGAAGAGGCTGATGACACTCTAGCCTCGGCTGTTCGTTTCTATTATAGAGCTCTTGTGTCACCGTGCTGGTAATCCCATGACTTAAATCTGTTATAGAAAAATGGAGGACAGCTCGGTGTGTGTGTTTTGTGGAGCGTGTGTGGGTGTGCTGGAAGCCGGAGTGTATATCACTGTGATAGGCCGTGAGGCAGAATGACTGGGTCCTGTCATTGTGGCTGTTTTAAAGCTTTTATTAGATCTGAGAAGTGCTGTCCTCTATTACAGCCAAGGCCATACCTTATCCTCCTATCTCTCTTCATCTTCATCTATCTCTCTCATTCTCTGGCCTTTTTTTTCTTTACTGTCCACTCCCATGTGCTTTCTTGCTCATTAAACCCCAACTATCTGTTCTCCTGTGCTAGACACTGTTACAGCCGTGCTGTCGCTCAGTGCCATCAGCTGTTATAAACAGTTCATGTCTTAAAGCCTTTCTGAATTAATAGACCTGGCCAAGGGTCTGATTTTGGCCATAACAGCATCTCTAAAGAGCTTGAACTTTGTCATTATGGTTTTACAAGAGATCAGGGTGGGCAGGTGATATTAGGTGATGAAGGAAAGTTGGCTATATAGAGAAAGGACTACAGAAGAGAACAACAGTAGCACCACCAATACCAATTGAGTGAGAGGAACATTGGGACTCTTATCAAAACTTGGAAGACCAAGTTAAAGTTGCAACCCAAAGTCAAGTCAAGCATTTGCATACACAAAATACATTCATTTTTTACTACAATGGGAAACAGAAGTTTGATCCTTGTCTTTAGTTACTATGTGGAGTTTTTTGAAGATTCTCCATCGCCTGTCCCAAAAAACACTCCAATAGATGGATTGAATTCTTCAGTCCCCCAAAGCAGGATGGGTCTTATTCCTCTGAACATTTCCTCCTGTAATTTTTCAATGGAGTTTTTCCTTGTTTTTCCTTCCTTTCTCAATAGGGTTTTCTGGTCTGTTGGTTCTAGATTTTGTAAAGTTGCTTTGAGACTTGATTATGTATTTCTGCCTCTCACGCTGTCTCAATGTTAATCAGAACATTATAAAACTCACACCAGTGCCGAGATTCTGAACTTCTCGGTTTGAAACTCGCCATTGCCACCGGTCAGCTGGGCATAATTGGCAGTGCCTGCAGCAGATACGAATTGGCCACCATATCTGCGGGCGGGGACCGGACTGTGGGTGGGTGGGTCTTCATACGCAGTGTAAGGACCCTGATTGGCGGAAGAGACGTCTGTGCAGAATGCAGAGGCAAGAAGAGGAGGGCTGTGCACGTGTCGGAAGAGGCATGAGCAGCGACATGCTCTCCTCGGATGCAATCGGGTATCCCTCAGCAGCAGAAGACAAAAATTATTGTGCTAAATAGTATAAATATAAATGTGTGTGTATATATACAGTGTATCACAAAAGTGAGTACACCCCTCACATTTCTGCAAATATTTTATTATATCTTTTCATGGGACAACACTATAGAAATAAAACTTGGATATAACTTAGAGTAGTCAGTGTACAGCTTGTATAGCAGTGTAGATTTACTGTCTTCTGAAAATAACTCAACACACAGCCATTAATGTCTAAATGGCTGGCAACATAAGTGAGTACACCCCACAGTGAACATGTCCAAATTGTGCCCAAAGTGTCAATATTTTGTGTGACCACCATTATTAACCTGCACTGCCTTAACCCTCCTGGGCATGGAATTCACCAGAGCTGCACAGGTTGCTACTGGAATCCTCTTCCACTCCTCCATGATGACATCACGGAGCTGGTGGATGTTAGACACCTTGAACTCCTCCACCTTCCACTTGAGGATGCGCCACAGGTGCTCAATTGGGTTTAGTCCATCACCTTTACCTTCAGCTTCCTCAGCAAGGCAGTTGTCATCTTGGAGGTTGTGTTTGGGGTCGTTATCCTGTTGGAAAACTGCAATGAGGCCCAGTTTTCGAAGGGAGGGGATCATGCTCTGTTTCAGAATGTCACAGTACATGTTGGAATTCATGTTTCCCTCAATGAACTGCAGCTCCCCAGTGCCAGCAACACTCATGCAGCCCAAGACCATGATGCTACCACCACCATGCTTGACTGTAGGCAAGATACAGTTGTCTTGGTACTTCTCATCAGGGCGCCGCCACACATGCTGGACACCATCTGAGCCAAACAAGTTTATCTTGGTCTCGTCAGACCACAGGGCATTCCAGTAATCCATGTTCTTGGACTGCTTGTCTTCAGCAAACTGTTTGCGGGCTTTCTTGTGCGTTAGCTTCCTTCTGGGATGACGACCATGCAGACCGAGTTGATGCAGTGTGTGGCGTATGGTCTGAGCACTGACAGGCTGACCTCCCACGTCTTCAACCTCTGCAGCAATGCTGGCAGCATTCATGTGTCTATTTTTTAAAGCCAACCTCTGGATATGACGCCGAACACGTGGACTCAACTTCTTTGGTCGACCATGGCGAAGCCTGTTCCGAGTGGAACCTGTCCTGGAAAACCGCTGTATGACCTTGGCCACCATGCTGTAGCTCAGTTTCAGGGTGTTAGCAATCTTCTTATAGCCCAGGCCATCTTTGTGGAGAGCAACAATTCTATTTCTCACATCCTCAGAGAGTTCTTTGCCATGAGGTGCCATGTTGAATATCCAGTGGCCAGTATGAGAGAATTGTACCCAAAACACCAAATTTAACAGCCCTGATCCCCATTTACACCTGGGACCTTGACACATGACACCAGGGAGGGACAACGACACATTTGGGCACAATTTGGACATGTTCACTGTGGGGTGTACTCACTTATGTTGCCAGCTATTTAGACATTAATGGCTGTGTGTTGAGTTATTTTCAGAAGACAGTAAATCTACACTGCTATACAAGCTGTACACTGACTACTCTAAGTTATATCCAAGTTTCATGTCTATAGTGTTGTCCCATGAAAAGATATAGTGAAATATTTGCAGAAATGTGAGGGGTGTACTCACTTTTGTGATACACTGTATATATATATATATATATACAGTATATATTGTTTTTTTCATACACAATTTTGAAATTATTAGAATGAAATAAACCTGCAAATTTTAAAATGCTGATTTTATTCATTTTTATTAAATGAAACTGAATAAAAACGTAAGTCCCTAGATATGATTTTAATTCCATATTTTTTTTTTTTCTAAAATAAAATAATCCCTGTTTCACTCTGTAAAACTCATTGCACCCCCTATTGCACCAGCCCTTTTCTAGAGCTGTTTCAGTGTAGCCCTACCCAATGAAAATCACTCCGGCCATTTAATAATTTAATTCAGTGTTTGCTATAGTGAATTTTGACATAAAAGTATGTACCTTAAACGAAAAGAAAAGCAAATATGAATCCATTAAGGTGGTCCTAGGTCCAAAACTGTCGTCATCTTTTCAGTTCTGATCTTAGTTCAGCTTGAGTCAAACAAGTGGTGTAGTTTGTACCAACATATAATTTGGCCTTCTTTGCTCCTCAAAAACTCAGCCTTTCATGGATACTCCTTTTCCAAATCACAATTACAATCACCTGTTTAAATCACATAATTATATAAGTTTATTATTAACTTTATTATTATTATAATGATTTTTGTACACCAATCAGCCATAACATTAAAACCACCTCCTTGATCCAAACACTCACTGTCCATTTTATCAGCTCCACTTACCATATAGAAGCACTTTGTAGTTCCACAATTGCTGACTGTAGTCCATCTGTTTCTCTGCATGCTTTTTCAACCTGCTTTCACCCTATTTTTGATGGTCAGGACCACCACAGAGTAGGTATTTTTTAGCTGTTGGATCATTCTCAGCACTGCAGTGACACTGACATGGTGGTGGTGTGTTAGTGTGTGTTGTGCTGGTATGAGTGGATCAGACACAGCAGTGCTGCTGGAGTTTTTAAATACCGTGTCCACTCACTGTCCACTCTATTAGACACTCCTACCTAGTTGGTCCATCTTTTAGATGTAAAGTCAGAGACAATCGCTCATCTATTGCTGCCGTTTGAGTTGGTCATCTTCTAGACCATCAGTGGTCACTGGATGCCCACAGGGTGCTGTTGGCTGGATGTTTTTGGTTGGTGGACTATTCTTAGTCCTGCAGTGACAGTGAGGTGTTTAAAAACTCCATCAGCGCTGCTGTGTCTGATCCACTAATACCAGCACAACACACACTAACACACCACCACCATGTCAGTGTCACTGCAGTGCCGAGAATGATCCACCACATAAATAATACCTGCTCTGTCGTGGTCTTGGGAGAGTCCTGACCATTGAAGAACAGCATGAAAGGGGACTAACAAAGCATGCAGAGAAACAGATGGACTACAGTCAGTAATTGTAGTAATTAACTGCAAAGTGCTTTTATATGGTAAGCGGAGCTGATTAAATGGACAGTGAGTGTAGAAACAAGGAGGTGGTTTTAATGTTATGGCTGATCAGTGTATAAAGTTGCTTTGAGTACAATGCTCATTGTAAAACGTGACATACAAATACTTGACTTGATATATTCACATCTCTACACAGTCTGTATCTGTACTGGATGTAGGTATTCCTACTTGCTATTCTGTTTGAGGACCCGAATAGCTTGCGGGAAGAGCTCAACTTCTGTCTTGGCCTTTGAGGAGCAAAATCACTTCTCTGAGCACAACAGAGAGAAGAGTCCATTATTGAGATGGCTGGGGTCCTTCACTATTCTCCTGGCTTTTGACCAGCACCTTTTGGTCCAAGGCCAGGAGGTTAGGAAGGAACCCCAGTAGATGGTCCTTAAGAATAAGAAAAGATGATATAAGTATGATAATTAAATATTCCTTACTTGGAAAGACAATTTTGTTAAATAGAAGGCTATTTGGGGCAGTCACGATGCGCCTATTAAACCCACATGGCCTATATGCTTTCAGTACGCTAAAATGTGTCAGTAAATTATTGCTTAATTTTTATTTATATTCAGTATCACTACTTATATTGAAACATCTAGTTTATTGCTCAAGGCAATGTAATATTTCTCCATCATGTCGATAAACCTTTGCGGAGACTCAGACTTATTAAAATTCAATGGAGCGTCTCCATATCTGTGTCTCATTCCCTCACCCTTCACAGCTTCTGCGTGTTGGCAACCCCTCAACACCTTCCTCTGATGAAGAGAAGCAGCTTTTGTAATTTCATTAATGCAGCTCGACAGAACCACGGTGACTCAGCTAATCGCATCGAGGCCTGTTTTATGAAGGCCTGCCAAAATCAACCACTTGAGTTATTAACTCCCACAAAAAAAAGAGTGAGAGTGTTGAGAAGAAAGAATGACAAAATGAAGCCCTGGCTTACACGTCTCTGAAAAATAGCCAGAAAAATAACAGGAAATAGGGATAATTCAAGAGCTGCACAGCACCATTGGAAATACGCTGGACAAAATCCAGCACTTTAATGTCGGTGGTAGGTGTGTGGCACTGAGGCTTTTATGATAATTGGAAAACATTAATTCTGTCATTTATCTGCAGTAGCCTGTTCATTGTGATCAGAGTAAAAGTGGGTCTAGAGCCCAACCAAAGACAATGGGCCCAAAGTGGAACTGGGTGCCAATTCATCTCAGGGCATACATTTCCACCTACTCCAACCCTGGTGTAATTTAGAGCTGCCAATTTGCCTTCAGGTATTATTGGAAACCAAAGTGGTTGGAGAAAACCCACATGGAAACAGGATGACTTTTATAACACGTAACTGGAGGCTCAGTTGTGTGGTACGTTTGCTAGCTGCTGCGCTTCTGTGCCTCCCACACTAATTAAATAATTATTATTAAATTACCCAAAAATAAAGTGGAAAGATTTAATAATAATTAAAGGAAGAATATTTAACCACTCAGTGTTAGACAGCAGATGGGGAGGCACGGTGGCTGAGTGGGCAGCACTGTCGCCTCACAGCAAGAAGGTCGTGAGTTCGATCCCCAGGTGGGGCGGTCCGGGTCCTTTCTGTGTGGAGTTTGCATGTTCTCCCCATGTCTGTGTGGGTTTCACCTGGGTGCTCCGGTTTCCTCCCACACTCCAAAGACGAGCAAGTGAGGTGAATTAGAGACACTAAATTGTCCATGACTGTGTTTGATATAACTTTGTGAACTGATGAACCTTGTGTAGTGAGCACTGATGTAAGTAACGTGTTACTTAGTAACGCGTTACTCTAATCTGACCACATTTTTCAGTAACAAGTAATCTAACGAGTTACTATTTCCAATCCAGTAATCAGATTAAAGTTACTTATCCAAGTTACTGTGCGTTACTATTTTTGCACAGTAAAAATAGGGGAGTGACCTCTGGCCTATGCGACAATTAAGTCACAAGCTGCGTCCGAAATCGCATACTTACAGAGTATGCACTAGATTGGAGGAAGTATGCACTGCTCGGCCGGTAAAGAAGTACATACTTTCAGTACAGAAGTGTGCAGTATGCCAACAACACCGCTACGTACTACACGTGGGGACGTGATGATGTAATATCACCATAGTTACAGACTCATTACAAACCCCACTCGCCAAAATTTTGGATATTTATCGTCTTTTTGTTATTTATTTGTCTTTAAAAATTTTATTTTATTTATCTTTCTTACACTTGTGAACAGAGGACTCAGTTTTCTGTTTTCTTTCTTGTTTCTTATTCCTCTTCAATCGCCTACGCAGCTCCAGCTGCATTACGGCAGCTGCTGAATGTAACTAATAAAGTAACTTGTAATCTAACTTAGTTACTTTTAAAATCAAGTAATCAATAAAGTAACTAGGTTACTTTTTAAAGGTAACTATGCCATCACTGGTAGTGAGTAACTACCGTTCCTGTCATGAATGTAACCAAAGCGTAAAACATGACGGTAAAATCCTAATAAACAAACAAACAAGACAACAGATGGAGCTTTAGTGTAGGTTGAGCCAGGGTTTTTCCCACATTTTGTCCATGATTTTTTACGTGACCCAGGAAACAAACAATGCATCTTATGCCAAGTTCACACTACACGACTTTCCAAGTCGTCAGGTCGCTGTACAGTTCACACTACACGACTGGATCTCTTGTAATCGGGAGTCTTTCAAGTCGGTGTGGCTGATCGGCGATAGGGGGTTTCACACTACACGACTGATCGGCAACAAGTAGCGAGCGATCAAAGTTTGTTCGCTGATGTGCAGCGTAAAATCAAAGAGGAAAATAAATGAATCTGAGTGGATTTGGCTACATGAACAGCATTGATTGTTCTATAGTGAGTTGGAGGTTAATAAATATTTTTTGCAATGCAACGTTGTTATGTTTTGAGGAGAACGATAAGGTCAGAAATACTGTAAAACTTTTACAAGTTCTCCCCTGTGTTTCCCTTTACACCGTATCTTGCATTCTCATTGGCTGTTCGACATAGCACTTATTCCCATTCGGGCAACTCGGATTCAGATATCTGACATGCTACAAAAGTCGTTTCGGTCGGCGAGCATTCAGTGAGCCGCTCGGATCGAGTTGTTGGGTAGTTCACACATAGCGATTGAGAGCCGAGTTTCGATCGCCGAGCGAACATCGAGTTGCTCCCGAGCCGGCAAATCTAGCGCCGACCAGTCGCCGAGCGCTCAAGGGAAAAATCGTGTAGTGTGAACTAGGCTGCTATGCTCTGTACAGTCTGGTCCCGCTGTGTTCTTAAGATGTAACATAAAGCCTCCACAAGGGGGCATTTACGTACAAGTTTATCTAACTATCATTAGATGGATGGAGGGATGGAGGGATGGAGGGATGGAGGGATGGAGGGATGGATGGATGGATGGATGGATACTTTATTGATCCTGAAGGAAATTAAAGCCCCAGTAGCATAATACAACAAATACTTAACAAAAGCAAACAGAAAAACTGAGTAGTTCTTGTATTTTACATAAAATGGATAACTGGTAAATCTAATGACTATGCATTAGGTATAGTTTCAGTGTAAAGATTGAACAGTAATTAAATTATTAAATTTTTCTTAGGTTTGAAAAACTCTGGGTTAAGCTAAACAATTTTGTCTGCTGCAGGCAGTGCCAATTTTTTGTCCATAAAATCTTGTGTCAAAATTTAAATTTGCTGATGTATGAAGTTATAAAATGCAGCTTAACTGTGACATTTTTTACATTCGCATTTGCACTTTTAACCAAAGTGACTTACAATTTTGACTGGATACAGTTTGAGCTATTGAGTGTTAAGAACCTTGCTCAGGAGCCCGACAGTGGCACCTTTTCAGCAGTAGTACTTGAACCGGCAGCCTTCTGATTACTAGTCGAGTACCATGTAAATTAGGTTAACCACAATGATGGCACACCTACATGAAACAATAAATACATTAAATTAAATGTTTAGAAGTAGGATCTCACATCTTCAGAATTGTGGGTTTTACTGTCTGAGTGTAATTTGCCACACTGTGTATGGGTTTGATTCACCACTTGCAATGAATAAGTGGGATTCAGTAGGTAGGTGTGATGACCTGCTATGAACTGATGCCGCTACACACCTTAGTGCTGGTCACTGATCGTGTGGAGTTTGACATGCTCTCTTTGTTTTCCATGAGTGGAAATAATCAAGTGAGTGTACTGGCCTTCAATAGACCTCTTCTGTAGTTTAATTATGTTCTCTTTGTGTTTCTAGGAAAGGCTTTACAGCCACGGTGACCCTAACCAGGATAAAACACTTACTAAAAATGACTCAATGAATAAATAGCCTGTCCTCCCACACAGCCCTAGTTGGCAGTCCCGCTCTATCCCTGGGACGCTTAAGGAATTAGCGCCGTAAGTGCACAATTTACAGAGGTTGAGAAATTAAATTTGCAGACTGAACCTCACCCCACTCATGTACAATTTTCATAATTTGTGCAATATGGTTACCCGGTTCAATCAGCACTTGGCTTCATAAGTCAGCTGCGGCACGCCCAAAGTGTCATCTTCAGCATCCGCTGCCACTGATTTGCATGGAAATGAGATTTGACCGGTCCAGTAAAACAGTTTGGTGGACATAAAAACAGCTGTCGATGTAAATGACTATGCCTGTTCCACTTACTCTAATAAGATGCTGTGAGTGTGCAAATAGGTGTGTGTGTGTGTGTGTGTGTGTGTTCAGTCAGGGATACACGTGTGACTACGCCAATAAGGTTCCATTCGAATAAACTACATGGTCAAAAGTAGTGGACACCTGATCATAAGCTTGTTGTAGCCAGTGGGTAGCACTGTCAATCCCCCAATCTGTGTGGAGTTTGCATGTTCTCCCCGTCTCCGTGTGGGTTTCCTCCGGGTGCTCCGGTTTCCTCCCACAGTCCAAAGACATGCAAGTGAGGGGAACTGGAGACACCGAGTTGTCCATGACTGTGTTTGAAATAACCTTTGTGAACTGATGATTGGTCAAAAGTAGTGGACACCTGATCATAGACTTGTTGTATATCCTTTTTCAAAACCATGGGCATTAATAGGGAATTGTCTCGCACCCCTTTGTAGCTATAACAGCATCCACTCAAAAATTTGAGTGTGTCTTAAGTCAAAAGAATGCTTGTAAGGTAAGTCTCCCAGTTGACGTTCCAATTTATTCCAAAGGTTGGTTCCCTTAGCAGTGTTGTCCACAAAGTAGTCAGCATATTATTTATATTATATAATTGATTTTATATAGGTGGCTCGGTGGGTAGCACTGTCGCCTCACAGCAGGAAGGTCCTGGGTTCGATTCCCAGAGTTTGCATGTTCTCCCCATGCCTGCATGGGTTTTCTTCCAGGACCTCCGGTTTCCTCACACAGTCTAAAAACATGCAGTCAGGTGAATTGAAGATACTGAATTGCCCTATAGGTGAATGGGTGTGTGTATGTGTGTATGTGTATATGTGTGTCTGCCCTGTGATGGACTGGCGCCTCATCCAGGGTGTTATATATATATATATATATATATATATATATTAGGACTGCCGAATACATTGTATCTAATCTCAACTCTGCCATCTGACTGGGCTGGGCAGCTACATGATTGCCTGTTGTTCACAGGGTGGGATAAACTGGACCAGGGTTTCTCATAACTGGTGCAATTATGACCTTTGCTGGTTGATGGGTGCCTGTGCAGAGTTGAGGAATAATGCTGATCAGGGTGTGGCTTTCCATGCACGGGGCTGATCTGCATATGAACTCACCTCATGCAGGTAAAAAGGTGCAGTCGGAGGATAATGGGGATCAGTGCGTGACACTCAAATCAATGTGTAAAACCGAGCTCCATATGAACTCGCCTCGTGCAGGTGAAAAGATGCAGTCGGTTACTGCACATATGTGAGGGGGTGTGTGTTAATCACGGCTCTTCTCAGTCAGAAGTGGAGGTCAATGGTCAACATCAGTAGAGAGGAAGCGTAGTGCAATTGGGTAATTGGATACAACTAGATTGGGAGGAAAATTGGGGGAAAGGACCTTGATTGCAACAGGGAATGGAACCCTGTGACAGTGCTACCCACTGAGCCACAGCGCCGCCCAGAAGATTTAGCAGATATTATGTAGTAAGCAATGAGTCCAGAGCTAAAGGTAATGCTTTAAAGCCATTATTTTAAAAATTCATTATTTTAATCTCCCAGGCTTTTAAGTGCTGTGCATTATATTTTGGCCCAGAGCTTTCCAACTTCCACACCTCTCCATATGCTGCGTCGTCCCCAGAGGGAGCCATGGGCTGCTGATTTCTCGAGTTCCTCGCCAGTTCCTCTCTCGGGGGAGTCATTTCGGCTGCCCACCCGCTTGTTGGCTCTGTGTGCGTGCATGTGTGTGTTGGCACAGGTGGCATATGTGATTGAGTTTATTCCTCTCATCGCTAATTACCTCTCTCTCAGGCCTTGTTGCCCGCAGACACAGAGGCGGAGAGGCCTTCACTCATCTATGCGCTGCTCCTTCTCTTTTTAATCAAAAGTTTTGCATTTTACTGTCAGCGTTTTCATGGCAGCTTCTAATTAGCGGCTAGTGGGATATGTGGCACCTGTTAGGAGGTGGAGGCAGGGACGGGTCATCAGGGTTGAGTGAGCGGGATAATCACACAGTGGCTGTCTGTCATACTGAGATTATTAAGTATGAACACATACTGACCTACAGTGTGTATTTGTGTGTGTCTGAATGGGGGTGTTTTATAGAGCCAGACTAAACCAAAACTAGCCACCAGTACTAAAACCTGTACACAGATTTTATAGAGCTAAAATTCTTATAGAAGCACTTTGTAGCTCTACAATGACTGACTGTAGTTTATTTCTTTCTCTGCATGCTTTGTTAGCCCCCTTTCATGCTGCTCTTCAATGGTCAGGACCCCCACAGAACCACTACAGAGTAGGTATTATTTGGGTGGTGGGACATTCTCAGCACTGCAGTGACACTGACATGGTGGTGGTGTGTTAGTGTGTGTTGTACTGGCTGTCACTGCTAGACTGAGAATAGTCCACCAACCAAAAACATCCAGCGTCCTCTGACCACTGATGAAGGTCTAGAAGATGACCAACTCAAACAGCAGCAACAGATGAGCGATTGCCTCTGACTTTACATCTACAAGGTGGACCAACTAGATAGGAGTGTCTAATAGAGTGGACAGTGAGTGGACACGGTATTTAAAAACTCCAGCAGCGCTGCTGTGTCTGATCCACTCATACCAGCACAACACACACACACCACCACCATGTCATTGTAACTGAAGTGCTGAGAATAATACCTGCTCTGTGGTGGCCCTGTGGGGGTTCTGAGCATTGAAGAACAGCATGAAAGCAGGCTAAAAAAGCATGCAGAGAAACAGATGGACTACAGTCAGTAATTGTAGAACTACAAAGTGCTCCTATATGGTAAGTGGAGCTGATAAAATGGACAGTGAGTGTAGAAACAAGGAGGTGGTTTTAATGTTATGGCTGACCAGTGTATAATTTATGCCTTTTAAGTGGAAGGTCCTTTCCTGTTCAACAATGACTGTGAAACACACAACAATGAGAGGAGGCAGGACAAAAGCATAGACATTAAAACAAACAAGAAATATACAAAGCAACAAAGAGGACTAGGAGTTGACAGACTTGAAAAATGAACAATACAAAACAATAAACATCAGGATAAGCGAGGACTAAACTATGAATTTGGAAACTACACAAAGAACACTAAGATGAATAAAGACCAAATAGGGGTTCTATCTGAAGATACCCTAAGAGAATAAACCCAGCTAGACCCAGAGAATAAAGGAACAGATCTCTAAGCTATGCTGCATTTATGCTAATCCTAAACCTAAAACTAGGTACAGTTCCCTAAACAGGGGTGACCATACATTCGGCCGGGATTTCTAAATATTGTAGTCTGCGTGCGCTATTCTTTGCATGTTTTCACACTGATTTCACCTTCTTCTTTAGGTCTCATGCCCAAGCGTGAATTAAAATTTACATACGAGAAAAAAATCTGTGTTTTTGTCTCGGTCGGGATCCTTGGGAAGCAGAATGCATGACCTGCAAAGCTGACATGCACGTGTCGGTGTTAAAAAAAATGAAATGTGTCAGTTCAACAAAACACACAACTGCAGCTAAAGGAGAGAGTTTGTCAGGTAAAGACAGGTAACACAGCAGATGTTGTTACTGCTGCAGAGGGAGTTTTTGCATCACAACAGCTACAGATCAATGGACTGCATGTCTGCCTTGTTAAAAAGTATTTCCCTGATTCTGAAATGGAGTAAAAACATTTCCAAATGCGCATATTAAGACATCGTCAATGCCGTGATAGACCCACATTCTGTCGAAATAGCTCTACTGATGAACTATTGTATTTGTTGTTATTATTGTTTAGGGCTATATGCAGAATTGAAAGTAATAAGATTATATGACCATAAATGCATTTGTTAGCTGTTTTGTTAAGTCACTGTTTATTTATTAAAGTTCAATAACATAGTTGTATGGTTATAAATGCATTTGTCAAATATTTAAAGCCCTACTTCATACACATTGCCATGGTGCCACCTATTACATTAAATTACAGTAGACCCTTGACTTGCGAATTTAATTGGTTAATTGGTTAAATGTTTGTTAGTTAAACCTATTTTTCCCTTAAATAATGTAAATACAATTTATCCATGCCAGACCTCCCACACCACCCCCTTACCTAACCTCTGCAATGTCTTAAATGGGTTTTTTTTTTTGTTATAAATACAAGTATATTTTCCATTAAATTTTAACTTATAGAATAGACATTCCTGTAATAAACAATAATAAACAACAATACACAGTAGTACTGTACATAAAACACACATCACATTTCAGTACAGTATGTGTGCTGTACCATACAGTATAATACATTTCCTTCTTTTTTATAAAATATATTTACCAGAAACAACAATAACTCTCTATTTCTCTATTATTTCCTTCTTTATTTCAATGGTGTTGTATTTTGTAGGTGTAACTGCACAAAGAAAGGATACTTTACTCAGCCGAATTCCTTCTTCTCTCTCACTCACTGTCCCCTCTGTCTGATACACAGTGACAGCTACTGGCAGGAGTAATTATACAACAACGAATAGTAATAGATTTGTTCATTTTCTCAACACTGCGCTCTCTCTGCACATTCTTTGGGGACATTTCAATATTGAATTTTACAAAATATAAAGAAAACACAGAAAAAACACCGTCCGAATATATATATATTCGGAGTCAACTTGTTCGTGACGTCACGTG
Organism: Trichomycterus rosablanca; assembly: GCF_030014385.1. Lineage (NCBI taxonomy): Eukaryota > Metazoa > Chordata > Actinopteri > Siluriformes > Trichomycteridae > Trichomycterus > Trichomycterus rosablanca. Next base: position 26,120,097 of record NC_085996.1, read on the forward strand.
TTTCGCGAATTTCGGTTCCTAATCCAAAATTTGTTCATATGTTAAGTTGAAAAAGATCGTTCATAACCCAAAATGTTTGTATGGTAAACCGTTCGTAACTCAAGGGTCTACTGTACTTTGCCAACCCCCCCCCCCCCCCCTTCCGGAACCAAACTTTCAACCCATCTGCATAGACATGATAGGCTTGGGAATAAACCAATGTTGGAAAGAAATTGAGTTTAAAGACAAAGTGTGTAGAGTTTCTGCAAATGACAAATACAAATGTAGTGTGTAGACTTTTTAACCCAGTTGGGACATAGATTTATGAATGCATGCATGAAAACGTCTATGCATGTGATGGTGAATGGCGGCAAGCCATACAAGGTCTTTAGCTGCCAAGGATTCTAGGCATGCTGTTACAAGGACATGCTAAAACCTTGGCTTATCTGCAGAATTAGCTCTCTGGCTAATATAAGATGAGCTGCACACTTCTTGCTTTCTTAATAAATGCTATTAAGGAATGACAACTCATGTCTGATGGTGCAGGTTAATGACATGCTTTCGGATATAAGAATGTGAGCGTGCATTAGAGTGAATGATGAAAAGTAAGGCAAGCGAGATGAATGAGTGCTGTGAAAAGTTCATTAATGAGACATCGTTGGCTTTGGAACGTGAAGGTTAAATATGGAGGGCTGGGTATATACAGGGTCTGAAGACAGAAAAGAAGTGTTGCATACGATAAACAGAAGTGGTTGATTTTCATTCAAGCTGTCACTTCCTTATGCCCCAGTGGAGTGGTAGTGTTTACATGAGGGTTTAAAATCCTTATCAGCAGTGTGTTTTGCTGCAAGATTGTCAGAGCTGGATTTTACGATACAGAACTAGAGTTTGGAAGCTTGGCTAACTTCTCAGTGATCCTAGGATAGCTGATATTCAGTTTCAGGATATTCAGGGGCAGTAATAGCTCAGTGGTTAAGGTACTGAACTAGTAATCAGGTTGCTGGTTCAAGCCCCACCACTGTCAAGTTGCCACTGTTGGGCCCCTGAACAAGGCCCTTAACCAGCCCCGGTTCTGGACTGCGTTGCTTGGTGGGGCAGTGAGAAAATCTGGGGGGGGCATAAGAATCTGTAGTCCATCTATTTCTATACATACCTTTTTAGCCTGCTTTTACCCTGTTCTTCAGGTCCTGTGGTCAGGACCCCCGCAGGACCACTACAGAGTAGGTATTATTTGGGTGGTGGATCATTCTCAGCACTACAGTGACACTGACATGGTGGTGGTGTGTTAGTGTGTGTTGTGCTGGTATGAGTGGATCAGACACAGCAGTGCTGCTGGAGTTTTTAAACACCTCACTGTCACTGCTGGACTGAGAATAGTCCACCAACCAAAAATATCCAGCCAACAGCACCCCGTAGGCAGCGTCCTGTGACCCATGATGAAGGTCCAACCTTGAAGATGACCAACTAAAACAGCAGCAATAGATGAGCGATCGTCTCTGACTTTATGTCTACAAGGTGGACCAACTAGGTAGGAGTGTCTAATAGAGTGGACAGTAAGTGGACACAGTATTTAAAAACTCCAGCAGCGCTGCTGTGTCTCACACTACCACACCACCACCATGTCATTGTCACTGCAATTCTAAGAATGATCCACCACCTAAATAATACCTAAAAAAGGGTAAGTAGAGAAATAGATGGACTACAGTCAGTAATTGTAGAACTACAAAGTGCTCCTCTATGATAAGTGGAGCTGATAAAATGGACAGTAAGTGTAGAAACAATGTGGTGGTTTTAATATTATGGCTGATCGGTGTATAATTCATGACATTAATTGATTGGACCATTTATGACAACATGACATTTGGTATTATAGTCTTATAACATGTTCAAACTGTATATAAGGAATGAAAGGCAGCTTGTATACACAGTTGCATAATTAACAGCAGGTATAATCCTGGCTTTAGATTTACAGATGGAATGGAGTGGATTTGTACTGATCAGAGAGAAGAACAAACAACACAGATAAAAAATGAAAGCTTGAGAATTTGGACAGGCTCATATGGGCCATACAGACTCGATTCAATTCTCTGTTGTTGATTAGCAAACAGTAATCCACAGTGTAGATGTGGAGAATTTGTGGCCCTGTTTGCTTATCTCTGCTGCCTCAGAAAATCTCATTCTCAACTTGGATCCTTCCCACACTGCCATACTGTGATAGAGCTAATGTTTTTTTTTTCTCTTTTGGCCATGTAGTAAGCCGGTGCTGCAGTAGCTTGTGAGGGATACCACTAACTAGGATATACTTATAATACTGTCTACGGTGTAATTTTGTACATACTACTGTGTTACTTTTGTGATCAGACATCATATTGTTCTAATAAAACCCAGAAGAAGATATTACACATCAGTAATGTAGTAACCTTTTTTGTTTTTTATTCATGTACTGTCATAACAATGCATAGTGGGAACTAAACTCATGTTCATATTCACGCTGTACAATTGGTCCATTGGTCAAATTGTGTTGCTGATGCCAGGTTCACACTACTCGACTTTCGGAGTTGCCTGGTCGCTGTACAGTTCACACTACACCTGGATCTCTTGCACTGTTTATGTAGACACAGACATCGCTTCCAGCTTGCACAAACTAAAACCTAAAAAACTTACTAATGAGGCCTTAAATGTCTATTTTATTGCAAATCATTGATGTGGAAAGAGAAGAAGTCTGTAAAGCTTTAGTTCATTAGTATGTATTAGAATTCACTGCTGCTAGTTCAGTGTGTGTGTGTGTGTGTGTGTGTGTGTGTTAAAGTAAATGTGTACCATTAGTCATCTGAGAATGAGGTTTTGAAATGCTTAGTACTGGACTGAAGACAACACAAGGCCATTGGATGGATGGATGGATGGATAAATGGATAGATAGAAGAATGAATGGATAGTTATATAGATGGATAGGTAGGTAGCTAAGTAGATAGATGGATGGATGGATGGATGGATGAATGGATAGATAGAAGAATGAATGGATAGTTATATAGATGGATGGGTAGGTAGCTAGGTAGATAGATGGATGGATGGATGGATAGTTATATGGATGGATGGATAGATGGATAGAAGAATGGATGTATGGATGGATGGATGGATAGATGGATAGGAGAATGGATAGATAGATGGATGGATGGATGGATGGATGGATAGATAGATAGAAGAATGGATGGATGGATGGATGGATAGATAGAAGAATATATGGATAGATATATGAATGGATGGCTAGATATATGGATGGGTGGATGGATATATGGATAGATGAATGGATAGAATAATGGATGGATAGATATATGGATGGATGGATGGATAGATATATGGATATATAGATGGATGGATGGATGGATGGATGGATGGATGGATGAATGGATAGATAGAAGAATGAATGGATAGTTATATAGATGGATAGGTAGGTAGCTAGGTAGATAGATGGATGGATGGATGGATAGTTATATGGATAGATGGATAGAAGAATGGATGTATGGATGGATGGATGGATGGATAGATGGATAGATGGATAGGAGAATGGATAGATGGATGGATGGATGGATGGATGGATAGATAGAAGAATGGATGGATGGATGGATGGATAGATAGAAGAATGGATGGATAGATATTTGAATGGATGGCTATATATATGGATGGGTGGATGGATATATGGATAGATGAATGGATAGAATAATGGATGGATAGATATATGGATGGATGGATGCATAGATATATGGATATATGGATGGATGGATGGATGGATAGAAGAATGGATGGATAGATATATGGATGGATGGATGGATAGAAGAATGGATGGATAGATATATGGATGGATGGATGGATGGATAGATAAATGGATGGATAGATATATGGATGTATGGATAGATATATGGATGGATTGATAGATAGATGGATGGATTGATAGATAGATGGATGGATGGATAAATAGATAGATGGATGGATGGATAGATATATGGATGTATGGATGGATGGATAGATGGATGGATGGATATATGGATGGATATATGGATGGATGGATAGAAGAATGGATGGATAGATATATGGATGGATGGATGAATGGATGGATGGATGGATGGATAGATAGATAAAAGAATGGATGGATGGATGGATGGATAAATAGAATGGATGGATAGATAGATATTTGGATGGATGGATAGAAGAATGAATGGATAGTTATATGGATGGATAGGTAGGTAGATAGGTAGGTGAGTAGATAGATAGATGGATGGATGGATGGATGGATGGAATGGATGGATAGATATATGGATGAATGGATGGATAGATAAAAGAATGGATGGATGGATGGATGGATGGATAAATAGATGGATGGATGGATAGATATATGGATGGATGGATGGATGGATGGATGCCTACTTTGTAGTGGACCTGGGAGAGTCCTGACTGTTGAAGAACAGCATGAAAGGGGGCTAACAAAGCATTCAGACAAACAGATGTAATACAGTCAGTAATTGCAGAACTACAAAGTGCTTCTATATGGTAAGTGGAGCTGATAAAATGGACAGTGAGTGTAGAAACAAGATGGTGGTTTTAATGTTATGGCTGATCGATGTACAATAAGTCCCACCCCAGTACACGTACATAAGATGTAAAACTTTGTGGAATGTTAGGATCTATGAGTGTTCCCATAAGTTGTTGATATGACACCAGTGTTTTAGAATTGTAGGGAACCGCCCACCGTTAGATTTGGTCCTTCCATGTTCAAATAATGGCTACAGCTATGCTTTAACAGCAGCATTGAACATCCACTCCTTTTTGTCTTGCCTAGAAAACAAACAATGCTGCTACCATTTCACATCACCAACTGCTGCCACCTGCTAATAAAGTTTTCGTGATGCTATTGGAAAATTATTTTACGTATTGTCTTTTCAGAAGCTAATATACTTGCTGTGTAATCGTTCATGCATGTAATGCATCATTTACTGGCTGATTAGTTTTCCACTAATGCTGCGTTCCACTAAGTGTTTACCAGACATTTGAATATTTCCACTTGCATGCCTGAGACATGCTTTCATTTCATGTGAGCATTAGTCTTGGTTAAACATTTAAACATTTGCCGTGAGTTCACAATGAATGCTGGTCAATTTGTGTACACATACATAATACAACTACTACAATAGGAGAACAATACTACTGAAAATACACAGATCAGCCATAACATTAAAACCAGCTCCCTGTTTCTACACTCACTGTCCATTTTATCAGCTCCACTTACCATATAGAAGCACTTTGTAGTTCTACAATTACTGACTGTAGTCCATCTGTTTCTCTACATACTTTTTTAACCTCCTTTTACTCTGTTCTTCAATGGTCAGGACTCCCACAGGACCACTACAGATCAGGTATTATTTAGGTGGTGGATCATTCTCAGGACTGCAGTGACACTGACATGGTGGTGGTGTGTTAGTGTGTGTTGTGCTGGTATGAGTGGATCAAACACAGTGATGCTGCTGGAGTTTTTAAACACCTCACTGTCACTGCTGGACTGAGAATAGTCCACCAACCAAAAATATCCAGCCAACAGCGCCCCATGGGCAGCGTCCTGTGACCACTGATTAAGGTCTAAAAGATGACCAACTCAAACAGCAGCAACAGATGAGCGATCATCTCTGACTTTACATCTACAAGGTGGACCAACTAGGTAGGAGTGTCTAATAGAGTGGACAGTGAGTGGACACGGTATTTAAAAACTCCAGCAGCGCTGCTGTGTCTGATCCACTCATACCAGCACAACACACACTAACACACCACCACCATGTCAGTGTCACTGCAGTGCTGAGAATGATCCACTATCTAAATAATATCTGCTCTGTGGTGGTTCTGTGGGGGTCCTGACCATTGAAGAACAGGGTGAAAGCAGGCTAAAAAAGTATGTAGAGAAAAGATGGACTACAGTCAGTAATTGTAGAACTACAAAGTGCTTCTATATGGTAAGTGGAGCTGATAAAATGGACAGTGAGTGTAGAAACAAGGAGGTGGTTTTAATGTTATTGCTGATCGGTGTATGTGTATTAAGTGTTACACTGCATTTCTATGCATCTTTTATGACTTAACAAAGCTCAAGATTATTGGCGAAGGCGTCGGCGCCTGTGCTGGCTACGGCTGCATTGCTTTACAATAAAAACACTGTCAGAGTATCTGTTATAGACCGCTGTAGTGGGGGAGATTGATCTGCTGTCGTCAAACCATGCTGATACTGCGTACGAACAGCGAATTAAGAACTATTGATCAAGACACCATGGATACACTGAAAAACCTCAGGCTGCTTCTGGGAGAGGCTTGCACAACATTGATACCCTTTACCTGATACCCCTGTTACCTGCCTATGGAGACTGGCACAGAGGAGCTTTATGCAGAAGCATGCTAAGCTAAGAGCCTTTGAAGCCATTGATTCTGCTTGCCAACGTCAGCTCAGTGGAAAACAAGCTGGGCTGTCTCAGGTTGGATTTGACCACAAAACGGTAGGTGAGAGACTGCTGTGCCCTAGTTTTTACTGAGACCTGGCTAAATGAGACTTTTACGGAGGATGCTATTAGCATGAAAGGGCTAACAGCTTTCTGTGCAGATAGGAGAAGTGCCCTCAAATTTGCATAAGTGACTTGTAATCCGCATATTTTGAGCGGGTATTCATTGTTTCTGTAGAAACATAAAGACGGTCCTCCCCCACTTTTACCAACATCTGGATTTGCAACATGGGGAGCCAACATTTTGGACCATGCTTTTACAAACAAAGGTGCGTTTAAGACTATCTCCCACCCTTACTTTGGCTTATCTGATCCACATCTCAGTGATGTTAATACCATCATACAGATCTCTGCTGGTGGTAGCTCAGCAGTTAAGGTACTGCATTGGTAATCATTGGTTCAAGCTGGTAGGTACTGCACTGGTAATTTTCTAGGTCACCACTGTTGAGCCCTTGATCAAGGCGCTTTATCCTCAAGTGCTTCTATAAAGGCGTCCACTAAATGCCATAAACACTTTGGACATGTGCGTGTCTGGTCTGATGGAGCCATGTCAGCATTGTCAGTTCTTCAACTGTACTGACTGGTCTGTTTTAGGAAGACGACCACCAAGTCCAAATCCCAGATGTGTATGGGTATGCTGAGACTGTAGTGGGTTACATTTACAAATGTATGGATGATGTCTGTATCACTAAGCACACTGAGTCCAGGCAAACCAGAAACCGTGGATGACCACTGAGGTCTGGATCTGCTTTTAAATCTGGTGGCACAACTTCCCTTAGGTGTACAGGAGCTAAGCTGAATATCAAGGCTATCAAGGTGGCAAAGAGAGCCCAAGAGACCGTGGCAGGGAGTACAATCGATTACGGACTAGAGGATTGCTCCTCAGTCCCGTGATGACGACATCGACTTTTTCAATAACCTCCTGCTTTAAAACCTTGGTCCCTCTCCCAGTACTACAAAAATCCACAGTCATCACTGGTTTAAATGACTATCGCCCAGTAGCTCTCACTTCCATTATAATTGAGTGCTTTAAAAGGACATCAAGGGCTTTATTACAGCCTTTTTTACCACCCTCACTTGACCCACTGCAGTTTGCCTACCATCTAAATTGCTTTACTGAGGATACCTAATCCAGGATTCGTCCTGCTTAAGTACTACAGTGGTCCTGCAGTGCTAAATTACGCTAGGCCACTAACACTGTGATCCATGGAAACCAGACACATTATGACCTTGACCAAGATGAAGCTCTAGTAACACATGAAAATGAAATAAAACCCTTGTGTACAAAGCAAACAATTTGACAGACTTCATAGAGCCGTGATCCCAATCTAAAACAATTAATTTGCGCAGTTCTTATCACCTCGTATGGCTAAATGGATGCAAACCCTTGAAGTCAGCATTCAAAATCGAGTGGAAAGCCCTTCCAGAGGGCAGTTAAAGCAGCAAAAAGAAAGATGGACCAACTCTGTATAATTATTGTATAGCTATTGTTTTTTTTTATGAGGTTTGGGTCTGGTTTGGGATTACAGGTCCTTTTGATCAGCTTGGACTCTGTACTGGTAACATATTTTGCACTGGCAGCTCAGGGCAAACATTCCATTCTGGAAAATTGGCAGAGGAAGGCTGCTGCTGAATGGCTTCACAAGTAATTAATCTTTCAAAGATTTTCTCTACTTTCAATTTCAAACCACCCAGAAGGAAAGAAGCGCAGTTATTTGGTGGAAGATTTCATATCTAAGACTCTTGAAAGATTAAAGCTGAGGGGGAAGGGGTTCTTCCCCTCCCTTACTTTGCATTACATTTATTTTTCAAAGATAAGCCATTTTTTCATTTTGTGGGCAGGGATGTGTTTGGTGTGACATTAGAATGTTTTATTAAACTCTCTATCTGTTTACCCAGCAGCGAAAAGCAAGTCATTTGATTTAGCTGGGTGTTATGACTACTCCAGCCATTGGTAATTTATTCTACATTTCTGTTCGCAAATGGGTCGTGCTTGTCAGTTTATTATGTGGAGACACAATCTGCAGCCTGAAGATTTTTAATTCATTAATTTATTTTTAGTAATTGCCTAATTGTGATGATAATCTAGAAGTTTCCTAAGCCTTTCCTAAGAACATTTGACTGGTAGTCACTTCAGGCTTGGCGCTAATCCATTGTAGGTCATCCCACCATTACTCACTCACTTAAACATTAGGCAATTTAGTTTGATTCGGTGCCTTTTGTGTCCCCAGTACTGATCATTGTAATTATTAAGTAAATTTTAAACAATACAATTTCTAAACATCTTACTGAAATAATTAACACTTTCAAATACTAAACACAGTGTTTTCTACCCCCCCCCCCCCCCCCAAATAAAATTACTGTATACATTTTACAGTGTTTTTATCTTTTAGATACCAGAGGTTTTCCCATGTCTCCAGTGCTGTACATTCAGATTTAGTGATGGATATATGAGGTTTAATCATGAAAATATTTCAGTCTTTCAATACTGTTTAAAAGATTTTTTTTCTTTTATTGCTGATTATAAGGGTTTTTCACACGTCCTTCAAGTTGCTGTCCACCCTGTTATCTCTTACTACTGTCTCTCAAAATGAAGAGCTGTTTTACATACTGACATCATTTCCTGGAGCTCACATGATCTTTTTGGAGGGAAAACAACTGTGGAAGATGAGTGGCTAACTCCTCAGTTTAATGTCATTTTTTCCACATTTATCCTTATATGGTCAACCATAACATGTCCACCCTGTTATGGGATATATGAGAAAAAGCAATACGATTTGATCATTTTAAAAATAGTCATACTAAAAAGCAGAGAATTCTTTGTCTGAGTTCACTTTTATGCTAGCATGGTTTTGCTCACTTGCTAGCTAATGGCTAATTTTATGTCAGAAAGTCCACCCTGTTATGGTCCACCCTGTTATGCACAAGCTTTCTATTCATAATTTAATTAAGATAGCATAAGTAATTTATGTTGTTTTTGTCAGTTATTGCATAAAAGGAGGCCAAATCATGGACCTATAAAATATAGTCAAAATATGTCTAGTATGTATTTTAATCTAAAAAAAAAAAGTGAAATCACGTGTTGGTGCAAAATCAGAGATGCAATTCATACAAAATCTATTAAAAACACAACCCTGACACAACCCTCCCTATTTATCCGGGCTTGGGACCGGCACTTCAATGCGCTGGTTTATGCATCCTAGCGGCTAGGTATCTATAGGACAATTCAGTGTCTCCAAGTACTGCAGCCTGGCCGCATGTTTTTGGACTGTGGGAGGAAACCGGAGCACCCGGAGGAAACCCACCCAGACACGGGGAGAACATGCGAACTCCACACAGAAAGGACCCGGACCGCCCCACCTAGGTCGAAACCAGGACCTTCTTGCTGTGAGGCGACGGTGCTACCCACTTAGCCACCGTGCCACCCACTTACTTGCATGTTATTTATAGATAAAAGAAAACCATCTATTAAACTGGAATGTCTAGAGCTTTATGAAACTAACCCCACTTGATGTGCCACTACCTGACACAGTGGTGATGGGTGGGGGTTACAGTAGACAAATGTGTCTCTTCAATGCGGTCTAAATTAGTTTAACATGTCAAGTAGTATGTCATAGTTTTAAGAGTAGAAAATAGCACCTCGCAAGCGAATGAATCCCCATGAGATGACACAAGCTGTGAAACTCAAATGAACTGTCAAGCCCTCGAAGTGAGGAGTGCGAATTAGGCTGGTGATGTTATAATGAACAGGCATGGAGTGGGTGGAGAGGAGATGATTGCCACTTGCGCTGCTTGAGTTCTGTAGATGATTGCCGTATTGCTCCAGAATTGGGACAGAGGGTTGGGAGTGCACTGGAGAAGCCTCCTCTCAGAGCTCTTGAACCTTTATATTTCTTTTGTCACGGAGATTTATTTCTCTGGTTCAAGATTTCTGCAGAGTTTGTTTTTGCACTGGCATTAAACTTTAAGATACCGAGACGAAAGGATAAATACTGTATTGTGCTATATGGACAAAAGTATTGACACTTCTTATTGAATTCATGTGTTTTAGCCATAGCAAGCGCTAAAAGGTTTGAAAATCTAAATACTGTATTATCGGACACTCATTGAATTCATGTGTTTAGCCACAAATATTGGTAACAGGTGTAATAAATCAATTATATTAAAAAATATATGCTTTGCAGCAACAGTTTATGGACGGCTTTTCCCTCTTTCAGCAAGACCTCCTGGTGCTCAAAAGCTTGGATTAATGAAACTCCCTGACCTCAGCCCCACTAAACAGCTTTGAAATAAACTGGAACATCAGTAGAGGCTTTCTTGAGCAACATCAGCGCTGATGTTTTTGACCTAATTCTTTTCTTTAGTGCGCCAGTATATTTTCCCACATTTACGTATACTGCAGCAAATCTGCCTGTTATTGTACTGACAAACTGGCAGCAAATCAGCATTCAGATTTAATTCATAAAATATTTACTCATTTCTTAATTATTTGTGATATTGTATATATGGATGGACGGACGGATGGACGAATGGATGGATGGACGGACTGACGGACGGATAGATAGATGGATGAACGGATGGATGGAAGAATGGATGGATAGATATATGGACGGACGGACGGATGGATGGATGGAAGAATGGATGGATAGATCTATGGATGGATGGATGGATAAATAGATGGACGGATGGATGGATGGACGGACGGACGGACGGACAGACAGACAGATAGATAGATACATGGACGGACGGACAGACAGACAGATAGATAGGGTACACTTGGGTACTCGTATGTTTATCTATAGTCAGCTACACCTACTAACAGGTGTAATCTGTGGTTATACAGTTGTAGATTTTTGTTCCTTCATACAGTTCGTCACACCACACTTGGCAGAGACATTAAATATGTAGCTTTATTATGTCCATGTCCATATATAGAGATATACAGTATGTGTGACCTTGAATCTGCATTTTATTTAAACATTTCCCCAGACTGCACTTTCTCTTAAATATTCCTAAAAAATCCCCACTTCTGAAAATGGTTTATTAATTATAAAAAATACTAATAAAATGTTATTAACTAAATACATCATATCGAATCTCAGCTCTGCCACCCAGCTAGGCTGGACGGCTACATGAACAACGATTGGCTGTTGTTCACAGGGTGAGAAAGGCCGGATCAGGTTCCTCATAACTGGTGCAGTTACGACCTCTTCTGGCTGATTGATGGTGCCTGCGCAGAGTTGAGGAATAATGCGTTGATCAGGGTGTGGCTCTCTGTGCACAAAGCTGATCTGCATATGAACTCACCTCGTGCAGGTGAAAAGATGCAGTCGGTACTGCACACGTGTCGGAGGCGGCATGTGTCAGTTGCGAAGCTCCTCCATCAGCAGGGTTGTATTGGTAGAGGTGAAGCGTAACACAATCAGGGTAATTGGATTCGACTTGATTAGGGGAGAAAATGGGGGGGGGGGATTGGAGAAAAAAAATGTTATAAACTAAACATTGATCTAAGTTAAGAATATTAATTTAGAGTTATAAAAAATATATTGTTCAAAAAGCTTTTAGCAAATCGGATATTGCACATTTGTCTAATTATAAGGGTTTGTTTTGCAGGTTCTTCAGCACCACCATGCAGTTCATGAAATTTCCTACATCGCCAAGGACATTACAGACCACCGGGCTTTTGGCTACGTATGTGGCAAAGAGGGCAACCACCGATTTGTGGCCATTAAAACTGCTCAGTCTGTAAGTATTTCCTATAGACAAATGTACACATGAGAATTTTGCTTTTATGGTACATCTATATTTTTTTAATTATTTTTATATTATTTGTGCTTCTGACCAAACAACAAGGAAAATAAAATGTACATGTATGTAATATGGTCAAAAATGTGTAAACATAGGCCGCTCAGGTGGTGCAGCGGTAAAAACACACGCTGGAACCAGAGCTGGGATCTCGAATACATCGTATCAAATCTCAGCTCTACCTGTCGACTAAGGCTGAGCGGCCACATGAACAACGATTGGCCTGTTGTTCAGATATGGGCGGGGTTAAGCCGGATGGGGTCTCTCTCTCATGACTGGTGCAATTATAATCTCTGCTGGCTGATTGATGGCGCCTGCACAGGGTGTGTCTCACTGTACACAACGCTGAGCTACACTGCACTCGTCAAAGTGCAGGTGATAAGATGCATACGGCATGCTGCCTACGTGTTGGAGGGGGCGTGGGTTAGCTTTGTTCTCCTTAATCAGAGCAGGGCTCGGCATTGGTGGAGAGGAAGCATGATGCAATCAGGCAATTGGAGGCGCTAAAAAGGGAGAAAATGCTTAAAGAAAAAAAAAAAAAAAAAATACATGTGTAAACATATGACCATAAGCTTGTTAAACATCAAATTTTAAATATTAATGTATATAGTTGCACCCTTTTGTGGCTATAACAGTCTCCACTTTTAAAAGTGTGTCTGTGGAGAGTGTGTCTGTGCCATTTTACTCACAAGAGGATTTGTGAGGTCAGGCACTGATGTAGCATTAGAAGGTCTGGCTTTCAAATGACGTACCAGTTTATCCCTAAAGTGTTTAATGTGGACAGCTCAGCTCAGGAGCTCAGTGGTTAAGATACTGGACTAGATATCAGAAAGTTGCTGGTTCCACCACCTCCAAGTTGCCACAGTTGGACCCCTGAACTAGGCTGTTAACCCTCAACACAGTCAGAATTGTTTTGGTTTTTTTCCCCCTTTTTCTCCCACTTTAGCGCATCCAATTTCTGCCCGTCAATCATCCTCTCACTAATGCTGGTCCCTGCTCCTGACTGTGGAGGACGAGGCTGCTCCACGCCCCCTCCGACACGTGCACAGCAATCGAGCACCTTATCACCTACACCTGACGAGTGCAGTGCAGTACAGCGCTGTGTACGGAGAGCCACACCCTCTACCGCACTCCTTTCCCATCTCCGTGCAGGCGCCTCCAACCAGCCAGCAGAGGTCGTAAATCCCGCCCCTATCTGAACAAGAGGCCAATCGTTGTCCATGTGGCCGCTTAGCCTCAGCGGGCAGGCAGAGCCGAGATTCGATACGATGTATTTGAGATCTCAGCTCTGGTGAACAGCGTGTGTTCTTACCGCTGCGCCACCTCTGTCGGCTGTGTCACAATTGTGAAGTTGCTGTTGATAATGGTGTCCGCTAAATGCCGTAAGTGTTATCATGCAAAGATTTTAAGGGATTAAATCTACTGATGCTCCAACATCACTGGTATAATGGTCACAGTATTGGGTGTACAATGGTAGCTTAGTGGTGAATTTACTGAACTAGTAATCAGAAGGTTGCTGGTTTAAGCCCTGCATTTGTTAGGTTGCCACTGTTGGGTCTTTAATCCAAATTCAATTGCTTGGATTGAAACGTTCACAATTGTTAGTTGCTTTGGATAAGTGTCTACTAAATGCTGTAAATGTAAATAAACATCCTCATGTGGACTGAGGTTTTTAATATTTGATCACAGAACCACATTACCTCTGCTAAAATCATTTTCACGCATGTTACCTAGGAACAGCTTAATAAACTCTACAGCACATGTACTGTTTCTCCCAGCACTTCACCTCTTGCTCATTTAACTGAGGTCCCTGCTTTTCTCAGACAGTCTCACTTTTTCTCTTTGATTGTGCTGCTGATTGTGTGCACCACTGCAGATCTATTCTGGATGTTGGTATTGATTTGCTATACACAGTCAATGAGTGCACAGCCAAAGCTTCTCGCTTTTCATCCATCGCCTACTTGATTTGAACTGCTGGTGACCCTGTGCTGGGTGACACAGATTGATCTTAGCAGAACCAAAACACTCTAACGCTCTCTGTGGCTAAAGATGGCTTTCTCTGTTTAATTTTTGTTTAAATTTATTCCCTGGCTTTTCTGTATACTTTATTTTAAGTGGTATTTTTTCTCCTTTTTTCCTTTTCTCTTTTCCTTATGATTCCACTTTTAACTGTGATGTGCTATCATTAGCAGTGGAAATAAACCCAAAAGCTAATTCTAAGAGAGAGTGTTCTGTTTATTCGGCTCTATATTGTGCTATTAGTGATATTTAAATGTGGCAGGCTGAAGATGCTGAAGATAAAGGTAACATGGAGCTTTGAAGTTTACCACAAGGAGTTGATTAAATGTGGCTTTTTAACATGGAAAGGTAATTATAATGTGGGGGCATCCATCCATGAGCTGCTCCAGGGGAGATGGGCACAAGGTTGAGCTTCATGTGATCAGTCACCTGCACCTCATAAGCATTAAGTCGCTTCAGGTGGAAGCTTTCCTATATATCACGGCTTCTCTCATTCTTCTTTGCCAGCTTTATAGTTGACACACTTTCATTTTTTTGACTCTGTGGTGCCCGCTTGGTCCAGATTGGTTTTCCACTGATGAGAGTTGTCAGCATTATGTTGACTTCTAAAAAGGGAGCTGCCCTAAGAGTGAATTTCCCCAAAGGTGTTGTGACAGCCCTTCCAAAGCGCTGGATTTGTTTGATTAATCCACAATTACGCACTATGCTATAGAGGTGTTGTTGTCACGGATGGCGAAGTAGGCTGTCATATCGTGACATCCAGTTCTCATTTCTGCATGTTACGTTCCGGGTTCAGATCCCGGACGAGCCCCCAATTGTTACGTTCCTCTAAAGATGTTACAGCTAGGGGTGCTGAGGAGGCAACAATAAAATTGGACGTGTGTTTGTTGGAGGAAAAAGAGAGACAACTACTGTAGTATTTCAAAGAAATAAGTGTCTCTATTTTACTTAATAAGTACACAGTAGGCATATAATACGTACATGTACAAGCAAAATAAAATATCCAAATCAGCTACAAATGTAAAGGTGGATGATAGATGGTGCCAAAGGAAAGAAAAGAACAAAACAACTAAACTGCCTACTTAACGCTAAACCTAACACAAAATACATAATTGTATTTGCAGTGTATATGCAGTGGTCTTAATCACATAATTGTATATGCAGTGGTCTTAATCACATATTCATGATTTTAACTTAAGTTAAAAAGCAATGAATTCATCTCTGCTCTTTCCTTTTTTCTCCATCTCTTAATGTCTAGGCTGAGCCTGTGATCCTTGATCTGCGTGATCTTTTCCAGCTGATCTTTGAGATCAAACAGAGGGAAGAGATTGAGAAGAAGGCTCAGAAGGACAAACAGTGTGAACAAGCGGTTTACCAGGTGCCATACACTGAAACACACTCATACAAAACACACACAGAGATATTTACACATATGCTGCAGTTTAGTATACTGTATTTATTACTGGCCAGGCACATTTGTATATATATATAATATTTGTGGAATAGGTGCATGTATAAGGAGACAAGACATAATACGCTTGACAGCTAATAAAACACTGCATGTTTAAAAAATGCAACAAAATGTACAGAAAAAGTCATCATAGGAAAGACACAGCTAACATACAGTATTTTACCACACATTTAGATGTTAGAAACTGGTGGCAATATGCGTGTCATTCTTTAATGCTATCGGCTGGTCTGGTGTGTACACAGACATGTTTGGCTATATCTACTGGGGAATAGCCGAAGCCCTGCAATGGATTGGCAGATCTGCCCCAACCCTGACCAGGTTAAAGTGGTTGAAGGAATGAAATAATAATAATATTAAAAAAAAATAATAACACTAATAAATATTTTTAATGATTATTAAATATTAAAATTACAGTAATTCATTGTAATAAAAAAATTCTAAATATTAAAATTATTATTTAATAAAATTACTAGTAATTAATAAGTTCTAAATACTTATTAACATTAATAATAAAATAATAAGATATTGTTGATAATTATTAAATATTAAAATTACAATACTTGATTGCAATAAAAATAATTACAAATATTAAACTTATTACTTACTAAAACGATTAATAATTAATAAGTTATGAATAATTATTAACATAAATAATACTAAATATTATTTATATTTATTAAATATTAAAATACTTAATACTTAAAATAATTTTATGTATTTAAATGATCACTTATTAAAATGATTAATATTTAATATTTCACTAGCACACCAGCCGCGAGATTCTAAACTCCTCGGTTCAAAACTCGTCGTTACCCTCGGTTGGCTGGGCGCCATCTAGTGGTCATAATTGGCAGTGCCTGCAAGGAGGGATGACCGGAATATGTGGGCGGGGTCTTCAAACGCTGTGTTTGGACCCTGATTGGCGGATAGAGGCGCCTGTGCAGAGTGCATGGGTGGAAAAGGGTTTTGTTAAGGGCTGCGTGCGGGTCGGATATATAAAAACTATCCAATACAGTAATTTTCGTTGCAAATTGTAAAATGAAATTCATCCAAAAATTCACCAAACAAACACATTTAAAATCATTATGGACAGACAAATGTTTCTGCCTGGTTAAGATATTTTTCCAATTAGTTACTGATGCTTATTACTGTAGATACATTTTATTATGTTATCTCATATTAAGGTATAGGTTTCTGTTTTAGACCCCTCATTGCCTTATTGTTTACACTTGTTGTAAACACAGCCCTCTGGTAATCGTTCTTTCTTCTATACTGATTATAAACAGAATGACTGATGCTTTTCTGCTTAATCACAATAATCAGACTCTTTCCTCTTTTCTTTCCTTGCTTATTTCCTTTTCTGCTCATTGTCTTCCTTTTATCACAATCACTCCTTAAGACAATTCTGGAAGAAGATGTGGAGGATCCGGTGTACCAGGTAACACTGCGTGTTCATTTACTAATCATGTTTGCTTCAATGTACTCAAATTAGTCAAATTAGTCTGGCTGCTGGGTTCCCACACCTTAACGTGCTTTTAATCTCTCTTGTATAAATAAATAACCTCGCTTCAATTTCTCTTCCTCTTTTACTCTGCCTGAATTAACAAGTTATTTTATTATTACGTGTGCATAAATCCATGGTGAATTTAATGAGCTGTTCATGCACTTTTTTATATATTTATTGTCAACGTGAGTGGGGTCTGTGATTGTGGACATGGCCCTGGCTCTGAGATTTTTTTTTTCTTACTGAAAACAGACAGCTTCTACACACCAACACAGCCTGTGTGTGTGTGTGTGTGTGTGTGTGTGTGTGTGTGTATGTGTATGGTTGAGTGTGTCTTACATTCCATTGCTTTATTGTATTGTCTTTCTAATCAATGCTGGTTTTAAGGTAGTCTGGAAAACAAAGAGGAGTCTTTAATTCTTTGCTTTGGTGAGAATCTGGTGCATCAGCAATTATTAGTTGAATAGAAATAATCTGCAAGAGAGCAGAATAGCTAGAATTGTCAGTCTAGGGCTAATAGCAGGAGTATAATAATTATAGAATAGAAAATACCTTTATAAAATTAACCTATTAAATAAACAATAGTTTTAATTGTGCAAAGCAGGCATGTTAAAAACTAGTCTGCAGTTAGATCTTAAATGCAAGCAAATTAGATAATCGTTTCATTATAATGACAATAGCATTGAAGCTATGTTATTGTCTAAACGACAGTTCTGCATTGAGCTATAATGCTGTGTAGACTAGAGGCGAATTAGCTCTGATTGAACGCCGCATGCCGCTATTGTTAAAGCATCTCTGTATGGTTCCTGCATCACGGTAGAAATATATCACAGAAACAGGGCCGGCTGGGACTGCTCTTTGGCATGTATGAGCGATCTTGCAATTTGGTGTGCTTATTTGCAACCCGTAGACCTGCGTCTGGTTCCCTAGAGGATTTTCCAGCCTTTTGCTGTGAGCTGGCCATGTTTCTGCATCACCGGAGCTTATCCATACAGCATGCGTCTCATTAAATACACATGTATCAAGCCACAACGGCTGTGATTTTTTCCTGCTGAATGTGGGAAAATACACTGCATCATTTTGTTTGTAGGTAGCAAAAAGGTCCAGGTATGGCTAGAGAATTATGCAGGCTTTTTTAAACACTCACCCTGCATTTAGAACAGCAACACAAGTATGTGGTCGTTATTGTAATGAAAGTTGGCAGGTTGGCTTGCAACAGGAGGTACAGCAAGTACTGCTAGTGTAAAGTGTCCTGTATGCTAAATAATTAAATAGGGTTTAACTATAAGAATGCTTAGACTGTTCGCTTGTAGTTCTTTTTAAATAAACCAAACTCAGTTCTATTAGGCTGTGTTCATACTTGTCAGCTTTGATCCTATAAAAAAAAAAACCCTGGTGCGATTGCTTTGTTAGTGTGGTTCATTACAGTAAGCATGAACACTTCCTTCAGAAGCTGTTTTGACTTCTTTATCTTTTTTACCACCTCTTTTTTATTGATTTTGGTTTGAGTGTAAATTTGTGAATGTAAACCAGAATTAAAATAGAACAATGTATACGTTTCTTGTTTGGTTTAACAGGCCCCAAAGTGCCTTCATTGCTCAACTACCCTATCAATGAAACATATTCTATGTGAATGCGATGTTTTTACCCAGGACAGAAATCTGTACCTGATGAGATCGGACATAAATTACATTTTTAGAAAAATTGCTCATTTTAAGATTAAAATTTCTGAAAAGCATGAAATTGAAACATTTGTTGTAATTTTAACCTCTACAATTTTGATGCACATATATCTCTGTATCCTAAAACTCCTTTCATGGTTTTAACACTTTTTTTTTTTTAAACGGCAGACTGCAATCACAGCAGAATACATTACAATCGGCCCTTTGAGGGCCACCATAATGCTGATGTGGCCCTTTGTAAAAATGAGTTTGACAACCTTGGTGTACAGTATTGAGCAGCGCGTCTTCATGGTGCAAACCTATTGGGTCACCAGTTTGTTTAAGCAAAAAGTTTATCGGAACAAGCCTCTGCTCTGGAAGATTTGTAGGAAAATGTCCAATGTGAAACTGCTGCTATTCTGCTTCTAACACCAAATGTAATGCAATGGATTACACATAAGTCAAGCTATGTAGTGTATTTTTTTGGTTCAGATTGCTTCATCCTAACCGGAGTTACAACATAATATTTGGGGCCTCTTTTAAGTGAATCTTCCTGTACTTCATATCAGTACAATATCATATAACAATATCAGTTCCCTTGATATTATTGGTAGAAAATAATACACTAGTAAATTTTAGTCCTGGTTTGCTTAACATTCACACACAACTTTACAATGAAACGAAAAACAAAACAACTGATGTTTGACATATTTTGCGTGTAATGTAATAGATCGACTGCATACTGAATGCATTTTGTCCCTGTGGGGTTTTCATAGTTCAAAGATTCAAGATTCACTTTACTGTCATTTCACTGTACACCAAAGTGTACAGAAAAAACGAGTGTGTTCCAGCTCTGTATTGTGTGTTGCACCTCAAAATAGTTAATACAGTTATGTTCCGAGTGTCTCAGTACACTTTATTTCTTACCTTATGAGTTTAGTGAACCATTAATGAGCATTAATGTTACAGTTGGAACAATGCAACATGCTGGGCTTAATGCACTTATCTTGGTTGTGTATACCTACTGGTATTTTTACCAGTAGTGGAAACACAGAAGGAGAGGGTAAAATGGATAAAGAAGTCAAAACAGGACCATAAACCACTCTGTAAAATATTGTGGATACGAACCATTGTTCAGTGGCACTGGTCTGTAATACTACAATAATAAAATAGTTTTAAATGATAAATAAGGCAACCAGAGGTACAAATTGCTGTTATTATGAACACGGGACTAAGCTTTTTAAAGAGCAAATGCACTGCAATAGTGAGTCAGAATTCTAAATGATTTGCATACTGTCAGCTTCACTAAGCTCTACAGACTAGCCAGTTTGATTTGATTAAAACCATTTCAGTACATATTGCTCAAAATTGTGCTAAAGTCTTCATGTGCTTTCTCTTGGGGTTTTTATGCCTTGAGGTGCAGTCATCTGTCACATACTGCTGAAAATCAGAGCATCAACCATGACCAAACCATCATCCAGGACCATTAGCGCTATTCCACAGGGTTATGGGGGATCAGGGTTCTTCGGCTGAGGCCACGGCCACTGTTTTTTCCTCTGTGATTCTGTGACTCATTCTGCTACCTATTCTCTTTTTCTCTTCCCCATGTTCTACTTTCTTTTCCTGTTTTCCTTATCCTCTCAATCTCACCTTTGCTGCTGGCGTTGTAGTACATTGTGTTTGAGGCGGGACACGAGTCCATCCGTGACCAATCAGAGGAGAGCATTTATCAGGTACTTTTTAATTTAAGCCCCATACTATGCTATCTCGTACTATGCTTGACGGTGCAAATGTCAAAATTCAGTTCAAACCCATATTCACCAAACACACTTATTTAACAGATTATTACCAGTCTGTGAGTATTACAGGAGACATTTTAAATCCTAAACCAGCTGTTCTAGGTAATCCGCAAAATACCGTCATCTTTGCTGATACGCTGACTTCAGTAACTTTGTCCAAACTTGTTTAATATATTAATAATATACACTGATCAGACATAACATTATGACCACCTTCCAAATATTGTGTTGGTCCCCATTTTGCTGCCCCATATGCAACAAACTGTGATGCACTGTGTATTCTGGCACCTTTCTATCAAAACCAGCAACTTCTTCAGCAATTTGAGCTACAGTAGCTCGTCTGTTGGATCGGACCACACGGGCCAGCCTTCGCTCCCCACGTGCATCGATGAACCTTGGCCGCCCATGACCCTGTCGCCGGTTTACCACTGTTCCTTTCTTGGACCACTTTTGATAGATACTGACCACTGCAGACCAGGAACACCCCACAAGAGCTGCAGTTTTGGAGATGCTCTGACCCATTCGTCTAGCCATCACAATCTGGCCCTTGTCAAACTCGCCTAAATCCTTACGCTTACCCATTTTTCCTGCTTCTAAGATATCAGCTTTGAGGATAAAATGTTCACTTGCTGCCTAATATATCCCACCCACTAACAGGTGCCGTGATGAAGAGATAATCAGTGTTATTCACTTCATCTGTCAGTGGTCATAATGTTATGCCTGGTCGGTGTATAATTATATACAATATAGTAAATATATTAGTACACACTTTTACTTGCCTGCTTGGCGTTTCTGCTGTATCTATAACTACTGCTCTATCTGTAACTACTACATTGATAACAAATTTCTGCTAATATATTTTTTAAGCATAAAAGGTTTAAATCCTAAATAATTTACTGGCCTTGTGAAGCATTGTAGCCCATCCTGAGCTTTTTATTTAACTTCTTTATCCTTCTGTTAATTCCTAGGAACTCTTGTAGCCCACAGAGGACCTTTTTGTTAATTGTACATTGGCTAAACTAGACAAAGACAAATGACTTAAGGATTTTTTAAATTAATTTTATTACTATTAAAAAATATATAATGACATGTCAACCTGGCCTATTTGTCAATAAACACACATCTTTGTTATATTTGCAATTCTTCTACATTTGTGGTTAATGAATTATTCAATGATGCATTATTTCAGCTTTGTGCCTAATCATCTGCAAGAATTAAAAAGCTTTATATAAATAAATCATTATTATATTAAATTAGATACTTTACCACTGGTTGCAGAAATGCAAGTCTTGAAGTGAGCTTAAAGTCAACTGTGGCACCAGCCTTCAATTTTGGTTATTGGGAATGTTGGTTGAGGTATTGCCTTCATGCTACCTTTATTATATTTCTGAATGAGGTGGAGGAATAAGAAGAGCATAGCGTGGTCCTCCATACATTATAAAGCACTATCTAGGGATCTGGGCAGCATGGGTGTCGTGTGACTTGGGCAGCTGTAGCCTAGTGGTTAGGGTACTGGACTAGTAAGTAGAAGGTCGCTGGTTCAAACCCAACCACTACCAGGTTGCCACTGTTGGGCCCTTGAGAAAGGCCCTTAATTGCTTAGACTGTATACTGTAAGTCGCTCTGGATAAGAGCGTCTGCTGAATGCCGAAAATGAAAATGTATTTCATATATGTATATTATTCATAGCTGTTTTGAGGGACAGTTGTAGCCTAGTGGTTAAGGTACTGGACTAGTAATCGAAAGGTTGCTGGTTCAAGCCCCACCATTGCCAGGTTGCCACTGTTGGACCCTTGAGCAAGGCCTTTAACCCTCAATTGCTTAGACCGTATACTGTCACAGTACTGTAAGTCACTTTGGATAAAAGCGTCTGCTAAATGCCGAAAATATAAATGACTGGCGGGGGTCACCACAGTACATTAGAAAATTAGCATATTTAAACTAGGACAAAGCAAAGATACCTCTAAACCTCTGGAAATAAAATAAATAATATTATATAATAAAAGGCATCTCTATTGTTGAAATAGTGACATTAAATAAAAGCAGCATTTGATAAAACACTGACAGACACATCTCTATGCAGTTTCCAAAATCCCACCTGTGAATTAGACTGAAAAGGCAGACTGCTACGCTACACTGCGCTAATTCACCGTGACAGCCCTCTCGAAGATTTACATTCCATGGTGCCATGCTTTTAGCATTGAGATTGTGACAGCAGCCACTGCTGTCCCCTCAGGTGCCACTGTGTCAGGTGTCTGTGTCACCTGGCTTCAGGAACAGAGACACTATCAGAAATCACTCAAGCTTAGCACAAACACTGGTGCCACTGCTGGCCGACATGACTGCTAATTGTTCCACAAGTTTAGCAGGAGCCGCTCCACTGCTGTGGTCTCCTCCGCAGTGTCAGGTCAGTGTTACAACAGCAGTAAGAAGATAGGATGTGTATAATTGTTCCACTAAGCTCATACACGTTGACCAGACTGTAAAACTCTCTCTTTGGCTGATGGTACTACATCAACAATTCAGGCATCAAAGAGACATCTGTGCTCTGTCAGAACCTGAGCTGCTGGAGCCTGATCATTCAGAGCATCCAACACTCTGTCATACGGGTCGGGTCAAATTCAATCAGCATGCACATCATTTCTTGTGTTTGCTGACTGTAAGACATAACAGGGAGATATGTGAGCCAAGTACAAACCAGAAATTTATTATTAGTATTTCTATTTACATTAAAAAAAAAAATGCAACAACACATCTTTTAACCAAAATACTAAATCAGATATTGTTTGAACCTTTAATAATAAATGTATATATATTTTTAAATATAAATTTAAGTTTATACTGGTACAGTATATACAATTTATTAATTTATTTATAAGTTAAAAAGGTAAAAAATAAAAATAAAAAAAAACTAATATTCCAAACAAAAGTTCAGTTCTTTTGTTCAGTTCACCTGCACAGTGTTGTGGAATAATGCTGATCAGGGTGTGGTTCTCCGTACACAAAGCTGATCCACGCATGAACTCGCTTTGTGCAGGTGAAAAGATGCAGTTGGCTATAGCACACGTGTCCGAGGGGGCGTGTATCAGTCTTGTTCTTCTCAATCAGGGCAGGGATCGGCATCAGTGGAGAGGAAGCATCACGCAATTGGGTAATTGGACGCGCTAAATGTAGGGAAAGAAAGGGTAGAAAATGCATAAACTAAAATATACCTAAAAAAAAAATCATCTAAAACATGGTGTGTGTTTTAATGTCTAATGTTCAACTCTGAAAGTGTGCGCTAGTCTATAAGAAAATCAGATTATTACCTGTGCGCCAGGCTTAATATTTTAAACATATTTTTACACAATCAGTACGACGGCGTATTAGGGCCATTGTAAAAAATATTTTTTAAATAAGTTTTGATTTCGAGAATAAAGTCGTATAAGTTTCGATTTTGAGATTAAGCCAAAATATTATGAGAATAAAGTCGAAATTATTTCGAGATTAAAAATTTAATGATTATGAGAATAAAGTCAAAATATTATGAGAATAAAGTCAAAATTATTTCGAGATTAAAAACGAAATGATTATGAGCATGAGTTGAAATATTATGGCCAAAGAGTGAGCAGCCGTCGTAGGTTTGTCAGTTCAGAGAAGCACGGGTCTCTGGATCGGCATGCAAGCGCCGAGGGCCGCTTATAATGAGTGTTATTGTGGTTATCCAATAACCCGCGATTACTTTTGGGTGGCTGTTTGTATTGTACGCTTCCATCCACATGACATGATGACTAGACCTGTCAGTGCAACCATTTATAGCAATGCCATACGGCTTTAGTTTATCATACAAGTCCATCAGGCTCGGTCGAAGTACTGCTGACGACGCAGACACCGAGCGCTCCGGTGACGCACGTTCTTCTAAATAAACAGAGTTTATTACAAAGCCGTTTCAGCATCCTTATACTAATAACAAACTGGTGCTGATGTGCAGGAGATTGGGGATTTCTTTATTTGTGAAACCGATATGAAAGTATAACAAATCATGAACATCCCTCATTTTAATTCAAGGAGGTTGCTATGGCCATAATATTTCGACTTTAATCTCGTAATTATTTTGACTTTAATCTCGAAATCGAAACTTATACGACTTTATTCTCATAATCATTTCGACTTTAATCTTAAAATCGAAACGTATATGACTTTATTCTTGAAATTATTTCAACTTTATTCTTGAAATTATTTAGACTTTATTCTCAAAATCGAAACTTAAAAAATATTTTTCTGGCCCTAATACGCCATCGTACAATCAGGCCAAATCATACTTCATCATGAATCGGTTTGTATTAAGTCTGCTGTCTATTTTGTGATCCAAGGTATACCCCCCCCCCCCCCCACCAATCAGCCTGTTATGATTTAATTGTTTTTTTTCATTCAGATGTAATCAAACTAGTACCATTTTACATGCATAAATGCTTAATTCTTAAATAAAAAAGTCACTCAGTATAATTCAGTATCATTTGCATAACAGATCTAAAATTTTTACTTTATTATGTTAAAGAAACATGCAGTACAAATAAGTTAAGGAATATTTTACTGTTCAACAGAAAACAGACCCTCATCGATTTCCCCATTAAGATTCTTTAATTTAGAGCTTAAATTTGTCTTGGTTTGCGAGCAAAGAGCACATGTATTAGAAGCTGCTTTAAATCTTTAGCCAGTGCTGCGGATGACAGGTAGCCTTGGCTACTGCCTGATTTAGCAGCACATCGGTGAGCTGACCTTCCAGCTCTAGACACAGATTTATTTTGGCGTGCAAGTAAGCCGCATCTCCTCCCTGGCTCTCCTGATGAGAAAGAGAGAAAGTGATTAATCACTGCCATCCGCTTTTGATCTCTGAACGAAAGAGGTGTCGGAAAAGCTGCCGGAAAATAAATGATTTCAAACTGGTGAACGATGGAAGTTTAACCAGCCAGGCAGAAAAAACATGAACAACATTGGTAAATTAAAGAAAGATCATTTGCTTTGTCTATGTGACAGCAAGTGAAAAGCTTTAATTTGAAATGTTATCCAAATATACAAAATATTGCAGTAGTTAGTTCTTAGCAAGGCTGCACAGACACATTCACACACATTTTACACTTTAAATACACACTGCAAAGAACAAAATGTGAATTGATGGTAACGTGTAATCTGCTCGTGTCCACTGACCGTCCACGCCAGGTTCCTACCAGCCAACAAAAGGAGGGAGTGTATGACGTCCCAAAGCGACATCCAGTGAGTGGAGCTGTGTGTGTCCGTGTGTATGCCTGTCCTGCATATTGCAAGCCTCTCAGATTTGCGGTTTCTAAACTAATTCTATGTTAAATGAGTCGATCATGGTCTCTGGATGATGATTGTATGTATACAGCATGTGCATTTTGTGTAAATGTGTGTCAATGGTTGATTCTCTCATCTGTGTCCTTAATCTTCATCGGAATGATAATGTGGTATGTTGGCATGCTGTGTGCTTGCATTTGGTCTTTGTGTTGGGCAGCTGATGACATATTCAATGCCAAGCTTTAATATCATGTTAATTTCATACCATGACTGGGTAAAACAGGGGTGCCCAATACGTCGATCTACCGCACAGTGCACGCTGGTAAATCGCACCTCATTCAAACAGGTTGTGATTGACATGAAATGTGGCCACTGTTTCTTTCATTTGCGGTGTGTTACCATAGCAATGCCTCTTCCAACCTAAAGCACTGCGAATCTCGAAAGTTTTCATTTATCAGTAGCCAGTTTGAGCCATTTTTGCATTTTTCCTTTTGTAACCTACACTGTTTGTGAAGATGAGTGCACAACCACTCAATCGGACATTCAATCGGACAGTCAAGGGCATCTGCTGGACAATTTGGAACTTGCTGGCTGAGGAGAAATATCCAAACGGAATAATATGTGCCACATATTTCACAGCATTTTTGGATCAACCTTCTTGTGTGAATCAGCCTTTTCCCACATGAAAATAATGAAGTTTAGTATATCAGTCCACACTTACTGATGAACACTCAGAAGCCTGCTTCAGAATTAATATCAGCAGCTATTGTCCAGACTACATAAACCTGACTGCCACCATTCAGTGTAAATCATCAGAATAAGGTTAGTGTGATTTCTCAGTCGCTTGCCCTGTAATGCTGAATATCCATCTGAAAAATAGTGAGGCCAACCTTAAAAAGTAGATCGCAATGACCTGTCGACTGAAATAGTAGAGCTCAAGCCACGAACGTATGGGCACCCCTGGTGTAAAACCATGCATGAGCTTATCAAAATGATCCTAAAACTGTTGTATGTCCTGTTCTCATAAGATCCAGCCATTCTCAAACGTATGACAAGCTTCAAGGTCAGACTGCAATTCTTATTCATTCCCTCAATTCAAAGCATCAGATACGATCTGGTAAACTGTTATTGTTGCTACTAAATTCATGCTTTAGTTATAATACTGTTTTGTTTATGTCAGGTTTGAAAATGGCTGTTGTTTTCATATTGCAAGTGTTATCGCTGCTCTGTTTATTCAGTGCTAGCTTTTTTTATTTCGATGCCAGCTTTTTTTACTGACACGGGCCCTGTTTACATCTGTCGTACATTGCTAGAAAAAAATGGCTTTGGCCAATGAGAAGCAATGAAAAAGCCAAGCTGAGGTTTTGAATTGTAGAGTAGGGTCATCATCCAGTTTTTAACTGGGTCCTACATCTGGTCCTCTAATATTTAGACAGATGCATCTCTGGATGCTTCAGCAAGGCTGATACCGAGACAGTGGTAGCCTAGAGGGTGGAGCTTTGGGCTGCTAGTTGAGAGGTTGAGAGTTTGAATCCCAGCTCTGCCTTTCAGCCACTTTCGGGTCCTTGAGCAAGGCCCTTAACCCTTTCGGCTCCAGGGGCGCCGTACAATGGCTGACCCTGTGCTCTGACCCCAGCTTCCAAACAAGCTGGATTATTATAACATTAAAACCACCTCCATGTTTCTACACTCACTGTCCATTTTATCAGCTCCACTTACCATATAGGAGCACTTTGTAGTTCTACAATTACTGACTGTAGTCCATCTGTTTCTCTGCATGCTTTGTTAGCCCCCTTTCATGCTGTTCTTCAATGGTCAGGACTCTCCCAGGACCTCTACAGAGTAGGTATTATTTGGGTGGTGGATCATTCTCAGCACTGCAGTGACACTGACATGGTGGTGGTGTGTTAGTGTGTGTTGTGCTGGTATGAGTGGATAAGACACAGCAGCGCTGCTGGAGTTTTTAAACACCTCACTGTCACTGCTGGACTGAGAACAGTCCACCAACCAAAAACATCCGGCTAACAGCGCCCTGTGACCACTGATGAAGGTCTACAAGGTGAACCAACTAGGTAGGAGTGTCTAATAGAGTGGACAGTGAGTGGACACAGTATTGAAAAACTCACCAGCACAACACACGCTAACACACTACCACCATGTCAGTGTCACTGCAGTGCTGAGAATGATCCACCACCCAAATAATACCTACTCTGTAGTGATCCTGGGAGAGTCCTGACCATTGAAGAACAGCATGAAAGGGGGCTAATGAAGCATGCAGAGAAACAGATGGACTACAGTCAGTAATTGTAGAACTACAAAGTGCTTCTATATGGTAAGTTGAGCTTGATAAAATGGACAGTGAGTGTAGAAATTAAAGGTGGTTTTAATGTTATGGCCGATGTATATGTGATAAATAAAGACATACTATATTGGGAAGATTTGATTTCAAGGACCAATCAAGTCATATTTTAGGTTATGACTTTAGATAAAGGACTTGGCTAGAGGACCACCAGATGATTACCTTGTCATGACAGCCCAATTTCCAGACCTAGACCCTTCTAAAAACTTGTGAAATGTGATCAAGAGGAAGAAAAGTCTCATTAATATGAAAGGTGATGGAACCTCAGTCCCAATTCTTATTGAGTGTGCAGGCATCAAATTCTAAATCTAATGAAGTTGATTCAAAAGGCTTTGTTGTCAGTTTAGCTACACACAGGTCCATATTGAAATGAAATCAAAAACAGGCAGACACGATAATTCAGGTGTTCCTTGGGGAACTCCAGTTGAGCTGCATGCTTCTGGGCTGTGAACGTTTGTCCCACTAGAGAATATTAGGCTACCCTTGCGGAATCTGTTTCTGATAATGTTGCCCACACTTGCCAGGGATTAGCCAACAGCTTTAAATAAATGTATGCAAAACACACACATGCATGTAATTAGTTTCTCCTGTGAGACGGTTAATTGTTAAGCGATTGTTACGATGAAGGATTGTAGGTAAATTTAACACGTGAGAGAAGTTGATAAACAGTATAAAGAGCTTCCTGCAGGATTAGGTTGCATCAGGATACGGCAGTGCGTACGTTCATTTGCAGCTTGAGTAAATTACCGCTGAGAAATCTGAGCTGAATATCACCATGGAGACCATTTAACGCTAACGCACTTTCCTGTAATTATTTGTTTATTTATTTTTACTAGAGAGAAATATGGCCAACCTAATTACAGAACGCTTACTATTGTGTAGTTCTGCACATAGTATGTTAAATACAATGTGAAATCATTTAAGACTTTGTTAATCAGTTTATTGACCTTTAACAAACCATGTACTCAAGCCTCCTTGG
This sequence comes from Trichomycterus rosablanca, assembly GCF_030014385.1. Classification (NCBI taxonomy): domain Eukaryota; kingdom Metazoa; phylum Chordata; class Actinopteri; order Siluriformes; family Trichomycteridae; genus Trichomycterus; species Trichomycterus rosablanca. The sequence continues at coordinate 26,149,498 of NC_085996.1, forward strand.
CAATTCCTAGAAGGAAGTAAAATAGATAGCACCCTTACAGCTGTAGACAGGAAGTACAATACAATCATGTATTGGATACGACTAGACTGGGAGAAGAACTATGGGGAAAAAACATGTCTTCATGCTTCCTGAAGTGTTAAAATTTTATGCAAATTAATACTGGAAATACTCTATCATATAAGATTACTATATACATATATACTAGAAACATTAGCTAGCTGTCAACCTTATTTTACCCCAGCTTGGGACCGACACCAGTGGCTAGGCTGTTCGGCCAACAACCAGAACCAAGACAGCCAATCATAACACTGATGATAGCACTGCTCAGATTCAAACTCTGGATCTCAGCGTTAGTGGGATAGCACGCAAAATTAGCAAGTGAGCTATCTACCTAGAGAAAACTTAGCTAGCTGTTTACCTCAGTTAATTTATTTATTTATTTTTACCAGAGCTTATTATGGCCAACCTAATTACAAATGCTTACTATTGTGTAGTTCTGCACATAGTACACCGATCAGCCTTGTTTCTACACTCAATGTCCATTTTATCAGCTCCACTTACCATATAGAAGCACTTTGTAGTTCTACAATTACTGACTGTAGTCCATCTATTTCTCTACATACCCTTTTAACCTGCTTTCACCCTGTTCTTCAGTGGTCAGGACCCCCACAGAGCAGGTATTATTTACAGTGTATCACAAAAGTGAGTACACCCCTCACATTTCTGCAAATATTTCATTATATCTTTTCATGGGACAACACTATAGACATGAAACTTGGATATAACTTAGAGTAGTCAGTGTACAGCTTGTATAGCAGTGTAGATTTACTGTCTTCTGAAAATAACTCAACACACAGCCATTAATGTCTAAATAGCTGGCAACATAAGTGAGTACACCCCACAGTGAACATGTCCAAATTGTGCCCAAATGTGTCGTTGTCCCTCCCTGGTGTCATGTGTCAAGGTCCCAGGTGTAAATGAGGAGCAGGGCTGTTAAATTTGGTGTTTTGGGTACAATTCTCTCATACTGGCCACTGGATATTCAACATGGCACCTCATGGCAAAGAACTCTCTGAGGATGTGAGAAATAGAATTGTTGCTCTCCACAAAGATGGCCTGGGCTATAAGAAGATTGCTAACACCCTGAAACTGAGCTACAGCATGGTGGCCAAGGTCATACAGCGGTTTTCCAGGACAGGTTCCACTCGGAACAGGCTTCGCCAGGGTCGACCAAAGAAGTTGAGTCCACGTGTTCGGCGTCATATCCAGAGGTTGGCTTTAAAAAATAGACACATGAGTGCTGCCAGCATTGCTGCAGAGGTTGAAGACGTGGGAGGTCAGCCTGTCAGTGCTCAGACCATACGCCGCACACTGCATCAACTAGGTCTGCATGGTCGTCATCCCAGAAGGAAGCTGACGCACAAGAAAGCCCGCAAACAGTTTGCTGAAGACAAGCAGTCCAAGAACATGGATTACTGGAATGCCCTGTGGTCTGACGAGACCAAGATAAACTTGTTTGGCTCAGATGGTGTCCAGCATGTGTGGCGGCGCCCTGGTGAGAAGTACCAAGACAACTGTATCTTGCCTACAGTCAAGCATGGTGGTGGTAGCATCATGGTCTTGGGCTGCATGAGTGTTGCTGGCACTGGGGAGCTGCAGTTCATTGAGGGAAACATGAATTCCAACATGTACTGTGACATTCTGAAACAGAGCATGATCCCCTCCCTTCGAAAACTGGGCCTCATGGCAGTTTTCCAACAGGATAACGACCCCAAACACAACCTCCAAGATGACAACTGCCTTGCTGAGGAAGCTGAAGGTAAAGGTGATGGACAAACCCAATTGAGCACCTGTGGCGCATCCTCAAGTGGAAGGTGGAGGAGTTCAAGGTGTCTAACATCCACCAGCTCTGTGATGTCATCATGGAGGAGTGGAAGAGGATTCCAGTAGCAACCTGTGCAGCTCTGGTGAATTCCATGCCCAGGAGGGTTAAGGCAGTGCTGGATAATAATGGTGGTCACACAAAATATTGACACTTTGGGCACAATTTGGACATGTTCACTGTGGGGTGTACTCACTTATGTTGCCAGCCATTTAGACATTAATGGCTGTGTGTTGAGTTATTTTCAGAATACAGTAAATCTACACTGCTATACAAGTTGTACACTGACTACTCTAAGTTATATCCAAGTTTTATTTCTATAGTGTTGTCCCATGAAAAGATATAATGAAATATTTGCAGAAATGTGAGGGGTGTACTCACTTTTGTGATACACTGTAGGTGGTGGATGATTCTCAGCACTGCAGTGACAATGACATGATGGTGGTGTGTTAGTGTGTGTTGTGCTGGTATGAGTGGATCAGACACAGCAGCGCTGCTGTAGTTTTTAAATACCGTGTCCACTCATTGTCCACTCTATTAGACACTCCTACCTAGTTGGTTCACCTTGTAGATGTAAAGTCAGAGACGATCACTCATCAGTGACAGTGAGGTGTTTAAAAACTCCATCAGTGCTGCTGTGTCTTATCCACTCATACCAGCACCATGTCAGTGTCACTGCAGTGCTGAGAATGATCCACTACCGAAATAATACGTACTCTGTAGTGGTCCTGACCATTGAAGAACAGCATGGAAGGGGGTAACAAAGCATGCAGAGAAACAGATGGACTAGTCATTAAGTGTAGAACTACAAAGTGATTCTATATGGTAAGTGGAGCTGATAACATGGACAGTGAGTGTAAAAACAAGGAGGTGGTTTTAATGTTATGGCTGAACTGGCTTTTACTCTTTAGTGTTGTTTGATTGGCTGCTTGCTGTGAGAATTTGCTATTGAACACTGCATACCAATATAAATGACATTAAAAGATAGTTAAATCCCGGAACATTACTTTAGTTCTCATTGTTTTTATGTGGTGTATAGTCGTTTAGTCACTTATTTTCTCCCCTGCTTTGTTCTCTTCTTACAGTGTATCACAAAAGTGAGTACACCCCTCACATTTCTGCAGATATTTAAGTATATCTTTTCATGGGACAACACTGACAAAATGACACTTTGACACAATGAAAAGTAGTCTGTGTGCAGCTTATATAACAGTGTAAATTTATTCTTCCCTCAAAATAACTCAATATACAGCCATTAATGTCTAAACCACTGGCAACAAAAGTGAGTACACCCCTAAGAGACTACACCCCTAAATGTCCAAATTGAGCACTGCTTGTCATTTTTCCTCCAAAATGTCATGTGACTCGTTAGTGTTACTAGGTCTCAGGTGTGCATAGGGAGCAGGTGTGTTCAATTTAGTAGTACAGCTCTCACACTCTTTCATACTGGTCACTGAAAGTTCCAACATGGCACCTCATGGCAAAGAACTCTCTGAGGATCTTAAAAGACGAATTGTTGCGCTACATGAAGATGGCCAAGGCTACAAGAAGATTGCCAACACCCTGAAACTGAGCTGCAGCACAGTGGCCAAGATCATCCAGCGTTTTAAAAGAGCAGGGTCCACTCAGAACAGACCTCGCGTTGGTCGTCCAAAGAAGCTGAGTGCACGTGCTCAGCGTCACATCCAACTGCTGTCTTTGAAAGATAGGTGCAGGAGTGCTGTCAGCATTGCTGCAGAGATTGAAAAGGTGGGGGGTCAGCCTGTCAGTGCTCAGACCATACGCCGCACACTACATCAAATTGGTCTGCATGGCTGTCACCCCAGAAGGAAGCCTCTTCTGAAGTCTCTACACAAGAAAGCCCCCAAACAGTTTGCTGAAGACATGTCAACAAAGGACATGGATTACTGGAACCATGTCCTATGGTCTGATGAGACCAAGATTAATTTGTTTGGTTCAGATGGTCTTAAGCATGTGTGGCGGCAATCAGGTGAGGAGTACAAAGATAAGTGTGTCATGCCTACAGTCAAGCATGGTGGTGGGAATGCCATGGTCTGGGGCTGCATGAGTGCAGCAGGTGTTGGGGAGTTACATTTCATTGAGGGACACATGAACTCCAATATGTACTGTGAAATACTGAAGCAGAGCATGATCCCCTCCCTCCGGAAACTGGGTCGCAGGGCAGTGTTCCAGCATGATAATGACCCCAAACACACCTCTAAGACGACCACTGCTTTATTGAAGAGGCTGAGGGTAAAGGTGATGGACTGGCCAAGCATGTCTCCAGACCTAAACCCAATAGAACATCTTTGGGGCATCCTCAAGCGGAAGGTGGAGGAGCGCAAAGTCTCGAATATCCGCCAGCTCCGTGATGTCATCATGGAGGAGTGGAAAAGCATTCCAGTGGCAACCTGTGAAGCTCTGGTAAACTCCATGCCCAGGAGAGTTAAGGCAGTTCTGGGAAATAATGGTGGCCACACAAAATATTGACACTTCAGGAACTTTCACTAAGGGGTGTACTCACTTTTGTTGCCGGTGGTTTAGACATTAATGGCTGTATATTGAGTTATTTTGAGGGAAGAATAAATTTACACTGTTATATAAGCTGCACACAGACTACTTTTCATTGTGTCAAAGTGTCATTTTGTCAGTGTTGTCCCATGAAAAGATATACTTAAATATCTGCAGAAATGTGAGGGGTGTACTCACTTTTGTGATACACTGTATCTCCGGCCTCTGTCCATGTTTTGAGCATTAGTAAGAGTGAAATGGCAGCCCGTGGCAGCCGGCCGACTCCCATTGCTTTTTCATTACAGCCAGTTCTAATCTCTATCCACGGACGGGTTTTAATTAGCTCCATATACCTGCCAGTCTCGCTCTGTACCTCGATGCTAACTGCTCAGCACACACACAAAGAGGCCCAATAATTCTGCATCTAGTCCTTTTTACTGATCATACTGTACTTGATGTAATTGCATGTATGTATTTGCTTGTTTGCATGCACATATTTGTTGGAACTTATGTAATATGTGATAAGGTATGGAATTTTCTCCCTTTTTTTTCCCTTTATCTCTCACTTTTCTCTACACTTTCCGTCTGTATGGTGTATTTTGCAGTGTTGTGGGATGTGAAATGATAGCAGATGTTGTTCATGGTCCCTTGCTCTTCTCCAGCTCTTTACTCTTGAGAGAGATCCATACAAGGCTATTACTTTCCCATTAGAGCCCTTCTGGCAGTCTGTTGAAAGATGGCCTATCTGTTTGCTTTTCCCCAGTGCCACTGTGCCTGGGGCTCAGCTCAGGGTTAGCGCTAAAAAAAAGAAATAAAGAATAAGATAATTTGTAGTTGTTATGGCACAGACTTGTTGCATTTAGATAGGACAGAGGCTGGAGATTGTAGAGACCATGAATGAGCTGTGTAAAACACACAATACTGCACCCAAACTTTAAACCCTGACCTTACGTGTACAGGTAGGTCCTTATCCACCATATCTGCATCTATTTCACCCTTCCACCCTTCACCCTGCCATCCAGCAATTCTCACCTTTTCTTGTTTGTATGTTTCCATCTCATCCCATTTCCTATTTAACACCATGGTATTGTTACAGAATGGATTTACTGATGAGAAAGATCTACTGGAATTCAACACTGAACTAGACATGGTTCCACAGGTAAGGTTAACATAGGTTCACATATGTGGACACCCCAACAATTACAGAGAAACCTCAATTTAACAGACCTTCATTTAAAAGATTTAAAGTCGGACAAACTGAATGTCCGATCAGATTGTTTAAAATTCCCTTGAGAAGAGTACCAAGACCAGTAGTTCAGTAATAGCCGGCGCACATCTTTCTGTTTACATGAGTGGTAAGCTTTATTTTACCAGGAGGCTCTCTTTGTTCTCGCCTTTTTTATGTTTGTTTTTGTTTTATGCTTTATTTTTGCAAGTTTTAGTGCTTAGTTATGGCTTTGAGAGCCAATACACCTGGTATGAGTGTTTAACACACCTCAGTGTCAGTGCCCTTTGTGTTGGTGCCCTTCACTGACCCCTTAACATACCCATTTTTCTGTCAGACCTTTCTATTTGACCCCTGATTGTTCCTTTAGAGCATGAATCTTTACAGGCCAGTGCATTTTCATACTGAGCAGCCTGTAGAAGAACAGACAATAAATGTCTCTAATCTTATTTTCTCCCTGTGTCAGCTCAAGGGGCATTAAAGGTCAAACACAATATGAGGAGATTGTTCTAATGCTCATACCTGCACAGACTTATTGAAGATGATCCTGAATAATGGATTAGTACTTAAGTGAATTATCCCATTATATGAATTTATGCATATTTTGGGTCTAAAGCAGTTATGATAGTGTAAAAAATGCACTGTATGACCAAAAGTATTTGGACACCTGAACAGAAGCTTGTTGGACCTCTATGTGATTATTTCAGCTATCATTTCAATAGCCATTCTTCTGTGGGAATTTGTGCCCATTTAGTCAAAAGATTTGTATTTGTATTTGTTTATTCCAAAGCTGCTCAATGGGCTTCTGTGCGGGCCAGTAGGGTTTCTTTAAGCCAAACTTTTCTTTATAGACCTTGCTTTGAAACAAGAAATGGCCTTCCATAATCTGTTGCTGCAAACTTGGCAGCCTATAATTTCCTTTATATAAATGATTTGTTACACCTGTTTGCAATTGCTGTGGCTGAAACACATGAATTCAATAACTAAAAGTGGTGTCCCAGTACTTGGGTAGCACTGTCGCCTCACAGTCCTGGGCTCGATTCCCAGGTGGAGCAGTATGGGTCCTTGCTGTTTCGAGTTTGCATGTTCTCCCCGTGTCTGGGATTCCTCCGGGCGCTCAGGTTTCCTCTCAAAGTCCAAAGACATGCAAGTGAGGTGAATTGGAGATACAAAATTGTCCATGACTGTTTGACAATGAAGATTTGAACTGATGAATCTTGTGTAACCTGTCATGTCATGAATGTACGTCTGATTTTTAATTGCCACTGACCTCATGCGGGCCGGTTGAAGATGGCCGTACAATGCCCAGGTCTGCTTTAGTTTGTTACGTTTCTATTTTATTTATCAAGGCTAAGAAGTTTAATATACTTAGCTGTCAGGACTGACAATTAAAATTACTATAATCTTTTATTTATTACTGTGATCAGTTAGCATTCCATTATTTCTGATGTATTGTTTTTTGTTGCCTTGAACATGAAATTTATGAAGAAATATTATTTTTAGAGCAAATTGTCAGGCAGTGCAGCTGGCCCTGATGATTCTCATTATTAGTTGGAATATTCATTGAAAAAGGGTCAGCTTTAAACTGTGAATCACAGATGACATTACTGTGTTACAGAAAACCCTGTCCTGTGCATAACCAACACCCTACTGTCAGAGCAACACTGCACACAACTCTGCAGTTTGAATATCAATGTGTGCAATTTTATTATTTATTTAGTTCTAAATAGGTCCTATAATCCATATACTTATTTGCAGTGAATTCCAGCCTGTTCTTTGTATTTTTTAAATGGTAGGTGTATTTATCATCATTACTATCATTATATCACCATTATATCACCATAATCCATATAACATTGTATTCTCACTGCTGCTGCATAGCCCTTTCTGCTTATGCCAACTCTGTGCCCTGAGGTAGGTCCCGGTTGTGTGGGAATGGTGAGAGGAGGCAAAGGTACAGCAATAATTTCCATTTCTTATCTTTTTTCTCCTTGCTATAGAATATCCACCAGTTAGAGCTGTTTGGAGACATGTCTACACCTCCTGATATCACATCCCCATCAGTAAGTACACACACACACACACACACACACTTAAATGAGAACATTGGTGGAAGCTCAAAATTGCACTCTATGGCCAGAAGTAAGTGGACACCCCTGCCAGCTATTGAGTTCAGATGTTTTAGCTACAACCCGTGCAAACAGTTGTATAAAATTCATGTTCCTGTGCATATTGCAAAGTAGATGTGGAGGAACTTCAGTGGTCCTCACCTCAACCCTGTTGAACACTATTGGGATATATTATAACATCACTTGCAAGACAGATCTTCTCATTTAACATCAGTGCCTGACCTTATAAATGCTCACAAAGTCACATCTTTAACATTTATACAGGTTAAAGATAATTGTTTCTCTGAAGTGCTCTACAAGAATTTGAAATTAAGCCATTAATATAAAACAAAGGAATTAAAAACTGAAGCCGCTCAGGTGGTGCAGCGGTAAAACACACGCTGAACACCAGAGCTGGGATCTTGAATATGTCTTATCGAATCTCAGCTCTGTCTGCCGGCTGGGCTGAGCAGCCGCATGAACAACGATTGGCCTGTTGTTCAGACAGGGGTGGGATATTAAAGCCGGATAGGGACTCTCTCATAACTAATGCAATTACGACCTCTGCTGGCTGATTGATGGCGCCTGCACAGAGACGGGGAAAAGAGTGCTGTCAGGGTGTGTCTCTCCGTACACAGTGCTGATCCACATTGCACTCGTCGAAGTGTGGGTGACAAGATGCATACGGCTGCTGCCCATGTGTCCAAGGGGGCGTGGGTTAGCTTCGTTCTCTTCAATCAGAGCGGGGATCGGCATTGGTGGAGAGGAAGCATGACGCAATCGGGCAATTGGAGGCGCTAAAGTGGAGAAAAATGGGAGAAAATGCATAAACAAAATTTAAATTAAAATTTGAAGTGCAATAAATTAAATAAATACATCAAAAACAGAATTATAAGGAAATTATAAATGTACTCTAATGAGAGTGAAAGGTTCTTTTTAGACAACATTTTATGGTGTACATGTAGTGTGTTATAGTCTTTATATGTAAACATGATGTTTTTGTTGCCAGACCCCCGCTTCTCCAGCTAACTCGCTAGACCCATCGCTGGCTCACCTGCACCCGTCAGAACTGTTTGCTCCATTCAGCCCTGCCTCTGTGCCCTCAGGTCAGTGTGTGTGTGTGTGTGTGTGTGTGTGTGTGTGTCTGTCTGTGTGTTAGACGGAGTCACAGATAAACAGCGTATTGTACATTAGACTGTGTGTCTGACGAGCTCAGACTAAATGAAGTGTTCTCTCCTTCTCCTGCAGAATATGAATGCTCTCATTACTCAGCTGTGTACTGAAATACATAACAAACAATCTGCGAAGGAGACTAAATTAACTACCCACCATAGTCCGCTGTCTGCTGCGTGTGTTTGTGTGTGTGTCTGCTTTCTCGTTGGGCGAGGGCAGCATGAAACATAGAAGTATACAGAATATATTCAGCATAGAAGAGACTTTTTTATTATTATTAATTATGTGTCTTTGCTGATGTGTCTAGACATGTCTATGTGGGCTTTAGTAACATTTGATTCAGGGTCAGGGTGGGTCTAATTGATTGGACAAAAGCAGGAAACACTCCACCAGTCCATCTTAGGGCAAATTTATTAGCTCCAGTTGATCTGACTGCATGTCTTTGGACTGTGGGAGGAAACCGGAGCTCCCGGAGGAAACCTACACAGACACGGGAAACATGCAAACTCCACACAAAAAGAACCTTGGCCATCCAGCCAGGGAATCAAACCAAGATTCTTGTTTGCTGTGAGGTGACATGCTACACACTGCACACCATGTCACCCACATCTGAAGCAAATTGCAACCAAATTAAATGCATTCAGGTTTATTATTATTTCTTGTAACATTTTATTCCATGCTAATATAATACCAACAAAGTTTTCCATTGTTGCCAGTGACGGCAATGCAACTAGTAACACAACAAATAAGAAATGTTATTTTGAAATGACTCAGTGTTGATTTTGTGTCTGTGCTCCCTTTCAATCGGTTTCTTGCATCCTTGAAAGGAAGAGTTAAGAATCAAGGAATTAATCAAGAAAAGGAACCAATAAAAAACGGAGAAATGGGATATGCCCATAGTGTAGGCAGTGTTCTGCCCAATTAACACCACTTCTGACTCAGGACAAACACATTTATGTCATATAAATGCTTTAATTGTTTGAAATAAATAGAATTTAAGGGCAATTAACCTGACTGCATGTATCTGAACTGTGGGAGGAAACTCCACACCACTAAACCTGGGAATTAAACCCAGAACCTTCTTGCTGTGAGGAGTGCCATCCATTGAGCCACTGTGCTGCCCAATGAAATTAATTCTAGTTTACTATAGTAGATTTTTTGCAAGGTTTCTGCCTTGCTCCTAAACATCATTGTTTATAGGTGGTGGTGCAGCGGTAATAACACACCCCGGAACCAGAGCTGGGATCTCGAATACATCGTATCGAATCTCAGCTCTGCCTTGCCGGGTGAGGCTAAGCGGCCACATGAACAACGATTGACCTGTTGTTCATATGGGCGGGACTAAGCCGGATGGGGTCTCTCTCTTGACTAATGCAATTACGACCTCTGCTGGCTGATTGATGGCAATTGATGGCGCCTGCACAGAGATGAGAAAAGAGTGCTCTTAGGGTGTGTCCCTCCGTACACGCAGCTAAGCTGCACTGCACTCGTCAAAGTGTAGGTGATGAGATGCATACGGCATGCTGCCCACGTGTCGGAGAGGGCGTGGGTTAGCTTTGTTCTCCTCAATCATGCAATCGGGCAATTGGACGCGCTAAAGGGAAGAAAAAGGGGAGAAAGTGCATAATATATATATATATATATATATATATATATATATATATATATATATATATATTATAAACACATCATTGTTTATTATTACATATTATATGTAATAATGAATATTGTTTTTGCACAATATTACATTACAGTTACAGTATACAGTCTGAGCAATTGAGGGTTAAGGGCATTGCTCAAGGGCCCAACAGCAGCAACCTGGCAGTGGTGGGGTTTGAACCAGCGACCTTCTGGTTACTAGTCCAGTACCTTAACCACTAGGCTACTGCTTGCCAGCAACATACCGACTACCCCAAATCCCAATGTTTTGTGTTGTACTTGAAGTTGAAGTTAGTACCCATGCAGAATGCTTGGCAGATGTTGATAATACGTTGGTTAGAGTTAGTGTGGATTTAAATGTTGGATACAATGGAAGACGTATAAGGAGAAAATACCTTAAAAACCATTTCCCAGCTTAATAGCACAAATTAGTAGGAATGGAACTGTGTCAGTTCTAATACACAGTCTATGACTGTGATGTCAACTGAGAAGAAATGTGATACAGTTTTTGAAGCTGTTTGAAGTGATGTTTCAATTCACTGTGAAGTAAAACTCAAGCTATGCAGTAATTGTTAGACTAGTATCAGCGTCAGTGTGTCGCCTCCGCTTTATTGTACATGACTGAGCCAGCTGCCGAAGCCAGATTGACTTGTTCAAAAACACTAAACAGTGTATCATTAATACATCTGGATCTGCACAGCATCACACTACCCATCTGTTTTTCCTCTGTTGCTCTGTAAAAGCTCAGAGGATAGTTGGAAGCCTGTAGATTTCTGAACCCAAACTGAATCTACCTGCATTTTCAAGCTCCTCTAGTTCATTTCGAACTAACAAGATCGCATTTTATACACTTCCAGTCATGGCAGCTGAATAGCTTAAGCTTTATTTAGCTTAATGAGCAAATCATTTCATCCTTCTTTAGCATGACTGCATGCCCCCTCTCTGGATGAGCCTGGATTCATTTACACACCTGTCTGTGGTTATTGCTGTGGAATAAGATGGCACTAATAAGGAAAACAAGCTTAAAAGTTTAATTAAATTCTGGTTTGTGCCAATGGTGCACAACAGATGCTAGCAGCGCTGTCAAAAAGTTTTTATTAAGGGTTGAACTTAAAAATAGGAACTGTTTGGTCACTCAAAATCTTTCTGTTAGGAGATTTTTGCTTGTTATAAGACGTTTTTTGTTGGATATACACCAACCAGGCATAACATTATGACCACTGACAGGTGAAGTGAATAACACTAATTATCTCATCATGGCACCTGTTAGTGGGTGGGCTATATTAGGCAGCAAGTGAACATTTTATCCTCAAAGTTGATGTGTTAGAAGCAGGAAAAATGAACAAGCGTGAGGATTTGAGCGAGTTTGACAAGGTCCAAATTGTGATGGCTAGACGACTGAGTCAGAGCATCTTCAAAACTGCAGTTCTAGTGGGGTGTTCATGGTCTGCAGTGGTCAATATCTATTAAAAGTGGTGCAAGGAATGAACAGTGGGGAACCGGCGACAGGGTCATGGGCGGCCAAGGCTCATTGATGCACGTGGGGTCCGATCTAACAGACGAGCTACTGTAGCTCAAATTGCTGAAGTAGTTAACGCTGGTTCTGATAGAAAGGTGTCAGGATACACAGTGCATCACAGGAATATATATATAACGGCTGGCAGTCAGGCTGCCCATACTGACCCGTCCACCACCGAAAGCACCAACAATGGGCATTTGAGCATCGGAACTGGACCACGGAGCAATGGAAGAAGGTGGCCTGGTCTGATGAATCACGTTTTCTTTTACATCACCTGGATGCCCGGGTGTGTGTGCGTCGCTTACCTGGAGAACACATGGCACCAGGATGCACTATGGGAAGAAGGCAAGCTGAAGGAGGCAGTGTGATGCTTTGGGCAATGTTCTGCTGGGACACCTTGGGTCCTGCCATCCATGTGGATGTTACTTTGACACGTACCACCTATCTAAGCATTGTAGCAGACCATGTACACTCTTTCATGGAAACTGTATTCCCTGATGGCTGTGGCCTCTTTCAGCAGGATAATGCGCCCTGCCACAAAGCAAAAATGGTTCAGGAATGGTTTGAGGAGCACAACAGCGAGTTTGAGGTGTTGACTTGGCCTCCAAATTCCCCAGATCTCAATCCAATCGCGTCCACGGAGGCCCCACCTCACAATTTACAGGAGTTAAAGGATCTGCTGCTAACATCTTGGTGCCAGATACCACAGCACACCTTCAGGGGTCTAGTTGAGGCCTGTTTTGGCAGCAAAAGGGGAAGTAGCAATGATAGGAAGGTGGTCATAATGTTATGCCTGATCGGTTGTGTATTTAATGCACTTTTCTAATGCACGATTGAACAGTATAACCATGAAAACCATTTTCTCCCCATCTAGTAGTTTTTAATTTCCAAGTGCAACTCAAAGTCACCAGCTGCTTCTTTTCACCTCACAGAGAGCTGTTTTGCATACAGAGAGTCACATGTTGTCTTATATTTGTCCACCACTCATCCAAGCACCTCGACCAGCAAGCAGAGGTCGAAGTTTGCAGCATCAATGTGAAACCTTGTCAACCTTGTCAACCTTCCTTCGTCAGCACTGCTAATTGTGCATTTTAGACCCCGGCCAGGTTGATAGCAAAGCTTAGATTGAACTGCCGAGCTCAAGATCAGTATTTTCATTGCTTGAATGCTTTTTAATTGTTGCAGTGGTTGTTTAGTAGATAATATACTTGACTAATGATCAAAAGGTTGTGGTTCAAGCCCCTTGCAAGTTGCCCTTGTTGGACCCATAAGCAAGGCTCTAATTTGTCGACAGTTGTAAGTTTCTTAGGATGAAAAAGGTCTCCAAAATGCCTAAAATGTAATTGCTAATGTAAGAGGATGATGATGATGATGACTCCAAATGAACAACCTCACTCACTTGGTTTATCCCACTGACTCTCTTGTTGCACCTCTCCTCTAGGTTATGTGACGATGGGAGCCATACCCCCAGGCTGGGCACAGCAGCAGTTTGCAGCCCAGTCACCACTGGCGTTCGGGGTACAGTCACCAGTTCCCATGGCGCAAATGTTACCCGGTGGGCAGCCGTTAATCTGGGGCCAGGCAAACTTGTTTTCCGCCACACAGCAGCAATGGGCAGCCATGGCGGGAGCCCACTTCTCGCCAGCAGCATTCATTCCTGCACAGACGATGGGGCCGCTACCAGCCGCCATGTTCCAGACGTTAGCGCCCATGGCTATGGCGGCCTCCTGCGAGGTGCCTACGGTGGGCGTGCCTGGGGCGGGACCAGTGCCAGGCACGTCAGCTTCCACCGCCACCAGTCCGCAGCACGGGGAACGCACGCTGCCAGGCCAGGCCAAGATGAGCAAGGAGATGTTCAAGGACTTCCAGATGGCCAAACCACCAGCAGCGGGCACTCGCAAGAGTGAACAGCACAGCCTGGCATGCACAACGGACGCCTTCACCACCTATTTTAGCCGTGTAGGCTTGGCGCAGGACAATGACGACTGTGATGACTTTGATATCTCGCAGATGAACCTGACTCCCGTTACCTCCACCACACCCTCCACCAATTCACGTGAGTCAAACGCTCAGTTCACATTCAAATACAATATTTATTTGCTATATTTAAAACCACTTCTATTTAAAGAATCCTCAAAAAATAAAAAGGTGTTAACTGTTCAGTGGATCTTGACATTTCAAAATAACGGGTTCTTTTTGATGTTTCGTAAATTAAAGAAGTTCTGCTTATGCCAATTTCACACAACACGATTTTTCCCCTGACTTTTACACCAGCTTGGAGGCACATCGGCGTTCACTTGGGGCTAAAAAAAAAACGGCTGTCGATTGCTATGTGTGAACTGTTCAGTGATCGGAGTGGCTCGCCGATTGCTCGCAAACAAAAAATAAATAAAAGCTTTTGTATGTGTACAAAAACCCATACGGGGTACAAATACCCTTTAATCTCACTGATAGTTGCACCTTGGACTGGAAACATATTTTGTTGTAGTGTGTTAGATTAATGCCCCGTTTGATCCAAGCAACTGTAACAAAACCTTTACATTGAAGTCCCCAGTGGTGGAGTTATTATACACCAACCAGGCATAACATTATGACCACTGACAGGTGAAGTGAATAACAATGATTACCTCTTCATCATGGCACCTGTTAGTGGGTGGGATATATTAGGCAGCAAGTGAACATTTTATCCTCAAAGTTGATGTGATATAAGCAGGAAAAATGATCAAGCGTAAGGATTTGAGCGAGTTTGTCAAGGGCCAAATTGTGATGGCTAGACGACTGGGTCAGAGCATCTCTAAAACTGCAACTCTTGTGGGGTGTTCCCGGTCTGCAGTGGTCAGTATCTATTAAAATTGGTCCAAGGAAGGAACAGTGGTAAACCGGCGACAGGGTCATGGGTGACCAAGGCTCGTTGATGCACGTGGGGAGCGAAGGCTGGCACGTGTGGTTCGATCCAACAGACGAGCTACTGTAGCTCAAATTGCTGAAGAAGTTAATGCTGGTTCTGATAGAAAGGTGTCAGAATACACAGTGCATCACAGTAACTGAAGAACACTGATTTAATAATCATGTACATTATAGATGTAAAATGCATTAAACACAGAGAATTTGTAATGATGGGATTTTTCAGTTTTGAAAATGAATGGCACTCATTTGCATTTTCAAACTTGACTACTTAGCGTGTACTGCATTAAGACTCTGAGACAGTGGCTAATCCCTGTATCTATTATTCTGTTAGATCTATAGAGTGCTGACACAATGTCATCACTTTACGACATGCAGAATTATCTTGTAGCTCTGCTACGATCTGCTCTGCACCTGTCTCCCCCCCCCCCGCTCGTGATGACTGGTTAGAAGGTGGCCTTTAATGCTGCAGCTCCTGGGGTATTGTCTTTAGTCAGCATAAATTGACAATTAATAATAAAAGGGAAAGATGGAGGGGATGAAAGATGGAGGGGATGAAAGAGGGAGGCCGTGCCAGCTGTGCAGTGTTGCAGAGTAGGGTAATTATTATCGGCCTCAGGAGAGTCATGCATTGTGTGTTTGGCCTGTTTGGATCCTCACAGCCCTGTTGCGGTAATTACTGCTGCAGAGGAGGAGTGCGACACTGTTGCACACACGACGCGAATACGTGCTTACACCCTGCATGAGGGTCAGAATCATTATCAAGTGACAATGAGAGGAGCATAGCCCGCCAGGTCTTTTGGGCTGTACAGGTTCAAACGGTGCTGAGAGCCATTATTGCACATAGAGCCTTTGGGAAGAGAGGGCATCCAAATTATGGGTAAATGCCAACCATTCTAGCACTTTATTTAAGTGAGATGAAATGACATGAAAACACTGATTAGCTGATATACAGAAAAGTGAAAATACGACACAGCTTCCAGTGCACAGGCAATTCTCACATGATGAGTTTTCTCAGGGCGCATTCACACTCCTCGGCGCAATTTGCCGTTATGCTCAGGCTTGAACGGTGCGGTAAAACGTTACAAGTGCACCACGACATAAATCTGCATTTGTGTGGAATAAGCATCCACATATACACAGATCAGCCATAACATTAAAACCACCTCCTTGTTTCTACACTCACTGACCATATAGAAGCACTTTGTAGTTCTACAATTACTGACTGTAGTCCATCTGTTTCTCTGCATGCTTTGTTAGCCCACTTTCATGCTTTTCTTCAATGGTCAGGACTCTCCCAGGACCACCACAGATCAGGTATTATTTGGGTGGTGGGTCATTCTCAGGACTGCAGTGACACTGACATGGTGGTGGTGTGTTAGTGTGTGTTGTGCTGGTATGAGTGGATAAGACACAGCAGCGCTGATGGAGTTTTTAAACACGTCACTGTCACTGCTGGACTGAGAATAGTCCACCGACCAAAAACATCCAGCCAACAGCACCACGTGGGCAGCGTCCTGTGACCACTGATGAAGGTCTAGAAGATGACCAACTCAAAAGCAGCAATAGATGAGCGATCGTCTCTGACTTTACATCTACAAGGTGGACCAACTAGGTAGGAGTGTCTAATAGAGTGGACAGTGAGTGGACACGGTATTTAAAAACTCCATCAGCATACCAGCACAACACACACTAACACACCAACACCATGTCAGTGTCAATGCAGTGCTGAGAATGATCCATCACCTAAATAATACCTGCTCTGTGGTGGTCCTGTGGGGGTCCTGACCATTAAAGAACAGGGTGATAGCAGGCTAAAAAAGCATGCAGAGAAATAGATGGACTACAGTCAGTAATTGTAGAACTACAAAGTGCTTCTATATGGTAAGTGGAGCTGATAAAATTGACAGTGAGTGTAAAAACAAGGAGGTGGTTTTAACATTATGCCTGATCGGTGTATATACATATACGTATATATACAAGTCCCAATTGCACCGAGAATTTTAAGACCTTAATTTCTTTGGGTGTAGGGTTTTTTAAACATTCCCCGGCTGCCTGCAGTCTAAATTGTACTTGGTGTAATTGATAATTAATTACACGATCACATTAAGTGATTGCAAATGAGCCATGCTTTTTCCAATTATAAAGTGCTTAAAAATTCAGTGCCTGTTCCGAAAAATGGACCAGTGATGCAGTTTATTTCATAATAATTGCAAATGTGTTAGTAGCCTTTTTAGACCAGCAGGCGTAAATCTGCTAATGTAATTAAAGAGTTGTGATCTGCATCCACTTAAACCATTCCTTTTCATCAGCTCGACTTTGTTTTTCTCACTGTTACCATAAAAGAGGCTAAAACTATCCTCTTAACATGAAGGATTGATGTTCACCATTAGTGTTTTGCTATTGTAACTTTAACACTCTGTTTAGGTTGAAATGATTTCTTTTAAATGTCCTCCAAACAGTACTTGAAATAAATGAAACTGTATGGACTGTGTTTAGAGATGCCAGTTATTAGTGTGTCCCAGAGATGGGGACTCGAGTCTGCGACTTGAGTCAGAGTTGCACGTAAGTCGCACACACAGTGACTTCAGACTCGACTCAGACTCGTTTCAAATGTCTCGGACTCAACTCGTGACTCACATAAAATGACTTGTGGACAACAAAAGTCAGCAACATTAGTTACGTGTGACAATTATATATATATGATCCGACATCATTCTGATTGTGTCATTTTCTGCTCTCTAATAACACTCCGGTCGTTTTAAACCGCAACGCACGCAATGGGTAAATGTTCCAGCCAGCTTCCGGCGTAGTGATGAAGCGTCGCTCCCTACTTACAATGGTGGAATACCCTACGTAGTGCACCTCACAGTAACAGATAATGTGAATGGAACGCTCCTACAGAATTGGCGCTAATGATTGTAAGAACCGTTTTCTGAACCAATCAGACCTTCTGATTGTAATTGTTAGTAAGAAATGCTGTTATTTGCATGTATTTAGTTTGCAGCGTCACACAGATGATTGTCAATCAAACGCTTGATTGGCTTTCTAACGAGTTCGTGTTTTACTTCATTTATAAGCGTACAAAATAACGGATTCTGTTCCTAATGGGACAACACACGGTTATAAATTTAATAGCATCTGGAACAACATAAGCTAAGGTAAGCAGTGGTTATGGATTTTTTGCTGTGTTTGGGATTTTGGCCGCTGTGCCGTAATTTGCAATGAAAACAAAACGTCAGTTTAAGCTTTTAACTGGGACCTAGGAAAGTAAAGGCACTAAGTAAAACGGCTAAATACAGTCGCTAATCTGTTGTTGTTTATCTGAACTTACATATTATTTGTTTATTTCTACGCTACATTTTCAATATATGTTTTGTGTATATTATATGGACTAGTGACTTGACTCGGACTCTAGCCTAAAGACTCGTGATTCGACTCAGACTCGTATTTTGTGACTTGTGAGCATCTCTGATGTGTCCTGGTCAGAATATGGAAGTTACCTGCATGCAGTTCACACCTCCAAGGTTGCCAGATGTCATATTAGTAGAGCTTTCAGAGTATAAGTTTACTAAATCACACGTCATCTTAGTTTAAGAAAATAAGAGTTGTTGCTAGCTTTGTTTAGTAGAGCTAAACCCCTACATGTGTAAAAATTATATTGTCTGTAATACTTTTGTTCCTCACAGCAGCTTAAGTGTAGTTTAAATACTGATGTGTATAAGTTCTGTATTGCCTTATCACAATGTGTGCATAAGTGTACTGTGAATTCCCCATGTGCATGTCTCAACTTGTCAAGAAGAACATTATGAACTAGTATTAGTCAGAGATGTTCACAAGTCACAAAATACAAGTCTGAGTCATTAGGCTAGAGTCCGAGTCAAGTTACGAGTCTTTAGGCTAGAGTCCGAGTCAAGTTACGAGTCTTTAGGCTAGAGTCCGAGTCAAGTCACGAGTCAATAACATACATAAAACATATATTGGAAATGTAGCATAGAAATAAACAAATAATATGTAAGTTCAGATAAAAACAAGAACAGATTAGCGACTGTATTTTGCCGTTTTACTTAGTGCCTTTACTTTCCTAGGTACCAGTTAAAAGCTTAAACTGATACGTTTTGTTTTCATTGCAAATTACGGCACAGCGGCCAAAATCCAAAACACAGCAAAATATCCATAATACTGTTTACCTTAACTCGACACGAGTCGAGTAAAACAACTAAGCAGTAATAATACATGTCTCAATGCACCATGGTTAAACTAGCTATCTAAATAACAATGCTCAGACTGTAAAACAAACATTCTAAAGGAATAAATACAGAAGATACAACATCACACTTGTGCAAAACTGCTGTTTTTATTTTAACTTTTACACACAGAACATTTAGCAGCATTTTTGGCTTGTTTAACAGCACCATACAAACATTTAAAATAAAATTTAAAGTGCAACTTTATCTGTATTTAACAAATAAATTATAATTTTACTATAAAATTCTAGATCTGTCAACTCTCAAGTCTACACCTTGAAGAGGCAGCAAAAAATATAAAATAAATAATAAAAAATATTAATTATAAACAATAAAAATGATACAATTAAATAATAAAAAATAAACAAATGTATCTATCTTGTCCCGGCTTGGAGGTTTCTCACATCCTCAACGAAATTTAATCCTTTAGTGTTATGAAATAAAATAAACTACAGTACACTGTTTCCCGGTTTCCTCTTCAAAATCCAGCACGGTTTTTTAATAAGCATGCTTTGGTTTTTAATCATCGAAAAACGCGACAGAACTTTAACGGAAAATCTCAGCCAAACAACGCATCAGTTATAACTGGTCCATCGCGTTTGATTGACATCTACATCTTCCAGTTGTAGACACTTTGGACGACATGCCGTAAAACAGTGTTTTTAGATGTGGCAGTAGTAGATGATTTTTTTTTAAATGCTAAAAGTTAAAGTAGATCAGTGTGTTTTAATTTCTAAATGGCCTTATTTACATTGTGTTATTTACATTAAGTGTTATTTACATTAAGTGTCATTTACAGTAAGTGTTATTTACATTGAGCAACAGTATCGGATCGGACTACACGTTTTTTCATTCCGATATCCGATCCAGTGATTTGAGCCAATATCGGACTAAAACAGAGTATCGGATCGGTGCCAGCCCTAAGTAGTACATAAGTTGCAACTTTCCGAACACAACAAGAGGGTTAAGGTTCATTTGTATACAGTGGGGTCAAAAAGTATTTAGTCAGCCACTGATTGTGCAAGTTCTCCTACTTAGAAAGATGAGAGAGGTCTGTAATTATCATCATAGGAACACTTCAACTATGAGAGACAAAATGAGAAAAAAAAATCCAGGAAATCACATTGTAGGATTTTTAAAGAATTTATTTGTAAATTATGGTGGAAAATAAGTATTTGGTCAATAACAAACAAGCAAGATTTCTGGCTCTCACAGACCTGTAACTTCTTCTTTAAGAAGCTCTTCTGTCCTCCACTCGTTACCTGTATTAATGGCACCTGTTTGACTTTGTTATCTGTATAAAAGACACCTGTACACAGCCTCAAACAGTCAACCATGACGAAGACCAAAGAGCTGTCGAAGGACACCAGGAAGAAAACTTTAGACCTGCACCAGGCTGGGAAGAGTGAATCTACAATAGGCAAGCAGGTTGGTGTGAATAAATCAACTGTGGGAGCAATTGTAAGAAAATGGAAGACATACAAGACCATTGAGGGTCAAGATCTCATCCCGTGGGGTCAAAATGATCATGAGAACGGTGAGCAAAAATCCCAGAACTACACGGAAGGACCTGATGAATGACTTGCAGAGAGCTGGGACCAAAGTAACAAAGGGACCATCAGTAACACACTACGCTGAGAGGGACTCAAATCCTGCAGTGCCAGGCGTGTCCCCCTGCTTAAGCCAGTACATGTCCAGGCCCATCTGAAGTTTGCCAGAGAGCATATGGATGATCCAGAAGAGGATTGGGAGAATATCATGTGGTCAGATGAAACCAAAATGGAACTTTTTGGTAAAAACTCAACTCGTCGTGTTTGGAGGAAGAAGAATGCTGAGTAAACACCATACCTACTGTGAAGCATGGGGGTGAAAACATCATGCTTTGGGGCTGTTTTTCTGCAAAGGGGACAGGACGACTGATCCGTGTTAAGGGAAGAATGAACGGGGCCATGTATCATGAGATCTTAAGCCAGAACCTCCTTCCATCAGTGAGAGCATTGAAGATGGAACGTGGCTGGGTCTTCCAGCATGACAATGATCCCAAACACACCGCTCGGGCAACGAAGGAGTGGCTCCGTAAAAAGCATTTCAAGGTCCTGGAGTGGCCTAGCCAGTCTCCAGACCTCAACCCCATAGAAAATTTGTGGAGTCCGTGTTGCCCAGCGACAGCCCCAAAACATCACTGCTCTAGAGGAGATCTGCATGGAGGAATGGGCCAAAATACCAGCTACAGTGTGTGCAAACCTGGTGAAGACTTACAGGAAACGTTTGACCTCTGTCATTGCCAACAAAGGTTATGTTACAAAGTATTGAGTTGAACTTTTGTTATTGACCAAATACTTATTTTCCATCATGATTTACAAATAAATTCTTTACAAATCCTACAATGTGATTTCCTGGATTTTTTTTTCTCATTTTGTCTCTCATAGTTGAAGTGTACCTATGATGAAAATTACAGACCTCTCTCATCTTTCTAAGTAGGAGAACTTGCACAATCAGTGGCTGACTAAATACTTTTTGGCCCCACTGTATGTTTTTTATTATTACTTACTGTATGGTTGTTGTTTGTTTCTGTGCAGCACCCACCCCAGCTCCTCATCAAAGCTCCCCATCCAAGTCGCCGTCACAAGCCAGTGACCCTCCCACTGATGACTCGTTTGGAGAGGTAGAGGGAAGTCCCAGTCGCAGCGGCGAGGAGGACACTGTGAGTACCACCCAAAAAAGTTTAATTCTCAAACAAAACTAAATCATTCCTTACTAAACAAAAAAGTTAATTTCATGAAGATTTATTGTTAATTATTTCTGTAATTAGAAAATTTGTAATTAGCTATAAAGTCTAAAAAGCTTGATGCCCTTAACATTCAAGTAGCATGTTAAGTTCCCCCCAAAAAGGTAAATTGCAAATCTAAAATATAAAGTGGTGATTTGTAAGTTATTTGTTATAGATATTTAACTAAAATACACCAACCAGGCATAACATTATGAAGTGAATAACACTGATTATCCTTTCATCACCATCATCCAAAACTGCAGCTCCTGTGGGGTGTTACCAGTCTGCAGTGGTCAGTATCTATCAAAAGTGGTCCAAGGAAGGAACAGTGATAAACCGGCGACAGGGTCATGGGCGGCCAAGGCTCATTGATGCACGTGGGGAGCGAAGGCTGGCCTGTGTGGTCCGATCCAACTGACGAGCTACTGTAGCTCAAATTGCTGAAGAAGTTGATGCTGGTTTTGATAAAAAAGGTGTCAGAATACACAGTGCATCACAGTTTGTTGCGTATGGAGCTGCATAGCCGCAGACCAATCAGTTAGGAAGGTGCTCATAATGTTACAGCTGATGGGTGTATGTTTAATGGGGGCAACCAGCCTGGGATTCTGAACTCTGTTACTGGTAAGCTGGGCACCTAGTAGGCTCAATTGGCAATACCTGCAGCAGACAAAATTGGCCACCAAGTCTGCTGGGTAGAAAAAGACAGGACTAATAAGTGGGTGGGTCTGAGGTGCCTGTACAGAAGT
The DNA here is from genome assembly GCF_030014385.1 of Trichomycterus rosablanca. NCBI lineage: Eukaryota > Metazoa > Chordata > Actinopteri > Siluriformes > Trichomycteridae > Trichomycterus > Trichomycterus rosablanca. The sequence continues at coordinate 26,172,242 of NC_085996.1, forward strand.
GGAGGAGTATGGGGATTAGTGCGTGACTCTCGGTGCTTGATATCTGACCTCCTGTGCAGATCCACCGAAGTATGGGCGAATAAGAAGGGGTCAAGGGACTGCGCGTGTGTTGCCTTATTTTGTACAAATCACTGTTTACTCATCACCTGTGGGCATTCCTGACCCAACTTTACAGCTGCCAGATTGTATCCATGGCAAAACTAGACATGATGGGTTTTTTTTTCTTTAAGTTGTAAGTAATACAAATTAGAATTTTCTACTGCAACCAAGGTTTGGTGGTTACTGTTTAATTCTACTGTAATGTCCAAGCCTTACTTTTAGACTTCTTATTAGGAGATTCAAATCACCTTTAGAAACAACCAGGCTATCACTCTCTCCTGGCTCATTCGTTTTATGCATCCTCTTCTATGGATAGCCAGTAATGTATTTAATTAATGCTTGAAGCTGACGGGGAGGCCATTGGGACATTATTAACCATACTTAGATGCCTTTCATATATCACACATTACTATTCTGTGTGGAGTATTCTCCTGTCTGATTGCGCACAAGGTCTAATAACTTATAAAACTGGCTACAGCTTTTTATTAGACATAATTAGTATATATTATCAGCTGCATTATGTCCTGTGAAGAAAGGATGAAAAGGTGGCACATTAAAGCCCTTAAACTTTAGTATTACAACTGAACACATCATTCTGAGCCATCAAATACAGACAATAGTATATTGAGTAATACATCGTTTGGTGTTTCTTTCTCTCAGAACACTTTTTGTTAAATGTTTTCATGTTATTTAATATGCATATGACCTTGATCTTGGTTACTCAATCAACCAGCTAACCAAAATTTAAATAAATACAACCAGGCATTATTTCAGCAATCACTGATAGATAGATATATAGATATGTAGATAGATATATAGATAGACAGACAGACAGACAGACAGACAGACAGACAGACGGAGGTAGGGAGAGAGAGAAAATGATGTATATATATATATATATATATATATATATATATATATATATATATATATATATATATATATATATATATATATAGAGAGAGAGAGAGAGAGAGAGAGAGAGAGAGAGAGAGAGAGAGAGAGAGAGAGAGAGAGAGAGAGAGAGAGCTCAACCAAACTCTGCGTCAATTCTAATTGGTCCATTGCGTTTGATTGACATCCACATCTTCCAGTTGTAGGCACTTTTGATGACACGTCGTAAAAACGTGTCTTTAGTTGTGGCAGAAGTAAATGATTTTTTTTAAATGCTGAAAGTTTTGGTTTTTTAAATATTTTTCTTTATGCATTTTCTCCCATTTTAGCTCATCCAATTGCCCAATTGCGTCATGCTTCCTCTCCACCAATGCCGATCCCAGGAGAACGAAGCTAACCCACGCCCCCTCCGACACGTGGGCAGCATGCCATATGCATCTCATCACCTACACTCTTACGAGTGCAGTGCAGCTTAGCGTTGTGTTTGGAGAGACACAACCTGAGAGCACTCTTTTCTCATCTCTGTGCAGGCGCCATCAATCAGCCAGCAGAGGTCGTAATTGCACCAGTTATGAGAGAGACCCTATCCGGCTTAGTCCCACCCATTTCTGAACAACAAGCCAATCGTTGTTCATGTGGCCGCTCAGCCTTAGCCGGCAGGCAGCGCTAAGATTTGATACGATGTATTCGAGATCCCAGCTCTGGTTCCAGCGTGTGTTTTTTCCCACTGAGCGGCCCTAAAATGCTAAAAGTTTAAGTAGATCAGTGTGTTTTAATTTCTGAATGGCCTTATTTACATTGTGTTATTTACATTAAGCCTTATTTACATTAAGTGTTATTTACATTGTGTTATTTACATTAAGCCTTATTTACATTAAGTGTTATTTACATTAAGTGTTATTTACATTAAGCCTTATTTACATTAAGCAACAGTATCGGATCGGATTGATCGGATTACACGTTTTTTTTATTCCGATATCCGATCCAGTGATTTGGGCCAATATCGGACCGATACTGATACAGAGAATCGGATCGGTGCCAGCCCTACTTTATATGTATCGGACCCAGTACATTTTGAAGTAAAGTTTTAAAATAATGTTTAAATTATTTTGTAAGTGAAAAACTATGTCGTCTATTCTATTCACCAACACACACACACACACACACAAATAAACCCACGCACACGCAGGTGCTAAGAGCAAAGCACCAGGAGGCCATCAATTCAGCGCGCTCTAAAGTGCTTATATAATGCCGAGCTGAACCTTTCAGATGGGAAAATAATAACGTCTGAATGAAAAAAGCTGAATTTCGCATGACCATTAAGAGACATAGGGGTGGATAAATAGATGGCAGCGTGGGTGGAAAAAGTACAAATGGATGAATTTCTCTGCTCTGTCTTGTCCCTTGCTTGCTTTTACTTTCTTTTGGTACTACGCTTTTTCTTTTTTGTACCCGAACCCCTTCCACCACCTGCTTTCTATCTTCGTTATATTTGTTTTTACTCCTGATACCTTTTTATGCATTATTTCCTTAATCTGTATCTTCTCACTTCATTTCCCTCCACCACCTGTTCCGATTACTCCTCCTCTCTTCTAATTATTCTTCCTCGTCCGTTTTCACGGTGCCTGATTCTCCTTCTTCGGCTTCTTTTCTCATCCATCTCTCGTTTTTTCAGACTGTTTTCTTTCACCATCTGTTTATCCTACCTTCTTTTCTTTCTCTCCTCTTTTCCACAGGCTGGGGACTCACAGTCTCCGTGTACGAGTGAACCTCACGAGGAGCTCGGTGGTTCCGAACCGGCTAGCTCCGAGCCGGGCGGTTCTGATCCGGGTGGCTCTGAGACGGACAGTGCTCAGGTCGGTAGCTAGATAGCGGCAGGTCAGGGTAGGTATCTGTCTTCTTTTCCTTTTCTGACTTCAGCTATGATGTCACATCAGCACATCACAGCTTGACCTCATGCCACCATCGCATGGATCCACTAAAGTGTGGTGTGGTGCTTTCGCTTTCTATTGCTTTTAATCTCTTTCTGCCATTTCTCCACCCTTGCCTGCTGCTGCTTCTATTGTGTGTGTGTGTGTGTGTGTGTTTGTGTTTGTATACCCTAAAGCTACCGGAAGTGTGTAAGTATCATAATTTTTAACTGCGGCATGGCATATCCATAAAGATTAAAACACTCCACATCTGGCTCTGCTGCAGACAAAATTGACCACTAGTCTGCTGGGTGGGAAAAGACCAAACTGAAAAGTGGGTGGGGTCTTTGATGCTGTGGGAGGGCCCTGGTTAGTAGCCCGAGGCTCCTGTACATAAGTGAAGGAATGCAGAGATCAGTGTGTGACTCTCCATATGCGAGACTGGCCTTGTGTGTGAATCTATTGAAGTATCGCCAAATAATAAGGGGTCAGTGGACTGCGCACGTGTGCAGTAACTGACTGCATCTTTTCAGTTCATGTGTGGATCAGCTTTGTGTACAAAGAGACACACTCTGATCAACGCATTATCCCCTGACTCTGTGCAGGCACCATCAATCAGCCAGCAGAGGTTATGAGGAATCCCCTCTGACATCCTTCCAGAACAACAAGCCAATCGTTGTTCATGTAGGCACTCAGCTTTTCTGTCGGTAGCAGAGCTGAGATTCGAACTGATGAGTTAGAGATGTCAGCTCTAGTGTTAGCATATTTTATCGCTGCACCACCATGACAAAGAAATTAACAAAGTTGGCACAGAAGCACAGGTTGTGTGCTAACCTTTAGGTTCCTGTGGCGCTAGGAACAAATGTTATTTTTTTTATTCGCTGTCTGTGACAAGGTCTGGTCTGTGACCAAGTCTAGTATGGGTTTTACATTTACATTTTCGGCATTTAGCAGACGCTTTTATCCAAGCGACTTACAGTACTGTGACAGTATACAATCTAAGCATGTGTGGGTTAAGGGCCTTGCTCAAGGGCCCAACAGTGGCAACCTGGCAGTGGTGGTGCTTGAACCAGCGACCTTCTGATTACTAGTCCAGTACCTTAAGCAAGTCAAGTCAAATTTATTTATATAGCACTCTTTACAATAGACATTGTCTCAAAGCAACTTTACAAAATCCAGGACCAACAGATACAAAAACCCCTGTTCAGCAAGCCAAGGGCGACAGTGGCAAGAAAAAACTCCCTTAAAATTACAGGAATAAATCTTGAGAGGAACCAGACTCAGCAGGGCCCATCTTTCTTGGGTAGCATGGAGTAAACTTTAAATAAATAGGATTTACACAAATCATACAAACACAGAATTAAAATTAGCACCAGGCTACAACTGCCTTACCTAATTTACCTATTGTTTTCTATGGGTACTTAGATTTTTCTAATGTGCCAGTTAGTGGACTGGCTACTCTATAGTAACTGAAAGGGCAGTGGTAGCTCAGTGGTTAAGGTACTGGACTAGTGATCAGTCACCTGTTCAAGCCCACCACTGCCAGGTTGATACTGTCGGACGCCTGAGCTAGACCCTTAACCCCTCAATGTCTTGCATTGTATTCTGTCACAGTTGTAAGTCGCTTTGGAAAAGCGTCTACTAAATGCCTTAAATGAAATGAAATGAAATGAAAGAGTGAGTGAATGGGTGAGTTTATGATGCTCTGTGATTGGTGTCTGGTTCAATAAAGCAATAAGCCACGAGAGGCCGTGCATTACTGTGATTTTAGCACGGGGATGACGTTTTTGGCACGACGCGAAGCGGCTTATTGCTTTTATAAAACGGCGGTCAACATAAAATATAATAAATACAACAATGTTTAATTCATAAATGTATTTATTGTGTATAAACTTACAATAAAGCATTCTTCCGCGATGCAAAATAGTTCGATTAACAGTGTTGCTAGGCAACATGAGGGCGAAAATAACATTAATTTTTTCTATTCAGTGGCGTATTAATATGGAATGATGTGAGATGGTCATAGGTGTGCGTTTATCGGGGATTTTACAACGGCTTCGAAGGCGGCTCAGCCAATCAGATTTTAGGACCGGAACTATCCGTTTTATAAGGTGTATTTTGATCCTACGCACTTGGTGTTTCTATGTAGACTCTAAAAACTGCCAGGCCTCTGACTAAAATGTAGTGGTTACTAAACATACATAAATGAATGGATGTAATAAACCACACAGAGATTAAAATGACACAACATTAATGCCAGCCAAGAAGAACTTCATACTAACACAAGTGGCATATACATTTCAGCACAAATGCTCTCTATATTAATAGTACAGTAATTTTAATATAAATCAATCACACAGTACCTGCTACACTGCACTATTTTCTATGAATAAAACCTGGGTGAGCTGGCTATGCAATGTACTCTTTAGCACTGCAGTCTGACTCCATGAACAGTTAGTCTGCGCAGCGAGAAACCCATCAGATCTCCTCGTCCAGCATGCAGAGGGCTGGGCGAGCGGCTGCTCCCTGCCTCCGCTGTATAAAACTTTAATAGTGTGCAGAACCAGAGCTGTGTGCAGGGTGTACATGCAGACCAGTCTACCAGCCTTATTACTGGGTCTGGTTCTTCATGAAGCTGGATAGATTCAGAGGCACGTACAGAGGCAACAGCTTAAAATGCACATAGAACTGCTTAAATTGGCAGATATGCAGTATATACACCGATCAACCACCTCCTACACTGGCCAGTCTAACTGAAAATCGCCCCAGATTGCTCTCATAGACTCATGTTAAGGCTCTTTTTTTCGAACTGCAGATGCTGCAATACATTCTGAATGGCTTCCAGGAGGGCTCACACTTACGTGCTTGCGTCACACGTAACCTGGTGTTGCGATCTCGTCACCATGACTACCATTACCTCAGTTCAGAGCAACTCCATCGTGTAATCTCAGGATAAATTAGCAATTTAAGAATTGACCAAATTTAAACATCAAGTATCTACAAAGGGGGGAAAATCATATAAGTTACACGTAAATTACAAGTAAGTAATATAATTTTTAAATAGTAAATTGTGATTGCACTTATTGTATCTCCCAAATTGTTTAATTGTACTTCTTTATTCATTGCACATCAGCCCCGATGCCAATCTTTATTCTGGATCTGCTGCACCTAAAATAAAATGCTATCTGATGAAGACTGAATTAAATAGTTAGTGTGAAGGCTTTACTTAATTTTATGATTGATGGTAAAGCTGGTCTCTCTCCCTGTTCAAAGTTATTTGTGAGGGCAAACTAACAGATGACTTAAGATGTTAATTATTTAAGCTTTAATTTACCCATTGAACGGGTCACCTTGGCCATCATCGCAACAATTGCCCCCCCTGAGAGATTTGGCAGGAGCCGCCACTGGTCCTGTGGGGGTCCTGATCATTAAAGAACAGGGTGAAAGCAGGCTAAAAAGTAGGCAAAGAAACAGATGGACTACAGTCAGTAATTGTAGAACTACAAAGTGCTTCTATATGTGGAGTTAAGTGGAGCTGATAAAATGGACAGGTAGTGTAGAAACAATGAGGTGGTTTTAATGTTATGGCTGATCTGTGTATATGGTTGTTTATAACACAAACTAATCTGAAACTAATCTGTATTTACCCATTTTCACAGCATATGATTTCCACTGATGCTGCTTTTTAGTATGGTACAGTGGTAGCCTAGTGGGTGGAGCTTTGGGCTAACAGTTCAGGTTCAAATCCAGACTCTGCTGTGCAGCCACTGTTGGGCCATTGAGCAAGGCCCTTAACCCTGTCTGCTCGGGGTGGCGAAAATTGGCTGGCCCAGTGCTCTAACCCCAGCTTCCATTCATCCATCCACCCATCCTTCCTCCCTCCTTCCCATCCATCCATCCATATATCCTTCCCTTTTCCCTCCTTCCCCCCACCCATCCATCTTTCCATCCTTCCCTCCATCCCTCTTCCCTCCCCACTCCCACCCATTCATCCATCCTTCACTCCACGGGTGCCGTACATTGGCTGACCCTGTGTTCTGACCCCAGTTTCCATCCATCCTTCCTATTATCCATTCATCCATCCTCTTTTCCTTCCTTCCAACCATTCATTTATTCATCCTTCCATCCTTCTCTCCTTTAAACATCCATCTTTTCCTCCATCCGTTCATTTATTCATCCATCCATCCTTTTCTACTTTAATCCATCCATCTATTCTTCCATCCATTCATTTATTCATCCATCCATCCTTCTCTCCTTTAATCCATCCATCTATTCTTCCATCCATTCATTCATCCATTCTGATTTCACACTGAATGTCCATTTGTACCATACTAAAGAGCAGTATGGTGGTAGCCTTTGGGCTAACAGTCGGAACGT